>NC_063359.1:10000698-10083871 GCF_021869965.1 Rhincodon typus | reverse complement strand
CTGAGCTTTTCCAGCCACTTTGTTTTTGTTCCTGATTTACAGCATCTACAGTTCTTTCAGTTTTTAACAAGTGGAAAAGCTGGCAAAGCTACACCAGAGAAACAAGCAAAGAGGATATAGAGATGTTTGCTGTGAGCTAAAGAGGGTTCACCCGCAAATATAAGTTCGGGATAAGGTAGGCACTGAGTCCCTGAACTTTTTGTGTTTTTTTGTATTATATGAAACCAAACGAGATGACTTGTCCTGTCTTACCAAATTCACTTCCTTAGCTACCTACCCCACTTTTCATCTAATTCTATCCCTAACACCACTGGTGCCTGAGGTACAGTTAAAAGGCAGCTGTATATCCAGATGAGCACTGGCATTCCCAATGAATTACTGAAGAAGGGTCCCAAACTGAAAAGTCAGCTTTCCTGCTCCTTTGATGCTGCCTGGCCTGCTGTGTTCATCCAGCTCCACACTTTGTGATCAGATCCCGGCAACCTGGTTTGGGATCACCAGCTGGGTCAGTGCAGTCTCCACAGAGCAGACAAATAGCCAACAGTGCGGAAACCAAGTTGCTGATTTTCCCTGATCTTCCAGGGTAAATGGTCTTTCGTCTCTTGTGTCTGCTAAGCCTGCCTCTGCAACTGCACCCACTTCCCACCACAGCTCATGGTTTGTCACTCTCACTTTTGTCTGCAACATCTTCCCTGACTTGTGCCCAATGCCCCCATCCTCCCATGTCACTCTCTGTACTGACTGCTCCCTCCCTCAGGACACCTCGCCATATTTCTACCGCCTGCACCACTCTTTCGTCTCACTCGATCCTTCCATTTCTCTCACTCCAGAAGAAAAGAACCCATAATAGGGCAGGACTGGTGCAAGGGTGTCTGAAATCAGACTCATCAGTCCTCCGAGGAGAGAATCCTGACCCTTACAGGAGGAGGCCAGGATCCTCCCGTGGGAATGCCGAGACAGCTCTGTCCCACTCACCAAGTGAGTCCCATCCCTCATTCCACTGCAGCTTTCAGTGTAACCCTGCTGTTATCATCATTCACTATGTACCATTTCTAACCACAGGCCAGGATACTTTCTCTCTCTCTTGCACGTACCATTGGGAGGTTTAGGGTATCTGTAGAGAAATGGTCTGTTCACCAGAGGCTCTGAGGATGAAGTACCAATTCCTCAGAAGGAGCATCGGCAAGACTGTCTCCTGCACCAACGCCACCACAAAACCTACCTGGCGCACAGACCTCTTGCATTCAGATTCCAGGCACCTGTTCAGCCCCAGGCAGGAGAGGATCCTATGGAGTTGGCAGTCAGAGACCTTGTCCACATGCATGGAGGGAGCAGGAGTGGCAGACACTTACACCTCACAGCCCAGAGGCTACACAAACGCACCAATGCAACAGATACCGAGCTGTGCCAAGCATGTGACCGTGTGGTTGCCTCCATGGGCTAGTTGATGGAGAGTAGAGTCCAGCACACTCAGGATCTGCTCAGGACACATGTACATCTACGTTCCTTTGCAGCCAGCCTTTGATCTTCAGGACCAAAAGCAGGGTGTTGGAAGGGCGGGGCATGGGGAAGCTTATTCTCTCCAAGGTTCCTTTCCTTATAAATGCTACAAGGCACCCAGCCACAGGAAGAAACACACATTGGTTGCTTAGAAGTCTCCTCTCAGGACACTCGAGAGGCGACCAGGCCCTGCACCCGAACTCTGCTAGCCTCGTCTCGCCCTTGGATGTTCAAGCCAAGAGTCCACTTGCCTCAGAGTGTCAGGATTGTCCAGGCACTATTGCCCCGGGGTCACCTGTTTGTGGCGAGACTCTGCTCCGGTGTGTGGAAACAAAATGGTCAAGGTGTATATGAGGCAATGCTGACATCTCATCCAAAAATATCCGTATTCTTTCCATCTGCAGAATGTTTTCCACCTAAAATGCTGATGCTGTATGTTGTTGCCTCATTCCTTTACTGCTGAATTACAATTGATTGTCTTCTTTTAGAACAGCCTACAGCAACACATTTGCTTAATTCCTGCCGCTGCTTGTAACCTCTCCTGTGTACTGTTGCAGATCCCTTTGCTACCAGTCTTATGTTCTTTGACATCCTGTTCAGTGACCACTCACCTATATAACATTCAATGGCATTTGAATATGTAAAGAAATGCTCATTTAAACCTCAGCTCTCAAGATTGTTGGTATAAACTTTTATTCCACCAGAGATTAATCATCAATGATGAGGATTGGGATAGATGGGTCCTTCTCTGGATGGTGAACTGTAACTAGTGGGATGCCACAAGGGTTCAATTCTTGGACCTGAACTATTTACACTCTATCTAAATGATCTACAGCAGGGACAGAGTGTAACTTATCAAAATTCACAGATGAGACTAAAATGGGTGAGAAAGCAGGCTGTGATGAGGAGATAAAGAGTTAACAGAGAGATATTGATGGGCCAGGAGAATGGGCCAGAGTCTGACAGCTGGAGTTTATTGTGGATAAGAGTGAAGTTGTCCATTTTGGTTAGAAAAATAAAAGGGCAAATTATTGTTCAAATGGGAAGCAAATTCAAAATTTGTCAGTGCAGAGGGATCTGGGTGTCCTTGTGTATGACTTGCAGAAAGTGGGTATGCTGGTGTAGCATATAATAAGAAAGGCAAATGGAGTCCTGGCATTTATTGTAAAAAGATTGGATTATTAAAGTAGTGTTGTTACAATTATATAAGGTGTTGGTGAGATCACACCTGGAGCATTCTGTCCAGTTTTGGTCTCCTTACTTGAGGAAGAGGTACACCAGGTTGGTTCCAGGGATGGAAGGGCTGTTCTACGAGGAGCAGTTAAGTAACTTGGTCTTGTTCTCGCTGGAGTTCAGAAGAATGAGGAGATATAAAATGCTAATGGGGACTGATAAGGTGAATGATGAACAGATGTTCCCCCTTATGGGACAGTCTCTAATAAGAGATCAAAGATGTAGAGTGAGAGGAGGTTGGTTCAAAAACTGACATGAGGAGGAACTACTTCTCTCATATGGTTGTGAATCTGTGGAACTCACTGCCCTAGAGTGCAGCAGAGGCAGAATCAATCAACAGAATGAAATAGATATTTTATCTGATAAAAAGTGGGATAAAGGGCTATGGGGAGCAGGCAGGAGAGTGGAGTTGAGACCGGGATAAGATCAGCTATGATCATGTTATATAGCAGAACAGGCATGAGGGGCTGAATTACCTACTCCTGCTTCTGATTCTTATGTTCCTATTTTCCTTTGTTCCTTGATGAAGGAGCCTTGATAATTTTTGAGTCATGTGGAAGAGAACTACATCTGTGTCAGATTTGAATCAGCAACTAATGGGACTCCAAATTTTACAATAGAAGTCCACTTTGCAGATTGTTTGGTTTCACAGAGATAATGACTTAAAACACTGCTTAAAAATCAATTCCATTGATTAGATTGATAAATCAAAATGAGTTGTACTGTGAACATTTTCTGCAGTTGATAAAGCTTTATAGCCAAGTCCCCCAATATACACTAATAGCACTCTCCACTTCATTTAAAAATGTCACTAAACTCAATGCAGCTGTACATCAGGGCAGTGCACTGGCTTTCCGTCTGTGGATTCATTAAACTTGACCTAAGAAGCATCATAGAGAGAAAAGTGAAGGTAAAGAGCATCCTCCACTGCCCTAAGAAATGAATTTAATTTTAAAAATATGGTAATGGCATCCTCTCTTCACAGAATCCAAAATCCATGTTATTCCATTTCACCTTGAAAAGGACTCATCCAGGATGACCATGCAAACTGACAGGCAGATGGATACATATAGACAGACAGGCAGAAACAGAGACAAGCCAGCATTGATAGCTGAATTACATGAAATGCCAGATTCCCTGCAGCCCCCTGGACCTTCTGCTGAAACAGCAGGGGAGAAGTGGGCTGGCAAGGTAAACACTGGCTGCCCCACAACCCCCAATAAACTGAAGGTGTGATTTCCACCTCTCGGTTACAGAAACTCTGAGTTCAGCGAAGTGCCGGCCAAGCAGAGACATGGGGACATGGGGTGTAGTGTCAGATTAGGGTTTGGGTAAGGATCTAATTGCTTCAGTAGGTGCCAAGCTGGGAAGTCTTAGCACATGGCGGGGAGGGGTGAGAGCTTGAGATGTACATTGGTGGGGTGGGGGGGATGGTGGTGAGGAGGAGTGGTATGCGGCTGTGGGGAGGCAGTGGGAAAGATCTTGGATGCAGGTGTCTGCTCTCTGATGGGCCCTAATGATCTTGTTAAGGATGAAATCTACATTATTCTCATCCTTGTTTGAAAGAATATTCTGCTGAGGTAAGGATAACAAAAGTTTTATTTTAAAAGCATCCCAATTTCACTTTGAGGCTGCAAGAGCAATTAAGGTCCCACAACATTGCAGCACTTCATGAGAGGACGTCTCATTGTCATATCATACAGTCAGAACCAAGCCAATCCTGTCCACAATCTTGCCTTTGTGAAGAAAACTGCTGGGCTGGTCAGACTCCTTTCTCCCAACAGTCTCAAGAAAAGAAAATATTTCAGATGCTTTGAATTACAGGCCTGGTAGCAATTGGTTCTTTGTATGATCCCAAAGTAACAAGTTCATTTTGCTTTCTCTGTTTTCTTACTGCATAAAAAAATTGAAGTTCTCAATAATGGCTAACTCATCGCACCTTAAACCCAGTCACCTGAGATCATACTCACTTTCTAGCCTCACTCATCCCAATTTCACCAAAGGTTTTGAAGATGTGGCTATGCCTACGAGTATGGGTCCCAGCATTACCCATTTCTTCATGGAATAAGTGGAGCATTCCTTGACTCCAATCCCACTTGGGTTCCCATCCACAAGTCTTTCTCTGATACATTGATGATGCCATCAATGCTGCTTCCTGCCCTCATTTGGAATTGAAAAGTTTTATCACTTTTGCTTCCAATCTCCACCCTTTTCTCACCTTCACCTGCTTCATCTTTGCCTCTTCCCCATTCCATCCTTGACATTCCTGTTTCTGTGTCTGGGGATAGACAGTCCTCCAACATCTATTGAAAACCCACTGACTCCCACATTACCTCACCTATACTTCCTCACATCCTGCTTCCTGCAAGGACTCCATCACATTTTCCCAGTTTCACAATCCCTGCTGCATCTGTTGTGATGATGTATCTTCCACTGTGGTACCTCTGACATGGCCTTTTTCTTTAACTGAGGATTCCCCCATATTATGGTTAACAGGACCATCAACTGTGTCCAACCCATCTTCCACATTTCTGTCCTCAACCTTTTCCCTCCTTCCCAGAACAACAACAGGGTATGCCTTGCTCTCACTTTCCGCCCCACCATTTCGCATTGAAAAGATCATCTTCCGTCATTTCCAGCACCAACAGTAAGGTACCGCCAGCGAATACATTTTCACTCCTCTTCACATGTATTTGCATGGTCAGTCCAGTTGAGTTTCTGATTAATGGTAAG
The DNA here is from genome assembly GCF_021869965.1 of Rhincodon typus. Taxonomy (NCBI): domain Eukaryota; kingdom Metazoa; phylum Chordata; class Chondrichthyes; order Orectolobiformes; family Rhincodontidae; genus Rhincodon; species Rhincodon typus. The sequence continues at coordinate 10,078,405 of NC_063359.1, read as the reverse complement.
CATCCCCACCCCCTCACCTGAATGTTGATCCTGGGTGATTCGATGAAAGTAACCCCACAGAATGTCAAGTTTGGTAATTAGTCTCTTATTGGAGATTACCACTGCCTGGCATTTAATTCAAGATGGTTTACCTTCCCTATGCATTGGCATGTTCAAAGGCAATATATAGGCAGCAATTTTTCCATGCTATAAGCCATCCTGTCATTGAGTTTAAAATGGGATGCTGATGGGCAGTGGAGTTCTGAGCAATGGCCAATTGGAAGGCTGTTACCATGGACACCTGTTCAATTGACAAGATCAGCTTACCTCTCGGAGATGCTGATTCAATCAGCAGTTGTGCTGTTCGAGGCATCTTTGAAGGGAAGGGAGCAGAATATACGAGACTAGGAAGCGGTACCACAGGAGCAGCCATTACCAAGGAAGGGACCACTGTCTGTCAGGGGGTGAACACTGGGGAAGGTCCCCCCAGGAAGCCACCAAGTTTTACCTGGTGAGCTCCCTAAAGTGTGTGGGGAGAGTTCTGCAATTCCAGTGGATCAGGAGGTTGGTGATAAAGGAACAAATTAATTGGTTTGATTTAGAGATAGTAGGAACTGCCGATGCTGGAGAATCTGAGATAACAAGGTGTAGAGCTGGATGAACACAGCAGGCCAAGCAGCATCAGAGGAGCAGGACCAATGTTTCGGGTCTAGTCCCTTCTTCAGAAAAGGGTTTGATTTGCTGCCTGCATTCAGTCAGTTTGTTTGTGGCTACTCTATGACCATTCCCACCTATATATCCTGCAGTGGAGTGATGGGTATTGAAAATACCTGGTGATGCCATCTGCTGCCATTTTATGAGAGCTCCCATCTCCAAATGCCAGGTAAGATTCAACACTCATTTTAATTTCCCACTCTTTCATTTCTTTGTTTCCCCACAATTTCAAGATGAACAAAATCTGCCACCTTCATCACGGTTGATCTCATTTTGTTTCCTCTCTCCATCTTCTGCCGTGTTCCCTTTCTGGGGATGGAGTGAGGGGTGAGGCGCATCTCAGAAAATACAGGTAACCAAGTTAACTTTGACACAGTTGATGACTGGCTCAGTGCCATTACTTAGTGCATGAAACTAACTTAACATGAAATTAAAGACCACAGCAGCAATATTGAAAGACTAAGAAGTAATTCAGTGCCTCTCTGGTGGATTTAGTTGAATTGGACTTGCACAATTTGATTACTATAGATAGCACAAGAGGGAAATGATAAAATGACCTATTCCTTGAAGACATTTGTACAATTATTACTGAATTTTCATTTTAGGATATCTATTTACTAAATGACCTCTGAGGTAGACAATGGTTAAGCAATTTGTTTAATTTGTTGTTTTTAATAAAGAATACAGTTTACATTATCAAACGATGTAATGTTTGGCAAATGGATTTTATTTTTACAATTACTTCCCTCGCATATACTATACAACTGATTTTGTTCAATTTTTCTGTGTAACCTCTTGACAATTACTTGCAAGTTCAATTTGAAAGCTAATCATTGCATGGACTCTAGAACATTCTGAACTCACACACAGGCAATCAGAAACAAATTTCCAGCCAAGTGTTAAGTTTCTGTGATATTACTTAGCTGTTCCATTGTAGCAGCTAGTCGCTAGCCTACGGATTAAAAGCTGAACAAGACCTTCAAGGATAAATGAAATTGTTTGTTTCCGAAGGGAATGTCTAACCATAGACATTCTTGACAAATGTACTGAGAGAGACGGGTTAAATAAAGAGTGAGGTCAATAGAGAGATCCACTAGCAATGTCCTACAACTGCTCCCTGTATAAACATCCCAAATTCATGACAATCCTGAATGGACAGGAAGGAACTGGCTCCACTTCAATTAAACCCCGAAATCCTTTGGTTGCAACAAGACTAACTTAACACAAGGCAGCCCTTGTCTCGTAGATACCTTTCCTAATTCCAATGTATTTATGATGCCAAAAGAGACAACTTAACCAGAATTTCTTGAGTTAAAGACGAGTTAATTCATTATTTACTCAAATGCACGGAATTGGGAAGCACAATGAACATACAGATTAGAATTCCGAAGTGAGAATAAAGATAACAGCATAATGATATAGGAACTAATCTTTGATTTATCCATGTGGAGTAGACGATGGAACATTGCAGCTAATAGTTTGAGTAATCCCAGTCACATTGTCTGTGGCAGTTGACCACCTGTTTTGGAGGCACAATGAAGTTGTCATCCAGATTTCTGTTCAAAAATGGCTTTTGCCTGATGACAAGCTTCTAGCAATCAGAGAGGGAGAAACAGCTTTCCATCCTTTTCATCTTTCCCTGATAGTTCAGGAGTGTCAAATAAATGTTCTTCAGTTGTAACCTTCACAGCAGACTCTAGCCTAATAACCAGACTACCACACACATGCTAGAGGTTGATCCTAAAGCCCTTCTCTTGTGTATTTCTGTCAGTGTAAAACACAGATGTGCCTTTCACCTAAATTGTTTTCTTTCACCTCATGTTATGTCCACAATCTGAGGCTATAACACACAGGAGATGGTTCAGGTCTTGAAATTGTATCACTTCCTCTGAAGTTTTTCCCTGAAATTCCTGGATGCCCTTCCTAGTGTGGAATTGCAAGGTCTCTTTTAAGGGTGGTACTCTGCACACAAGAATTTTCCAGACAATCACTGAAATGCATTCTCAGCCATCTCTGCCTTATATATCCTTTTTTTTAAAAAACACAGCAGAACAACCTGTCTAATGTAAAAGATCAGCATGTCTGTAAGTAATTTAAACCTGTGATCGATTGTCATGACAAATGAGATAGGATAAAGGAACATAAATATATAAATGTAAGTGCACCCTGATTGCTGAAACAAAGAGCCTTTGATTACAGAGAAAATACATCCCTTTCTTGAATGGTTATTTCCATGCAACATTTCTTCAATTTTGAGATTTGTTACCTGGTTTTTAAGACTGTGCTTGATTTGTCCCTTACTTGTGACTCAATAAAATTTGTTTCTTTCACTATCCCTGCCATTATAAATTAGATTAACAATATGAATGCAACCTGGTCCACCAAAGAGGTGACGTGCACAAGAATCTCCAGGGACAGTGTTTGATAGACTAACAAGGCCTCAACAGATGGTAAAACTATTGTCTGCTTGTTGACTTGTCGCCTGCTTTTCAGTAAGTCATGACAATCTGCCACGTAGTTGTAAAATGTGATCGTACAAACAGACACTTGCACACAGGTGTGATGCTTGCAACTGCAATAAAACTGCAAAATGTTTTTAAAAAAAATTCCCATTGTTTTTGGAAACCAAAACCAGTATTACATCAAGAAGTTGGCATGCAAATTAAATGCACCATTAAGCAAGTCCTTTTATTTCTTGCATATAAATTATCAGTAGCGAATCTCTAGTTGAAACAAATCCTTGGGTGTTAAGATACAAGAAGGCATGAGAATATGGAGGTATTTCTTTATCACATATCAAATTGCATATTGATGTTACAACAGATTAACCAGATCCCAATTGGAATTTTGACAATGAATGCAATCTATGATTATCATGTTCTTTGAAATCATAATAAATTTAATTGCATAAACTTATTTCTCCAACTTTTGATAGTTTGGTAGTTCAAATACTCAAAACCCTTTAACAGCCAAGAGACCTTGGGACAACAGTGACTGTGGTTAAGTATATGGATATAAATAGCAAGACAGCTTGTTAGCTCTTCAACTAATTAGGTGACAGATATTTATCTTCACTCTGACAATCCTTACCCAAGATAAAGTTTGTTCTCAATTACGTGCGTTACGAATATCTCGCTATCTTAAGGGAATAGATCAAAACTATTCTGAGCAATTTCAAATCACTCATTTTTCAGAACTGGTCAGCAAAGGAAAATGTTCCATTTCCTACATAGCTTTTTTGTGGGGTATTATTTAAAAAAAACACTTTTCTGCACACTAAATTTCTACTGCAACTACCAACATCCCTTCCACTTCTTTTATGTGTCCTTTACCATCTCCACAAATCATCATGTGCCAAGCCAGGGTTTTATTAATCGACCAAGTTGTTTTGTTCAGCCATATATTAAAATAGTGCCTTCACATTTTATTTCCACTGAATCTCCTCCTTTATCATTTGCAGAATGAAATTCTATGTTATCACTGTTAATTCAATCAAAGAACTGGTGCAATCTATCTGTGAAGCCATCTAAAGCAGGAATATCCCTTAAGTGGAACTAAGTCTGTCATATAGATTTACTATTCTGTTACATCCAGTTCTTGATAGCACTAAACTTGAATATTGCTGGAAAGAGAGAAAAGCGGCCAAAATTGTTTATCTCACACTCATCAGAATAAATGTTGACATGCTAAATTTCAAATGATCATGATAAACCATAGTATGGGAGGAAAAAGTGCAGATTGGTCAGGCTTTGCATGGCGAAGGCAATAGGATACAATAAACTCCCCAAGCTCCTGGGCAAATCAAAGCATTCACAAGGCTTGAACTTCCTTTTGTTTGCAGAAAAGATATGAAGGTGTGTCATTGCTCACAAATGTAAATAAACCACACCACAAGTTTGATTATTAATATTATTTTGATTGTTAGCATAGCAAGTAGTAATCAAAACTGTTCAGTCAGTGCTGTCCAAATATGGAATCATATACAAAAATAATATTTTCTGTTGAGTCTTGTAATCATGGGCTGGTTGAACATGGTCAGCATTCTACCTATTACAGACAAACTGAGTAACATGCTGTGTGGTTTCCTGGGCTATGCTCCAGAAGGCAAGAAAAAAAACAGTAAACAAAAAAGATGAATACTGAGAAATAAACAAACTAGTGGTACTCATCCTTCATTTCAAAGTACACAAGATGAGTAAATGCAGTGTGTCTCGTTCACCAGTTTATTTTTTTTTCCCTTGTCCTAAGTATTCTGCCCTACAGTTCCCCATTGCTTTCTGTATGGCAACACATTGGTCAATCAGAGTTGACTTGCCAAAAAATCAGTACCCTTGTCTCCTGTAGACAAAATATGATTGTTGGAAATTTGGCAATTTTGCATTTGGTCTGTGAATTCAAGATGAAAAGCATTAATAATGTCTCATTGTTTCAGTAACATTCTGTTGTCCTGCCTATATAATTCCAATAGTTTAAGACAGATTTTACAAATTTTAAACATGCTACACCTGGATGAATATACACAACGTAGCCTCTGATGAGGATTTGAGCTTTGCAGTTAGTTCACTGCCAAAGTGAGATGCAAAGAAATGACCATGCATTGTCAGGTACTCCTTGTGAAATTGATGCGCTTGGTGCCCCACCCCAAGCATAAGAGATACTTCAACTTCAATTCATCATTCACAAGAGGTCAAGTAAAACAATTTTGATAATAATTGCGTTCAAAATTTAGCTGGGAACTTAGATTAGCTCAAAGAGAACTTTTTAAGAAACTCAAGAAGCTTGGATTCATGATCCTGTGAACTCAAATATGTTCCCCTTTTCAATGAGATTACCACTGAGTGCTAAAGTTGGCATAGTTCTGTGCAGCATATATGAAACAACTCAAGAATTTAGTTACACTGCTTAACAGCAAGTCATAGAGTCATACAGCACTGATACAGACCTTTAAGTCCTACTAGCCCATACCGACCATAATCCCAAACTAAACTAGTCCCACCTGCCTATACATGGCCCATATCCCTTCAACATTTCTTGTTGATGTACTTATCTTTTAAACCTTGTAACTGTACCTGCATCCACCACTTTCTTTGGAAGTTCATTCCACACGTGAACCAGTCTGTGTAAAAACAATTGCCTCTCATGTCTTTTTAAATCTTTCTCCTCTCACCTTAAAAAAAAATGCTCCCAGTTTTTAAATCCCCCAGCCTATGGAAACGATACCTGTCATTCACCTTATCTATACCCTTCATGATTTTATAAACCTCTATAAGGTCACCCCTCAACGTCCTACTCTCCAGTGAAAAAAGTCCCAGCCTGTCGTTCAGTGCAGATTCAATGGGATGAATGGCCTGCTTCCATATTGTAGGGATTCCATGATTATATCCAACATCTCCTTATAACTCAAACCCAATATTCCCAGCAACATCCTGATAAATCTCTTCTGAACCCGATCCAGCTTAATAATATCCTTCCTATAACGGGGAGACCAGAAGTAGATACAGTACTCCAGAAGATGTCTTACCAACGTCCTGTACAATATCAATATAATGTCTCAACTCCTTTTCTAAAAGGTCTGAGCAATGAAGGCAAGTGTGCTAAATGGCTTCTTACCCACTCTGTCTATGTGTGGCACAAACTTGAAAGAATTATGTACTTGAACCCCAAGGTTTCTCTGATCTAAACAGTGGAATGAGTTCATTTTTAAAACCATTACATCATGCATAAATCCCAAAATAAGTTTAATAAATACAAGTTGATTGCCCAGAACATGCTAATTTGTTGAACGTTTTATTTATATCCTTTATTCAGAAGGTCATTATAAAGGTTTTATAAAACTATATATTTTCAATCAAATAATTTACAACACATCCAAATTAGAGCCACTGGACATTTTATTTCAAAATTGGTCATAATGAAAATTCTACTCATCAGAATTTCTCTTTCTCCGAATCCCAATATAATGTGCCACTTATCTTAAGATATTGAGAAATTACAACTCCCTCACAGTTTATTAACTGGATTGTCTCCAATTCGTCCAGCTTGAAAGAACAGAATTTTCTCAAGTCAACGGACATAGATTATTGTTGGACTGTTATTAACAGTAGGAGTTGGAGAAAGGCTTTATTTGTTGCACAAATGGTTCCTTAGAGAAGGATCCACTGCGTATAATTGGACTTTGAAAGTGTTGCTTGCTGTTTAAAAGCCCATGCTCATAACAAAAAGGTTGATAACTAATTCATACAATATATACCCATCTTTTCCTATGATAATTAAGTGCAATAAAGCACCTTGAATATATTTTAAGCACATATAAAACATAAAAAAGGTTAAAGCATTTTTTCAATGGGATGCTTTATCAGCATTTAATTTATTCTCATCACAATCCCTTAAAATGTAACATGCGTCAGGATTGCTCAGAAATCAAAAAAAAAACAGAATTTATCCTGATAAATGGAAACTTCTCTGCATTCTTTCAAGGACTGACAATTCTGAGCAATTTTATTCTTTCTTTTGTATTTTCAGCACACAGTTATTTTTATTCCCTCTCAGACAAGTGTTTACTGTTGGCAGTGGTGGCTGCCCTGAAATTTGACCGTGGCACCTATTTAATGTTGTGAGCTTCTGCCATTGATATTACTGAACAGGGCGATTGTCAGTACATAGATCTTTGGGCACATGGAACAGGTGGTCACATTAGATAGTGGGATCCAGAATGTAACTTCTGACCCCCTCTTTCTCTCTGCTGTTGCTCTGTCTCAGCATTAAGGCTTTTGAATGATTGGTAGCTAACATCCTATCAAACATTGCAAGGAAAGCTTCAAAATGTCTTTGTGGTATTTTCTCTGTGCTCTCTAGAATGCTGACAGTTTGAGAGTTGAGAAACCATATCTTGGTCTTCAGCCATGTGGATGGTGTTAATTTTGTGGGAGATTTTGTCTAAATGTTTGTGGAACTGATTTCGAGGGAAACAGGAACATTTATTTGATGATGCCCTTGTCGAATGTGAAAGTTGAGGTAGAGGCACTGCTGGTGGAATCTCTCTCGTGCTTTGAAATGTTGTTGACACATAATCCGGGTCACGCTGAAGTACCAGAGTGTGCTGGCACCGACTGCTCTGCTCGCTTGAATTTCTGTTGACTTGTCAAAGTCTTTACTGTCAAATATTTACTGCTATCATTTGTGGAAGGCTGAGATAGCACAGTTGATCTGGCATTAGATCTCCTTGTCAATAATGAACTTGCCAGGAACGTTGCTGCAAAGGCAAGTGCTCATTATATTCCGGAGTCCCTCGGATGTATGTGGGAGTTGGAATATTTGACTGAACAGGTATGTGTGTGGACTTCAGGCATTTGAACCAATGAAAGACTCACAACTCTTCATCTACAGCTCAGCCAATAATCAACATGCGACATTTGTCAGTGCATCATCCCCAACCCATGACTCTGATGAAGATGTCAAGGAAAGATTTTGACCTTTCGTTGATAAAGTCCTCACTGCCACTAAAAAGAAGAAAATATCTTTCTTTTTGATGTCCTTAATGTCAGGTTGATTGTCCCTGTGATGACTGACGTGACCCTATTGGTAAAAATGATGTTTGAAAAGCCAATGTAAATAGTGTCTGCCTGCTGACAAACTGTGCTCAGCACGGTATCATTATGACAAAAACTGTCTTCCACCAGAAGGACAAATATACAGCCATTTGTCAACAAAGCTCTGAATGTTGTGCAAAACGTTTAACAATTATCAGGTAAGAAGTGTGACTTCTGTACGAACATGACGTCAAAATCTTTCATCATTATGTAGCTACATAATTACAGTAAGTGAAATGTATAACAGTGTGATAATTGCACATAGGGCAATTTCTGCAGACAGCTCTTTTTCCTTACACTACATAAAGTTAGTTGTGCTGTGATCCCTGTGTCTGGAGCACAATGTCTATTTGATACTGTTGTTCTGATTACACCCTGCTTGCCAAGCCATAATCACTAACACTGAACTGTGATTATTTCAGCAACATTACTTCTCTTCCTTCTTGAGGATGGTTACAATAGTCACATTTATGATGAAGGGAAACTTGCAAAGGGAGAAGGCATGGTGACAGTGGTGAGGATGGTGGGGCAAGTTAGAGGCATCCTTGATCAAAGCACAGAGACCTCCTTGATTACATAATCTTTCAAATCAAAATCTAACTGATATCTGTATCAGTCAGTCGACGAGAGGGAATGGTGCTTGCTGGAAGACTATCCAGTATTTCAGTGATGAATATCCAAGTGCACAAAGAAGATCACAAGACCCAAAAGTTCAAGAGAAAGAAGTTAAATGTATTAGCCCCAAAGGAGTGTGAATGGAGAGAGAAATTCCACAGTTTGCAACCAATCGGGAAATTCTTCAACATCCATCTCCATTTGAGAACTGTTGGACCAATACAGTCAGCTGTAGCAGCCATCTCTGTCCAAACCATTGAGTATAAGCAACATTGACCCTAAGACTGGTTCAACCAAAATGATACAGACGTATGCACTACTATCCAAGGTTGCAAAAAGGCAGCGTTCAAAGAGCTCAAGGCTAAAACCCACTGATAAACTTTAAACATAAAAGGCATGTAGTTGGTAGATAAAACCTGAGAAACTCAACAGCATGCTTTCTGTCATGACACATAAAAGCTCTTTCAAAGTTAGCACCAGTGTTAACCGTGGACAAGGTCAAATGGACAAATCCTCTTTGCTCATGGAAGATCCCCTTCTTCTTAAGGATGGCAATACCATCTGTCAATGTTGGTAAAAGTGTTACCTATAATTCCTCAACTATAAATCCATAAGTTGCAGCAGATGCCTGCAGTCTGTCCTCCAGTGCCCTGTGCCACAATTCAGCTGAACCTCTGCTTGGAGATCTGCAGCCAGCAGTCCAAATGGATGATGAAACACAAAGCCTATGGCCCGATTGGTATTCCTGCTGGTGCTCAACGCCAATTGGCTTTTAGCCAGATCAGGATACCATACACTCATCCCAAAGCTTTTAAAGGGGAACAATTTATCCCAACTCCCCACTGTCACCAACCATCAATGGTGAAACCACCAACCACTAATGGAGATAAATTCTCCCATTGGGAACACCCAGTATGGGTTCATGAAGGGTAGGTCATGTTTAACTAATTTGGTGGAATTCTTTGAGGACATTACTTGCATGGTGACAATGGAGAACCTGTGGATGTGGTGTATCTGGATTTCCAGAAGGCATTTGACAAGGTGCCGCACCAAAGGCTGCTACATAAGATAAAGTTGCACGGTATTACAGGTAATGTATTGTCATGGATAGAGGATTGGTTGACCAGTAGAAAGCAAAGAGTAGGGGTAAATGGGTGTTTTTCTGGTTGGCGGTCAGTAGCTAGTGGTGTGCCTCAGGGATCAGTGTTGGGACCGCAATTGTTTACAATTTACATAGATGATTTGGAGTTGGAGGCTAAGTGTGCTGTGTCAAAATTTGCAGATGACACTAAGGCGAGTGGTAGAGCAAAGTGTGCAGAAGCCACTGAAAGTCTGCAGAGGGATATAGATAGTCTAAGTGAGTGGGCAAAGGTCTGGCAGATGGAGTACAATGTTGATAAGTGTGAGGTCATCCATTTTGGTAGGAATAACAGGAAAATGGACTATGTTTTAAATGGTAAAAAATTGCAGCACACTGCTGTGCAGAGGGACTTGGGTGTCCTTGTGCATGAATCGCTAAAAGTAGGATTGCAGGTGCAGCAGGTGATTAAAAAGGCAAATGGAATTTTGTCTGTCATTGCTAGAGGGATGGAGTTTAAAAACAGGGAGGCTATGCTGCAGCTGGAGAGGTTCTTGGTGAGGCCACACCTGGAGTACTGTGTGCAGTTTTGATCTCTTTACTTGAGAAGGGATATACTAGCACTGGAGGGGGCGCAGAGGAGATTCACTTGGTTGATTCCAGAGTTGAGAGGGTTGGATTATGAGGAGAGACTGAGTAGACTGGGATTATACTCATTGGAATTCAGAAGAACGAGGGGAGATCTTATGGAAACATATAAGATTATGAAGGGAATAGATAAGATGGAGGCAGGGAGGTTGTTTCCGCTAACAAGTGAAACTAGGACTAGGGGGCATAAACTCAAAATAAAGGGAAGCAGATGTAGGACTGAGGTCAGGAGGAACTTCTTCACCCAAAAGGTTGTGAATCTGTGGAATTCCCTGCCCAGTGAAGCGGTTGAAGCTACCTCGCTGAACGTTTTTAAGGCAAGGCTAAATAAATTTTTGAACAGTAAAGGAATTAAGGGTTATGGTGAGTGGGCGGGTTAGTGGAGCTGAGTCTCAAAAAGATCAGCCATGATCTTATTAAATGGTGGGACAGGCTCGAGGGGCCGGATGGCCTACTCCTGCTCCTAGTTCTTATGTTCTTAGGTTCACCCTTTATCCCTTTCATTCCCTCTTCCTCACTGGTAAAATGAGGAAACTAGCAATTATAATTAACTTCACAGAGGGGGATTAGTAATGTTGCTGAAACGATCACAGCTCAATGTTAGTGATTATGACTCAGCAAGCAGCTTGAAATAGGAATGTCTGCATCAAACAGACACCATGCTCCAGAGACAACGATCACAGTATTGAAACCAACACCAACTTCAAGCAGCGTCAGTAAAAAGTGTTGAATGTGGAGATTGCCATCTGTGCAAATTATCACATTGTTATAACCCCGACTTAGTTACTGCTATTGTACAGCTACTTATTAATGAAAAATTTCTGCATAACATTAAAACAGAACTTCTCTGAAGTCATACTTTTTGCCAGGTAATTACTTAATTGTTAAACTCGTTGCAAGGCATTCAGAGCTTTGTTGACACATACAATGTATAAGCAGTTAGCTGCCCATAGAACAAAGATAGCACACAGTCAAGGTTCTGATTTGGTCAAATGTTTCTGTGAAGATGTTAACTCACGGCGAGCTGCAATCAAACTTGATACTTTGATAGTCAGAGCTTTTTTTCATGTTTAATTCATCTTGCTCCATCAGAAAACAATCAATTGTGTGCAGGATGAGTTGGGATTTGAGTCCAGCGGTTCTCCTACTTTAGTATCTAAGGAGGAACTAATTTGTATTTAAGTAGTACCCCAGCAACCCATCAGAACATCCTCAAATATTTACTCATGAAGTGACAAATGAAGAGCAGGAGTTGAGCATTCTCCACCATTCAAAAAGATCATGGCTGAACTGATTATACCCTCAAATTCCTCTTTATGACTACCCTGGTAATCATTTATCACCTTGCTTGTCAAAAATCTACCTCTATCTTAAAAATATTCCAAGAATTTTTTACCTGAAAATGTGGTGTAGCATGACCATCTGACAGAAAGAGGAAATGTACCCTCATCCTTCTGTTAAATGCACAACCGTGGATTTGTTAAAAGGGACTCCTAGTTCTAGGTTCTTCCATAAGAGGAAACTTTCTCTTTACATCCATCAGATCAAGATCCTGCAGGATCTTTTGTTTCAATAACATCTCCTCTTTCTCCCCAGTACTCCAGAGGATAGAGGCCCAGTCTGTCCAACCTTTCTTCATAAAGCAAGCATCTGTTTATTCCAGGTGTTAGTCTGGTAAACCTCTTCCGAACTGCCTCCAACACTTTTACATACTTCGATATACAAGATGACCGATACTTTGCGTAGTACTCCAGATGCAGTCTAATCAGTGCTCTGTATAACAGGAGCATGACCTCCCTACTTTTCCTCATGATAAATGATAATATTCTGTTAACTTTCCTCATTACCTGCTGTACCTGCATCCTAACATTTCAAAATTCATGCTGAGGACATCCAGATCCCTCCAAACTCAGAGATACACCATCTCTTATCATTTAGATTATATGCTTTTTGAATCTTCCTGGCAAATAGATCATTTCATATCTTGCCACAGAATACTCCATTTGAATACTTCTGTGCCCACTAATAAACCTATTCATATATTTTTTTAACCTCACTGTGTCCACTTCACAAATTACTTTCCTACCTATCTTTGTGTCATCAGCAAATTTGGCAACCATATCTTCCATCCCTTTGTCCAAGTCTTTTCATCAATTGTAAACGTTGATAACCCAGCACAATCGCTGATCAATGCACACCACTTGTTGCATCTTGACAAGCAAACAGACACATTGACACCTATTCTCTGCTTCCTGTTAGCTGCTAATCTCTTACCATGCTGACATGCTGTCCCCCACATCATGAGCCTATATCAGAAAATGGTTTGCAATGTTCTCCTGTCGTACAGTTACTGTTGTTGTCTCTTACCATGCTGACATGCTGTCCCCCACATCATGAGCCTATATCAGAAAATGGTTTGCAATGTTCTCCTGTCGTACAGTTACTGTTGTTACAAAAGCAAATACGACAAACCAGAGTTGGCACAATAAATTTTATTGTACAATGTTCAGCACCATTCATGATTCCTCAGATATTGAAGCAGTCCATGTTTGAATGCAACAAGGCCTGGACAATATCTTGGGCTGACAAGTGGCAAGTAACATTCACACAGATAATTTCCAGACAACCATCTCCAATAAGAGACAATCTAACTACTGCCTCTTGACATTCAATGCTGTTACCATCATAGAATCCCCATGATCAATATCCTGTGTGTTATCATTGATCAGAAAGTCAACTGAACTCACCATATTAATACAGTGGTGATAAGTGGATGTCAGAGCCTGGGAATATTATGGTGAGTAATTTACTTCCTGATTCCACAAAGCCTGTCCACCATCTATAAGGCACAAGTCAGGAGAGAAATGGAATGCTCAACACTTGCCTGGATGGGCATAACTTCAGCAACATTGAAGAAGCTTGCCACCATCCAGGACAAAGCAGCTTGCTTGATGTCACCACACCCACAAGCATTCTGTACCTCTACCATTGACAGTTAGTGACAGCTGTTACAAGATGCACTGTAGAAATCTACCAAAAATCCTGAGACAGCATCTTCTAAACCCGTGACCACTTCCATCAAAAGGACCACCACCACAATCACCAAGTTCCCCTTCAAGCCAATCACCATCCTGATTTAGGCAACTTTGGGTTAGTAAAAAGGGATTCCTGATATGTCGCCATTCCTTCATTGTTGCTGGTCAAAATCTCGGAATTCCTTCCCTAAGGGCATTGTGGGTCATTCCACGGCATGTTGACTGCAGCAGGTCAAAAAGGCAGCTCAGCACCGACTTCCCAAGGGCTACTAAAGACAGGAAATAAATGTTGGCCAGCTGGTAAAGCCCATGTCCCATGACTGAATCAATTAAGAAAATAAATCTCACAACCAGCAAGCAGATGAATAGATTTTGGAGAAAAAGAAATATCATGGTGTTGGTTCAAACAGCTCTGCATAGCCAAAAGCAATTCATGGTAGAAAGGAGGGGCAGGTGGTGCTGTGGGCTGGTACTTGTGCACTCTTCCATGTTACCTCAATTGTATTGATGAAGAATACTACATGAACCCCTAGTGTTAGGAATAATTTATCAGCATGGGTAATGAATTGACTTAGGTTTAGGATAAGTCAGGTAGCTTCAGGATGGCAAGGTGAAACTAGCAGAGTGCCACAGGGCTCAGCGTTGGACTTACAATTATTGGTGAAGATGATATTAAGGAGCCCAAAGAGGGATACAGACAGGATAAGTAATTGAGCAAAAATTTGGATGATGCAATATGAAGTGAGAAAATGTGAGATTATGCACTTTGGCAGTAAGAACAGAGGAGATGGATATTATTTAAATGGAGAAAACTGCAAAGAGCAGAAGCATAGGGATTTTGGGATCCTCAAAGACATTGCATACATGTTCTGTAGATAATAACGAAGGATAATGTAATGGCCATTATTTCAAATGGAATGAACTAGTGAATAAAATTGTTGTAGAGAACAAGCCATGATCTAGGTGAATGGTGGGCTATGATTAATGAGGACTTCTGCTCTTATTCCCCATCTTCCAAGATGTCATTTGTTTTGGTCATGACTTACTTGCCCAGCCACTAAAAGAAATTATTTAAATATTCTGTGGTTTCATTAAGGAGATGGCAAAGTTAAGAACTGTCTTTAGGCTGAGACTTTAAACTTACACAATTTAAAGTACATTGATATTGAATATATCACAGATATGCCAGGATCTCACTTACAGTTATAATAAATGAGGACAAAACTATTTTCTTCATGTGTTTATATTCTCATGTGAGTCTTACAGGATGTAGTGTAGTCAAAAGTGTACTAATTCCACCTGCACTGTGCTATCTATACTCAGTGATGTGCAGTTATGTGCCATTATTGCAAGGGTCCTGTTGCCCTTGCAAAACTATTGTGAATTTTATATTTAATCAACAACAGAGTAACTGAAAGTTAAGTAGAATTATGCTCCAAAGTGTAGAATCATTGGCACTGCAAGAGTACAAGTCTGACCATAATAAGCTGACAGAAGGCAAGATAAAGTTTCTCTTGAAATAAAACTCCTGTTCTTTTAAACTATTAAATTAATTCCTTTCATTGATTAAGCAGATGCTAAGCTCTGTTCCTGAGGCTTATTACCCTGCAAAATATAATTGTGAAAGATTGTAACCACAACTGTCCACACAAACCATTGCCTAATGATCTGTGATGAGCATCACGACATTATGGAAATCTAAGTGCCATTACAGAGACAATTATCGATGAAACATGACACTGAATATATTTCCAGAGATGGACTCAGGGAAAATCAGATCTCTCGTCTATTTTCCTCTCCAGAAAGCAAGCAATTTCTTACTTTACATGTTCAAAATGCTACTAATGTCATATCATAAATTAAGTCATATTGCATTACTGCTGACCTCAGTGTCCTTCAATCTTGTCAGAATGAGAACATTAAAAACAAGGCACTGTTAGGAAAAAGAAACCAATGTGGGTTGTTACAATCAAGTCCGGAACTGTGAATAAATTTCACTTCTGAGGTTGGTTATAACAGAGTTTAATTTTTTAAAGAAGGTGTGATACCTCAATTCAAAGTTTACTTGACCATGTGTAAAGCTATATTAAGAAACAAACTAGACAGATCTTGAGTTAACAAAACTGCAAAGGTTTCCATAAACTCAGTCAAATTAAGTGTAAAATTTGCTAGAACATTCAACCTATATCAGATCCTGTGCCGTACACACACTAGAATGCAAAACAGAATAAGTTGTAAGAATTGGAAAAGTGTTAGTGTATAAGTAAAAATAATAATTTATTATTTCAAAGTTCCTTCAATGTGGTTGAAGTTCTGGTGGGGTTGCAGCCAATGTGAGCTGCTCCTTTTTCCAGCGAGTCTTTTTCAAGCTACAGTCATTCCTTTCCAGAGTGACATTTGAGCCACCTTTTGACACATGAGGTTCTTTTTATTTTTACAAACATATGAACAGTGAAAAGGATTAAGCTATTCAGCCCCTCTAGCCTGCTCTACAATTCAATAAGGTTATGGCTGATCTAATTGCAACCTTAAATCATCATTCCCAGTTAACACTGGAACCTTTCACCACCTTGCTTACCTCGAATCTTGTACTCTACGTTAAGAGTCTATCAATTCTGCCTTAAGAATATTCAAGGATTCAGTTTCAACAGCTCTTTCAATAAAAGATTTACAATCCTCTAGGAGAAAAACAAGTTCACTTCATCTCTGCTTTAAAATGACACCCTCGATTTTTAAAGTCTAGATTCTCCCATATGAGGAAACATCTTTTTTTCATGTTGACCCTGTCCAGACCCCTTCGTATCTTATACGTTTCAAGCAAGTCACCCCTTATTTTTCTAATATCAAGCAGAAAGAAGTCTAACCTGAGCAACAGTTCCTTATAAGACAATCTGCCCTTTCCAGGTACTAATAAAGCCAAAGAACACTGGATGCTGGAGAAACTCAACAGGTCTGGCAGTATTTATGGAGAGAAAGCAAAGTTAATGTTTCTAGTCCAGTGACCCTTCTTCAGATATTCCGGTATTAGCCTGGTAAACTTTTTCTGAACTGCTTCTAATGAATAAAGATTTTTTTTTAAAATACTCTATCTTTGTTGCGATGTGCTCCAAACTGCAACAGAGATAGGGTCCAAACTTGTCTGGAGTCACACGTAGGGCAGACCAGGTAAGGAAGATAGATTCCCTCCCCTAAAACACATTAATAAACCAGATGGCTTTTTTTTTTCTGACAATCAGAAATGATTTCATGGTCATCATTAACTCTTAATCCCAGATCAATATTGAATTCAAATTCCAACATCTGCCATGGTGGGATTTGAACCTGGGTACCCAAAACATTATCTAGGTCTCTTGAAAATTACATTTGAGAAGTTTGTGGTGAGCTACTTGGATGAGTGCAACTCCACAGCATTCAAGAAGTTTAGAGCCAACCAGGATAAAGCAGGCAGTCTTGATTGTCATAAGATTTCACCCTCCTCATCGCCAGCAGCAGTGTGTAACATCTACAAGATGCACTCCTGAAATGCGCCAATGCTCCTTTGGCAACACTTCTCAAACACCCAATCACTACCATCTACAAGGACAATGGCAGGGAATACATGGGGACACCACTACTTGCAAGCTCATTTCCATGCTATTCACCATTCTGACTTGGAAATATATCACTGTTTCTTCACTGTTACTGGGTCAGGGTCCTGGAACTCCCTCTCTAACACCATTATAGGCTTACCTACACCGAGTTGACTGTAGTAGTCTAGGATGAAGATCACCACTACTCTCTCAAGGTCAACTGGGGATGATCATTAAATGTTGGCCCAACCAGCAACAATCACATTCTTGACTGAATGAGGAACTTACTGCACTCTGTACAGAAAAGCAAATTAGGAATAAGTCTCCCAAAACTACTTATACTTGTGGCTTATCATGGACTTAATTGGAACATGTTGCAGTTTTCTATCAGCTGTTACATAAGGCATATTGCTGAGTCTCTTTTGTCAAAAGAAATTAGTCACATATTTCTGTGCCTTACCAAAACCAGAAGGCAGAGTATTCTTGTGGTTTTGTTTGAATTGTAGGCTTCCCCATGGTGTAGGGGTGACATTAATTGCTCATAAAGTGATTTGCAAACATCACAATATCAATTCTGCCCCACTCAAACCAAAATGGATTCCACCCTCTAAACTTCTCATGTACTCAGTAGTCCATGTGCGAGCCACGGGTAGACAGTTATTCAATTCATTCCCACTATAATGGCAGCAAACCAAAAGGTGGCTCAAAGGAAGTTGGAATAGTGTTAATGATTAAAGACATAGCTGATGAATCCATGATGCATTGCCCACATACACGTGTGCAGTATGCATATAGTGAAACCCATGCACCACCCAAAGTAACAGCTCAAACTATTGAAATGTTGACAGGTTTCTGTTACCACGCCACTTGTCACAGGAGGTATCAAGATTCACTGGGCTCAGCCTCAAGTTGGATACCCTATTGATCATGCGTCCTTGTTACAACCTGTACAATAACTGCCAAGGAGCAGAATGGGGAAAAGGAGGAAATTGAAAAAGAGGAGGATGGAAGGAGACAAGCTAGACAAACTATTCACTCTGTGAAGACCTTATTTGAACGCAATATCAGGGAAAACAATTTACAGTTGTACCATAGGAAATGTAACAGCCAAATTGCACACAGCTAAATTCCACAAACATCTGATTTCTTTAAGATTAGCCTGATCTGCTGGTATTCTTATACACACAGTCTCTGATTTTATTACCCTTAATACACCTTCTTTCACTTGACCTGTCAAACTCTCCCACACATTCTTCAGCTTAAGACCCCATCTCTCAGGTTTTTGACTTGTTCGTCAAGCTGGCTTGTTTTCATACGGACATTTTGTCACCATGCTTAGTAACATCATCAGCGAGGCTTCTGATGAAGCGATGTTGTTCTACTCCGTTTGGAATTTATACTGTCTGGTCCGTTATAGTGAGTAGTGTCATTTCCGGTTCTGTTCTGTATGAGTTTGTATTATGGGTTGATTGTATTATGGGTTGAGAACCATGCCTCTAGGAATTCCCGTGCATGTCTTTGTTTGGCTTTGGCTATTATGGTAATGTAACCATAGTAGCCCAAGCCAAACAAAGACATGCACGGGAATTCCTAGAGGCATGGTTCTCAACCCATAACACAATCAACAAACATATAGAAGTGGACCCCATATACAGAACAGAACCGGAAATGACACTACTCACCATAACGGACCAGACAGTATAAATTCCAAGTGGAGTAGAACAACATCGCTTCGTTGGAGGCCTTAATGATGATGTTACCTAGCATGGTGATGAAACGTCTGAACGAGAATAAGCCAGCTCGGCGAGCAAGTCAACAACCTCATCCACAACCCAAGCTACAAATCTTTGCAAAAACCTTAAACCTCATGTCACAGTTTAGATTCACTAGAATCTGATTCCAATACAGTTTAAGTGAAGTCTGTCCCAACAGTACAGCTCCCACTTTCCCCAGTACAGTTGCCAGTGCTTCATGAATCAAAATCCATTCTCCCCACATATTTGTCTTTGAGCCATGCATTAACCTCCAATAATCTAGAGATTACTATCTTTGACCTTCTGCATTTTACTTTAGTTCCAGATGCTCATAAGTGCCAAGTACACCTTCTTTCCTGGTCTGGTTTCTTTAATTTGAATCATGTTAAGCAGTCCTAAATGTTTGAAGTTAACACATTTGTAAATGAGTATCATGTTATCAGTTTACTGATGTGGCAATTGTGGTTGAATGCACTGGCATTGTAATGCAACTGTAAGATGTTGGTGTGAGGCTTACAGTGGTGTTAACATGAGTGGTGAGGTGAAGCATATAAATTAATTAATATTAATCTGTTCTTCAAGATTATTGATAGATAAGTAATGGGGACATGGCAGCCTGAGCAGTGTTTGAGGCCAGCTAAATGTTGCAACCACTGCTGGAGTGATATGGGGAGGTTGGAGGTCATCCACTTCTATGGTTTTACTTGTAAAATGGAGACACTCAGGCAAAGTTAACAACATGTTGTTTATCGCACTATATTCAGGTTACACAGCATCTTCCATGTCTCTCTAATAATCTCTGTGTATAATTGTCTGCCCATCGACTGTGAGACAATTCTCATCATGGGTGCCACTTATCACATATTTCCTGGCATTAACCCTTCCAGACCCACATACAACAGTAGAATTGGAAAGATATGCCACTTAAAGGTATTTTCATTGACATTGACCAGTTGAGCGATGCCATTGAACTTCCTGCAGCATCATTGCCAGATTTTCAGGGTTTGATTGCTGGCGAAGTCATCCATGGATATCCATTTTGATTGCCTTTAACCATGTGTCTGGAGGGCTTCCTGCAAACCAATGACAATTCTGCTCCTAGATAACAAGGTGTAGAGCTGGATGAACACAGCAGGCCAAGCAGCATCACAGGAGCAGGAAGGCTGACATTTTGGGCCTAGACCCTTCTTCAGAAAATTCTGCTCCTTTCCACTTAATCCACTATGACCAGGCGTACAGTGTCTGACATTCTTGGAGCTCACACTCTTCCACCTTGTGATATCCCTTGTTGTTTTCCAGGAAACATTCACTTCATGCATGATTCTGAGCATCTATTCCAGACATGATGTACTTTCTCTTTCAGGAGATCTAGGCTAGCTTTAAGTAGAGCTGGGAAATGGTGACGTTGGACATCTGTTATTGTTTGCCATCAACAAACACTTGCTGAAAACAGCAATCATCTGAATAAGCAGACAGCAATGAAAGTGCTGAACAATTTCAGTCAATTGTTGTGGATTAATCTTGTATCGTGATTTCTGCTGGTTTACAGCGGTGAGTCAATTTTTTCCCTCGTATCTGTAGAGTATTCCAAGGTAGTTTACAGTCTGTCCTGTCAATCAGGAATAATGTATATCATGATTGAGGGAAAACAAAAACAGAGAAACATATTTAGAATTCACCCGTTCACCACTATTTCTTTCATCTTCATTTCTGTTAAACAAATAACTACAATTCTCAGAGTTTACTGCCAAGTAAGGAGAGACTACAATTTATAGGATCTATTATGCTAATGAGATGAGTCACCTTTTTATAAGTACTGTGATATCAATAAGTGCAAAAAAAATTCCTAAATCACTCTAGAACCCCAAAGAATTGTTGATGATAAATGACCTGACCAATTATTGTTAATTACCAACGGCCAGTAGGCAATGCCCTGGTGGTATCATCGCTAGATTATTAATCCAGAAACTCAGCCAATGTCTTGGGGACCCGGTTTTAAATCCTGCCATGGCAAATTGTGGACTTTTAATTCAATTAATAACATTTAGAATTAAGAATCTACTGATGGCCATGAAATTATTGTCAATTGTTGGAAAAACCCATCTGTTTCACTAATGTCTTCAGAGAAGAGAATCTGCCATCCTCACCTGGTCTAGCCTATGAGTGACTGCAGACCTAAAGCAATATGGTTGACTCTCAATTGCCCTCTGAAATGGCCTAACAAGCCACTCAGTTGTACCAACTGCTACAAAGTCTCTTTAGCAACCAGGGATGCGCAATAAACGCTGGCCAGCCAGTGACGCCCATATTCCACAAATGATATAAAAAAGGAAAATTCAGTCAGAGTGAGAGAGAATTATTTCTATCCTGTAGAGGAAAGCAGCATGTTGTAGAGAAATGTACATTTTTTTTTACAGTTATGAAATGTTAACATCCAAACGAGTCGCTTATCCTGCAGTACAGGTGTAGATGTCATCAGTATTAAGGAACAAAATATTTGTCCACCTTCCAGCTCTGCACTGACCTTCCTATGAGGATACTATCTTGAAAATGACCATTCACCACATTCGGTCTGTGTCAACTCTTTAGAAGAATGACTCAACTAATTTTACTACCTGGCTATCTTCCTCCACGATCCAGAATCATTCCCTTTTCAAGTACATATTCAATTAAACTCTAGAATAAGCAGCCAAAAATGAATGCTGATAGGAAAGAGAAATTTGAATATGAGGGAAAGAGAGCTAGAAACGTATTTAAAGTTTCTGAGAGGATTTAAGAAAAGAAGAAAAGTAACTGAAGTGATTACTAATTCTGTATAGTGTGAGACTCAAGACAGGGAAATTAATAATGGGAAAAAAGGAAATGGAGGAAATGTTATAAGTTAAAAAACAACAGAAATTACTGGAAAATCTCAGCAGGTCTGGAAGCATTTGTGGAGAGAAAGCAGAGTTAATGATTTGGGTCCAGTGCCCCTTCTTCAGAACTGATTATAGCCAAGAAATAGTTGGAATACATGCTAAAGATGGGATGGGGGAGGGGACAGGGGAAAGAGTAAATAATAGGTGGAGTCCAGAGAGAGAGAAAAACAGTTGGGCCAATAAAGGATTGGGTAAAGTTTAGCCTGGGAGAATGAATAGCTGCTAATAGGGACAATTAGTGGTTGATAATGGATAGTTTATGGTCGCAGTCCATGTGACGACAAGGGAGGTTGGGATAGGGGGACATGGCAGAATGTGCTCAGGCCCTAAAATTGTTGAACTCAATCTTGTGTCCTTAAAGGTTTCCCAAACAGGAAATGAAGTGTTGTTCTTTCAGCTTGCACTGAACTTTGCTGGAGATTTGCAGCAAGCACGAGACAGAGATGTTGGCCAAGGGTGAAATAGTGTTGTAGGCGCTGAACATAAATTCTGTGTCTACTTTCAATACAGCCGGCACAAATACCGTTCCAGAAATATGTTAAAATCAAGAAGCGTGAGGGAGAGTTAAAAGAATTGCATTCACTGGGAAAAGTTACTGAAAAAAGCTTTTAGAGCTAAAGGCTGGTAAGTCTCCAGAGTATAATGGCCTGAATCTTACAATCTTAAAATAAGTGGCTGCTGAGCTGGTAGGTGTATTGGTTGTAATTATCCAAAAGTTCCCTTGATTATGATTGGAAAAGATTAAACGCCACTCTTCTATTCAGGAAAGGAAGAGGTAAAACTGCAGCCTAACATCTATCAGAGAGAAAATATGATTTTTTTTAATTAAGGATGCAATGACAGGGCACTTGGAAAATCTTAAAGCAATCAAGTAGAATCAAAATCGTGTTGTGAAAGGGAAATCATGTTGGACTAATTTTTTAGAGTGTTTTTTTTTACGCTTCGGGTTAGGATTAACAAGCAGCATGAATAAAGAAGAAACTGTAAGTGAGGTCCACTTCCATGTCCAAAAGACACATGATAAGTCACTACTTCAAAAGTTACTACATAATATTTGAACATGTGGCATTGGAGGTAATGTATTAGCATGCATGGAGGTTTGGTGAGCTGAGAGGAAGCAGAATATAAGCTTAAAGGGATCATTTTCAGAAATTAGGTTCTGAGGAAGATATCAGGAGTCAACAAAGGGATAGAGATAGATTAAATGAGTGGGCAGAAATTTTGAAAATAGAGTATATTCTAGGAAAATGTGAATTTATCCACTTTTTCAAGAAAAACAGAAAAGAAATATAATAATTAAACAGAGAGAGATTGCAGAACTGTGCGGTACTGAAGAATCTTGTTTCCATAGTAAATTAATTATAAAAGCTTAGTATATAAATCCAGCAAGCGACAGCAAGGCAAATGGAATGTTATTGTTTATTGCAAGGAGAATGGAATACAAAAGTTGGGAAATTTTGTTTCGGTTTTCGCTGAATTGATGAGACCATGCCTGGGGCACTGTGGACAATTCTGGTCCTCTGACATAAGAAAGTATGTAATTGTATTAGAAGCAGTTTAGAGAAGGTTCACTCGAAATGATTCCTGGGTTGTGGGAGTTAACTTATAAGAAAAAGTTGAACTGTTTGGGCCTTTTCCCATTGAAGCTTTGAAGAATGAGAGGTGATTTGTTTGAAACATATAAGGTCCTGAGGTAATTCGACAGGGTAGAAGATATTTCCCTTATGGGAGGGACTAGAACTAGGAAGCAGTTCCAAAATAATAGGATTCCCTTTTAAAATGGAGATTCAATGATTTTTTTTCTGAGAGTGTTATTTTTCTCTGGGATTCTCTTCCCCAGAGAGTGATTCATAGAATCCCTACTGTGTGGAAGCAGGCCATTTGGCTCATCGAGCCCACACTACCTCAAGCACCCCACCTAAACCCACCCCTGTACCCTATCCCTGTTAACCTGCTTATACACCTAGCTTGCACATCCCTGGGCACAATGGGCAATTCAGCATGGCCAATCTATCTAACATGTACATCTTTAGACTGTGCCAGGAAACTGGAGCACCCAGAGGAAATTCAGGCAGACAGGGGGAGAATGTGCAAACTCCACACATACAGTCACCCAAAGGTGGAATCAAACCCGGGTCCCTGATGCTGTAAGGTAGCCCTGCTAACCACTGAGCCACCCTACTATCCCATCAGAACACTAGGGAAGAACTGGCAACAATTATCAAGTTCACTGCAGTCCAATGGTATGTTAGTACAAAGGCTCAATGCTTTATTTGACCTAAAGGGCTTGATAGGGATTGTACAGAAGAAAGTTTACCCGTACTAGCTTATTTTATACCCATTCTCAATGTTGGTGTAAAGTAAAAGCAATTTTACTCTCCTCCTTTCTGGGTGGGATGGCCTTTGGAGGGTCAGTGTGGACTCGATAGGCCAAATGGCCTGCTTGCACACTGTAGGGATTCTATTATGTGTACTATGTGCTGATTCAGCTTCTTGATTGTCATTAGATATTTGCTTACTCGACACTCTGTAAGGGCAGCCCAGGATTATTGTCAGTTTTGGTTGTTTTCTGGTTCCCTATAACAGGTATGTCTCCATCAGTGGCTTCATATTAACAATCAGCAGGACTGAGGCAAGTGGCTGGGTAAAAGAGAAAAATCATAACTGAAAACTTGAAACAGTTCAAATTTCTTCCGAACCGCAGACAAAGGAACTACACCGTCCACTTTCTATTGCCCTTAAAAATAAGACTAGTGTCTTTTAATATGCTGAGGTTCGATCAAATAATGCTCAGAAAAATAATGTCCACTATACCTAATTTTAAGAAGCAATATCGAGACAAGCAAAATGAACACAATTGAATGATCTGAGATATTTCTGTATCCTAACTGAAGTGAAACAGCAGAACAATAATTGTTGACAAGATGCTATCAAAACACTCCTTCAATGTTCAAAGTATTATTGAATGAACAATCTCTGAGTCAAAAGGATTAGGACATAATGAAACTGGAAGGAAATCTGACAAGCTCAATTATTAGTGTTTTTAGGAAATGTGAAATTCTGATAACAAAGTGATATATGGAAAGAAAAAAAAACACAAACCATGTTACATGAAGTGTGTTGCCCCCTAAGTGAGATAGTTAATTCAATAAGCATTCACAGCCCTTTCTATCAACCTTCGGTACAAAAGCCCTTCTCACAAGGTGTTGCGGATTCTGTAGGCAGGATTTTGACCCAGATATTGAGACTGGCAGGTGCTTTTAGGGCGAGAGCCAGCATGCTGCTTTAAGTTGGTAACATCTATATCTAGGAAGGCTGGATTGGGGACCAAATGGTTGCCCACCAACAATAGTGTACAGTATGTTAAGGTCATTAATGAGAGGCTAATGTGAATGTTCCAGCCTAAGAGTTTCTGATGCTGTTGGGAAATGGTCAGCTCCCTGGAGATAAAGTCCCAGAGGCAGAATGGCTAGGGTCCAGCATGCAGGATGCACTGAGTCTCCTCCTTGCTAATGTGGTCATGGTTGCTCAGTGGTTAACACTGCTGCCTCACAGTACTAGGAGCCCAGGTTCGATTCCAGCCTTGGATGTCTGTCTGTGTGGAGTTTCCATGTTCTCCCTGTGTCTGTCTGGATTTCCTCCGAGTGCTCCAGTTTCCTCCCACTGTCCAAAGGTGTGCAGGTTGGGTTGATTAGCCATACTAACTTGCCTGTAGTGTCCAGGAATGTGCAGACTAGGTGGATTTGCCATGGGAAATGCAGGGATAGTGTCGGGGAGTAGAAAGGTCAGGTTGTTCTTTGGAGGGTCAGTGCAAAAGTGAAGGGCCAAATGGCTTCCATTTGCACAATAGAGTTTCCCTGGTTTAGGCAGCATGTGACTCAGTAGTTAGCTTTGTTGCCTCACAGAACCAGGAATCAGTTTGTTTCCAGCCTTGGGCAAATGCCTGTGTGGAGTTTGCACATTCACCCCTTGTCTGCTTTGGTTTCCTCCCACAATCCAAAGACGTGCATGTTAGCCGGATTGGTCATGGGAAATGTATTGTTACAAAGTTCAGGTAGGGGAATGGGTCTCGGTGAGTTGCTCTTCGGAGGGTCAGTGTGGTCTCAGTGGGCCAAATGGCCTGCTTCTACAAAGTAGAGATTCTGTGTTTCTGTGGTCACAGATGTGGTTCCAAAACACCCTGCCGGTCAAGAACACTATCATACTCTCGCTCACTCAGACATGCAATGGCAGCCTGTAGCTCTTCACATACTTAAAGGGCTTCTGATTGACTCTTCAGCTTCAAAAGCCATTTTTGAATGGTGACTGTGCCCTCTAGTCACTAAGTAGCCAATCTAGGTACAAACAACGTCACTTAACTGTTACTTCTGCCCTATGGGGCCATGTACTGCATAGCACACCCACATCAGGGTCCTGATCCCAAACAGAAAAGGCTTCCTTATGTTTAGAATATGATCTTCAATCAGACGATTGGAATGACCAAGGAAACTGAGGACTTGCATCTCCCATGGCCCGCTCACATTTTATTACTCTGTAACATCTTTCACAAAGAATTGCGCAGAAATTACAATTTAGAAACAGGCTGTTAAGCCCAACTCATCCATGACATTGCCACAGAAACTATCTTGCACACCACTTCATTACATCTTATAAGATATCCTATTCTTTCTACCACAAGCACTCACCTATCTTCTTAAATGCATCTCTGCTATTCACTAAATCACTATTTGTGGTAGTGGGATCCAAGTTTCAACCATCCTTTGCGTCGAGGTTTTTCTCAACTGAATTCCTTTTCTGGTTTATTTGTCAATACCTTACATTTTGGGCCCAGTTTTGGATTTCCCAGTAGCAGAACCATTTCTGCAAGATCCTACCCCACCAAAGCTTTTCATCACGTTAAAGGAACAAACGTAGAGAATGCTGGAGAAACTCAGCAGATCTGTGCAGAGAGAAAGAGAGTTAATGTTCCAAGCCTACTATGACTTCTTCAGGAATTGACATTAATGGGTCATGTTCAGTCAAACTGGTGGAAATGTGAATGGAAATGCAAAGACCTAATTATGCACTGTTGTAGTTATGTTAGTTATCCATACTCGAGCCATGGTTCTGTGTTCTCTGTAGTCCACGGTTCTGAAGAAGTTTACTTTCATTGACAGGTGTAAAAAGATATTCTGATTCCATTCTACATCCACATTTCCCAATATACTACCAGATAAATAATACTCTTCCTTTCAATTTTTCAAACTGTGGTGTGAAACATTTAACCAGATCGTACTGCATCTGCCTTGTGTTTGCTCTCTCAATCAACATCTCAAATTGACTTGAAGCCTTCTTACATCCTTCTCACAACACCGCCCAGTCTTGTGCTGTCAGCCAACTTGGAAATACAGTGTTTGGATCCCTCATCCAGGTCATTTGTATATATCATGAACAGCTGGGACCCAAGCATTGATCCTTGTGTTATCTTGCAATTACTATTTGCCACTCAGTCCAAAGCATGTGTTCAATTCTTCTGACACTTGTTTTCTTGCTTTTATCTTTATTAATCATTTTCTGTTCACATATTTATGGATGTTTTTATGGTCAGTTTCAATGTTCCCTGCAATTTTACACATACTCTATTTTCTCTTTCTTAATCAAACGTTTTGTCATCTTTTGTTGAATTCTATAATGCTTCCAATCCTCAGGCTTGCTGCTTTTTCTGGCAATTTTATACGTCTCCCTTTTGGATAAGACCATAAGACATTGGAGCAGAAATTAGGCCATTTGGCCCATCGAGTCTGCTCCACTATTCAATCATGGCTGATAAGTTCCTCAACCCCATTCTCCTGCTTTCTCCCCATAACCCTTGATCCCCTTGATAATCTAGAACCTATCTATCTCAGTCTTAAATGTGCTCAATGAGTTGGCTTCCATAGCCTTCTGTGACAGTGAATTCCAAAGATTCACCACTCTCTGGCTGAAGAAGTTTCTCCTTATCTCTGTTCTAAAATGTCTTCCCTTTACTCTACAGCTATGCCCTCGGGTCCTAGACTCTCCTACAAATAGAAGCATCTTCCCGACATTCACTCTGTGCAGGCCATTCAGTATTCTGAAAGTTTCAATTAGATCCCCCCTCATCCTTCTAAACTCCATCGAGTATAGTCCCAGAGTCCTCAAATGTTCCTCATATGTTAAGCTTTCCATTACTAGGACCATTCTCTTGAACCTCCTCTGAACCCGCTCCAGGGCCAATACATCCTTCCTGAGATATGGGGGCCAAAACTGCGCACAATACTCCAAATGTGGCCTGACCAGAGCCTTATAAAGCCTCAGTAGTACATCCCTGCTTTAATATTCAATCCTCTTAAAATAAATGCCAACATTGCATTTGCCTTCCTGACTACTGACTCAACCTGCAAATTTACCTTGAGAGAATCCTGGACTAGAACTCTCAAGCCTCTTTGCACTTCAGACTTCTGAATTTTCTCCCCATTTAGAAAATAGTCCATGCTTTTATTCTTCTTACCAAAGTGCATGACCTCACACTTTCCCACGTTGTACTCCATCTGCCTCTCCTTTGCCCACTCTCCTAACCTGCCCAAATCCTTCTGCAGCCTCCCCACCTCCTCAATACTACCTGTACCTCCACCTATCTTTGTATTGTCTGCAAACTTAGCCAGAATGCCCACAGTTCCTTCATCGAGATCATTAATGTATAAAATGAAAAGTTGTGGTCCCAACACTGACCCTTGCAGAACACCACTTGTCACCGGCTGCCATCCTGAGATCTAGTTCTATCCCTAATTTCTTTTATAAGCTATGATGGAGCCGACTTTCCTTTTTAATTTTGTGCTAAACAGGAATGAATAATTGTTGTAATTCATATTTTTTAAATATGGACCATCGTTATCGTTGACCCCTTTTGTAATGTTCCACAATCCATCCTTGCCAACTTGCAACTCATACTTTCATAGTTCCCTTTATTTAGATTCAGGGCCTTAGTTTCAGATTCAAACACTTCACTCTCCATCTTAGTGAAGAATTCCTTCATATTATAGCTGGCCTTCTCAAAGGGACCCCACACAACAAGTATTAATTGATTCTTTCTCTTTGTTCAGCATCTGTTTTACACTAGCCTATTCTCTCGTTGGTTTCTCAACATATTGGTCGAAAGAAAACCTCGTACACAGCCGAAGAAATTCTCCTCTTCACTGTCATTGATAGTTTTGGTTTGTACAATCTATATGTAAATTAAAGTCACTCATGATTACAATTCTACCTTTATCATTTATGTTTGACTTCTCTTCTTTAAGAGTTTATTGCAGGCACTGCAAATTTGACTCGTATAAGATTATAATATTTTTTGTCTAGGCAGCTAAACTAATTTAACTGATCACAAGAATAGCCATTTTCTATTAACAATTCTTTTGAGAGTCATTCTCCACTCATCTACTGCGACTTCACAGTTATCAACAGGCTATTCACTCATGGAAAACATCACAGTCACATCCCACTCTGTCTTCAACCAGCATTCACTTTCCAGCATTAGTCACAAGGAATCAGTTAGATCAATTTGGTTTTCTCCTTCACTCTGGAAATGCACAACACCGACTGAAATCAAATCACTCAGCAGAGACTGACAAAAGCTTTCTTCTGCATGCAGTATGTGGTGACATTATCAATGTGCTCTTTGTAATCGCATTCTAACCAGGGAAAACAGACTGTCAAAAGTCAAAGCTGGGTCACCCAATTCGTAAAAAGTAAGTCAGCAGGACTGAAGGAAAATCATTAATCACTGACATGTGCACAATGATTGTCAGATGTCACCAAATCAATAATAGCTATAAGACACCCAGCAAGAAAGACCTCAACATTTCATTAAACATGAGACTTAGCTGTCCATATGAGAAAAGTTCCATCCCACCACTTCCTCCCACCTTGGTACATTAGTGAGATGTTTCAATTTTATTGTATCACTAAGTTTAATATCAATGCCACTCAATATTCAATATGGAAAATGATGCGTGATTTTATCTCATCTCCCAGTGGAAATTGTGTTAAGGCTCTTAAGTTAGTTTCTCTTCTAACCTTCATCATGCAGAAAGCTTCAGTAACTCAATCCCAAACCCAATTCCCAGAAGTCTAATAAGTGTGCTCTGTTGCAAACAATGAACCGCAAATGTCTCTCTTTTGATGGTCTGTAGTCACGTACCAAGGTGACACAACCATTTTCCTTGCATAAATTCAAAACAATGCCACCAGATTATTTTGATGGCCAGTTACCAATCAATATGATCAACTTCTAGTCAGGAGAATGACGCTGTGGAAAGGAAATATTCCTTTATGTCAACGTTCATACTAAGAAAGCATAGTAGAATGACCACCAAGAGAGGTGTTATTCTTTAAATTTAAAAAAAATCATTAACTAGTGTAGAGTTTATCACAGATTCTAAAACATTCACTATCTGAAGGGCAATGGAAGGCATTTGGTCTGTTTCTGAAGTCAGCATAATGTAGAAGGTTGGGGGTCAGTTAACTGGACAGTTGGTTTGTGATGCAGAGTGATGCCAACAGCACAGGTTCAATTCCCACACCAGCTGAGGTTCCCATGATAATCCCTCATTCTCAGCCTTTTTCCTCACCTGACATGTGGTGACCTTCAGGTTAAGAGACCATCCGTCTCTCGCTAATGAGAGAGCAGTCCACTGGGACTATAATGATTTTGCCTTTACAAGATAGAAACATAAGAGGCTGAAAAAAATAAACGTGTGTGTACACAGCATGCTGTTATCCATGTACAAATTGGCCAGCAGTTGTGATGAGGTAGAGTATAAGACATGAATTTCAGATTGTCACAAATTGCTGGATGATTTGTGCTACTTTGACCATTTGCTTTCTGAAAGCAGCTTGTGGACCTTAATATCCTTATGATTTTCATAATGCTATATTTGCAAGCCAATTGTTTGCTAAATGCACCTCAAAAAAGTTGTCTAGTAATTAATAACTTGAATATCCTTGCAGTGATATGACAATTGTTAACAATGGCCAGTCAACTTATCTAGCACACAAAGTGAACTATACAAAAGAACAGAATCTCCTTCCTTTATTGATTTGCTGTTGGAGTTTTGAAATTGATCAAAATTTAAAATTTTCATTCTACATTTGTTTCACACTTTTCCTTTCTTGCTTTCTCTCTTTTATTCCAACTTTTCCTTCCTTTCCTTTCAATTCCTTTCTGTACCTGACGTGACCATGTACAACTTTGTTAGCTATCTCACAGTTTGACTAACACTTCTGCACAGGTTTTGTCCGATTATAGCATTGCTTCTACTTCTTGAACCGCTGCAGTCCACCTGCTGTAGGTTGACTCACATGCCATTAGGGAGGGAATTCCAGGATTTTGACCTAGTGACAGTGAAGGAACAGCCATATATTTCCAAGTCAGGATGGTGAGTGGTTTAGTGGGGAACTTGGAGGTGGTGGTGCTCCCATATATCTGCTGCCCTTGTCCATCTGGATGGAAGTGGTCGTGGTTTTGGAAGGTCTGAGGATCTTTGGTGAATTTCTGCAGTGCATCTTGTAGATAGCACACACTGCTGTTTCTACTGAGCCCGGTGGTGGAGGGAGTGGATGTTTGTGAATGTAGTGCCAATCAAGTGGGCTGCTTTGTCCTGAATGGTGTTAAGTTTCTTGAGTGTTGTTGGGGCTGCACTCATCCAGACAAGTGGGGAGTATTCCATCACACTCCTGATTTATGCCTTATAGATGGTGGACAGGTTTTGAGGAGTCAGGAGATGAGTTACACGCTGCAGTATTCCTAGCTTCTGGCCTGCTCTTGTAGCCACTATGTTTATGTGGTGAGTCCAGTGAGTTTATGGTCAATGATAACCCCCAGGATGTTGAGAGTGGGGGATCAGTGATGGCAACACCATTGAATGTCAAGGGGTGATGGTTAGATTGTCTTTATTGGTGATGGTCATAGCCTGGCATTTGTGTGGCGCAAATGTCATTTGCCACTTGTCAGCCGAAGACTGGACATTGTCCAGATCTTGTTGCATTTGAACATGGGCTGCTTTAGTACCTGAGGAGTCATAAATTGTGCTGAACATTGTGTAATCATTGGCTAACATCCCCACCTCTGACCTTATGATGGAGGGAAGGTCATTGATGAAGCAGCTGAAGATGGTTGGGCCTATAACACTACCCTGAGAAACTCCTGCAGAGATGCCCTGGAGCTGAGATGAATGACCTCCAACAACCACAACCATCTTCTGATGAGTCAGGTATAACTCTAACCACCGGAGAGTTTGCCCCCTGATACGCATTGGTTCCAGTTTTGCTAGGGCTCCTTGATGCCACATTCGGTTGAACGCAGCCTTGGTATCAAGGGCTTTCATTATCCCTTCACCTCTGGAATTCAGCTCTTTTGTCCATATTTGAACCAAGGCTGTAATGAGATCAGGAGCTGAGTGGCCCTGGCGGAATCCAAACTGGGCGTCACTGAGCAGGTTATTGCTGAGCAGGTGCTGCTTGATAGCGCTGTTGATGACACCTTCCATCATGTTACTGATGATCGAGAGGAGACTGATGGGGCGGTAATTGGCCGGGCTGGATTTGTCCTGCTTTTTGTGTACAGGACATTCTTGGGCAATTTTCCACATTGTCAGGTAGATACCAGTGTTGTAACTGTACTGGAACAACTTGGCTGGGGGAGCGGCAAGTTCTGGAGCACAAGTCTTCAGTACTATTGCCAGAATGTTGTCAGGGCCTATAGCCTTTGCAGTATCCAGTGTCTCCAGCCATTTCTTGACAGCACATAGAGTGAATCGAATTGGCTGAAGACTGCTATGTGTAATGCTGGGGACCACTGGAGGAGGCTGAGATGGATCACCCACTCAGCACTTCTGGCTGAAGATTGCTGCAAATGCTTCAGCCTTATCTTTTGCGCTGATGTGCTGGGCTCCCCTATCATTGAAAAAGGGGATATTTGTGGACCCTCTTCCTCCAGAGAGTTGTTTAATTGTCCACCACAATTCACGACTGGATGTGGCGGGACTGCAGAGCTTAGGTGCGTTGGTTATGGGATCGCTTAGCTCTGTCTATCACTTGCTGCTTTTGCTGTTTGGCGTGCAAGTAGTCCTGTTTGGTGGCTTCACCAGGTTGATACCTCATCTTCAGGTATGCCTGGTGCTGCTCCTGGCATGCCCTCCTGCCCTCTCCATTGAATCAGGGTTGATCCCCTGGTTTGATGGTGATGGTTGAGTGGGGGATATGCCGGGCCATGAGGTTACAGATTGTGGTGGAGTACAATTCTGCTGCTGTTGATGGCCCACAGCACCTCATGGATGCCCAGTCTTGAATTACTAGATCTGTGCAAAGTCTGTCCCATTTAGCATGGTGATAGTGCCACACAACACGATGGAGGTTGTTCTCAATGTGAAGGCGGAGTTTTGTCTCCACAAGGACTGTGCGATGATCACTCTTACCGATACTGTCATGGACAGATGTAACTGCAGCTGGCAGATAGGTAAGCACGAGGTCAAGTATGATTTTCTCTCTTGTTGGTTCCCTCACCACCTACCGCAGATCCAGTCTAGAAGCTATGTCCTTTAGGACCCAACCAACTCAATCAGTAGTACTGCTGCCGAGCCACTCTCGGTGGTGGACATTGAAATCCCCCACCCGGAATACATTTTGTGCCCTTGCCATCCTCAGTGCTTCCGCTAAGTTTTGCTCAACATGGAGGAATACCGATTCATCGTTGAGGGAGGACAGTATGTGGTAATCAGCAGGAGGTTTCCTTGCCCATGTTTAACCTGAAGCCATGAGACTTCATGGGGTCCAGAGTCAATATTGAGGACTCCCAGAGCAACTCCCTCCTGACTGTTTGTACCACTGTGCCGCCCCCTCTGCTGGGTCTGTCCTGCCAGTGGGACAGGATATATCCAGGGATGGTGATGGTGGTGTCTGGGACATTGTCTGTAAGGTATGATTCTGTGAGCCTGACTATGTCAAGAAACAGCCTGGCATAGTCTGTGAGACAGCCCTCCAAATTTTGGCACTAGCACCCAGATGTTAGTGAGGTGGACTTTACAGGTTTGACAGGGCAAAGTGTACTTATAATGCAGAATGCTAGACTACTATTGTAGCGAGATAAGCATAATTTCTACAATGATAGATAGTGATATCTGATTACAATAGAATAAATCAATCAATAAATCATAGCCAATGCAACTGTAGGGGTGACCTGTACCTGTCCATACAAAGTGACCAGTGTCTGTTTTTAGCTAATTAGCCTTAAGCAACATTTTATCTTTCACCCTGAGCAAGATAAATTGTTTACAACCCATTAATTACAACGTGCTAAGAGTAGAGGTAACTAACTTTATAATAGAAATTAACTTTATAGCAATTAGTTAAAACTAACTTTTGCATTTTTAGGTATATATTCAGGACAGTGGGAAATATTAGAGGAATAGCTGAATTTGATAAAAGAATGCGCATGCAGAACAATGAATAATAGAATTCACACTGTGCTTAAAGATAAGAAACCTGAGAGAGAGCCAAAGATGTGTAGCCAGTAAACTTTTGGAATGCAGATAAATAGGATGCGTAGAAAGATCCCAAGGCCTAGAGATTACAAATGCCATAAAACCATGGGAATCTGGGGCTGTTCGTAAGAATGCCCATCATTTATTAGGTGTCCCACAGGATTTGGTGACTGGATTAAGAGGGAAGGAAAGTGATTACGCTGCATTTGAATATTGAAGCAAAACATGTGTAAAATGCTGTATTTTCACTGTAAAAATCAGAGTGTGTCATTGATCTCTCTTCCAATTTGGGGAAGATCATTTGGCCCTCTCCCTGCATCAACCAGTTGTTGTTTGAATAAGGAACTTCCACTTGCCTGAATCCTGCCTGCCTCCTGAGGTTTTGTCCCTGGTCAGGAGTACACTCCTACAGCAACCGTTAATTTCCATTACAAGAAAACAAAACATCTGGTTCACAAATACTGTTTAGAGAAGGAAATCTGCTGCCCCTACCTGGTCTGGCTTACTTGTGACCCCAGACCCACAGCAATGTGGTTGACTCTTGACTGCCCTCTGGATGATTAGGGACAGGCGATAACTGGTGGCCTAGCCAGCGATGCACATATATCACGAATACATTTTAAAAATATATATCTGTATATAGTAGGTTCTCAAATACAACTTTCCAGTGTATTGTTTAAGACCTCTCCCTTCATATGTTCACATGTATTCATATGCCACCCATACTTAGACCTCCACCATCCACAGTGGCAATGGAGTCCCTCCTCACACCAATGATGCACTTCATCACAACGGTCACATTCTTCACGACTATAGCAATTGCACATTAAAAGGCATTGGCATACTACTGCTGAAAATGGCCAAATTTATATCTCAAGATCAGCACAAGTAAACACCAGTGGCATAGGCTGGAAGACCTGTCGATAGCAGAGTGAAAAGGAGGTGCTCAGGGAGGGAAGAAATAAGTCATCCCAGATCGTCATCCTCCAAAATCATCACATGTACAACATCAGTCTGATTAAAAGAATATGAACATGTCACGTCAAGACAATGAACATGGATAGAAAGCTAGAAAATCAGAAACAAGAAATGGAAAAGGTGAAATTAAGCAGCCTAGGATTGTGTGACATACAGCAGACGGAAGAATGCTTCTTTATGATTGATAAAGTGAGAATGATATACTTACAAGAACTAAAGGAACAGGATATGGGCGTAATGCTGAGTGACGAAACTGCCAAGTGTGTGAGCGAATTATGATATAGAATAGAACCAAGAATCCCTACAGTGTGGAAACAGGCCCTTTGGCCCAACAAGTTCACACTGACCCTTAGAGCATCCCACCACGACCCACCCCCTTATAACCCACCTAAGCTACACATTCCTGAACACTACAGACAATTTAGCATGGCCAATCCACCTAGCCTGCACATCTTCGGACTGTAGGTGGAATACCGGGGTAGCCCGAGCAGACACGGGGAGCAGAAGAAGTTTGGCAGTAGAAGAAGATTCCAACTGGACTATGTTCTGGGAAGACAAAGAGACAGGGATAGCATTCAAAACTCAAATACTCGACCTGGAGGTGGCACTGAGAGAGACCATATTTTTGGGAATGTGGAAACATTGCTCTATTTAAAGAATATCCAAGGCAGAAACAATGGAAACACGTAGGAACCTGGAAGAAGTAACTGAAGAATTTTAAAATGAATAAAAATAAGAACTAGGTATCAATTCAGTCTTGCCCGACTGGTACCATCTGAAGCTGTTGAGCTCTACCATGCAGATGTAATGTCCCTCCTGCCCAATGTCCTCGACTTCAATCTTAGAAGACTGCTTCTGATCTGTCAGCTCATCAACATTCATCAGATCCCCTTTTCACCCGCTCAAAGTTCTGAAGAGCACAACATGCTAGGAATATGAGGCACACTCTCTCTGGGGTGTACTGCAAGGCCCTCCTGACTGATCCAAGCATCTGAGCCTCATCAACAAAAAATGAAGTTGCTGGAACAAGGTCAACAGGTCTGGCAGTATCTGTGAAGAGAAATCAGATTTAATGTTTTGGGTCTGGTGACCCTTCCTCAGAATGCTGCCAGACCTTCTGAGCTTTTCCAGCAACTTCTGTTTAGTTTCTGATTTACAGCATCTGCAGTTCTTTTGTTTTCTATTGGAACTTCATTCTCTGGAGACCTAAAGTCTGATCCACTCTGGTCCTGTTCAAAGCATGGGCTCCATTGTATCCGCACTCTTCCAGAGTTACACAAAGTAACCTTTGTCCAAAGTAGCATCAGAAGTAACCTTTGTCACCCAATAATCACCCTTTAAAGGCATGTGGACCCTCAATTTTAGCAGGATCATGAGAGTTCTCAAGGATACAGAAACCTTGCCATCTCTCAGGGTGCTGTATGCAAACTTCTAAGAAGTGAAGCCACGATGACTTGCAAAGTGATGGAACAGAATTCTTTTAAGACCATTCATCCCATTGAGTCTGCTCTGCCATTAAATGAGATCATGGCTAATTTGATATTCTTCAACTCCAATTTCCTACTGTAGTGTACTGTATGTGGGTCAGGGATGTGCCTTAATGATGCAGCGAGGCTGGAATAGGTCAGAAGCCAAAGTCAGTGTAAATGGCAAGCATACAGCTGCTGCTGTGGCGCATGCCTTGAGACATTAGTGCTGGGTATTCAGAATGGAGGTCCAGAGAAGTAAGCAGTGAGCTGGAGTCACCAGGTTCCTGCTCACACTCTCACACTGGGAATTCTCAGTATCTATCTGGTAAGTAGTCTGCATATTAATGAGGTGCGATTAAGTAGTAATGAGCATGATAATGAGTGATAATTCCTGTTAATAGGCCTTTCAGCACTCACTAACAACAATCCCATCTCAACATTTCTGAAGAAGAGTCTAGGCCCAAAACGTCAGCTTTCCTGCTCCTCTGATGCTGCTTGGCCTGCTGTGTTCATCCAGCTCTACACCTTGTTATCTCAACATCCGGGACTTGGTTATAAAAATCAGTCTCAGCATTGAGAAAGGCTTCACTTCATTTTCACCTAATTTTCTCAAATTTGTTGCTATATTACCCGTCTTTCATGGCTTGAGGAGATTCTGTCCATTGTGTTCTTGGGAGGAAGAAGTATCAAGAAACCATGGGTTGCGGCTACAAGTTGCAGATGATGAAAAATAGGAGTAAATGAAATAATATCAATACTGAAGGAAGTAAGCTATAAGATACTTGAATAATGAGCTGGGAAGGGAAATGGAAAATGCATGAGAACAATAGTTAAAAAAGCAAAATGATATATTTGAAGAAATGAATTGTCGCAAAAGGGCAGACCACATATGCAAAAAGAAGATTAGTGGCACATGACATGAAGAACTGAAAACAATGATAACACAAAGAATGAAGAAGGTATTTGAAATACTGAAGATACAAAATAAAGATCACAGGAACATGCTGAAGGACTATATGCAAAGTATAAAAAATCTAAAATGATTGAGCTAGAAAGAGACATAAAGGTTAGTATCATTTGCCAGAAATACTGGAAGCTGAGAGAAAAGCAGCAATAACTTTAAACCACACCTCTTTAAAATGAACAGGAAATTGGGAATAGTTGAAAAGAATTAGGTATTAACATTTGTAATAGTTGTTTAAGAAATAGTTTGCCAACAAATCACTGGTAAATCTATAAGAGCTTTGAAGATGTTTAATTTTTTTTAAGATTTAAAGATATTTTTGATGCTTTTAAGTTAAACTATAAACTGCATTGACCAGTAGAAACAAAAAAATATTCTACACAATCTCATTGATACAAACTACACTACATAAGTCTATTTCTCTTTTCAAAGAGGCATGAAACTACAGCAAAACAGAAGGAACAAGGAGATATAAGAAAGGAAAAACACTGAATTGTGATCTTATGACATGCAAGTGATGGACATGACATGCATTTCAGCACAGAAACAGAATAAAAGAAGATCAAAGCCTTGGAGAGGTTACAGATAAATTTCACTAAAATGATACATGAGATGATAGACCTCAATGATTTGGATAGACAAGAGAAGCTGAGATTGCTTTCCTTAGAACTTAAATGGTTAAGTAGAGATTTAATTCAGATGTTCAACAGGACAAAAAGTTTTGTTGAGTAATCAAGAAGTTATCCACACATTTTGGACCATCAAAGGAAACATTAACCAGAGATGAAAAAAAAGGAGAATTTTGTTTAACTTTTAAAAGGACAGTGATATGGAATGATCTAAAATTCATTGAGCTAAACGATTGTACAGCAGATTCATCAGTATTGATTTGAAAAAAAAAACATTTGCAGAGCCATGGGGAGTAGGACTAATTGGATAGATGGCTCAAAGAATTGACATGGGTATAGTGGGCTGAACGGCTTGCTGTGTTGTAAGAATCTACAAAGTTGATGCAACATCACAAGAGACAATTTGACACAGGAGGAAGTGAACTGTTACACTATGCTGCAATGATACTCATCATGATTTTGCCCCTCCCTAAATGAGTTGCTGGGTTCTATGCTATGACTTAACTGAATCCAACTGCTTCAGTTATTGACTAGAGACGGGGGGCTGCATGAAATGTTCAAGCTATTCCTTGAATTTTTGTGCCTGGAGGTATTACTTCTCATCAAAAATTCAATTTGAAGCACCTTACCATGAAATGAATTTTGCAAATAATGACTTCATCATTTTCAGCCTCTGACGCAGTTTTCCTCTTTTACTAAAACTTCAGAATTGGAAATTAATGATAGGGCAGACAGCTGGATACAAGTGAAACTCTGTTATGCACTTAGCAAGTTTTTTGACAATTTTAATTATTAATATGATGGAATGTTGCAATATTTTAACTTAATTTCTTGTGACCTTGCACAATAAAAAATACTCTACAAATTTCATGCATTTTAATTAGCTGTTTAAAAATAATCTAATTATTCTCGAAGTTTTAGTTTGGTATTGGTAGAAAATTGCCTGTGTGTCTGCTTCAGTCTGTAAATATTATCATTTGAACAAATAATTGTTCGAAAGATGGAGCACTAGCTTTGAGGAGGAATGATTGCAAACTTAAGAAGTTCTCTAAACCATCAATTGCTGATTAACTCAAGCCATCGATACATTGCCTTATAACTTCAGTAACTGCTAAATGTTGCCTGACAAGGTGAGGCAAAGAGGCTGAAAAGCTCTCTGGTGAAAGTGTTGATATAGGATAGCAGTAAACTAAGTCATTGGAGTTAGTTAATTAATTGGGTAGATATAAAGGGGAAACAAAATGGCCCTCTTATTGTGCAGCGATAGTAACATCATCCCTTGTCGAAGGCATCCAGGTTCGAGTCTCACCTGCTCCAGAGGTGTGAAATAACATCTCTAAACAGGTTGGTTAGAAAATAACTCAGACTGATAAACACTACTCATAAAGAAAGTTGTCTTGGTATTTTTTTTCAGTGACTGGCATTGGTAGTACAGGGTACTTATGTAAAGCTGAAGTTTGGAAACTGTAAAAGTTATTTTCTAACTGAAGGCCTTCATTTGAATTTACGTCAAAGAAGAACAGCTGAAACAAAGTGTAATGTGTCAGGATATGATTTCACAGCAGATGTTCTATGCAGCTTATGATCAATGGAAAAGTGTATACAGAACAGGTTATATCAACAAAAAAAAGAAAAATATTACTTGAGACATTTGATACCCACAAGAGGAAAGATCAGGTGTAAAGTATTCTCAAAGCAAGAATCTCAGGGATGGGATACTGAGGAAAGATTGGATAGAAGAATACATCATGAAATTTTGTAGGCTAAATTCAAGAATGAAAAAAAAATCTATTTGGAAATTTCAAACGTAGTACTTGCTCTTGAAGTTCTTGAACTGTGTTAAGATGTTAAATATGGATAGATTTCTTTTATGAACTACAGTTAGATTTTCACAAAGAATCACACATTTCAAACACAGAGAAGGCTTTAAAAGATTCCTGGGAAAACCTGAACTCCCATTGGCCTTTGTGGTTCAAGTGGGATGTTCAGCAATGAAAGGAATAGTGGATACAATCACTGTAGTGAATGGATGCCCAGATACAGACCAAAAGCATCAATATGAAAAACTAAACATAACTAAAAGAAATTGATGTGTAGTAACCTCTAGTAATTATAACAGACAATAGGAATTATGAAACTGCAACAGAAAAATGAATTGCAGAAATGGCCAGGGTTTAGACAACAGGTATTTTAGATTGAATCAACAGACCATTATGCCATGGATTGTCCTAACTGGAATAATAAGCTTTTTAAAAACTACACACAACATGGCAGGTTCAGAAGGAGAAGTTGCTGATACTTATCAAGCAGGGAAATTAGAGTAATTACAAGAAGTTTCAGCCCAGTAATGAATGCATTATCTGCCAATGCATTCAATTGTCTGTGTTAGACAATGTGTAGACTGGATTGATTAAAATGCTATCTAGAATTTTGAAATAATAATAAGCAAAATAAGGTTAATGAATTTGAAAGTTCTACCTGCTTCAGATTTGTGAATAGCAAATGGTGAAATCATTAAAAAGAGTAATGATTCCTAGTAACATAGCTGTGATAAACCACTTTATCAGAATAGACATAGCGACAAGTAAAATACTGTTGATCAAATTGTCAATGAAAGAATTTTAAATGAAACTGAATGTGGAACAGAACAAGGCAAAAGTTTTATAGAATGAATAGATTCATCATAGTGTGGAAACAGGCCATTCTGCCCAACAAGTTCACACCAACCAACCCAGACACATCCCTGCATTTCCCATGGCTAACCTACATATCCCCGAATACTGTGAGTA
This sequence comes from Rhincodon typus, assembly GCF_021869965.1. Lineage (NCBI taxonomy): Eukaryota > Metazoa > Chordata > Chondrichthyes > Orectolobiformes > Rhincodontidae > Rhincodon > Rhincodon typus. The sequence continues at coordinate 10,037,144 of NC_063359.1, read as the reverse complement.
ATTTAGCATGGCTGATCCACCTAAAGTGCATATCTTTGGTCTGTGGGAGGAAACCCACACAGACACAGGGAGAACGTGCAAACTTCACACAGACAGTTGCTCAAGGCTGGAATCAAAACCAGGTCCCTGGTGCTGTAAAGCAGCAGTGCTAACCATTGAACCACTTAAGCTCTTGGCAAATCAGTGGATTTACAGTTTACGCAATTATTATATTCCTTTAACAAGAATTAATTTCTCTAATCAAACGATAAAAAGGTGTTATTGGCATCAGGGGATAGAAGTTTAAAGGAAAAGAGGCTAATTATCTTAAAACGACATCGGCAGTTTGCCCATCCATCTTCTCACAGATTAAACATTGCACTAAATGATTCATAAGTCGGAGGCAGTGGACTCTTAAATTATAGAAGAGATTCAAGATAAATGTAACATATGTAGAACAAAGCAAGGCACTGTCACAGTCTACATGAGTCCCCCATTGACAAGATACTTTAATAAATTTGTAGCTGTGGACCCAAAGGTATTGGATAAGGAAGAAAACATTTTTACCTTGCACTTTGTAGATATGGCAATTAGATTTAACCAGTCTTCAGTTACACATAGCAACGACAAAAGAGTAACAGGGGCCTAAGCAATGGAGAAATGGACAAGGACTAGGGGCACTAGCTAAATCACTAGCTGATAATGTGGAGGAAGAGAAGAGTTTGTCAATTATGAAGTTAGGGATGCGTGTAAAAACATGACCGCTGGGATAATGAACATCTCAGCTGAATGTCCATTCAGCAATGAAGCGTATGAAAGCAATCACTGGATAATAGATGTGTTTCCTACAATCTTAGAAGTACAACCAAATTATAAATTCACATCCACCCTAGGATGAGTGCTTATATGAAAAGCTCACTGCAGACTGTAGGCCATATCAATTGGTATTAGCGAAAAGTCCAAAAATTCTTTCGGTAATGGTTAGTCTTAGCTCAGTTTGGGAAAGGACTACAGTTAGCTTCACTTTTTTCTGAGTGCGCTGCAAGCTGGGAGAAGAGCATTCATTGAGACTAAAAAAATTTGACGAGCGTCAAGACAACATATAAGGCCATCGGAAATAAATATCAATCCAATGGACTGGCACATTACAAGAGAGAAATACAGAAAGTGAAAAGATCCAGGTGAGGTTAAGGGTAATAATGGAAAGAAAACAGCAAATTTCAGCACGACAATTAAACTTTTTAGACGCATTCCTTGATATCAATTGGAACAGATTCCACACATATTTTCTGAACAAGCTATTCAAATTGATGCAGCACCATGCACTTTTATACACACATACTTTGGACAATTATAATGATCAGATTATGACACACAGTGTGGACAAAATGATCCAGAAACACAGGACAAGGCTATTTATCCCAGTCGATGACTACCAAAAGTTGACACCGAAGTAACACATATGCCAGAAGGAACCAGTAAGTAGCTGGGAAAGACACTGACAAATTTAAACGTTGATGAAATGTGCCAGTTAAAGTAAGAGAGGCAAGATACATGGATTGACAAAATAGAAACCCAAAGAACTGCAGATTCTGGAAATCAGAAATAAAAACAGAACTTGCTGGGAAAGCTCAGCAGAAGAAGGGTCACCGGACATAAAATGTTAACTCTTGATTTCTCTGCGCACTTGGATTTTCTGGCATTCACATCTTTACCTCATTTTGTCAATCCATGGCCAAAAACAGAAATTGCTGGAAAAGCTCAGCAGGTCTCGAAGCATCTGTGCAGAGAAATCAGAGTTAACATTTCATGTCCAGTGACCCTTCTTCTGCTGAGCTTTTCCAGCAATTTCTGCTTTTGGCCATGGATTGACAAAATGAGGTAAAGATGTGAAAGCCAGTAAATGCAAAACAAGTTCTAAAAGTAAACCTGAAAGCAAACATAGCCCCAGAATAACACTGTGAAGTTGCAAAGGAATTCTGATGAGAGCAGTAAGAGGTCTTGTAATAATAGTCCTGGGTGAGAAATGTGGGTGAATACAGGTCAGGATCTGACAAGAACAAGCACTGTGGAACAGGCTGGGGATATCATGAGAAATGGAACTCCTTATGATCAATAAGTTTTAGTGCATATAATTAAGTCAGAAGGTAAGTTGATAAAGGATAACAAGGTGTAGAGCTGGATGAACACAGCAAGCCAAGCAGCATCAGAGGAGCAGGAAAGCTGACGTTTCGGGTCTAGACCCTTCTTCAGAAATTTCTGAAGAAGGGTCTAAACCTGAAACATCAGCTTTCCTTGCTCCTCTGATGCTGCTTGGCCTGCTGTGTTCATCCAGATCTACATCTTGTTATCTCAGATTCTCCAGCATCGGCAGTTCCTACTATCTCTAAGTTGATAAAGGATGTTATACAAAGAGAATGGGAGGGCTGAAAAGAATATGGCGTATACAGCGTTGTGCCAGATAAGGCACAACAAGCCCCATCACCCAGACAGATATGCACAGAAAAAAGTGCTGGCTGATGGGACATATACAATGAAAGTTAGAATAGTGGCTTAAAGGTTCAACAAGCCAGAGCTGATCAACATGTTGCAGGAAAAGAAATCCTGAAGATCTTCTTAGTTCTTCTAGCAACTAATGTTGAGATTGTAGATTAATGTAAGTGTAAGCTACAATTTTGCAGGGTGAAACATTTCAAAGGTAGGTGCTTTTGGAATGACATGGTACAGAAGGGAGGCTCTGGAAATTAAGCAACTGCATTTAAAAGTTGAATGAAGTGGTGAGGGTATGGTCTTTCTCTGTTAGGTTAGTTTTGCGTAAATTATGTTGCATTCAGGTTAAATCAGGCCCAACAATGTTCTGTTAGTGTCACAGAGGGAAATTGGTAGATGTCTTAATGATGTACATTACTAATTTTCCATGGGGATGTTCTATGGCATTTGAACATAGATAGATAAAACATAAAAGGAATTTAAGTTAAGATGTTATGCTTTATGAACCTTTAAATAGATAGATTAGGTATTAAGCAGAATAAGTCAGAGGTGACTTTGAATGAAAGATATTTCTTGGGAAAAATAAATAATTGGATCCTGCTGAATTGGGCCAGGTCCTCACAGAAAGTTATGCAGCCAGATCAGATATGACAGTTACTGGGCAGTTAAACTGTTGTGCACTCAAAGATCTGATAGTTATGATATATTAGATCTGAGTACTATGTGCAACATACTTCTATTGAGAAAGCCTCGAGAACATTTGATTGACTTGAATACAAATTGACGCAGAGCGGAGAGGGGAGAATATCAAAACCATTCCTATACAAGAAGCCCACGCCTGTAGCTCTGAGGTGCCCCCAACCTTGACGATAAAGCTAGGGTGACCATATTATCCAAGTAAATTGAAAAAATAACACAAATGTTACAATAGCTGCAATTATGAAATTCACAAGAATTGCAAACAATTCAAGAATGAGAATTTTTTATACACATACTTATCATTGGTACAGCTTTCTAACAATGTGCACATTGCAGGACCGAAGCTCCTCTTTCGTCTCAGTGTCTTGTTAGCAGGTTTTTTTTTTGCTGATGATGGTTGGTAGACTGCAATTCTTGTGGTGAAACTAAGACTGGGAACTTCTTTGAATTTATTGATCCACATCCAGGTGCTTAAAGCACATCAAAGCCTGGGAAAATGACTTCACCCCCTGCAATTTTTATTTCCCGAATAGGATCCTTTGAGGCTTGGAACCACAAAGGTCAGATTTGTTGACTGAAAGACCAAATTGCTTGCACGTACTATACCTTTGCTACTTCCTGTCAGGCAATTTATATTAACCACAACTTCTGCTCAGTCATTGCTTCGGAATGCTTTGTTACTTCCCACCTGCATTAATGCCTTATAGAAAGATGCCAGGTGCATAGCTAAGACTGGTAATCTAATGAACAATTGAATTCCTATTAGGTCTCCCTGCCCTGTTGGCCTGAAAATGGATGAGATTTCCAGTAATGTTCAAATACCACAATGCACTTTAAGCATAGAACAGTCTGAAATTGTAGATATATTTTGATTTTGATTTTGTTATCACGTGTACCGAAACACAATGAAAAGCTTTGTTTATGAGCAGCACAGTCAGAAAACAGCAAGCAAAGGATGTACAGATCAAAAAGACTTAGAGGCATACAGGTTACATTGCAGGTTAGATTATTTGAGGCTAGATTCCATTCAACAATTTGATAATGGTTGGAAAGAAGCTGTTCCAGAGCCTGCTTGTGCATGTGTTCAGCCTTCTATATCTTCTGCCAGATGGAAGATGTTGAAGGATGCAATGGGTCTTTGATGATGTTGGCCGCCTTTCCACGGCAATGGTACATTTTTTCAGTGGCTTTCAGTGGCACATCTGAAGAAGTTGGTGAGGGACCTTATGGACATGCCAAATTTCCTGAGCCGCCAGAGGAAGAAGAGATACTGTTGTACCTTCTTGACTGTTGCATTTATGTGGGAACTCCAGGACAGATCATCAGTCATCGTCACTCCAAGGAACTTGATACTCTTCACTTTCAAACCTCAATTCTATTGATGTAGATGGGGGCGTGTTCTCCTCCATTCTTTATGAATATGATCAGTTCTTTAGTTTTGCCGACATTGAGAGGCAGATTGTTTTCATTGCATCATGTCACCCAAGCCCTTTATTTCCCTTCTGTATTTTGATTCATCGTTGTTAGATAACCATCCCACTACTGTGGTATCGTCAGCGAACTTGTAGTTGGCGTTCATTCGGAATTTGGCAACACAGTCATAGGGAGTACAGTAGGGGGCTGAGGACGCATCTTGAGATGCTCCAGTGTTGAGTATTATTGTGGAGGAGTTGCAGTTACCTATCCTCACTGATTGCAGTCTGTGGGTCAGAAAGCTGAGGATCCAGTTGCAGAGGGCGGAGCCAACACCAAGATCATGCAGTTTTGGGATCAGTCTGGAGGGGATAAGGCGGAGCTGTAGTCAGTGAGCAGGAGTCTGATGTAGGTGTCTTTGTTGTCCAGATGTTCCAGGGATGAGTGCAGGGCTAGGGATATGATATCCTCTGTGGATCTGTTATGTTGGTAGGCAAACTGTACAGGATCGAGGCAGGTTGGGAGACTGGAGTTGATCTGGGCCATGATCAGCTTCTCGAAGTACTTCATGATTAGTGAAGTCAGTCCTATTGGGTTGTAGTCATTAAGGCACACGGCATGTGTTTTCTTGGGTATCCCAGTTAACCAACAATTAAATCTTTGTAACATAGTTCCATGTTATGATTGCTGAATGCCTTTAATTATGATTTAATCAATACAATTCTTATCACTTAGTAAAAAAGAAAACAAATCCAACCTGAATTATTTGTACAAGTGCCAATCTGACACTGCTGTTTAGATGTTTTGCACTTACAATCAGATGTTTGTTCAAATTATGTTCGAACCATGTCTCCTCAGCTGCTTTTTTGAACATAATATAGGCACAATCTCAATTGCAGCATTAACAGGCCAATCCAAGGATCAAATTTGAAGATGTTAACATTTGAATCAAAAGGAGGTTTAATTGGATTTTGGCCAAGTTCTCCAGCTTGAATTAATAAAACCCCTCTTTTTGTATAAACAAAAACTGCTGGAGAAACTCAACAGGTCTTATAGCATCTGCGGAAGAGAAACAGAGTTAACATTTCAAGACCAGTGACCCTTTCCCACATTTCTCTCTCCACAAATACAGCCAGATCTGTTGTATTTCTTCAGCACTTGCTGCTTTTATCTCAGATTTCCAGCAGCCACAGTGCTTTGTTTTATCTCTTATTGCATGGCTACCTACAATGAGGAATCAGAACGAGACAGTCTTATGTCCAGCACAGCCGCCAGAGAGAAAAAAAAGTTACCCAAGACTTGAGAACAGGAGCATTGTGTCATCCTCCTGGATTCAGGATGCGAATCACTTTGCTGGCCTAACAGGTTAATAACAGAAAGTAAAGCTGTACACTCACCTGAATTTTGTTGCACATTACCCCATCCACTCATCCAGCCTTCTCATGTTTACTCTGTGCATATACCTAGAGCCTACCCTAAATTATTTATGTACTTCTCTGCACCCTCATCCAATCATCCATTATAGCCAAACAATTAATAACAACTTATACCTCTCCCTGATGGTTACCCTCACTAAATTGCACCAATTCAACTGGACCAATCGACTCATGTCTTCTGGTTTCCATAATTTAGAAATAATCACATTTTAAAATGCGAGAGCTTTGAATATACTTGTCGCCATGTGGCTGAAAAACTGCTAGACTGGCACATTGCTACACGATTGTAGTGTAACAGTGAGTGTGGCACGACAGGATATATAATCAAGAAACAATTAGTTCCTAGCTCCCAATGAATATTGTAACAATGCAACACTCACTCATAGGAATGCTCTTTACCTTTTTTCAACAGAGAGAAAATTAGACAGCCGTCTACAGATTGCAAGTTGAAAGTTGCAGAGGAGGAAGTACTAGCGGCTAGTATAGTTCAGCCATCCTGACCATCAGAGCAGGAGAAAGTGAAATCTCTCAGCTCCACGTTGACAGAAATAACTATCAAAAACCAGATATTAAGCAACACTCGGTCATGATATCAACACATGCGTGGCATATGCTCATGATCATAATTCTACGTTGCATCAGTCTTACCTTGTTAGTATTCGTGTATGCCATTTTAATTGCCAGGGTTTTATTTATATTAGCAGCCAATTGAAAACTTGCACAACAAATTCACAGAAGTGTTGGCTCCTCCAGAGTTAGCATTATCACAGCAATCATGCTTACCAGGCACGAGTGCAGACACTTTTGTGGGACCAACTAGACAGAATGTTGGGTTTTCACTTTGCAATCCATACTTCACAATTCAGCAATAACATCTGAGATGGCAGGGACAATGACAGAAAACCTACGACAGAGGGAGTATCCCCCTCTAATCCCTATTCGACTGGTCACATCAACTATACACCAGGAATCAGCAAAACACAGGATCGTTATTGTAGAACAGTGGGAAAAAAATGTGATGTTCCCTTAGATATTCCAATCCTATTGACTGTGAAGAGTATGGGGGACACCACCTTAAGCATGAATAAATTGATAATATTGTGCTATTTAACCTTGTCTTCTTTCATGGGCAGATTGGCCAAGTCTGGAGAACATCAACTGTGGCAATTAGGCAATTCTTGACTATACAGTGGATGATCATGTGTATATGAAGCTGAAGACAGTCTATAGGAAGCCAACCAGAGGAGCAAACTCAAGTGACTATTCATTCTGACTGGCATCTTCACAGTCAACATTAAAATTAGGTTCCAATCATGGTAAGCAATCCACCAATAATCTGCCAGAAACATTTGTGTTTTACTAAAGCTCATCTCAGAAATGGTGGCCTATCATAGAGCGTTAAGCAAAACCTTTCTGGTTCATTCATGTCCTTTAGAGAAGGAAATTTTTCATCCTTACCCTGTATGGCCCACATGTGACTCCAGAACCACAACAATCTGATTATCTAACTTGCCCTCGGAGACGGCCTAACAAACCATTTAGTTCAAGGGTTGAATAACAAATGCTGGCCTTGCCAGGGACAGCTACATCGCATTGAATCGAATAAAGACGTGCAGCTGAATGGAAGATTCCAGATATATCTCAGGCAGAGTCTCAGAAGGATGTGGAGGCAAACAAGCTGAGGTTATGCTGACTTTCATATCCACTGGTAATGCAAAACCATCAAATCCAGAAACAAGTTCTTTTTCTTGGGGGCTGCATCTGTCTGCCATTGTCCGAAGGGACAATCTAAGCCTACAAAAGATTCAGTCTTCCATAACATCAAGAAAGCTCAGCCTCTGTCTGTGATACCTCCTTTGGGTTCAACCACTGTTGTTCCAAAATTTGTTTCACCATTTTCTGTAGGTCTCCCATGCCTGACTATGGCTTCTGCTGGTGGCTGTCTTGCTCCTTACCTACAGTGTGATTTAAGGAACACATGGTGCAACACATCCCAAAGTTGAATCTTAATTCCTCCAAAATACTTTCAACAAACACTTTTGGGAGGTATGGTGATTCAGTGGTTAGCACAGTTGTCTCATAGCAGGAGGGACCCAGGTTCAATTCCAGCCTGAGTGATTCTTAAACTTGCACATTTCTGCCCATGTCTCTGTGGATTTCCTCCAGGTGCTCTGGTTTCATTCCACAGTCCAAAGATGTGCAAGTTAGGTGGATGGGCCATTCTGAAGAAAAGAAATTGCTCTGTAGTGTCCAGGGATGTTCAGGTTAGGTGGGTTTACCATTGTGAAAACCCAAGTGAGGTTATGGGAATGGGGTAGGGGAATGGGTCTGGGTAGGATGATCTTCAGAGGGTTAGTGTAGACTTGATGGATCGAATGGTCTCTTTCTGCATTATAGGGATTGTATGATTCTTTCCTGGTGAGAAGCAGGTGTTGATCTTTTAATGAGTTCCATGAACCGCTGTTTATCCTTCTTGCTTTGGTTTCAATAGTGAGTTTCAGGTTACATTTAAATGCCAGATAGAAAACCATTTGTATACACACTGTTGTATGTGACAGTTGCATTGAGTACAATTCTGGTGCCCTTTCTTGAGGGAGGGTGTAATTGTTTTAGAGGCAGTTCTGAGGAGGCTCACGAGATTGATTCCAGAGGTGAGGAGTTGGTCTTATGAAGAGAGACTGAGCAGTTTAAGCCTATACTCTCGGGAGTTTTGAAGAATGAGAGGAAACCTATTTGAGGTAGAGAAGATGATTAAAGGAATTATGGGATAATGTAGAATGATAGGTTATAGGTTTAGAATAATGGGTAGTAAATTTGAATCAGAGATAAGGAGCAATTACATCTCTTAAAGCGTTGTGAATCTGTGGAATTTACTACGCCAGAGTCTAATGGATACTGGGACATTGAGTAAATTTAAGGCAGAGATGGACAGACTTTTAATTTGTAATGGGTTGAATGTTTATGGAGAGCAGCCACGAGAGTGGGGTTTAGACCGAGAGGAGATTAGCCATGATGGTATCAAATGGTGGAGGAGCTGAATAGCCTACTCCTGCTCTTAGATCTTCTGCTCTTATGTTGTAAATGTTCAAATTGCTAATTTGCCCCTCTGAAGCAGAGTTACATACACTCAGATGAACATTCCTGAGTTAAGGCTGTAAGTTGACGTCTCCATCTGTAGGCAATCATATTTTGGCCAAATTTAATCTGCCATCTGTCCCTAAGGCAATGTTAATATTGCTCGACAGCTCTTCATAAATGATTCACAAACATAATCAATTCCAATAAACGGGTTAGTGAGCAATATCTTCTATATTTGCAAATTAAGCTTTGTGTCAAAGTAATAAATTTAAATCATACTTTCAAAAATAAAATATTCACGGTTTTAATGGAATACAAACAAGAGGTGTTGCATCATTTTCATGTAGCAGTTCATTGTTCAATGTTACTCTTCCAAGCACCAATTAATAACCTCATCCATCTGCAAAACAGCGTAATATATCCAGTTAGCTAAAGTAATCCTTCTTACAATTACATACGAGGACAGAAAATATTGTATCTTGAGAACATGACCATCATATTTCTTTAATAATCTTTGAGCTGTAACTATCTTGCATAAAAATACATTGGCAAGATTTGTTGATTAGAAACCATGACATAACTCACACACTGTTCCATTATTAGATTTATGAAATATTGTGTTGGAAGTTTGTTTATAGAACTAATGTAATATGTCAAATGACTCTAATTTCGTTGTGTACATGTTGTGGAGAAAAGCCTTTACGATATAATAGTTCCAATTATGCAGCATCACAACAATCAGAAAATCAGAAGTGCTTCATATAATGAATTGTTATTGAAGTACGTTGATTATTCTTTGGTTAATATAACACCCAATCTGCACCATGAAGAGCAATGGCAGCTAATCTACTTATTTTTCTTAGTGCAGAAATTAAAAATTTGGTGAGGCAACAAACAGCCAATACCATATAGTCTATCCTACCATTGCCAAAAATTAAAATGACCTGTACTGAGTACATTGTCAGATTTTTGCATTGATGGAATTTGCAAAGGTGTGGGGTGAGGAATGTTTTGAGGAACTCACAGTACATGGTATCAGGAAAAAAGGCTCTTGCATTCTGTCTAAAGTTAGCACAAAATGTTCATGGATTCAGTACTTAGCAAACATATTTTATCAAAGTTAGGGGTAAGCTGTTATAGGGTTCAAGCTTTTCAAAGTATTTTCAGTAATAGTGACCAATCAGCTCCAATGAAACACCGTTTGGTGTACTACCATCAAAATTGGCATCCAAATTCAAATTGAAACCATTCAGAGCAACAGACTCCACTGAAGTTATTTATTATTACATCTTCTGTACAACTTAACAGATACTGTTACAAAATATTGACCACTTTGATATAAGATGCCATTAAAATTAAAAATTGGTATAAGTGGAGACAAGCGTTTTATAAAATGAATGCTGTGTTTTACATTGAAGCCATTTACAGTACGGCTTACCTTTTTTTTACAAGAAAATAAAAAATACTCAGATATTTGTCTATAACGATTACTATGTGCCAGCAAAGTTTACGACATACTCATTGGACTTTGAAAATTACAAGCCTGCAAGCTTGTTTTAAAATCCATGACATTGTTAGAGCTTTCCTTTCATTTCCACATATGTCATTAAATAACTAAGCCTTGAATCCATTCATATTTGTCCAGCATTTAAGAGGTAAACCTCATGCACATCCTATTTATTTATTCCCATCAAGTGGATGCAGATTTCTTAAACACTTATCTTTAAGAACAAATAACAATGCTGAACTTGATAACTGCATAATATGTGCATTGCTGTTAACTGGTTCTGTAAATTACAGAGTGGGTGGTTTATTCTTGTACCGTGGTCCAGATTTATAGATCATTGGTTGAAAGGATAGATAAAAATTTTGCTGATACTGCTGTGGTGCAATATATGGTTATGATATCAAGAGATAATGTGAATCAAAATGTCAATGTTCTTGTCTCCCAAGGCAGGAGCAGCATTGATGACACTAAAATGATATACGTTACAGCACTTGTGCAGTAATGAAGAAATAGATGGTTGATATGAGATTTAAAATAAGGAAATTAAAACCCTAATACACATCCTTTTGTGGATTCATGCACCAATCTTCATTGCAACCTCGATGAGCTGAACAGTGTAAGTGACCCCAATTCCAAAGCAAATACCTCTTCAAGCTGAACTACTGGGATATTACCATTAATATATGTCCCTGATTATTGAATGCAAATTTGATGGAAATCCTGTGCAAACTAATTCCAATTTTAAAAGTTTTAAAAAACAAGGAAATGCATTGCATATACTATTTATTTTATAAACAGATTGGCTGTAATTTTCTAAGATCCAATGGATGCATTTCACATTCAGCTTGTCTTAAATGTGCAGAATGTACCTCATTTATATCTCGAGTGTTTTTTTTTAAACTGGTCTTTACAATGGCCAGAAACTTCTGGTTGAAAGGAATTCAAAGCGAATTTGTTTTCTATTACTGTTAATTCTTCAAAAAAACATAGCTTGTCACTTTAAGCCTGAGTTTAAAACTATGTATTGTACTTAACACTTCTGAAATTGAATTTTATGTTCTCCTTTGCTGTTTACATTCATATGGAATGGTGGAGAGTTCAAGACAAATGACTGAGAGTATCATTGACTGTGAGAGACCTGGGCTTGTACCAGGAAGCAATAAACTTGTAGGCATTTCTAGGAGGAATCTCATCAATTGACTGAATGAGAACTTACTTATGATTATGCTACCCACAATTAAAAAGAAAACAAGCAGCAGTAAAATTTCAAATAATTACGTATGGAATTCTAAATGATTGGGAAGACATCAATAAAGATGTGTTTCCCCAGCTTGTCCTTCGAGCTCATTAATAATTATCAAATAAGTTTCGCTGAAAGAAATCCCAAGGACATTTCAATCGGTAACGCCAATTAGAAGTCAAACAATTGTAATTAACACAGGTTCTATCTCATAATGAAATCACTATACAAGTTACCATTCTCTTTGAGTTGTTTTTTCAGTTGTACTGAGCCTTGGTCAGGCCCTGCCTGAAGAATTGCATTCAGTTTTAGACACTGCACCTCAGAAAGAATGTATTGGCTTGGAAAAGGACACAGCGCAGATTCTGGAAAATGGAACTCAGCCTCAGAGGTCAGGCTTTAAGGATAAGTTGTGTCCTGCTGAATACAAAACACTGAGGAATATTCTGTTGTCCCGTGATCTGAGCACTTTGACCAGTTTATGTCTCAATAACACTTTATTCAAGCACTCATCAGTGAGGTAGACAAAGGGTCACAGCATTCTGTTTGTGATTCATCTCAATTTTATTAGGAAAATATTCTTTATTAAAAATACAATGAAAGCATTTCCCAAATTACCACAACATTTACTCTTTATCTAGCTCTATCCGTCTAAGAAAGGATATTACCCACAAAAATGGACATGTTTGAGCTCGGCCATTGGAATCTCCTTTCTCTCTGATGCAGAATGCAAGCTGGCTCTTTTCCATGAGGGTGAGTCTCTCAGGTCTTCTTGAGTTGCTGCATGGTCTTCACTATGAGTCTTGCTATGAGTCTTCCCTGAGAATCTTCGCTGAGTCTTCACTGAAGGGGGAGCATCCAAGTGTGTGTTCTTATCCCTCCTCATCCCTGAAACTTCCAGAATGTTCTGTGGCCTTTAATCAACTGGGTCATGAGCTGAGTTCAAATCATCCAATGGGTCATACCAACACCCTTCACTGTTACCATGTTGGGAACTGTAAACTGCACATACTCAGGCAGTCAAGATAACAGAACATCTGATCAATACTTCTCCAATATGCAACGCTTAGGCTGGTTGTAAATGATTATGTGGCACAGCAGCTCAGTGGTTAGCACTGCTGCCTCACAGCTCCAGGGACCTGGGTTCGAATTCCAGTCTTTGGTGACTGTCTGTATGGAGCTTGCACATTCTCCCTGTGTCTGTGTGGGTTTCCTCCGGGTGCTCCAGTTTTGCCCCACAGTCCAAAGATGTGCAGACTAGCCAGATTGGCCATGCTAAAAAAAAAATTTGTTCTGTTGTGTCCAGGGATCTGCAGTGCAGGTGGGTTAGCCATGGCAAAAAAAAACATGCAGGGTTACGGGGATGAGGAGGGGTGTGGGTCTGGATGGAATGCTCTTCAGAGGGTTAGTGCAGACTTAATGGACTGAATGCCCTCTTTCTGGGGTGACACGGTGGCTCAGTGGTTAGCACTGCTGCCTCACAGCACCAGAGATCCGGATTTGATTCCACCCTCGGGCGACTGTCTGTGTGGAGTTTGCACATTTTCCCCGTGTCTGCGTGGGTTCCTCCAGGTGCTCCAGTTTGCTCCCACAATCCAAAGATGTACAGATTAGGGTGGATTGGCTATGCTAAATTGCCCCATAGTGTGCAGGCTAGGTGGGATAGCCATGGAAAATGCAGAGTTTTTGGGATATTGTAGAGGGGAGGTGGGATGCTCTTTAGAGGGGTGATACAGACTCAATGGCCTGAGTGGCCTGCTTCCACACTGTCGAGATTCTATGATTCCCCTTGAACCTTTGTGACTTCTTTGATTTTGGTTTCCACTGTTCTCTGCAGTCAATACTGTTGGATTCTGTTTAAGCTACACTGGCCAATTTTCTGTCAGGCCTGATTTCTCTCGCTGTGGGTCAATTTAAAATATCCAGTTTTGAACCCATGGCTGCTTGACTACAATACTGATTGAACTATTTAAAATTATAAAAGGATGTGACTGGGTAAATGTGGAGAAGTCAGCTCCTTTGATGGAAAAATCAAAAACAAGGACACAAGGTTGAAATTTAAGAACTAGGCCATTTAGGAATTAAATCAGGTAAGTAGCTTTTTCCTCTAAAAGTTGTAGAGATCTCAAATTCTTTCCCACACAAAACTGTGAATGATGTGACAATTGGAGTTTTCAAAGTTAACACTGAGAGATGTTGTTAGTACATAAGGATGTCAAGGATTTAGCACCGAGGCAAGTAACTAAAGTTTATATAAAATCAGCCATGATCTAGTTGAAACACAGAACAAATCCAAATCTGACTGATCCACTCCAATTCCCAAGTTACTGTGAAAGATGGAATAAACATTCACTCGAGCTTTGAGTATTGTACCTCAATAAAAATAAGTTATTTATTAATTTGAAAATTGAGATATCAAAGACCAGTTATTGAATCTTTACATTTGTATTCATAGACATCAGCTGTTTTTCATTCTCCCAATACTGGCTTTAACTAACTGTCTGTTCTCTCACCAATGCTTTTCAATTTTTTACTTTCTAATAAATATCAGTGTTTTCCCAGAACAGGTGTCAAGTTAACAATTTAATTGTCACTATTGGCCAGATCAATAACACTGAAAAATATTACTTTGTATTTCCTGTTGTGAATTAAGCTTTAAAAAATCCAGCAATACTACCTTTATTTCATTTTCCCAGCCTCCTTTTCTGAAACTGTATAAAATAAATATCATTGGTTTGCTGATTCCTTCTCCTATCACTTCAGTCCGCACCTTAGGAAGGATATTGGGCACTACATCTTAGGAAGGATATTTTAACCTTAGAGGGAGTGCAATGTAGGTTCATGAGAATAGCAGTTGGACTTCAGGAGTTAGGTTATGAGGAGAGATGATAGAAATTAGGCCTGTTTTCTCTGGAATTTAGAAGGTTTAGGGGGATCTGATCGAAGTCTAAAAGATATTAACAGGAAAAGACAGGGTAGATAAAGATCAACTATTTCCACTGGTTGGGGATTCTAGAACTGGGGGCATAGTCTGGGAATTATTGCCAGACCATTCAGGAGAGGTGTGCCACACAAAGGATAGTAGATGTTTGGAACTCTCTTCCACAAGTCATAGTGATTCTGGATGAGAAATATATTTTAAACCTGAGATAGATAATTTTTTGTTAAGTAAGGGTATGAAATGATACAAGCCAAAGGTTGGTAAATGAAGTTAGGCCAGAGATCAGCCACAATCTCAGGGAATGATGTAACAAGCTCGAGAGGTTGAATGGCCTACTGCTGCTCCTATGTTTCAGTGTTGACACAGATGAGCAATATTCACTGTGAGATATATGTAGTCATCAAGGTCACCAAATGCATATGCTGTAGTTACTGTGGACAGAATTTCCTGTTAACAGTCTCAGTTAGAAGGATATCTGGTTAAGTTTCTCACTATGATGATAATTTATGCTGCACCTCTGCACAATACCCACTTCCACATATTATATAGGTTTCGTGATGGGACAGGTTTGATCAAATCATCTTTTTCAAGGAAATGCTGAGAGCCACAGTAAGTTTATTTAATGTAAATTATCAATTTCCCACTTCTAGCATTGGCCTGACCTACGTTCAGTAATCAGTGAATAGGGCCTTTATTCCCAATTAGCATTGAGATTATTTTCAATGCCATTTCCAGCTGTCTACAGTTGGACTGTCTGCTCTGATCAGCACCATATTTAATCCCTCCAGCTCCATAGCCCACCCATTCGCTACCAACCCTTTTATACTTAAGACATATTTCCCATAAGACTTTGCAAGCAAGATGCAAAATGATCTGAAGACTTCTCCAACATTCAGCTGATGAATCTACATAAATACAAGATAAGCCACAAAAGTGTAAGTAAAGGTTGTCCAATTATTTCAAATCTCTCAAGATGAACTTCAAAGGTTTAGAAAACTTTCCTCAAAGTTATACTATCTCATCTTCAACTGAAGAGCCCGCAACGCTATTTTATCAATCCTTGATGTATGATTGTTATATTTACAATAACAAAAGCATGTAATGTTGGGCATAACAGATGGGTACATTGAGTCCTATATGCCTGTAACAGGTAGAGTAATAAATGTATAGTCTGGATACTGTAGGTGTCAGTCAGGTTAATGGGTTAATAAGTCTCTCCTCCCGGTCAATTTCATACATTTGTAAATTTGTAACTGAAGACTTCAAGTTCAAAGTTACAAACAGAAAGAAAGTACCACTTTGAGTGGTGTAAAATTAAACTTTAAGGACTTTACCTTAGAGGGATTTGAAGCAACAGTGGCTTCTGACTAGGGCATGATAATTTACATTGATGGGTGTGACTTTGACAGGCTCAGACACATTGATTGGTAGCAGTGTTAAAGGGACACAAGTGTTTGCCAAAAGAATGCCCAAGAACATCATCATTCTCTGCAAAAGCTGCAGGAAATTCAGCTCAATTTGCACACAGGAAAGGACAAGGCTGCCACTTCAGTTAAAACATCAAGTAACAATGAAACATGACAGGTAAAAGGCCAACTGGAAAATATGTCACCGAATGGAGACTCCCTGCCTCTGCATTATACCAGAGACAGATCAGCTCACAAGATAAGTCAGAGTGGCAAAAGATGCTTCAACTAAGAGACACATGAAAATGCCGTTGAATGTACTGACAGAAAGTCAACTGTATTTAGTTGTCAGTTGGTATCATACAGTGTCTATTATTTCCACTGCTGAGCATATCAAACAACGAGAAGCCTGCGATTCAGAAAGAACAATGTGACAGTTCAAACTGACCAACTCAAACACAAACCAATTGATCGCTGGAGATGAAATGTAAAAGTTGCTATAAACACACAACATATTGTTGAAATGAGAGTTCACTGTATTCACCTCAGCCCAGCTTGTCCCAAACAAGGACTAATAGCATATTTCCAAAATACATTAAACAAACCTTAGCTGCTTGTCTTCCTTACCAATGTTCCAATGAGTTTTAAAATATGTAATGAAATTACAAAAATGCATCATGTATTTTAATCGTCAGCGAATAGGGTCTTTATTCTAATTTAGTGTTGTTGAGTCTTTATTGCTGTTTCCCACCTTGGATGGCTTGACTCAGTTAGCTCCATTTCTGAGTGACCCCTCTAGCTTCCTATTTCTTTCACTGCAAACCCTTCACCTTATGGGTTACTGAAGACATATTTCCCAAAATCATCAAAAAAGATTATGTAATAGATCAGAAATTCTTTTATCAGGCCAGTTACAGAACTTGCGATTAATCAGATTTGCCCTTGTCCACTTCGTGACCTCGATATTGTGTGTTGGAAATGTAAGATGAACACAACAAAGGGCACCTTCCATAGGGCAAGCAATGAAATGCCTCTTTAACTAATAAGATTACAATGCTGTGAAATCAACAGCACAGGATCTGAACAAGGAAGTTTACATTCAAGTGGATGAATTCAATGTCAAACCAGATCCAGAAAGAGAGAGAAATAAATATTGGATGGAGAGTGAGAAAAAGACAAAGTTAACCTATTCTTTGAATTTGACAGATTTTTTTTTTAACTGATCAGCAACAGCCCAGATAAGGGCTCAGATTAAAATATATCACAGATAGGGCAGTGGGACGTATAGAGTCTGCATGGATTCAACGTTCTGAACAGCCAGCTGCACTGTTTGTCCAATGTCATTTCATCGTAATTGGTCTGAAACAGTAGAATGATACAGTGTGAGGTTTGGGTAAAAATAGTCAAGCTCTTACAATTGCTCTAAACATTTATTTTAATAATCACTTTGCTAATCCAGCTATTACTTCCACAGATAATCTGCTGTATGGTTTCTCTGTGCTTTAGTTTTCACTAGAAAATGAGATCTTAAGTATTGTGCTCATCTTGACAGCCATTATGCGTCTTGCGCAGTAGCACAAAGGAAATAAGTAATATTAGCTCATGAGTCCATCACATGGAACAAATGTACAGGCGAATTGATCCAGTGTAAGTATGTTGGCTGGAATAGATGCCTTTACTAATAAATGGTATGACGATATCTATCATATCAGACTTGCATAGTATACTGGTTGTGAACAAAGTTAATTACTAATTCCCCTCTTTCACCACTCCCTTGTTTCCTGTCACCAAATGCATATGCTACAGTTATTGTGGACTGAATATTCTGTTAGAAGGCTCAGACAGAAGGATATCTGGTTAAGCTTATTATCATGATGATAATTCAACTTAAAATGAAGGGTAAAACTAAACTTATGAAAAAAAACTTAAAGAACTGCAGATGCTGGAAATCAGAAACAAAAACAGAAGTTGCTTGAAAAAATTTCAGCAGGTCTGGCATCTGTGGAGAGAAAGCAGAGTCAGCATTTCAAGGTCCAGTGACCCTTCTTCGGAACAATAAAACTAAAGTGCTGGTCTATCGTAACAGAATGAAGCAGATGTCTACATGACACTCCTACTGGTTTGAGTCTGCACCATTGCCCTCAGTTTCCCTTTCAGCTACTTACTTTCCTTGATATTTCATTAACAATTCTCTCTGCTCCTCGTATCCATCCGTACCATTCGTAATACAGACTCCTTGTGTCTTACATTCCCATGTTATAATCCTGTCAATTAGCTTCAATGTTACATCTTTCTCTGTAAATGCAAGCTACATTGTGCAACAAAAGCTCTCTTAGGCAGTACTTAAGGGGGTGATAGCCCTGAATGTGGTCAAGAAAGCAAGCTTTGGTATTGCCTCAGGCAGCTGTGGTAGCTGGTCAGATTTTCTAGACTTATTGTAGTAAATCAGTTGCCATCGATAACAAAATGATATGGAGGACAAGTGGCTCTTTAGGCTTAGAAGCATCTCTGGAAGCAGTGGATACTGCTGAGACTATGCCCAGCACCAATCCAAGTCACAATGAAGTAAATAGGGCCAAGGGAATCACAGAAGCCAATAGTTGGTGTGTGGGTTGTGGTATTGAGTGATTAGTGGGTACATGGCAGATATCATTAGCACAGGGGCAGCCACAGTCAGAGGATCTAATTTACCAATCGAGGGGATCACCCCTCAACCCATCCTTCACTCCCCACAATGCTTGCAGTGAGCTGACAAAGTTTTATCAGGCAGTATCCACTTTGCTGAGAACCATTAGCTGGTTACTTGAGTAACACAGTTGTCCGCTGAGTGGGAGAACTGTGGGAGAGCAGGGGAACCTTCCCCATTGCTAGCAGAATGTCATGGTTGTAGGAACACAATGTGCACCCCACCTTGACCTGCCTCCCATTTGCTGCCTCCTAGCCTACCACTGCCAGTCCCATCAAATTGAATCCAGTTGGTATGAGACAGCAGGGTTGCTGTGGACCCATCTGCTGACTGGAGTTCTTGTAAGCTCTCCTTTTTACACAGCTAAAAACATTGGGAGCTGATTGCAATGCAATTCACCTCCAGGAGTCAGGTCCTAGTTGCAGTGCTGCAGTCGCCTCATCAGAGGCCTCACTGATAACGTTACCGAGCATGGTGACGAAAACAAGCCAGCTCGATGAGCAAGTCAGCAACCTCAACCTCAACCTGAGCTACAAATTTTTGCTAAAACTTAAATAATATCGTTGTCATCATGGGACAGTCAGAAATGGGCAAAGTACCCCAGAAGACACCTCACCAACATCTAATACAACCTTAACATAATGCCCCAACTCCTATAAATCAAAGGTCTGACCAATGACGGCAAGCATGCTAAATGCCTTCTTAACCACCTTATCTATAAGTGACGCAAACTTCAAAGAATTATGTACCTGAACCCCTATGTTTCTCTGTTCTACAATATTGCCCAAGGCCCTACTTTTAGTTGTATAAGTTCTGCCTTTGTTTGTTTTACCAAAATGCAATATCTCTACTCTTCCTCGTCACATCTCATCACCTCATTATCCCAGACGTTGTTGTGAGTTACACATTGCACATGCTGTAAGGATGCATTTCTTGTTACCCCGATCCCACCCCTCCCACTATTATATCACAAAACTATCCCATGTTCCTTTCTCCATTCCAATATCCAAGAATTACAACCTGATCAATCAGTGGATGGACATCATGAAGAAATGAATGACGAAGACACAATAATATTACTTGAGCACACATTCACACTGAAACTCTCTTACAGAATTATTTAAAGCTCAGAGCTGCATCGAGTGAGATTCTGGGCATGAGCAGACTGTAGCCAGGACAAGAACAACAGATTACAGCTTGCTGAGGTTGTTCTCAAAAGTGCATTGCACTGGGGAAGACGTAACTAAACACTTCAACAAGTTACCTTAGAGGAGAACAGTGAAGGACATTTTGAAAATGCTTGGTTCTTAAAGAAGACTGACAGAATGTCTGTGGTCAATACCAAAGAGCAGAGAGAACTTCAGCACCAAACTGGCACCATGTTTTGACCCAGCTTAGATTGCATCCTTACCAGAACAAAAGTGGTGGCTAATTCTGTTTGCACATTCATTGTCTCCACCATGATGCAGTTTTTGATGGCTGACATTAAAGCTTTCAATTCCAACACAAGCAGTAGCGTCTTAGACTGGCACCATCATGGCTGCGGATTCTATTGTTCAAAGGATGTTAATGTAGCGCTCCAGATTGCAAGAGGTGCCATCTTAGTGGAGTAGCACAATGCAGCAAAGACCCTTCCATTGAAAGTCATCAGCTATACTGCAGCCATTGGGATAGCAGTATGTCCAACAGTAATGAATGTTACTGAATTCATTACTAAACTGCAAGCAGTTGATGAAATAAAAAATACAGAAGTGCAGTAGAAACTCAACAGGTCTGACAATATCTGTTGCGAGAGAAACAAAGGTATTGTTTTGAGTCCAATATGCCTCTTTTTCAGAATAGTTAAAGAAAGTTTAATTGAAGCTGGTAGGGGTTATTATTACTGCTGCAACTGGAGTGAGAGGTTTAGAATAGTACCTCTTGTATCAGATCCATCATACTCTGCTTGTTTCTCAGACATAGATTCATGCTTATTGTACACACATTCAAGTGCCCTCATTGATATTGTGTCCAATGCAATTCAACTGCAAGTGTATATGCTCAATGCAGATGTCATTTTGAAGGGCAGATGACAACCAGAGCTTCCAGGAAATGGGTATTGACATATCTTATTTCACACCCCACATCTCTCATTCTACAATACATTTTTCTCCTCTCACAGAATGTAATGTATTCATTTTCTTTTGAACAGATGGCTGTTAGAAAGTAGATTATGCAACTCAGTGTTGAATGGTAAGCATCACTGAATGCAGTTGTGAATCTCTGACAGATGCAATCCAGAGCTGTCATTCCCTTAGCTGAATAACTAACAACAGTCCTTTTTGGAAGTATTTAAATTCATGCAACTTCAGAGATCTTTCAAAAATCTGTCACTGCTACCTCATATTAATGGGGGCCTCATCACTTGGTCTTTCTTGGTTCTACCATAGTGACATTTGTTACTCTAATTATGTGCTTGTATGTGTGGCATTTGCTCTGCCAAATTGTATGGCAGTTGTCAGAATGACAATATTTTCTAATTCATTAACTCAAGATCGAGCCAGCAATTTCAGATTGTTCAAGCTTCATTTGCACATGTGCAATCTCCCAGTGGGCTTGGACATTAGCAAGAACTTCTTTTAATGACTTTCTAACTGCTTTCTGATCAAGTCTGATGGCGCTAGGTCATATGCTGTTGGTTCATATCCTTAGGCTACACGTTTCCCTTTTTACAGCATCAGGCATTATTCTCTTTGAACAAGATTGAAGTAAAACTCACTGAAGTCTACACTATAAGGAATATAATTAACCAGCCTTTTTATTCAGTTATTTTGTAAAGTAGACTTTTGCACTCCGCAGAAAAATAACCTATTTCAAAGGGTAATTATCCAACCACTATAATGTGGAAATGCACTGGAATTATTTACTGTAATATTCATTGTACATTCAATGGAACATCAGATGGAATATCCAAATTCAAAATAATGAGCATGCATGTAGAAATTATTTGAGGAGAAATTTTAGAAATGATTATATGAGAGGCAATGGCATTGTGGTGTTATCATTAAACTGGTAATCTGGAGACCCAGGTAATGTTTGGGGAACGTAACATCGAATCCTACCATGGCAGATGGCAGAATTTGAATTCAATAAAAATCTGGAATTAAAAGTCCAGCAATGATCATAAAAACCATCTGGCCTACACGTGACTCCAGACCCGCAGCAATATGGTGGAATCTCAAATACCCTCCAGGCAATTTGGGATAGGTAATAAATATTGACCTGGCCAGTGATACTCACAACTTGTGAATGAATTTTTTAAAAATGTCCTTTTAGCTCCTTCTGCATTTTTTTTCCTCTAACATATTTAAAGGGATTCATTCTAAGCCTCTTAAAATTATGCAGAAAAAGCAGTCTCATCTTGTGCATTGTTTTTGTTCAGTTTTTCAATGGGTTTTGGGTAAAAAACAATATGATTCCATGAAGGACTGTGACTCATAACCCAGAATGTCCCAGGTTTGATTCTGAGTTATACTGACCTAACTTATCACATTCAGTCCCGATAACTGAAGAGGCAAAATCGGCCTCAATACCCCCATGTTAGAGAGAGACATAATTAGTGAGGTCATGTCTTAACAGTTCCTGCTGACAAATATATTCAGATGTGTGGTTTGGACAAAATCAGGGTCAACATTGCCATGAATAGATATCACATCAACAAGTACTGAAGAGTCTAAAATGATGGGCGCATCGGTCTAACCAATACGTATGGAACAAAACTCCACCAATTGCCAAGGCAAGAGGAACAAGTGAATAGGTGACGTATAAATGAACATGTTAGCTGAGATAACGTGAATGTGAGGAATTAAATAAGATTCCATGTGTGGGAATTCTTTTATCACATTTTCTACCGCAAGTGTTAGGAATGAGGAGGCAAATTAAAGGATTTTCCTTCCTGAAAAATACAAAAACTATATTCCTTCATTTATTTAAGAATGGGATGCATGTCAATCAGCTGATGTGCTAAAGGCATAGTTTTAAAGCTGTTTCCCCAAAGACTGTGAAGAAGAAGAAACATTGTAATCTGTAGTAATTGGTAACATCGCACTGATGTGTTTGATTGTTGGCACTCCCCTCAGGTTGTACATACAAGAAGATAAAAGCCAAAGAAAAAGACACTTGCAGAAAATAATAGGCTCAAAAGTAAAGCCTACAAGGTTTCTCTATCATCTGGACACTAGTGCTAAAGGCACTGTTTATGACTATCTACCAATCAGCAGCTTCACTACGACATCAATTCTGTATAAAGTTCTTTTATGAATTGGACTGAATTCAATTATTTATTGTCACTTGGATTTAACAAATAAATACAATGGAAAGCATAATATGCAAGACTCTGGCGTCATTTTTTTGTGACGGAAGATAGAGCCATAGAGTCATAGAATTGTACAGTATGGAAACAGCGCCTTCAGTCCAACTCGTCCATGCTGACCAGATAGTCTAAATTAATTTAGTCCCAATTACCAGCAATTACTCTGTATCCGGCTAAACCTTTCCTATTCGTATACCCATCCAGATGCCCTTTAAATGTTGTAATTGTACCATCCTCCACCACGTCCTCTGGCAGCTTATTCCACACCCGTACCATCCTCTGTGTGAAAAACCTGCCCCTTAGTCCCTGTTAAATCTTTCACCACTCGCCTTAAACCTATGCCCTCTAGTTTTGGACTTCCCCCACCATGGGGAAAATAACTTGGCTGTTCATCCTATGCATGTCTCTCATGATTTTATAAACCTGTATAAAGCCAGCCCTCAGCCTCCAAAAGTCCAGCGAGTATACCCCCATTCTGTTCAGTCTCTCCCCATAGCTCAAACCTGCTAACCCTGGCAACAGATTTGTAAATCTTTTCTGAAGTTTCCCAACATCCTTCCTGTAGAAGGGAGACCAGAGTTGCATGCAGTATTCCAAAAGTGGCCGAACCAATGCCCTGTATAGCCTCAACATGACCTCCCAACTCATACTCAATGTATTAACCAATAAAGGCAAGCATACCAAATGCCTTCTTCAATAACCTGTCTATCTGTGACTGTACTTTCAAGGAACTATGAACCTGCTCCTCAAGGTCTCTTTGTTCAGCAACATTCCTCAGGACCTTACCATTAAGTGTGTAAGTCCTGCCCTGATTTGCCTTTCCAAAATGCAGTATCTCACATTTATCTAAATGAAACTCCATCTGCCACTCCTCAGCCCATTGGCCCATCTGATCAAGATCCCGTTGTACTCTGAGGTAACCTTCTTCACCGTCCACTACACCTACAATTTTGGTGCCATCTGCAACATCCATAGTAAGCATACCTCCTATGTTCACATCCAAATCATTTACATAAATGATAAGAAGCAGTGGACCAATTAAGATATAACTAGAATATAACTAAAAACAGAGTTCTTCCTCCCAAATTGTGCTCTGCAGGGAGTGTGACTCTCCACAACAGGCTCTGGGCCCACCAACGCCCCTCATCACAGTCCATTCCAGGAGTCCCATTCTGGAACTACTATACCACGCCGCTACAAACACTGCTCCTGTTTATTCACCAAAAGTACCGATTCTGGCCTACCGCACCGCCAAAGCTGAAGCCCAATGTCTCAATTCCAACACAGACCGTAGATGCCGCCTTCTCCGACTGCAGAGGCAGCCCTACTGTTGCCGCCATCTTGATAGTCGGTGCTGCCACCACCACCTTGAATCCTGTGCTGGTCGGCCTACCAACACCTAGTTGCCGCACTCTGCCACTATCTCCAGTTCCTCCAGTTTGTGCTGTGATTCACTGCAGCACGCCGAGGACAGATGAGTGGGCATGCGAGCATGAAGCTGGGTTAAAATGACCGGCTATGGGGAGATAAGAGCCTTGCACGCGCACAGACCAGATGTGTTGCGCAAAGCAGTCACCCAGTCCGCGTTTGATTTCTCCAATGTAGAGAAGGCCACATTGGGTGCAGCGAATACAATGCACAAGATTGGAGGGGGCACAGGTGAAATGCTGCTTCACCTGGAATGGCTGTTTAGGGCCTTGGATGATTTGCAGGGAGGAGGTGAAGCGGCAGGTGTTGTACCTTCTGCAGTTACATGGGAAGGTGCCGTGGGAACAGCGGGGTGGTGTTGGTATTCGTGAAATGGACTAGGGCCTCCTGGAATTATCCCTGAAAAATATAGATAGGGTCAGTGAGTGGAAGATGTGTTGGGTGGGAACATTCTGCTGGAGTTGTCTGAAATGGCGGAGAATGATACTTTGAATGCGAAGGCTGGTGGGATGCCAAGTGAAGACAAGGGGAACCCAATCACACTGTTGTGAAAGATGGGAAGGGGCAATGGCAAAAGCACGGGTGATAGATCGGATGTGGTTGAGGGCCCTGTCAATCACAGTGGGAGGGAAACCACGGTTATGGAAGAAGGAAGCCATGTCAGCAGCGCTGTTTTGGAAGGTGGCATTATCCGAATAGATATGACAGAGGCAGAGGAATTGGGAGAATGAGATGGAATCCTTGCAGGATATGGGGTGGGAATAGCTGCAGAGAAGATAGCTATGGGAGTCAGTGGCTTTGTAGTGGATGGCAGTGGACAAGTTTATTCCCTGAAATAGAGACGGAGAGGTCAAGGAAAGGAAGGTAAGTGACAGAAATTGACGACGTGAAAGTCACAGAGAGGTGGAAATTGGAGGCAAAATGAAAACATTTTTCAAGATCCAGGTGGAAATGTGAAGTGGCACTGATACAGTCGTTAATGCACTGAGAAAAGAGATAAGGGAGGAGTCCAGTGTAGGACTGGAATTAGGATTGTCCCACACATACCATAAAGAGGCCGGCATAACTGTGACCCATGCCGGTGTCCATAGCCATTCCTTTCACGTGGCAGAAGTGAGACGAATTAAAGGAAAAATTGTTCAGTGAGAGAACAAGTTCAGCCAAGTGGAGGAGAGTGCTGGTAGATGGGGATTGTTCAGGCCTCTGGTTGAGGATGAAGCTGAGAGCTTGCAGACTGTCCTGGTGGGAAATGGAGGTATAGAGGGATTGGACATCCATGGTGAACAGTTAGAACATAGAACATAGAACATAGAACATTACAGCGCAGTACAGGCCCTTCGGCCCTCGATGTTGCGCCGACCTGTGAAACCAATCTGAAGCCCATCTAACCTAAACTATTCCATTATCATCCATATGTTTATCCAATGACCATTTAAATGCCCTTAAAGTGGGCGAGTCTACTATTTTTGCAGGCAGGGCATTCCACACCCTTACTACTCTCTGGGTAAAGAACCTACCTCTGACATCTGTTCTATATCTATCACCCCTCAATTTAAAGCTATGTCCCCTCGTGCTAGCCATCACCATCCGAGGAAAAAGGCTCCCAGGGAACTGGAAATTGTCAAAATGATGGAGGGTATCAGAGGAATCTTAGAGGATGACTGCTTTGGTGCTGCTTCATACTCCCACCAGGACTTTGAAAAATTTGTTCCAATTCCCGTTTCTTCCCTTTCTTTCAGCTTAGCTTGTTACATTCTTTGTAACCACATCCTCTCTTCCACCCTGCCACCCTCCACTCCTGTGGGACTGTCTTCTCTTTCAAGTCAGGCAGTTTGACAGACCATTGTTCTGCCATTCTCACATTCCAATAACTTAATCTGAACTCGCAACATCTTTTCACGACCAGTGCTGTACACCGTACTCCACCAAACTATAGCATAAATGCTGACCCCTCCCCACTTCACATCAGCTCTAATGAAGAGTCATCGAGACTCAAAACGTTAGCTTTCTCTCTCTCCATGAATACAGTCTCATTGACTGTGATCTCCAGCATTTGTTGATTTCACTACAAGTGGCTTTG
Organism: Rhincodon typus; assembly: GCF_021869965.1. Classification (NCBI taxonomy): domain Eukaryota; kingdom Metazoa; phylum Chordata; class Chondrichthyes; order Orectolobiformes; family Rhincodontidae; genus Rhincodon; species Rhincodon typus. Next base: position 10,010,410 of record NC_063359.1, on the reverse strand, counting down.
TCATTAGAAAATGCTGTAAGTGGAGCGTGGGAGCTACAGGGCATCCCAATGGAAGTGGAAGCCCTCAGCTTTCTGATTGAGTGTAGGGAAACACCACTGAAGTGTAGGTAATCACAGAGCCTCACACAAGGCACATCCTGAGGCAGAGGGTCCCATGGCCAGCCCACATCAGAACTCCAAAACAAAGTCTAAGCCTCAGCTGAGTGGTTAAAAAGTTCTTCAGGAACTGAGCTGGCAAGCCATTGTAGTTGCTGCTGATATGTGACTCGAGACAGCAAAGGACTCCTACAAGGCCTGACTTGAGTAACAAAACTAGTAGGCCAGTACCCAGGAGAGTCCACACCTTGGAAAGTCACCCAATGTGTGGGTTGGTACAATTAAAATGCTTAAAAATGTCCAAATCAGGACAGATTAAAATTAGTGATAGTAAGAACTGCCGATGCTGAAGTCAGAGATAACACAGTGTGGAGCTGGAGGAACACAGCAGGCCAGGCAGCATCAGAGGAGCAGGAAAGCTGACATTTTGGGTCAGGACCCTTCTTCAGAAAAAGAGTCCTGACTCAAAACATAAACTTTCCTGCTCCTCAGATTAAAATTAATGCTTGGTTAAATGGTGACCCAGTTCCTGTGAAGGTCGATACCAGCACAGCTGTATCTGTGGTTGCAGAATCTGTCTTTAATGAGATTTGCTCGCGTCTCCAACCTTTAAGTTTGCACAAGGCCTCAGCCAGACTGAGAACATACGCTGGGGAACTGTTGCAGGTTAAGGGTACGACTTCTGTTCCAGTTGCCTCTGAGAAGCAGTTGGTGCAGTTGACACTGATGGTAGTGAGAGGCTCAGGCCCAAACCTATTGGGGTGGAATTGGTTGAAAAAGTTTCACCTGGATTGGCTCAACTTGTTTCGATTGGGAAATGGCTGCCTCAGTGAAGTCCTGGTGAAATATCCAGGAGATTTTCAAGAAGGGGTTGGTACGATCAAGGGGGTTAAAGCCACTTTACATTGACCAGGAAGCAATTCGAAGATTTCACAAGGCCCGCCCAGTGCCATCCGCCTTGCTGGCAAAAAGTTGAAAATCAAGAGGCTGGAGAGCGAAGGAATCATCAAAACAGTGCAGTTTGCAGAATGGGCAGCACTAGTCAGACCAATTGTAAAGCCTGATGGCTCAGTTCGCCTCTGTGGGGATTTTAAGTAAATGGTAAACCATTTCTCACAGCTGGATAAATACCCAATCCCTTGCATAGAGGGCTTGTACACAAAGTTGGTAGGGTGGGCTGACCTTTACGAAGCTGGACATGAGCCACACCTACCTGCAATTGCGACTGGATGAGGAATCCCAGACATATGCTACAATTAATACCCATAAGGCTTTATACCAATATACAAGACTGCCATTTGGGGAATCATCAGCCTGCACCCTTTTCCAGTGGACATGGAGAACATTTTACAAGGGCTACCCCAGGTTGCCATTTACCTGAATGATGTACTAATAACAGGGAAGACAATAAAGACCACTTGGAGAACTAGGACATAGTGCTTAAACGTTTTGCCCAGGTAGGCATACAATTTAAAGCGGAAACATCTGTGTTCCAGATACCCCAAGTGACCTACTTGGGTTACAGAGTCTACAAAACCAGGTTATACCCCTTAGAAGACAAAGTGGGGGCGATCAAAGGTGCCCCGACTCCCATGTCTGTACCGAGGCTGAGATCTTTCCTTGGGTTAGTGAATTATCACGAAAATTCATACATAACCTGGCACCCATCTTGGCACCCTTACACCTGCTATTGAAAAAGGGTCAGCCTTGGAAATGGTCACGTAGCCAAGAAGTAGCTTTGAAGGAATTGAAAAGGCAGCTATTCGTCATCTAAGGTGTTGGTCCACTACGACCCGAAGCGCGAGGTGGTGCTGACATGCCTCCCCGTGCGGTATCGGGGTAGTGTTGGCTCACCGGTGGCCCAACGGAGAGGAACACAAATAGTGTATGCTTCCCAGACTTTGGCTGATGCTGACCACAAATATGCCCAGATAGAGAAGGAAGGAAAGTCATCTTTAGTGTGAGGAAATTCCACCAGTTTACCTATGGGAGTTTGTCATTGTAACAGATCACAAAACCCTGCTAGGGCTACTGTAGGGAAACCAAACTCCCCAACCCGCCAATCTCATCCCCCCGACAGCACATATACCACCGTTTTCCAGCCACTACTCATTCTGAAGAGGGGTCACTGGACACGAAATGTTATCTCTGCTTTCTCTCCACATATACTCAGAAGTGCTCAGTTTATCCATTAATTTCTGTTTTTGTTTCATATGATCGGTGTTAGCCATATTTTAGTCAAGCAAAATCCATTTCTGAATTATTGTCAGTATCCACATTCTCCACAGAAACACAAAATACTTTCCATGACTGTACTAGAAACATAACCTTTATAAAGTGCTGAATGTAGAATTACTTCCTTGGAAGAACTGCAAAAAGTTCGTTATTGTCCACAAAAGCTTCACGGTTTCTGTTGACATGAAGCAATTTCCAGCTTTCTCCAACCCTTCAGTGAAATCATGGCAAGTGACTATCCAAATGAATTGAGGCAGGAGGTATGGGACCACTTCCCAGAAGAAGTCTCACTTCAGTTGAGCTTCATGCTGATTGCAATATAACGGCTGTGAATCCAAATTTAACAACTTTTCAAGCGTACACTCATGCACCTGGGTACCTTTGTAAACTCAATTTTGAGTTTTCTTTTAAAAAAACACGTTTATTGCCTGGTCTAACACTTTTGTAAACATCAACACTTAAGACACCTGGTGTCTAAAGAAACTGTGTATGAATCTCTGGGTTCCCAAGCTAGCCAGCCATCTCCCACCAGTTGAATAATTCAAGGCAGTTGAATTGTTCTGCATTAATCTAAATCAGTAAATGTAATTAAAGCAAGCGAGGTGTCGAGCTGTTCAGTAACAAACATTTTCACTATCTTTGGACTTGGTATACAAAACTGAAGGTTTCCAGTTCTGGAATAAGCAGTAAATTCTATTTCAATTTAGTTTCTCTCTCCGGTCAGTTTCAGAGGCAGTCTGGTTTATTTGCAATCTTGATATCCTATTTGATTTGTGATGAGCTTTTGCCCCCAGTTCCCTGTTATCTCTTCCTGATCTGCTCATCCACTCCACTGCCATGTCTAGTGTCAATTTATTCAAATCTCTCCTGGATGATGTGCCAGTTCTCACTCTCTATAAACCTGAGCTCCTCCAAAACTCTGATGCCCACATATTTAATCCATACAAAAACCTATTTTCCCACCATTGCTGCCCTCTCTGACTTACAAAGACCATTCAACACTTATGGGGATTTTTTTGGATCAATTCTGTTGCATTTCATAGAGGGTTTCTCTCCACAAAGCCTAACAAGATTTCCCAAACTCATCTCATTGAGTACCTATCTCCAATTCTAGCTCCACTCTACAACTCACTGTTCCTGGAACAATTGAGGATTTCCCAGAATACACTGGTCTCCCTGTCAACAGGGACACTTTTGAAAGCCTACTGGGCACTTGGAGAAGTCCCATTAATCCAGAGCTGCCAGCTCGGTTCCTGAAGTTTGCTCCAGAAATTGCAGACAAGGGAATCTTATCAGCCCACTTTGCGGAAAGGGATTGTATGTCCTGCTGGATGGGTGGTGCAGAGGCAGAAAATCACCTCCCCCAGGAAAAGCAGAAAAAGCCACAACGCCAGATCCTGCCATTCTGGTAAGACTTTGCCAACTGGGCCAGTGTAGTTTCAGCCACCTGGAGGAATGTTCAATCATCTAAGAAGGTGAATCATTTTCTCCTCTCCCCTAGTATTGGTGACACTATCCTCTTGTCGATATCTCACACTCATTCTTCTGCTTCTGTACACACCTTCCATCAAGGCTCACGCTGTATCAATCTTGCTAATATCTGCAAAATCCTTGCCCCACTCACTGGCTCCCATCCTAAACCCCAACTTTACTAACTGTGCATGCCGTCAGTACTGTCTAACCACTCAGTGAGGACATCTCCCCATCTGCAGCAAGAGTAACATGTGGGCCATCCATTTTCATCTCCCTTAATATCTGGTTCTCCTTAATTTTGAAATAAAAACAGCCTTTAATAGGGTACAGAGACAAGACAGGTGGAAAACTGCCTGACATTCAACTCCTTGCGTCTTATGTGGAGAGTATCTTAGGATCCCTACAGTGTGGAAACAGGCCCTTCGGCCCAACAAGTCCACACTGACCCTTGGAACATCCCACCCAGACCCATCCCCATCCCCCTATAACCCACACACCCCTGAATACTATGGGCAATTTAGCATGGCCAATCCACTTAGCCTGCACATCTTTGAACTGTGGGAGGAAACCGGAGCACCCGGAGGAAACCCACACAGACACGGGAAGAACGTGCAACCTCCACACAGACAGTCGCCCGAGGCTGGAATCGAATCCGGGTCCCTGGCACTGTTGGCTGCAGTGCTAACCACTGAGCCACCATGCCACCCCTGTTTTTATAAAGGGGGCACCCAGATTTGAACTGGGGAACCTCTGGATCTGCAGTCACATGCCCTACCACTGAGCTATACCCCGAGAGGCAATTATCCTAACTCTGACTACTCCAACTGGCTGTCTGACCGTGTTTAAGGCCATGGACTGGTGTCGGAGGTTGCCCTTCACTTACTGTGTTGGGATCCACTGAGCAAAGGCTAGCTCCTTTGACTTGTTTGATGACCATGACAAGCTTTCTGGTTGATATCTGCCCTGAATGGCACAACACAGCAGTCTTCTGAGACCAATACCTCTGAGTCAGGGGCAAGACAGATGCTGTGAATGTCAAGGTAGTCTCAAAGTGAGGGAGCCCAGAGAGAGCAAGCAAAGAGTCTGGAGATGCAGCCTTGCCAGTCCATGAGCTGGGTGTGTGTGTGTGTCTCTGGATATACAGCGTCCTTGCTGCAGCACTACACTGAGAATCGCTGCTGCACTTTGAGGTGCAGCATTGAAATGCAGAAATGCACTCCGAGTGGATTGGAAACAAACTATAAGGCTGACAAATATTGGATGCCAATGACTCTGGATGTGAGGTGCACACAGCCAATGCCGATAGAGTGTTCACCAAGTTGTTGGTGATCGGGTTCCAATACAGAGCTCACTCAGAGCAAACAGTGAGCTGAAGTCGCTTTGACGTTCATGTCAAGAATCCTCATTCAATTTCGTAGAACTGTAACATCCCTACAGCATGGAAGCAGGCCATTCAGTCCATTGAGTCCACACCATCCTTCTGAAGAGCATCCCACCCAGACCCACACCCCTACCCTGTCCCTGTAACCCTGCATTTCCCATGGCCAATCCACCTAACTTGCACATCTCTGGACTGTGGGAGGAAACCGGAGCACCCAGAGGAAACCCACGCAGACTCGGGGAGAATGTGCAAACTCCACACAGACAGTCACCCGAGGGTGGAATCGAACCTGGACCGCCCAAACTGAGCCACTGTGTCACCCAGCTTGCTTGTAGCAGGTGGTACAATAGAAAGTAACAAATTACTGAGGTGAGATCTGCAGCTCGTAAGGTATTAAACAAGCAATAATTTCCCCTTGTAAGCACTTCACTATTGCTTAGTGAGAATCTCACCCCAATGCCTGGAACTCAGTAGAAAGATGCAGCAAGTTGTTCCTGGCATTGCAACTGATCCCTCGCTTAGTTATGCCACAATTTTTGCCATTGTCTGTATTGTTGAACCTCTTATAAATTTCTTTTCATGGTTTACAAATGTTCATCTTGATGTTAATAATCCCTCCACAGTCATGTCCCTCCCCAGACTCTGCGACTTCCTTCAGCTCCACAGCCCTGAAAGAACCCTGAACTCATCTACATGCCTCACTGCCTGTTTGGCATGTTTGACTTCAGTTGCCTGTGTCCTAACATCAGGAATTCCATCGCTGAAACTCTTCAGTTTGCCACCTCTTTCTCTTTAACAAAGCCCTTGAGTGCTACTTCTTCAACTAAGCTTTTCTACACCCTTCCTAATGTTTTTTTCTTTGTTTTGATGTCATTTCTTTTCCTGAATACGCTTTGGAAACATCTCAGGATGTCTCCTGACATTAAATGACACACTGTATGTGCGAGTTGTAGTTATTGCTGTCAAGTTGTCATATAATGGCCTGGTTCTGTTGTATATGGGTTGATAGGTAACAGATGGAACATGCTTATTCTCTATGCAGGTGAATGTTATTTCTCTAAATGCCAAAGCGGCTTTCTCTTGTATCAACACTAACACACTGTTCTTGACACAGACCTGATTTCTCAGTTGTACTGCTGCTGAGCTGTGTTTTGAGCTATTGTTCAGCTAATGGCACAACCTACCTCTCAGTCTCACTTCTGAAGATCAGTGTTTAAATATTAGTCCAAATGAACATTTGGAGTACAGCACTATTCGCATCCTGGATCATAACCAAGTACTCTTAAATGGATGATAATGCATGTATATATCTTACTGATCATCTGTTTAAGCTGCAAGCCAGTGTACTCAGCTGTCCAATAGTAACTGAACTGCTTTCCATTTAAGTGTGTCTCTTTGGGTTTAAATCAAGTCTGATTTAAAGAGGAGAAGGTCAGTCGCTGATTGACCAGAACCCAGTCTGTGCTGAGCAAATGGAATTGGCTGTAATCAGCTGGTTAATGTAATGATTGTTACACTTGCCCGAATCAATCACTACGATCACCTTTCACTCTATAACGGAATGGGAGTTAGAAGACAATGTTTGAGGGATCTGTGGGGGACATCCTGAAATGTCTCATTCAAAATTCATTCACTATATCTGTAAAATATTGCCCATATAAAGTATTTGCAGACTAACAGAAAGAAACAGAGGTGTAAGAAAATGAGTTAATATTCTAGCAGCATGATGCAAACACTTCGATATTTTTTCCTTCTTTTGAAGCACCTCAGTTCCATACCTTCCCTGTGATAGTGTAGATTAAATCATTATTTTAGTGGTGAAGGAGATTAAATCTATGCCTTATTGCTCCATGCTTTCAGCATATGCTAACAGCAGATCAGATGAAGATTGTTTAATATGAAATTACATGGCTAAAAAGATAAACCTCAAGTCCATTCGTGTGAAATATAGAAAGAATCACATTCTGAAACATACTACGTGGACAAAAAGAATATCACACCTTTCTGTTTTTAGCTCGTAATGTAGAATTGTTGATAGTTATTAACTACTTAGAAAAATCATACCAGCAAAATAGTGGTGCTTATAGACATACCCTAAAGCAATATTGATTGGAAAAGTTATGACATAATTTCAGTCTGTTTCTATCCATTTGAAATGTCTTTTAAATAATATATTAGTCCTTCAGTATTGCAGTTACTGCATTGTGAGATAACTATGTGCTTGAAGCATTGTTTGGAAAGTGTTTGCCCTGTCAACATTATGAAGAGAGATGAGGTTGATGCTTTCTTTCTAATAAGCTAACCCAACAAAGAATACACCAAGATGATATTTTATTCAGCTTTCTTTTCATTGTGAGGAGAAAGGTTGCAGTCCTGGATAATGGAGTTTTATCCCAGCTTTTGATTTGAAAATGTCAACATGAAGCATTCCCAGATCAATTAAGCCATGGTCAGATGAACGCTGAGGGGCTGGGTGTAAGAAGAATGCACTTCACCAAACAGGCAATAGGGCTGCTCCTTACATGATCTCTGAAGCCACAGTTCTCATGGAGCCCACAATATGAACAGCAGGACATTTATTTTGTTACTGACTCATTTTAGACAACCAAGAATCTCTGCAATATTACCCTGGCTGCAATATGTTCATTCATTGAATCTATGGCTGATGTGCGGTAGAGGAGACCACCATCAAGAGTGAGATATGGCTAGTCAGTTTCCCACATGTGATAGCACCACAAGGTCATAGTGTTACTGTGATAGTGCTCAAATTGCTGTAAAAGCTTCCACAGAGTTCCAACAACAATGGGTTTTAATACATAGCTTGGATGGAACAACATGCAGCGGACTGTCCACATGATCAATTAGAAGTTGTCACGACGCATTCACTTCCCTCCCGAACCTCTTCAAGCATAAAAATCACAGCATATGAGATATGTGGAATAAAGGGTTAATGATACCATTAATCTAGAAATAACTGAGAATGTGCATAAAGAGCTATATCATATTGATGTCAGATTACATGGAACCAGAGACTTTCATCTGCAGTATTTCAGAGATGTCTTTTCTCACCTTCCCATATACATTGTCACATTTGGTAAAGCTTTTAATGTTCACTCATTTGTGTGTAGATCTCATATTACCAAAGGTAACAAATTTACCCCTGTTCTCATGTGCATTGATCCCAATGAGACTGACTTAGACAGTAGGACAGGAGAACCACAGTATGTCACATCCCTTAACAATTTGTCCACCATATTGACAGCTTGTAATGAAACTACAGAGCAATCGATCCCATCTCCCACTACGTTGATTTTTTTTCCCCACATTGTTGTATGGTGGCATTAAATGAAAATGTTCAATCACAGGGAAGGAGGAAATTTGTCAGTGCATGGCGTATATTCCCAAGAGGTGGGGTACGAGAGTGGAGTTCATCTTGTTGTTCCCTCCTCAAGAAAAAGGATTGTAGTTTAAGCAAAGTAAATCATTGAAATGCAATCAAAAGTTGTTTCTTATGTTAAGAACATTGAGATTCTCAAGTCAACTATGACTTGATTGAAGCAGTTTTATCTCTGAGTCAGAAAATTGCAGTTTCATTCCAATAAGTTAAGCTAACACATCAGTGCAATACTGAGGAAGTGCAACACTGTCAAAGATGCCATGTTTTGGCTGGGACTTTATATTGGATTTTGCTCTGTGTTCTCAGGTAAAATGACAATATCCCTCAAGACTATACCTGTTAAAATTCTAGTCAATATTTATCCTTCAACCAAGAGTTCAAAAGGCTGAGCTGATGTGGTTATTATCGCATTGATATCTACATACATGATGCTTGAATTGGCTGGCATGTTTGCTACATTACACCAGTTACTACATTTCAAGGGCACTTTACTGACAAAAAATTTTGGAGATCATATTGCTATGGCAATGGATCAGAACTCCAATGTATTTACAAACATGCTTTTACTTTTAATTCTGAAACATATTGTTTTCAAAAGAAGGACAGTCAGAAATACTATCTGGAGAGAGATAATCTGATGAGATGTAATACCTAAAATGTCAAGGAAACTTCAAAAATACTGGTTTGCAATCTTTTGTTATGACAAATGTAACAGTGGACTGCTAAGCATGATCAGCAGCAATCGACCCCCTGTGGATTATGCCCCAAGCTGGGGACACATTTTGTGTTTCTTCCTTCGAAAAATACAGAAGAGAGTGGGGTGAAAATGCCAACTTCAAATCTACTGGAGTGGACTAGTGGGATTGAATACTCATGTGTACCATTGCGGGTTTGAGCATTAGCATGACGTTGGTGTCACACTCAAAAAACTATCCCCTAGTTACCTCTGTGTTGCAGGTAAGGAAAAACTTCCTCTCTTACTCAGAATGCTGCAAACCAATTTAAATTGGAATCAGGACAAAGGAACTTTAACAAGAATCCAAAATATCAACTATTCAACTATCAACATTAACCAGTAACCTTCAACTTCTCTTTCAATTCCTCCCACTTCCTACAGACAAAGGGGGTAG
>NC_063359.1:9963504-9990698 GCF_021869965.1 Rhincodon typus | reverse complement strand
CTACCCCCTTTGTCTGTAGGAAGTGGGAGGAATTGAAAGAGAAGTTGTTGAGTGTGAGGACGAGTTCGGCTAAGCGGATGAGGGTATCAGTGGAGGGGGACTGCTCGGGCCTGCGGGACAGGAAGAAGCGGAGGGCCTTAAGGCCATCTGCATGGGGAATGCAGGTGTAGAGGGACTGGACGTCCATGGTAAAGATGAGGTGTTGGGGACCGGGGAATTGGAAGTTCTGGAGGAGGTGGAGGGCGTGGGTGGTGTCACGGACATAGGTAGGGAGTTCCTGGACCAAGGGGGAGAAAATGGAGTCGAGATAGTTGGAGATCAGTTCGGTGGGGCAGGAGCAGGCGGAGACAATGGGTCGACCAGGGCATTCAGGTTTGTGGATTTTGGGAAGGAGATAGAAGCGGGCAGTGCGAGGTTGGGGAACGATGAGGTTGGAGGCCGTGGGTGGGAGGTCACCTGAGGTGATGAGGTTGTGGATGGTTTGGGAGATGATGGTTTGGTGCTCAGGGGTGGGGTCTTGGTCAAGGGGGCGGTAGGAGGAGGTGTCGGAGAGTTGGCGTCCGGCCTCGGCGATGTAGAGGTCAGTGCGCCATACTACAACTGCACCTCCCTTGTCCGCAGGTTTTATGGTGAGGTTGGGATTGGAGCGGAGGGAGCGGAGGGCTGCACGTTCTGCGGGGGAGAGGTTGGAGTGGGTGAGAGGGGTGGAGAGGTTGAGGCGATTGATCTCTCTCCCATTCCTGGACCTCTCTGTCTCCATATCGGGCAACCACCTAGAAACCGATATTCATTTCAAGCCCACCGACTCCCACAGCTACCTAGAATACTCCTCCTCCCACCCATCTTCCTGCAAAAATGCTATCCCCTATTCCCAATTCCTTCGCCTCCGCCGCATCTGCTCCCAGGATGAGGCATTCCACTCCCGTACGTCTCCAGTTGTCCTTGTTTTTCAAGGACCGTAACTTCCCCTCCTCGGTGGTCGAGAACGCCCTCAACCGTGTCTCCCACATCTCCCGCACCTCATCCCTCACACCCCGTCCACGCAATAAAAACCAAAAAAGAATCCCCCTCGTCCTCACGTACCACCCCACCAACCTCCGGATCCAACGCATCATCCTCCGACACTTCCGCCATCTGCAATCCGACCCCACCACCAAAGACATCTTTCCCTCCCCACCTTTATCTGCTTTCCGGAGGGACAACTCTCTCCGTGACTCCCTCGTCCGCTCCACACTCCCCTCCAGCTCCACCACACCCGGCACTTTTCCCTGCAACCGCAGGAAGTGCTACACCTGCCCCCATACCTCCTCCCTCACCCCCATCCCAGGCCCCAAGAAGACTTTCCACATCAAGCAGATGTTCACCTGCACATCTGCCAATGTGGTATACTGCATCCGCTGTACCCGGTGTGGCTTCCTCTACATCGGGGAAACCAAGCGGAGACTCGGGGACCGCTTTGCAGAACACCTACGCTCGGTTCGCAACAAACAACTGCACCTCCCAGTCGCGAACCATTTCAACTCCCCCTCCCATTCCTCAGACAACATGTCCATCCTGGGCCTCCTGCAGTGCCACAACGATGCCACCCGAAGGTTGCAGGAACAACAACTCATATTCCGCTTGGGAACCCTGCAGCCCAATGGTATCAATGTGGATTTCACAAGTTTCAAAATCTCCCCTCCCCGCACCGCATCCCAAAACCAGTCCAGCTCGTCCCTGCCTCCCTAACCTGTTCTTCCTCCCACCTATCCCCTCCTCCCACCTCAAGCCGCACCTCCATCTCCTACCGACCAACCTCATCCCGCCCCCTTGACCTGTCCGTCCTCCCTGGACTGACCTATCCCCTTCCTAACTCCCTACCTACACTCACCTTTCCTGGCCCCATCCCCGCCTCTTCGACCTGTTTGTTTCTTCTCCACCTATCCTCTCCTCTATCCCTCTTCTGTCCGCCTCCCACTCTCTCCCTATTTATTTCAAAACCCCCTTCCCCTCCCCCTTTTCTGATGAAGGGTCTAGGCCCGAAACGTCAGCCTCTCTGCTCCTGAGATGCTGCTTGGCCTGCTGTGTTCCTCCAGCCCTGCACCTTGTTGTCTCGGATTCTCCAGCATCTGCAGTTCCTACTATCTCTGAACTTTAAATACTCTCACTTGAGTGGAGAATTTTATAAAATTCATTCATGGGGTGAGGGCATTGCTGGCCAGTGCAGCATTTAATGCATATCATTAATTGTGCTGAAGGCAGATAAGAATCAACTGCATTGCTCTGGTTCTGGAGTCACACATAGGCCAGACCAGGAAACAATGGCAGATTTCCTTTCCTAAGGATATTAGTGAACCAGTTTCTTTAACCCCTGACAACAGACACATGATCACCATTAGACTCTTTATTTGGTGTCAAATTTCACCAGCTATCCATGGCAGAATTTGGACGTGAGTCTCCAGGGATTAAGTGTCTAGTGATAATACCCCAAGGCCATAAATCCCCATGTAATGAGAAATTCTAACTTGAATACACAGTGCCCAAACATCTCATCCAATAACAATTATATGCATGCAGGAATCCATTCATCATTCATCCACTTGAAAAAAAAAGCAGCACCATAGCTCTTATTCTCAATTTTCAATCACACTTGACACATATTCAAGAACTGTTAGCCTTCTAGTTATTTATTCCATTTCTTTACAGAAGAAAATTGCACATAATACAGATAAGAGGTTGGCCAGCAAAGGTACAGAATGCCCTCTCAGGAGGTCATGGAATTCATAGGAAACAATCTTTCCTTACCATGTCTTACGTTCAATACAACTACGTCAGTCAATACAAGTACGTCAGTCAACACTTTAAAATAATTGGCACAATAAAAGCATATAAGATGGCTGCCACAAATCATGTGACGTTTAATATTTGGACTACAGACAGTATTCTCCCTGTGATGGATATGACTATTAAATATGGACATTAACAACAATCTGGGGCATTCAATCTATGTTTGAGGATAGGCAAGGAAAAGTAAGATTCTGGAGTTTCCAGACAGCCTGCCTCTCTCGATCACATCAGGCAAAAACTAAAATCAAAACTCAATGAATGCATGTTGTCAAATTTCCAATGTAAAATACTTTTCCCTCACCCAAACCAGATTGGCTGAAGCTTAGAAGTTACAGCCCGCAATACAGGATACAGATTCAATATGAACACCACATCTTATTTGGAAGATACCTTGAACTCGCAAAAGATCGGGTGGTGAAACAGCCATATTTTCTATTTCTGTTTAAAGATTAGTCAAGAGTTGTGTGCAGGCAGATTCAGGAAAGTTATTGCCAATCTGTATATCAGGCTCAGAAAGTTTGTAAGATATTAAGCTGATAAGTACAAAACCTGTTACATTTTAATCTTCCAGCTTCAAGTCCACATCATAGACATTTGATGACAAGAAACCACAATCTTCTTTTGGCTACCACTATCATCCTTCAAAAAAACATATGTTGGAATTAAAATTTCAATATGTCTATAAATACTTCTGGGTCTGGTCCATCATCGCAACATCTTCCAAGAAGAGGCCAAGGACAGTGGAATTCAAAGGATGAATGCATTGTGACAACTTCCAATGTGCTTGACAAAGACATTGTGGATATTTCAACGTCGTTGTCTCTAAATTGTTCCTTCCAAAAGAATGGTATCCTTTCATGTCATTTTTAAGAATTTTGTTTTAGAATAGGAATTCACAAAGTAACCTGCAGGCACTGATTTGTTAACAAGGCCTTAGAAAAGCCAGTACTCATTTAAAACTGAATGACTATATCTTACCGTTGAAACAGTCTAACGTTAAGTTTATTAGTAGGTAGTCATGTCACATTACATGCAGTCTAGAATGAGCCAGTGCCACAAAATGTAACAGTTATCTCCATAGTCAAAGGGACTGCAGTGTAGGAGATGACAAGGAGTACAGATCATAAAAATGTAGTTGATGAACCTCCTGCAATGCCTGTAGTAAAGTAGACTTCTCATTAATGACCTTGTGTGCCCTTTATCATCTATATACTTATAGGTAATTTCTGGTTGACTGAACCTTTTTCAATACACATGGACTGAAACCAAAAAAAAAGAAATTACAGCTAATTCTGGAGTCTGTATCCAGATGCTCTTTAACACTTAGTGCTTTGATTGTTTCCGTAACACAAGCTTAATGGATTATATTATAGCTTCTTGGATCAGTTGACAGGGGAATTTGATCTGAAAATGAGGAATTAATTCAGCATTTTCAATGTTGCTCATCGCACCATTACATTTTTTACACAGTGTCCCTTTTGAACAATGTTTCTTTTCACAATTAAGTACAAATTGGATTTAAACGCTGTCTTTATTGTTAAAAAAAAGTCCCAAAACACTCCACAAAAATCTAACAACAAAACATGAAAGGTGACATTAGATTGAATGCTGAAAAATTAGCTCAAAAGAGGTAGGTTTTTGGGGACCATCTTAAAGAAGGGAAGAGAGGAAGAGGGGCAGACAGATTTAATAAGCACACCCCAGACCTTTAGGTCCTGGATCATACAACGCACAGCCAGCAATGATGAGATGAGTAAAGTCAAGAATCCAGGGTGGCATGGTGGTTAGCACTGTTGTTTCACAGTGCCAGCATTCTGAGATTAGTTTCAGCCTTGGGCGACAGCGTAGAGTTGGCACGGTATCCCCCTGTCTGCATGGGTTTCCACTGGGTGCTGCAGTTTCCTCCCACAGTCCAAGGATGTGCAGGTTAGGTGATGCTAAATTGCCCATAAATTGTCCAGGGATGTGAAGGATGTGTTAGCTATGGTAAATGTGGGGTTGTGGGGTGGGTCTGGGTGAAATGCTGTTTGGAAGATCAGTGCGGACTTGTTGGGCTGAATGGCCTTTATTTGCACTGTAGGGATTCAATGAATTCTATGACTAATCCAGAATTGGAGAAGTATGGGTATGACGCTAGGAGAGCTGAGGAATAATGAGGCCTTCGGAGAGATTTGGAAAAGAGAATGAGATTTTAAAATCGAGGTGTAACTTCACGAGGAGCCAGAGTACATCAGTGATGTGGACTATATCACTATTCAAATGCCTGAGCCCAAATTAGTTATATCTTTGGAAATGCTGTACTGTCATAGAGTAATACAGGAAAGAAGAGTCCCTTTGGTCCATTGCGTCTGCACTAAACTATCCAGATCATTCCCGTCTCCTAGCACTTGACACAGAACCATGAATATTCCAATATTTCAAGAGCCCATCCACATACTTTTTTTTAAAAGTTGTGATGTTTTCCACTTCAACTACTCTCCCAGGCAGTCATTCTAGATTACCACAAATGTTTACCTCCAATCTCCTCTCAATCTTCTGCACTTCACTTTAAAGTTATGCCTGCTCTTTCTGACCCTTCAACCAAAGGGAACCAGCTGTTTTCTATCCAGTCTGTGCTTGCCCGTTATTATCTTATACACTACTATGGGTTCCCTTCACCCTTTCACAGCCTTCTCTGCTCTAAAGTGCACAACCTGAGCCTAACTAACCTATCTTCATAGCTAAAATGCTCCAAACCAGGTAACATCCTAGGGAATGTCCTCTGTCCTCCCTCAGTGCAATCATATTCTTCCCAAAGTGTGCAGACCAGAACTGTACGCAGTACTCCAGCTATGGACTAACCAAAGTGCCATACATTTCCAACACGACCTCCCTGTTCTGTTTTCTTGTGGCAACAGGAGCTTTTTAAAAACTAAAGTCCACTTCATTTTTAACAAAACATCTTACATTCTGTCTATTGTCCAGTCACCACTTGCACTGTTAAAATGCTCAGTTGCCAACATTTCCAGATGCTGTATTAATTACAATTGTTCATTTTTCATGCCCCTCATATTAGATTTATGTCACATTGCCTTAAAGTTGAAAAATGATGAGATATATGAGCAGTGGCAAGGGTTCGATATGTTCAGTCAGCTGAATTCGGGACAAACTAGGGAATTCACCAAATGTCTCTTTCCAGAAGGCTATTTTTTGTGCATTAAAAATGCTTTGCAAGTCCATTTTAAATGTGACCAGTTAAAAACCATATCATGGAGCACAAGATTAATCCTTCACCATTTCGTGGCAGCTGTATCATCCCACAGTGTTTTGATTTTCAGCCGAGAACAAGATTGTTTGAAATTTCCATGAACATTGTCACAGATCTTTGGTCTAAATGGTGTAACATTTTGATTTCATGAAGGATCAGTCGGCTTGATCTGATGTACGTTGGGGACTCTGAATTGACCCCAACATGACAAATGCTCCAATAAGGCCTTGATATAAAATCTCTAATCCATATAGAATTATTTAGGGTTCTCCCTACAATCATTACCCAACTAATCACTACAATTAAAAAAAAGCTTCAGTTGAAGACAGGAGGGGGCTTAGCCATGTTGGCTACCATAACATGCTAATATTCACATTCCAGTTTTACAAGATACATTATAATGACAATGCCATTTTCTTTACAGTGGCATAATCCTTCGGTCAAGGAGATAAAATTGAAGGAACAAATAAATAAAACACATTTATTTACTGAGATGGCATGTACATAAGCTGAAAACCTTGTCCTTTTTTATTCAACAAGGGGTGAAATTCCTCTGCTCAAAGATTCATGAAATATGGCACTGAAATTAAGCTGGTGATAAATTTCAAATAATCGGCAAGCGTGACAGAAGAACCGATCACTTCATTTCGCAGCAAAATAAAAACTGCAGAACTGTGTGTGACACCGGCAGACAATGCAATCAGTTACCATCAGGATACTGCATGGTCTGAAAGCTCATTTATAAATAACAGTTAGTTTAAGCTCATGTTGGCTAAAATTAAGGCACTCTACCATCACTGTCACCTTTGACAAATTGTACTCGCTGGCAGGACCTCCGAGCATCAGCGTTAGTTTCACACACAGACCTTGCAGAAGATATACCAAGTTAAATTCAGAAGCTGAACCTTAGCTCAGCAGCAACAACATCAGCAGCATGCCATTTTTTCCTTTTCAGCGCCTTCCAATGGAACTGCTGAAAATCCCTAATAAGTATTTTTTTTGGAGATTTAAATTGAATATGCTTTTCAGATTGTCTTTATTTGTAGCTGAACTGAACAATTTCACAATTAACCATTTCTGTTAGTTGTAAAATAAACTCTCAATATTCACCTTACATCTCTAAATTTTTAATCCCCTATGTCTTTAAAGTGACTTTTAAAAAAATCAATTGGTCTAAAATGGCTGTTGAGATCACCTGATCAGATTGAGCCAAGCTCAAGAAACTAGCTGTGAACAAAGATCAATCTGAGCTGAAATAAACAATAATAAAACGCTCTGAAACTCCTATCTGTATCTTCAAATTGGTCCACATCTTCATCGAATTGATACTGGGATGCAAGTCAGAACATTCAGCTTGAAAACACAATGATGCTAGATACTGAAATTCAGAAGTGAACTATATTTCAAAAGTCTTTTTTTCAGCTACAGACCACAGAGAAGGAAACAAACTGCATGTGTAAGCAAGAACTGGGAGATATTCTCTCTTTGTCCCTGACTCTCTGTTTCAAAATCAAAAAAGCTACTTTTTACAAAAAAGCTATGAAAAAGCTACTTAGATTAAAGAAAACCATTCAACAAGAACACGAGGATATCTGCAAACATTGTCAATGCTGAATAAACAAGACAAGACAATTGGGATTCAATAAATTCTCGCAATTCAAGGTCTCCAAAACCATTAAACTGCAACTGCCTTTACCTTTCTATCTGCTCTAGACACTGTCCTCCTACGATCTTTTTAATTGTATTACCTGTGTTTGCGTGTGTGTTTAATATGACATTTTATTGTTGTTTTTGGAATTGTATGTAATAAAATTCCTCTTTTATTCACGTACACCTTGTACTAATTATGACTCCTACATTGCGATATAATTAATTACACTTTAACTGAAGTGTGGCAGGTCATACTGAAAAAGAAACAACATAAATATTGCTACCATTTGAGAGGTGGTTAAAAAGCAGAGAGTTGATTTCCCTTTCTCATTTGGTCATAACAAATCAGGTGGCATGAAGGAGCAAAGTGGTTACAATTACTTCATGGAGCTCGAATTTGCATCTTTCCTTATGGTTAACCAGTTAATCCAAATTTCTGCCACCATCACAGCTTGCCCTTTTATGTCAGATTGTTCTCTTCAAAAAGAGACTTTGCAAAGCCAGACCAAATTTACAGCAGACAAATCTCTGTGAATCAGTTTTGATAGCCTATGAATAATTGGTGATCAAGCTCAAAATTCAATGAGACCCAAACCACAACTTCTTAAAACCTGGACACAGCACACACAATGACTGCTTACTCTGAGTGATTCCTGGTAAGACAGGCAAAGTGTACATTAACAGCTTAGCCATGGCCCCTACTTTGAGGAATAAAATTCCCCTTTTTGGTCTCTAATTGTCCCTAATCCTTGTTCTATCACTCTTTTATTATTGAGATGCCCACTGAAGACTTCAGGACACTCCTTATCTTGGCTTTCTGTCTTCTTTTCCTTAAAAAAAAATCTCTTTGCATCTCTTATCTTCTTTTTAACTTCTCCCTGAATTGTCTGTTTTGCTTTTGATTCCAAATTCCATTATCTATCTGGCACTTGTCATTAACAGACTTTTTCTTCCTTATCTTAATTTCTACCTCCTTTGTCATCCAGGGAGATTGGTGTTTGCACAACTGTACCTGAACCATCTCCTCTTGGAAGGCAGCCTATTGTCATTTACAATTTTTCTGAGCAACCTCTTTTTCACCCAGCTCCCTAAATTTGATTTGATTTATTTGATTTGATTTGATTTATTGTTGTCACACGTACCTAAGTACAGTGAAAAGTTTTGTTTTGCGAGCAGTACAGTCAGATCATAACAAACAAGGACAGACGAATCATAGGGTGCTTAGACAAAGTGAGGCATACAAGGTTACGGCTGCGCAGGAGTTGCACGAAAGCAAGGTCAAAATTAGATTGAAATTAGAGAGGTGCATTCAGCAGTCTAATAACAGTGGGGAAGAAGCTGTTCTTAAACATGTTGGTGCATGTATTCAAGCTTCTGCATCTTTTGCCTGACGGAAGAGGTTTAAAGAGAGTATTACCTGCGTGGGAGGGGTCTTTGATTATGTTGGCAGCCTTTCCACGACAATGAGAAGTGTAAATGGAGTCCACGGATGGGAGGTTGGCTTGTGATGGTCTGGGCTGTGTAATCAACTTTCTGAAATTTCTTACGGTCCTGGGCAAAGAAGTTGCTGTACCAAGCTGTACCAAACCAAATTCTGATTGCAGGACCACTTTCCTCTTTCCAAACAAAGTCATTGATACCAATGCAGTCCAGGACCTCTGGTTGTTTACTCTCTCCCATAAGAATGTCCTGCAGCTGCTCTGTGACATCCTTGACACCGGCATTCCTGAGGTTTCGAACCATCCTGGAGTCACATCTATGGTAACAATTGATATCACAAGGTTAATGGGGGAGCAGGAAGTGAAGTTAACTTACAGTGAACCAGAATGAGAAGAAAGGGCTATAGGAGGCTGGATTGAGCATAAGCTACAGGGAAATCTGGCAGACAAACAGCCTATTGCATGAGTGAGCATAACACTTATGTTTCATTGTCAAAAAAAGAAGCAGACATAAACTACTCCATCAATTGTGTCATGGGAAGGTGGGGAAATACAAATATCACACTACAAATCTTGAACTTACTCCCTTAAATCCAAGATAAGTGAAATAATTCTTGAAAGAGGAGTGCAATTGAAAGCAGAACAGGTCAGGTCTGCCATTATTCCCACAAAGTCTGGCTTGATAAAAGATATTGGTGCTCCTGTGAAACATTTTGGAAAATAAACTCTGAATGATATTCACATTTAGCATGAAACTAAAAATTTTTTTAGGGCTTATCCCACTCTATCATCATATCTTTAATGGAAGCTCCAGTTGTGCAGGATTTCCATAAAGTTCTGCTCCTGACCCAAGGTGGCTTAATTCCCAGTAATGATGTCCATCTATATGAAGTCAACGGCACTGCGATACTTTCAGCACATTCAAATTGCTTGAATTTAATGTTCACAGAATCGCCAGTCTGAGTGAAATCCAATCAGTCTTCTCACACTTCCATGTAATAAAACACATTTAACATTATAAATCGTGGCTCGCTAATAGATGGGGAGCTGTCTGAAATACATTTAACTCAATTACACTAAAATGAGATGTCAGTTCTGAATAGCAAGGAATCTATTACAATTGAGTCTTTTGATCTCTCTTTTCTAAAGAATTAAAGATCACTTTAATCCCTTTGCAGCAAAATTCACGCCCACAGGCAGTAAAAATTAAAGTTGTGTAAAATAGTTAGCAACATCTCCAGTTGTTTCTCTATTACATTGTACATGATTACTGATTGCCCTCAGGCAAGCCAACATTTCATGGCAAGTCATAGTTTTTAGTTTTGGATTTCTGCAATGCTATATTTTCTTCCAATAAAACAAAAAGTAGTAAAAAATAAAAGGAACTTTTTAAGTTTGTAACTAAAACATTTTTGCAAACTCCAGCAAGTCAAATAATAACTATATGAAATAATGCTTAATTGTGGGAGAACGTTCATTAGGAGATTTAATGAGGAAATTGACATTGACAAAGCACCTATAACAGAGGCCAGATTTTCTAGTCTCAGGATAATCATACACAAGACAGAGTCCTCTTAAGATCCATGTTGTAGACCCCTCAGAAATCCTGACACACGGGAATTCCACAGGGTGTTCACACTTTGAACTCTTCAAAAATATCTCCAACTCTGAGGTAGTGTCAAAGAGTTCCAAGGTTTCCAACTTACCTAGAGAGTTACTCGGGAAGTGTGAGACAGATTGAACCCAGTTCTACTTTGTGGGTAATGGGAATAAAGCTGATCTCCTTGATTCCCGCTTGGATACCTACTCTTTCCCCCAGACTCCTCAGCATGACTTCCACACTCCTCTACATCACCATTAGATTTCTGCTTCCAACTCTCCAGTAAATCACTCCCCTCCCCGACTCCCCCAGTGATGCAATGTGACTCAATTGTACAACCAGACCCATTTGGCAACATAGCATGTGGTATTCAACCATTCAACCCTCATACCTTGCGCATACAACTAAACATTCACTCATACACACAGATCAATGCAATGAGAAGTTTTGGAGCAAATAAACTTTGCTCACCAATATTTGATAGCTAGTGGTATAGAAAGGGAACCTCTTCTGGGGCTGCCCATTCTTCTTAGATAGTGGATCCTGGGATTCTCCAGCATCGGATTTCTTACCAGACCAGAAGGTGGCAGTTAAGGTGCTTATTATTTTTCCTATGATGAGCGCAGGTTGGAAAAGTTCCAGTACCAATCAAAAGCTTGGGCCAGAAAGAAGTGTAAGGTTACTATTATCTACCACGTTTGTCAGCTGTCTTTGTCACATTTAAGTTTACTTATTCTCTATTCATCACTGGTAATCCAGAGGCCCAGGCTAATACCCTGGGGACAGGGATTCAAATCCCACTATGGCAGCTAGTGGAATTTAAATTCAATCAGTAAAATGTGGACTCAAAAGCTAGACTCAGTGACGATGACCATAAAATGACTGACTGTTCTAAAAACCCATCTGGTTCACTAATATTCTTTCAGAAACAAAACTTGCTGTCTTCAACAGATTAGGCCTACATGTGACTCCAATCCATAGCAATGTGGCTGAATCTTAACTCATTGCATAATAGTTCATCAATTTTCACATTAATCGAAGCATCTACAAAGATTAATTGTCAAAACTTGTTTACAGTAAGGTTAGGTAAGGATTAAAACTGGCGTGGAAAATATTGAGACCATTAAGTGATTAGTAAGCTTCAGTTTAATGCGCATTCACATCAGAAAGTTTATGAGACATCCCGTGTAAAATACTGTAAAAACCATCTAAAACTTTCCAGATACATGTCAGCTTTAATAAAATATTCATTGAAACAACATTCATCTGGTCTTTTATTATTATACATTTTCTCAATCAGTTACATGCAGTTTACCATCTCACCACTGAATTAATTGGAAATGCTAGGTGCAGATATTATTTCTTGAATGAAGTGATAATTATGCAGTGCCAACATATTCACTTTTTTAAAATACAATTTACTATAATGTCATAGAATCCCTACAGAGTGGAAGCAGGCCATTCAGCCCAGCGAGTTCACACTGACCCTCTGAACAGCATCCCACCCTGACCCAACCCCCTGCCCTATTCCTGTAGCCCTGCATTTCCCATGGTTAATCCAGCTAGCCTGCACACCCCTTGACGCTATGGGCAATTTAGCATGGCCAATCCATTTAACCTGCACATCTTTGGACTGTGGGAGGAAACCAGTGCACCCAGAGGAAACCCACGAAGACATAGGGAGAATGTGCAAACTCCACATGGACAGTTTTCCAAGGGCGGAGTTGAACTCTGGTCCCTGGCACTGTGAGGCTGCAGTGCTAACCACTGAGCCACTGTGCTGCCCCCAATGTCAATTAAAGGCATTTCTACACAACTCAATTATGATATTACAGAAATTCCATGTTGTTTAGCTATAAATGGTGCACTTTTATTGTATTTAATTGAAATTATAACTTAAGTGCATGTGGTACAGACAGTTATTTTACTTCCTGAAGTTTTATGTACCATTTAGTTAATCTCTTTAGACCTTCTCTTTGTAGCCAGCACTTTATTGAACTACAGACAAGAAGTTAATTTTAACCTTACATTCAGGATCACTACAATGACAGTCGAATTACATTTGACCTGCTCACAAACCCACGTGCCAAAATATTTACCTTGCCACAACCAGGTGAGGAGTGGTGAATGAACTTCCCTTTTTTCAAACATCCCAAATGGCTGTAACAAAAGATCTAAGTCCTTCTTACCTCACAGCTGCATCACAATTCACTTAAAATATCGGTGTACTTTCACTGAAAACAATAAGGATTACAAGGTTTTCTTCAGTGAAAGAAAGAACTGTCACCTGTTAACTCTTTAAAAAGGATGCAACTGATGTACGGTACCTTGTGTTTAAAAGTCTTCACCTTTAAGGACTCCATAAGCTGTGTATAGTCAACGCTGTTACATTGCCTACCAGTTAGTCTCCAATGGATTTGCAGGTTGCAAACACATAAATCATGTTGTATTTTCTGCTTCATATCTGATAATAAATTCTACTGTTTCAATAAACTGATCCAATGATTTAATCACTTCCTGACAAGTGATTGCTTATTCAACTGATCACTAAAACGACATGTTGGAAGCAGTCTAAAACATCATACTGATGAGGCCTTTTGTGCTTGAACAGTCACCAAGCCAGAAATGTACAAGTGAAACACACAGTCTACACTCTGAAATTATGCAAAAGTGCAAGGGAAAATCTGACATATTTGCTCAGAACAGCGTTGGAGAGAATGGATAGCTTGCTGGAAAGCAGAAGATCCCAAATGACAGGCCAGTTAAACTCACTTGAAAAAGGCAATTGGTCACGGTGTGCATCAGATTGATTCAAGTAAAGGAAGGTCAAAGGTATATTGTCAGAAACATACTTACCTTGTCAAAATTGAGACACAGCAGTCTTCCTAACAGTAGTTAAGATATTTAAACAGCAATCATAATTTCTAGATTTGGATTTGCCTGATGTAGAAAAACTATTCATTAAGATCTGTTCAGTAATTAATAATTTAACACATCAGGGATTAAAGCTGTAAAAGTAAAAAATCTTCAAATGATATAAATCACATTAGAAGGCAAATTCAGAGATTAGGTAGATTAAACCTCTTTACATATTGATTAGAATTTATATGTTTGTCCAGTCTACAAACTCCATAGGCCACTTTGTGAGCAGATGCAGAGAGAAGGGCCCGTCATGTGCTTTATCAGATGGGGAGCTAGCAAACAGAATGTTGAGCTGGTGATAGCATTTCCTCCCATTAAAGCTTTCCAGAGAGATTTGCAAGTCAAACTGAAAACTTACAGCATCCTTGATCAATTGAAGTATGAATATAAGGACAAAGTAATCTTCACAGGTCAACGAAGTTCACAGGCTCCGAGTACAACTTCAGTGTTGATACAGTCCCAGGAACACCCAAACATAGCGAGTCATGTGGACAATGGAGGATTTTGTATTCACTTTGGAAATGTCCAACTTTCAATCAATTTTGCAAGGTATGTGGCAAAGAAATCCATTGGCAGGGGGAGATTTCCAGAACAAAGCCTGATGCAGCTGCAAATGACTATTTTGGAAACCCAAACAGACTGCAGAGAAAATCCTCAAGCTACAATAAATACCTTCTGGCATCCTACTAGAGGTTTATACATGAAATGATCAACAAAACCCAACCTGATGATGCACACGATGAGAGTAAAAGTGGTCAGCATGTTTCACACTTTCAAACTTGTGGAAAACGTTGGCGTCATCTCACTGCCCAAAGTGTTTGCAACAACTCAAATTGTGTGAGAATTGGTGACTTTTCATTATGAGGTAAGTTAACATGGGCAAGTACCAATATACTACCCCCATGAATTCTTTAAAAAAAATGATCCCACAGACATGGGATGCCATCATGAAACCTACAAATGTAAACAGTTCAACATAGAACAGCTCACCAATTCCATGTGCAGGATCAGTAGTACTGGAGTGCAAGTATAATCAGCCTGTCTGGATGTGGCAGATGTTCTACATGATAGACACTGTTGGACCAGCAATTGCAGGTACACCAGCATGCTGTGACCTTGTACTTGTCACAGTTCATGTAATCAGTCAGACATCAGCGGCACAGTGTGAACTGCAGCAGACAAGTCAAGAAGTACTTGCAGAACTGAATATGAAAGAAAAATGGAACACGTTAGAGGAAATCGGGGGTAGGGGGAGAGGGTTTGGGAGAGGGGAAACGTAAGCTTACAGAGCATCTCACACAGTCCCAGCCTCCTACCCTATCCTTGCAACCGTGCATTTTCCCATTGCTTAATCCACCTAGCCTGCACACCCCTCTGAAGATACTCTGAACATCCCTTTAATACTAAAGATTGCAGCTACTTGGATAATGATACCCAGAATGCGAGAAGAAAAGACAGAGAATGCAAACATGGAAAATCAGCAGTAAACAGTGTCAAAAAGGGAAATAATGGCAAAAAAGCAAAACTGATTATTCTTTGCTTGAAAGAGTATATATTCAGAACAAGATAAATGAACTATTTGCACAAATTTGGGTGAATGGGTATGATCATATATCCATTACGCAGACAAGGAAATCAAAACTAGGAAGTAAATATTCAGTGGCATGTGACTTTTCAAAATATGAGGCAGCAAGGAAAGAGTAGTGGGGTAGCTTGTTAAAGTCATGCTGATTCTGCTTGATTAAATTATGATTTTCCAAACGTGCTATTTCTTTTTTCATAATTGATTCCAATATTTTCTAACAATAGATGTAAGTTAATTAGCCTGCAGTTACACACTTTTTGCCTCCCTCCCTTTTTGCAAAGAGGTGTCACATTGACAATTCTCCAATCCTCCAGTATTTTTCAAAGGATTTTTGGAAAATTACAACCGATGCATCCACTATCTCTGGAGCTACTTCTTTTGAGACCCTTCAGTGTAAGTCAAGCTCATGGTCAGGGAACTTAACTGCCTTGAGCCCCATTTGTTTGTGTATTTCTACTTATCCAGTGATGGTGATGTACTTAGTTCCTCCCCTGCAATCTTTAGTATTAATAGGATGTTCAGAGTATCTACAGAGGGATGTAGGTGGATTAAACCATGGGAAAATACAGGGTTACAAGGATAGGGCAGGGGGCTGAGTCTGCATAGGATGCTGTTCGGAGGGTCAGTGAGGGCTTGTTGTGCCAAATGGCCTGTTTATACACTGTAAGGATTCTGATTGATATAAAGTGTTGATAATCTTCCACCACTAAGACTGAATCAAAATACCTGGTTAACTCCTCTGCCACTTCCTTGTTTCCCATAACTTTTTCCCACAGTAAGGGAGTCAAAAACTAGACAACATAAGTTTAAGGTGAGAAGAGAAAGATTTAAAAGGGACTTAAGGGACAACTTTTTCACGCAGAGGGTGGTACATGTATAGAATGAGCTGCCAGAGGAAGTGGTGGAGACTGGTACAATTACATTTAAAAAGGTATCTGGACGCATACATGAATAGAAAGGGTTTAGAGGCATATGGGCCAAATGTTGTCAAATGGGATTAAGTTAATTTAGGATATCTAGTCGGCATGGATGTGCTGTACAACTTTATGACTCCGTAACTATTTCCCCAGGTTCATTTTCTAAGGGGCCTACTTTCACATTGATCTCTCTTTTTACATAAGAATGTGTTAATTTCAACTCAGTCTAGCTTGAATTTAGCCCACATTTGGTTCATGCAATTTGACCAATCTGTTTGGTCAGATGAACATTGTGTCTAGTTTAAGTCAATGTTTCTGGTTCCTTGTAAAAATCATCTGATATCCATGGAAGTCCCTGGTATTAAATTGAATGATGGGATTTTAGAATGTTATTCAGAATCAGTAGTTCTTATTTTATAGTGCCATGATAAGTTATTTGAATATCTGTAATGGGAACTAAATGGCTTCTGCACCAACTATGAAGGCTGGTAAAAGAAATGATTACCTGACCATACTTTCAGGTTGGAATTGTTCCAGCCTTTAC
The DNA here is from genome assembly GCF_021869965.1 of Rhincodon typus. Classification (NCBI taxonomy): domain Eukaryota; kingdom Metazoa; phylum Chordata; class Chondrichthyes; order Orectolobiformes; family Rhincodontidae; genus Rhincodon; species Rhincodon typus. The sequence continues at coordinate 9,973,968 of NC_063359.1, read as the reverse complement.
TTTCTTCTCAGGTCCTTCCACAGGTGCGTGGTCAGATTTGCTTCCTTTATCTCAAAATACACAGTGAACTGTTACCTCACTCAAATTGGTTAGAAACACAAAAACAGGACATATCAGGATTAAGCCATTCAGCCCTTTGACTCTGCTCTGCACTTTATTATGATCGTAGCCTGTTCCCTTTTTCCCCATATGATTTGATCCCTCTATTCCCAAGTGTGATATCCAATTCCTCTTTGTAATCGTGCAATGGTTTGACCTCAACTGCTTTCTGTGGTAGTTAGTCCAACATGCTCACTGCTCTCTGGGTGAAGAAATTTCTCCTTCTCTCAGTCCTTAATGTTATGATTGTGACCCCAAGTTCTGGAATCCCTACCATCAGCAACATTCTTCCTGCACTTACCCTGTATAAACTTGTTTGAAATTAAAGGTTTATACGGGATACCCTTCCTGTTCTGAACTCAAACGAATATAATCCTAACTATTTGAATCTCTCCTCATGTGTCAGTCCTACCATCCCAGGAATCAGTCTGCTAAACCTTTGCTACCTTTTCTTTATAGCAAGAACATCATTCCTCAGGTAAGGAAAACAAAGCTGCACACAATATTCTAAGTGTGGTCTCACCAAGGCCATGTATAATTGTAGCAAGGCACCATTGTTCCTGCACTCAAACCCCCTTACTATGAAGGCCAACATAATATTTGCTTTCAATACCACCTACTGTACCTGCATGCTTATCTTCAGTGACCAGTGTACCAGGACACACAAGTCTGTTACACATTCTCCTCTCATAATTTAAAGCCAAATAATAATGTGCCTTCCTGCCTTTGCTACCAAATTGGGTAACCTCACACTTATTCATATGATATCACATCTGCCATGCATTTGCCCATTCATTCAAATTGTCCAAATCATATCGGAGCATCTCTGCATCGTCACCATGACTAACCCTGTCAGCCAGCTTTGTGTTATCTGTAAATTTGAAGATATTACATTTATTTCCCTCATCTATGTTGTTAACATATATTGTGCACAGCTGGGGTCCCAGCACTACTCTCTATGGTATTCTGTAAGTAACTACCTGCCATTTGGAAAATGACCAGTTTATTCATACTCTTTGTTTCTTGTTTTCCATACAACTTTTTATCCATCTCAACACACTATCCCAATTCCGTATGTTTTAATTTTTCATGTAGACTTCATATGTGGGACCTTATCTAAAGACTTCTGAAAGTCCAAATAAACTACATCCACTGGCTCTCCCTCATCGACTCCATGAATTACATCCTAAAAGAATTCTAGCAGATTTTTCAAACCTGAGTTCCTTTTCATACATCCACACTGACACTGTCTGATCTTGTCACTGTTTTCCAAGTGCTCTCCTATTAAATCATTTGTAATGGACTTGAGCATTTTCCCTAATAATCGCAGAAGGCTGACTGGACTACAATTCGCTGTTTTTTCTATCTCTCTTTTTAAATAGAAAGTTTACATTAGCTACCCTCTAATCTGTACAAACTGTCCTAGAGTCTAAAGAGATAACAAGGTATAGAGCTGGATGAACACAGCAGGCCAAGCAGCATCAGAGGAGCAGGAAGGCTGACGTTTCGGGCCTAGACCCTTCTTCAGAAAATTCTCCAGCATCTGCAGTTCCTACTACCCCTAGACTTTAAAGAGTCTTGGAAGATGACTACCAATGTATTATTTCTAGAGTCACTCCGCAAGTACTCTGGAATGTGCTCATCAGGCCCAGGGATCTTTTGACCTCAGCTAATATTCACTTCACAGAAGGTATTGAAGCAATAAAGTAAACTATCCCAAAAAAAAATACTGAACAGGTTAAATGATGTAGCATGTACTAGGCAATTATATATATTTTTAAAGTATGATTCTAACATTAAGGCTCAATTCAAATTTGCTGCAAAAACCATGAAGCATATGAAAGAACATATATGGCTTAGTTGCCATATTTTGACTTGCACCATTTGTGGTCCTTGTTCATCAAATAAATTATGCACAGAAATCAGTGAAGGTTCAACATTGAGGTGCGTTGAGTGGAAACTTCCTGTGTGTTCTTTTCAAGAGAGAGAGGGAGGGGCGGGGCTTTGGATAGGAGGGGTTCAAAGCAATGGATGTGAGCAGCCTCAGTTTCAAACAAATTATAAATTCAACCAACCATTCCATTGGGCTTTTCAGGATACAATTGAGGCCTCCAGGACCATGCAGTTAGGCCATACTGCCTATTAAAAAAACACAGACAATTTAAAGGCTTTTAACTCTCGGAGATTGTGACCCCTAAATTTCAGCTGGTGACCACCCCCATTGCAGTGTGTGACCCATAGTTTTGGAAGTACAGATTAAAGAGATACGGAGGGCTGCAGTTACCAATTTGATTGATGATCAGTAACTGATATACATCAGTAGGATAGGGATTGGCAGATGGGTACTTGATGTGGTACAGGTAAAAACATTTGAATTCTGCATCTGCTGAACTTTTACAGATAACTTTTACAGTCAAAAAAGAACATTTGAATTTGACCACGAGATTCACGGAGGATTTATGAACATTGTCAGCTGTCGAATGGGTGGGGTGTTGGCTGTGGGAGTCAGTGTTGAGGAATATTGTAGTGATGGAGAGAAAATGAGGTCAGAAATTCTATTCAGGAATGAGGTTGAGATTTCCTTTAGCATTGTTAAGCTTGAGATTGAGTAGGGAGAAAAGATAGCAGCAAACAAGAAGAACTTGTGCTGTCACCAAAAAATCTACCTTTGATCATCCTAATATTTCATCAGGACAAGTTTAGACTTCTGGAACATGCAATTTGAAAGAGGTCCTGATTAGCATGCAAGCTTTTGAAGGGTTTCATCATGATGGTGTCACATACTCATGTCAAGCATAAATGCCAATGTGGACCTGTTCCCATGCTATGAGTAATTCTTTATACAATGGCAGTGGAAGATGATCTCATGTTAGTGAATCATGTCTATGAAGAAATGGAGGAGTTAAATGAATGGGCACTTCGGAAAGTCACAAATAATAACATAAGGCTAGGATGTTCACACATTGTTGGTGATCTTCTTACAACCTAATAACACCAGAAACCAGACGCGCGAAGTCGAATGGAATTGAATAACTGAGCAATTCTGAACCAATTCTGGTTCCTGGATCGCCTTTTATGGAATTTCCAAGAGGTAGTTTTGGGAAAAAAAAGTATCCCACGGTGATCCTTCCGTAAGCTTTTAAAAAGATCAATCCAGATATTTCCTCCTCACTTTGAATTAATTAATTTTCAGAAGTCCTTAAGAGATAACACAATAAATTATCAGTAATTGAAGCACCTTTGTAACATGAGGAAGTAAAATCCATTGAACCCTTTCATTTGTCATTTTCACATTTTGCAGATAGCATTACAATTCTAACATGTGCATGGGATTTCAGTAGAAACAAAACATCAAACAAGCTGTACAAAAAGTATTTTAAATATATGTGGAATTTATTATAGAGAAATTTAACACTCAAACAAATTGAAAATGATTCCCTCAGCAAGGATGCTTTGCCGTGATTAAGAAATGAATACATCATTAAATAACAGCTTTTTTCAAGACTTTGACTGCAATAATAATAGCTTATTAATGAAGACTCTCATCAGTTCCATGTTTTCTAATTGATTTAATTCTGGAAGGAGTACTAACAATGCATCCTCTGGGTAAGTGTAAAATCACTGACGGAACTCTGAATTTCTGCAGCTTACTATGCGTGCAGACTTTAGAATTTGCTGTCAATTTCAGAGGAGTGATGAGAGCAAATGTTGACAGTTTTGTTTCTGCTGCTAGTATGACGGAAGCTACGGCCATAAACAGGAAAGATCGAGACATGGGAGACTTAAACCAAGATAGAGAGGAGACAGAAAACAACGATCAATGCATAAAGAGACAGAGTAGACAGATTTTAAATAATATAAATAGGAAAACGGAAAACCAATGAAAAATGAGAGAGACAGAGAAAGGGAGAGAGGAGAAGATAGAAGACAAGGGGGTGGGAGAAAAGAGAGAGTGACAGAGGGAGGAAAAGAGGAACAGAGAAGCAGTGTGACAGAGAGACACAGAGACCAAGAAATTGTATTTCATTTTTGTCTTACAGCAATAGTGTGGTCCATGATTTAGACACTTTGAGCAGTTTATGTATTAAAACACTTTGCCCAAGCACTCCTGTTGTTGAGGTGGAGAAAGGGACACAAAGTTTGCAATTTGACTTGATTTTATGAACAAAACATTCCCTATTAAAAATGCCATGCGACCTTCTCTCAAATTTCCACAATATTTCATCTATAACTAACTCTATCTGTATAAGAAAGGATGTTACCCATAATGATCCATGTGTTTGAGCTGGGATGTTGGAATCTCCTTCCTTTCTGACATAGGGCTGGCTCTCTTCCATGAATGTAGGGCTCACAGGTCAGGGCAGGTATTCTCCTGAGCCTTCTTGAGTTGCCACACGGTCTTTCACCATGTCTTGCTGTGAGTCTTCACTCAGGGGGTGCCTTCCAGGTGTGTGTTTTTATTCCCCTCTGCCCAAACCTTCCAGGATGTTGCTGGCCTTTGGCCAGTGGGGTCATGGGCGGGGTTCAAAGCATCCAATGAAGTCGTACCAAATCCCCTTCACTGCTGTCATGCCAGGGAAGCGTAAAGTGCACATCCTTGTGCAATGGCTGGAAATCAAGGTGCCAGAAAGTCTGTTCAATACTTCTCTAATACACAACCCTCAGGCTGGTTGTAATTGGCTCTCCCAAACCTTTGTGAATTCTTCAATCTTGGTGTCAAAGCTGTTGGCTGCTTTTGATTTTAGTTTGGCCAATTTTCTGTCAGGCTTCATTTCTCCGGCTGTGAGTTAATTTAGAATGCCCAATTTTGGGACTGTAGTTGCTTCACCACAATACTTTAGGATATCAACCAGTCATAAATAAAACTGAAGGCTATGCATTGGGGAATGTATTATATGTGGCTTTTAGCAATGCCATTGAATAATATGAGAAAAGAATTGTTTTAGCAACAAATATAGCAGAGGTGATGGCCTATAGGCATTTTTGCGAGACTTTAATCGAGCTAATATTCAGCCAATATTCTGGGGACCTGGTTTTAGAGTAGATTTGTAGCTCGGGTTGTGGATGTTGTGGTTGGTTCGCTCACCGAGCTGGTTCATTGATCCGCAGACGTTTCGTTACCATGCTGGGTAACATCATCAATGCAGCCTCCGATGAAGCGCTGTTGTGTTTTCCCTCCTGTTATTTAAACTCTGGTGTCCGTTGAGCTGGATTACCTCACTTCTGGTTTTCCTTCACAATAGAGTGTATATGGGGTCTAGCTCTGTGTGTTTGTTGATTGTCTTCTTAGTGGAGAACCAGGCCTCTAGGAATTCCCGTGCTTGTTTCTGCTTGGCTGTCCCAGGATCCTGGTGTTGTCCCAGTCGAATTGGTGGTTTTCCTTATCCATATGGATGGAGAAAAGTGAGCATTGATCGTGTCTTTTTGTTGTCAGTTGATGTTCGTGTGCTCTTGTGGTTAATTTCCTTCCTGTCTGTCCAAAGTAATGTTTGTCGCAGTCTTTGCAGGGAATCTTTTATATGACATTGGTCCTTTCCATGGTGGGTAGTGGGTCTTTGGTTCAGGTTAGCAGTTGGCGTAGGGTTGATGTGGGTTTGTGTGCTACTCTGATGCCTAGTGGCCGGAGGAGTCTTGCGGTCAGTTCAGATGTGTTCTTGATGTAAGGTAGCGTGATGAATGTGTGGGGGTGTGTAGTATCTTCCTGGTGTCGTTCATGTACTAGGCATCTTCTGACCCAAATTTTTGGGTATCCATTGTCTTTGAATACTTGGAAGAGGTAATCTTCTTCTTTTTGGCGTAGCTCTGTGTTGCTGCAGTGTGTTGTTGCCCATTTAAATAGTGTTCTCACACAACTTTGTTTGTGTGTGTTATGGAGGTTACTGTTGAAATTCGGTACTTGGTCAGTGAGTGTGTAGCTTTCCTGTGTACCTTTGTTAGGAATTCCCCATTGTACTGCATTCCACCATGACGTCAAGGAATGGGAGCTGTTTGTTCTCTTTCGCTTCTCTTGCGAATCTGATCCCAGTGACGGTGTTGCTTATTGGGGACTTGCGTTTGAATCCTGCCACAAAAGAGGGCGGAATTTGACTTCAATAAAAAAAAGCTACTGATGACCATGAAACCATTATTGATTGTCAGAAAAAACCTATCTGGTTCTCTAATGTCCTTCAGGGAAGGAAATCTGCCATCCATACCTCATCTGGCCTACATGTGACTCCAGACCCATAGCAATGTGGTTGGCACTCAACAGCCCCCCAAGCAAGTCACTCAGTTGTATCAATTGGTACAAAGTATCAAAAAACAAATGAAACCAGACAGACCACGTGGCATTGACCTAAGCACCAGAAAAGACAATGGCAGAAAAGCCCTGTTGAACCTTACAAAGTCGTTCTTACTAACATCTGGAGGCGAGTGCCAAAAATTGGGAGACGTGTTTCACAGATTAGTCAAACAATAGCCTGATATAGTAATACTTATGACATCATACCTTACAGACAATATCCCAGATACCAGCAGAGCCATCCCAGGATATATCCTGTCCCACCAGTAGGACAAATCCAACAGAGGTTGTGGCCCAGTGGTAGGGAGGGATTTGTCCTATGAGTCCTCAATATTGACTCTGGACCTCATGAAGTTTCTTGGCTGCAGGCTAAACATGAGCAAAAAAACCTCCTGCTGATTACCATACTGTCCTCCTTCAGCTGATGAATCCATAATCCTCCATATTGAACAACATGTCTAGGTGGGGGACTTCAATGTCCACCACCAAAAGTGGCACAGCAGAAGCACTATTAATTGAACTGTTCAGGTCTTAAAGGACATAGATGTTAGACTGGGTCTGCGGCAGGTGGTGAGGGAACCAACAAGAGGGAAAAACATACTTGACCTCATCCTTACCAACCTGCTGACTACAGATGCACCTGTCCATGACAATATCAGGATAAGCGACCACCACACAATCATTATGGAGACAAAGCCCCACCCTTACACTTAGAATACCCTCTATCATGTTGTGTGGCATTATGACCATACTAAAGGGGATAGATTTTGAACAGATCTAACAACTCAGGACTGGGCATTCATGAGGTGCTCTGGGTCACCAACAGCAATAGACTTGTATTCCACCACAATCTGCAAATTCATGTCCTGGCATATTCCCCAATTAGCCATTAGCATCAACCCAGGGGATCAACCCTGGTTCAATGGAGAGTGCAAGAGAGCATGCCACGAGCAGCACCAGGCATAGCTTCAAGTGAGGTGTCAACTTGCTGAAACTACTAAAACAGCCTGTTTGCATACTAAACAGCAAAAGCAGCAAGAGACAAACAGAGCTAAGCGATCCCACAACTAATGGATCTGATCTAAGCTCTGCAGTCCTGCCACATCCAGGTGTGAATGGAGGTGGACAATTAAACAACTCACTGGAGGAGGAGGCTCCACAATCATCTCCAATCTCAATGATGGAAAAGCCCATCACATCAGTGCAAAAAATAAGGCTGATACATTAGCATCAATCTTCAGCCAGAAGTGCTGAGTGAATGATCCATTTTGTCCTCCTCCATTGGTCCCAGCATTAGAGATACCAGTCTTAAGCCAATTTGATTCATTTCACATGAAATCAAGACAAGGTTGAAGGCACCAGGTACAGCAAAGGTAATGGGCCCTGACAACATTCCAGTGATAGTACTGAAAACTTGTGCTTCAGAACTGCCATTCCCATAGCCAAGATATTCCAGCACAGTTAAATAGTGGAATCTACTAGGCAATATGGTATGTCCTGGACACAAAAAGCAGGACAAATTCAACCCGGCCAATTACTGCCCCATCAGCCTACTCTCAATCATCAGTAAAGTGATGGAAGATGTCATCAACAGTATTATCAAGGAGCACCTGCTCAGCAATAACCTGCTCAGTGACGCCCCGTTTGCGTTCGTGAGGGCACTTAGCTCCTGACTTCATTACACCCTTGGTTCAAACATGGGCAAAACAGCTGAATTCCAGAGGTGAGGTGACCAACAGCCCTTGATATCAAGGTTGATTCGACCAAGTGTGGCATCAAGGAGCCCTAGTGAAACTGGTATCAACGGGAATTGGAGTGATACCTGGCAGGTTGGAAGATGGTTGTGGTTGCTGAAGGTCAGTTATCTCAGCTCCAGTACATCTCTGTGGGAGTTCCTCAGGGTAGTGTCCTTGGTCCAACCATCTTCAGCTGCTTCATCAATAGCCTTTCCTCCATCATACATGAGCAAGTGGGGATATTCACCACTGATTGCACAATTTGCAGCACATTCGTGATTACTCAGATACTGAAGCTGTTCATATTCAAATACAGCAAGATCTGGACAATATCCAGGCTTGGGCTTATGAGTAGGAAGTAACCTTCTCACCACACAAATATCAAACAATGACCATCTCCAATTAGACTTATTCCAACCACCTTGACATTTAATGAGGTTCCTATCAATGAATCCACCATTATCAACATCCAGGGGGTAATTACTGACCAGAAAGTCAATTGGACTCATCACATAAACATGGGCTACAAAAGCAGGTCAGAGGCTAGGAATACTGAGGTAAGTAACTCTCCTTGTGACTCCCCAAAGCCTGACCACCACCTACAAGGTACATGTCAGGAGTGTAATTGAATTCTCCCTATTTGCCTCGATGGGGCAGCTTCAACAACACTCAACAAGCTTGATACCATCGAGGACAAAACAGCTCACATGATTGGTATCACATCCACAAACATCCATTCCCTCCACCACTGCATTCAGTAGTAGCAGTTTGAACTCTCTACAAGGTGCACCGCAGAACTTCACCAGCACCTTCCAAATCCACGACCACTTTCATCTAGAGGGACAAGAGCAGCAGATACATGGGAACACCACCACCTGCAAGTTCCTCTCTAAGCCACTCACTATCCTGACTTGGAAATATATTGTCATTCTTCATTGTCACTGGGTCAAAATCCTGGAATTCTCTCCCCAAGGCCATTGTGGGCCAACGTACAGCACATAGACTGCAGCAGTTCAAGAAGGCAGCTCAGCACCACTGATCTCCATGCTTTTATACTCTCAGCGTCTTGTGAGAATACATTTGGAGTGCCTGGAGGTTCTCTATTAAAACTGGGCATCTTTCTATGTTTTACCCCCTACAGCAAGACCACCTGTACAGCTTTCAAAAGCTTCTGAAGCTACTTGTTCCCTGCTTTTCCCTGTTGCCCAGGTGAAATTACATATTTTGCAGCTCCAATAACCCTTGAAATCCATCTCTTTAAAAAATGTGCGTGGTTGTTTTAAGCAGTGAGAGCAGGTTATGATTTTGGGTCTCTTCTGACCTGTGCATTCAATGAACACCCTGGTTTGTGTTGGCTGCAGACAGCTATCATTCAAATGAGCAGGGAACCTTAAACTGGTGCCCAGACTACATTACATTGAATGGTGTAGATTGATACTAGATCGCAATCTCCATTCTTACATTCAAGGATTAGACAATTTAACGTCCAAATATGCTGAGTTTGTGGTGCACACTGGTGTTTTCTCCATTAATCATTTGCAACATCAATAGGGCGATGGGGTTAGACGGCTTTAGTTGTAGGTCAAAGAATGCCGCACATCGCAACATCAAATCAAGTGCATTTGTGATCCCAGGGCTTGAGTCTTATCACTTGTGTGTTCATTCAGAAGCAAACTATGAAGAAATTTCATCAGCATACCAGTCAAAAGAAAATCATTCATTTCACATCAACTACCTCCAGAGTTTGTGTTACGAATTGTAGAATCATATAGTACAGATCAGCCCATCGACTCTGCACTGATAAAAACTACTCTAAATTGACATGAGTCCTGCTTTCCAGCACATGGCCTATAGCTTTGAATATTTCTAACATTTCAAGTGCTCATCCACATACTTTTTCAAAGGTTGTGAGGTGTCCTGCCTCCTTCCAGGGCAGTGCATTCCAGACCCCCAACACCCTCTGGGTCATTTCATTTCCCTCTCTAAATCTCCTTCCTTTCACATTAAACTTATGTCCCATTTGTTACTGATGCTTCAAACTAAGCTGCCTCGTATTCACCTCATTGTTTTACACACCTCAGTCATGTGCCCTCTCAGCATTCTCTGCTCTGAAGTAAACAGCCCGAGCTTATCCAGCCTCTCTTCAGAGCTAAACTACTCCATCTTAGACAACATCTTGGTGAATCTCCCCTGCACCCCTTCCAGTGCAATCACATCCTACCTTCATTGCAGCCACCAGAACAGCAGTACTATTGTAGTCCTCCAAGTGTGGCCTGACCAAAATTTTATGCAGTTCCAACATAACCTCCCTGTTCTTATAGTCCGTGCCATGACTGATAAAGGAAAAGG
>NC_063359.1:9913122-9963494 GCF_021869965.1 Rhincodon typus | reverse complement strand
AGCAGGTCAGGTAGTCTCCATCAGAGCTTCGAGCACAGCTCGGAAGAGTCACCTAGACTAGAAATATTAGCTGGCTTTCTCTCCATCGATGCTGCCTGACCCACTGTGATTTCCAGCAATTTTTGCTTTCAGTGCCTTCTCAACTACTCTATTAACCTGTCCTGCTACCTTTAGGGTAATTGTGGGCAAACACCCAAGATCCCTCTGATTTTCCTAGGGTCCTGTGATTCATTGAATACTGTCTGGTCTTATTACTTACATCGAATCATCGAAAGCAGCATCATAGAACAAGACGCTATGGCGCATTGCATCCATGCCAGTCAAAAACAACTGCCTGACTTTGTATTCCTATTGTGCAGCACTTGGACCAGAGCCTTTCATGCTTTGTCATTGCAAGTGCACATCTAAATATTTCTTAAATTTTATGACAGTTCCAACTCTACCATCCTTAAAGGCAGTGTGTTCCAGATTCCTACCACTCTCTGAGTGAAAAAGCTTTATCTTAAATCTATGTCCCAGTCACTGACCCCTCCATTAATGGGAAAGGTTTCTTCCTATCTGCTCTATCGACACCCATCTCAATCATGTCCCTTCTCAATCTCCTCTGCTCCAAGGAAAACAAACCAGTCTGTCAAATCTCTCTTCATAATTGAAACTCTCCTGGGAAATATCCTCTGTGCTTCTTCAATTCTATCTCACGCCTCTTATATTAGATTCCAGAACTACACAATAAACTCGCTGTGGTCTTACCAACATTTTGTACAGTTCCAGCATAACCTCCCTGCTCTTAAACTCTATGGCACAGCTAATGAAGGCAAGCATCCAATAAGCCTTTTTAGCCAATTTTTCTACCTATCCTGATACCTTAAGGGACCGGTGGACATGCACAGCATGTTTCCTCTGAGACTCAGTTCTTCCCAGGGTCCTAGTGTTCATCATGCATCCTCTTGTCTTGTTTGTCCTGCCAATGCGTATCATGTCCCATTTATCTGAATTGAATTCCATTTGCCACTGACCAGGCAATCTGATCAACCTGTGTATATCCTCCTATAATCTCAGGCTATCCTCCTCACTAGAGACGAGCCCATTCATCTGCAAACTTACTGATCAACCCTCCGACATTCAAATCTAAAGCATTTATATAAGCCACAAACAGCAAGGGCCCCGAGATTGACCCGTGTGGGATCCCACTGGATACATATTTCCAGTCAGAAAAACACTCTCCAACCATCATACTCTGCTCCTTCCCACTCAGCCCGTTGTAGAATCAATGTGTCAAATTTCCTTGGATCCTATGGATTCTTACCTTCGCTATCTGTCTCCCATATGGGACCTTATCAAAAGGCTTGCTGAAGTCCAAGTACATCAAAGCATTTCCCTCATCTACACACCTGGTCATCTCTTCTGAGAATTCAATCAAGTTGTTTGGATATGATATCCCCTAAACAAAAACCATGCACTGCTTTCAAAGTACATCACTTCACGTTTATCAGGGTTAAATTCCACCTATGTACAGAAGATAATAATAGCTTCAGAACTCCTCCACAGTCAAATCACTCCTCCAAGTGATCTGGTGTCATCATGATGTAGTTCATTGTACACAGATTTCATAGCTACTATAAAAATAAAGGTACAGTTAATACATCACTCCATAGTGCTGGAAACATTAGCTCCAAATGAGGAGACATGGAAGAAAATGAAAACAAAATTGAAATTACTGAAAAATTTAGCACAATGTTAAACAGCATCTTTAATTGTTTTCTTTAAATACAGTGCAAATCATCTGATCCTCTGCCACTGATCTGAGGAAGCCTCATACCAGATTCAAAACATTAACTCAGTTTCTCTCCCCACAGATGATGCCAGACCTCTTGAGTTTCTCCAGCATTTTCTGTGTTAGTTCCAGGTTTCCAGCATCTGCAGTATTTTGCCTTTATTCAAAGATAAATTGGGAAGTGGGAAACTGAGGACAATTGAGCAGACTCAAAACTATGGCAATGCAACAAAAATGTGTGCTTTATTTCTTTAGGACAGACCAGCTTCTCTGTTCATTTTGACTGAAACAGTAGTTTAAGCAAAAAGATGAATTAAAATTTTCATTGATTGAGTGTTGCAGAGTAAAAGGTCAACATTTTCTATGTAAATAGGAAGCATTGTAGGTATCACCTACAATGCTAATGGATCACAAGATAATACATAGGCTCTGAGCCCAAGTGTATCTAATTGTTAGAATCTGAACATCAGTTGCTTTGAAAACGTCCAGGTCTCCAGCATATTGTCTATAGTAATTTAACGCACCAAACATCTTCTAAGACACACACGATAACAACTGAAGTATGTTACCAAAAATTCTAGTTAATAATATCTAGTTTATAGGAAACACATTTGTTTTGCCAATTGGTCTCAAGGGAGTAGTAAAATTGAACAGATTTGTAAATACCTTCGATCACAGACTATATGAGACTTAGGTTAGATATATGGATCTATGGTATCATTTTATCATGCTTCCTATGTCGTGCTATTTGTTAATACAGTCTTTTTTCCCAACAAAAGCACATATCTTGAAATTGCTCTGTCCTCTTACAAAGTTACTCCATTATGGTGCATGCAGCAAGATGTGATGTCTGAGTTATTGATAGTAGGTAGACTACACCCATGTACAATGAATGTCAACACATTTTATTAAGTCTATACACTATATATAGAAGATAATAAGTGAGATTATCTCCAGAACTCTCCAGAACTAAGTCACTGTACCAAGTGATCTGGTGTCATCATGATGTAACTCATTGCACTCAGATTTTGTAGCTACTAACAAAATAAAGGAATAGTTAACACGTCACTCCACAGTGCTGGAACATCAGCTCCAAATAAGGAAATGCAGAACAAAATGAAATAAAACATGAAATTGCTGAAAAAATTGAGCACAACTTTAAAGAGCATTTTAAAATCTTTTCTGTAAATATTGAACATCAAAGTACAGTGTAAATCACCTGATGGATAATTGGAACAAGCCATGTGTTGACTTTATAATAGTTGCAGGGTTTTGACTGGTTTTACCTGATTGCTCAACCTAACCCACTCCACTGTTGTGCTCTCAGCCTTTTATTGCATAGTACATGCAGTACAGAAAGAGGAAATTCAGGATATTTGACCTGATGTTAAAGTTTCATGCAAGGAGATCCAAAATAGTTTGCACAAGAGTTTCCAGCTGATCCCACAGGTTCTGTTTTTTAGAACAATACACTCAAAACTTGGTCAGACCAACACAAAAGATCATAGAATTTCAAGCCCACATCATATCCAGCACAAGTGTATGTTGCAATTTTTTGTTTCAAAAGTTACAGTCATGGAGTCATAGAGATATACAGCACAGAAACAGACCCTTCGGTCCAACTCATCCATGCTGATGAGATATCCTATATAAATCCAGTCACATTTGCCAGCCTTTGGGCCATATAGGGCACAAACTTTGCGAGAAGCCAGGCCTACCCACAAAAGTGGTATTGCCCCAACCAAATTAATCACCTTGATGAGTCTTTTCACATTTCACGCTGTTGCAGTCTTCAAGGTTTTTAAAATTACATTTTTATTTAAGAGCAAGGGCACAATAAAAATAAACAACTACAAAGAACCACTTATTTGAAATTAAGTTACTCACAGGTGGAAGATGAGCACTGCTATTAAAATAGTTCATTTGCACAGTCAATCCATTTCCAATTTTTATAATCAAACTCCACAAGGGTTTCACTCCACAATATATCAAGGAATGATATATTGAACAGATTAATTAAAAATAACTATCAGGGAACGTTAAATGCAAAGCAACAATTACATTCCAAAATTCTGGGTGAGTATACAGTTCATGGGTGATTTTGAATGTGATTAAGAAGAGTTGGAGTAGTAACTTCAGTTCGGAGACTATTGCAATTTGCTGGGATACTGATTGTGCACGAAGAAAAGGCGTTTCCTGACATACTTGAAGTTTCATAGAATCATAGAATGCCTGCAGTATGGAGGCAGGCTATTTGGCCCATTGAGTCCATACCTACCCTTCAAAGAGCAACACACCCAGACTCAACCCACCCCCATCCTATCCTGGTAACCCCGCATTTGCCATCACTAATCCTCCGAACCTGCACACTCCTGGATGCTCTGGGCAATTTACCATGGCCAATCCATCTAACCTGCATAGAGTCATAGAGTCATACAGCATAGAAACTGACACTTGGGTCCAACTAGTCCAAGCCAAACATAATCCCAAACTAAACTAGTCCTACCTTCCTGCGCCTGGCCCATATCCCTCCAGACCTTTTCTATTCATGTACTTATCCAAATGTCTGTTAAACATTGTAATTGTACTGGCATGCACCACTCCCTCAGGAAGTTCATTCCATACACAAACCACCCTCTGTGTAAAAAAAAAACTGCCCCTCATGTCTTTTTTAAATCTCTCTCCTCTCACCTTAAAAATGTATCCCTTGTCTTGAAATCTCCTTTCATAGGGAAAAGAGAACTACCAGACGCAGGGGGAATATGCATACTCCACACAGACAGTTGCCCAAGGGCAGAATCAAACCCGGGCATGCACTGTGAGATAACAGTGCTAACCAATAAGCCACCATACCGCCCCCAAAGTTTACACTAACACTATGAGGGGCTGAAACACTGTTGTATAAGTACGAATTTTGGTGTGAATTTTCTTCAAGGTTTTCCTTACTACGTTCATTGTTCCCTGGAGCACAATGTGTTTAAATACGTTTTGCACTGATCAGCAAAATGCTCAACTGCAGTTGATTTGTGTAGCATTTAATTGTCCACCCTTAGAGAAATAACTGGAAATAACTGAACATCTGAAAGCAATTAATCTTGACCAATTATGACACATGAAGAGAAGAGTAGGTATCAGTCATGGTGGTATTAAATTCACAGTATTGTTTGGTTTCCCAACTTGCCTTCCAAATGTATGAATTTACTCAGAGCGAAGCGACTGTGGCAGTCAACAATATGTTGGATCACACATGTAGTACTCGATCACCGTATTTCTTCTGTTGCAAGCCATTGTTGATTTGAAACATGGACTTACTTTCCTCACAGCACATCCAAGCAATTCATAATTCTGAACCGGAGCATCCAAATAGAGGTCAGTTAGTAAGCATATGTTTTGTTATTCTGCATTTTTAAAGTCATTGAGGCAGTTTCTGTTTGAGCAACACTGTCAAATTCATAGAATCATAGAACCCCTACAGTGTGGAAACAGGCCATTCGGCCCAACAAGTCCACACTGCCCCTCCGAAGAGCATCCCACCCAGACCCATTATCCTGCCCCTGATTTCCCATGTCTAACCTACCTAACCTAAACATCGCTGGGCACTATGGGAAATTTAGCATGGCCAATCCACCTACCCTGCACATCTTTGGACTGTGGGAGGAAACCGGAGCACCGGAGGAAAACCACACAGAAACAGGGAGAATGTGCAAACTCCACACAGACAGTCACCTGAGGCTGAAATCAAACCTGGGTCCCTGGTGCTGTGAGGCAGCAGTGCTAACCACTGAGCCACCGTGCCACCCATTGTTTGCTGCCCAAATTCTCCCTTTATGCAGTTGAAATAAGGATCTCACATCCATGGGAATCATTTTACACTTGTGATAGCAAGGTGTAGAGCTGGATGAACACTTCAGGCCAAGCAGCATCAGAGGAGCAGGAAAGCTGACGTTTCGGGTCTAGATCCTTCTTCCGAAATTTCCCTGTCCCAACGTCAGGTTAGACCTAGCAGAAGAGGCAGTGCAGTGGAATATAGTTGGGAAGGAGTTGCCCTGGGAGCCGTCATCATTGACTCCAGACCCCATGAAGTCTCAGGGCTCCAGGTTAAACAGGGACAAGGAAACCTCCTGTTGATTATCATGTACCATCCTCCCTCAGCTGATGAATCGGTGCTCATCCATGTTGAACAAAACTTAGCGGAAGCACTGGGGATGACAAAATGTACTCTGGATGGGAGATTTCACTGTCTACCACCAAGAATGGGTCAGCAAGTGATAGTCAGAGATAAGCGATCCCATAACCAATGGATCCAATCTAAGCTCTGCAGGCCTGCCACAGCCAGTCATGAATGGTGGTGGACAATTAAACAATTCACTGCAGGAGGAGTCTCCATAAATATCCCCAATGATGGAAGAGTCCAGCACATCAGCACAAAAGATAAAGCTGAAGCATTTGCAGCAACCTTCAGCCAGAAGTGCTGAGTGGATGATCCATCTCAACCTCCTCCAGTGGTCTCCAGCATTAGAGGTATCAGTCTTCAGCCAAATCGTAACACTCCACTTGATATCAATAAACAGTTGGAGATGCTGGATACTGCAAAGCTTATAGGCCCTGACAACATTTCAGCTAAAATATTGAAGGCTTATTGTGCAGAGCTCACTGCTCCCCTAGCGAATCTGTTCCAGTACAGTTACAACACTGGCATCTACCCAACCGTGTGGCAAATTGCCCAAGTATGGCCTGTACATAAAAAACAGGACAAATCCAACCCGGCCAATTACCACTCCATCAGTCTACACTCAATCATCAGTAAAGTGATAGAAAATGTCATCAACAGTGCTAACAAGCAGCTCTTGATCAGCAATAACCTGCTCAATAACGTCCAATTTGGGTTCCGCCAGGGCCACTCAGCTCTCGACCTCATTCCAGCCTTGGTTCAGAAATGGACAAAAGAGCTGAATTCCAGAGGTGAGGTGAGAGTGACAGTCCTCGACATCAAAGCTGCATTTGACCAAGTATGGCATTGAGGAGCCCTAGCGAAACTGGAATCAATGGGCATCAAGGGGCAAACTCTTCAGTGGTTACAGTCACACCTGACACATAGGAAGATGGTTGTGGTTGTGGCAGGTCAATCATCTCAGCTCCAGGACGTCTCTGCACGAGTTCCTCACGGTAGTATGTTAGGCCCAACCATCTTCAGCTGCTTCATCAATGACCTTCTCTCCATCATAAGGTCAGAAGTGGGAATGCTTGCCGATGATTGCACAATGTTCATCACCATTTGCAACTCCTTAAGTACTAAAATAGCTCACATTCAAAGGCAACAAGATCTGGACAATTTTCCGAAGAAGGGTCTCGACCCAAAACGTCAGCTTTCCTGCTCCTCTGATGCTGCCTGGCCTGTTGTGTTCCTGCAGCTCCAAACTGTGATATCTCTGATTCCAGCATCGTCAGTTCTTACTATCTCTGGACAATATCTAGGCTTGGGCTGACAAGTGACAAGTTACAATCATGCCAAACAAATGCCAGGCTATGACTATCTCCAAAAAGAAACAATCTAAACACCGCCTCTTGACATTCTGTGATAGTGATCTTTCAGGGATCATTGAAGTCAGGGAGAATCCCACAGGACTGCAAGATAGCTGATGTGCCTCCCCTGTTTAAGGAGGGAAGAAGGCAGAAGGCAGGAAACTATTAAGGATGAGACTGTGGCATAGTTGGAAGTGCTCGTAAAACAATCAGCATAGCTTCATCACGGGGAGATCATGCCTAACAAATCTGTTAGAATTCTTTGAGGTGGTAATGAGCAGGTTAGACAAAGGAGAACCAGTGGACATGATCTATTTGGATTTCCAAATGACATTTGACAAAGTGCCACACAGGAGGCTGCAAAATAAAATAAGAACCCATGGTGTTAGGCACAAGGTACTGGCATGGATAGAGGATTGGCTGACTGGCAGAAGGCAGAAAGTAGGGATAAAAGGTCTCTTTTTAGGATGGCAGTCAATGACTAGTGGAGTTCCACAGGGGTCAAAGTTGGGACCACAGTTGTACATCTTATACATTAATGATCTAGACAAAGGAACTGAAGGCATTGTTGCTAAGTTTGCAGATGACACAATGGTAGGTGGAGGGACAGGTGATGTTGAAGAAGCAGGTAGGCTGCAGAAGGACTTGAACATGCTAGATGAGTGGGCCAAAAAATGGCAGATGCACTACAATGTGGGTAATTGTGAAGTTTTGCACTTTGGTAGCAACAGTAGAGGCGTAAACGGGGAAAGGGGTCTGAAACCTGAAGCACAAAGGGACTTGGAAGTCTTAGTTCAGTTCTCTCTTAGGTTAACATATAGGTTCAGTTGGCAATTCAGAAATCAAATGCAATGTTGGCATTCAATTCAAGAGGGTTAGAATACAAGACCAGAGATGTGCTGCTGATGTTGTAGAAGGCTCTGGTCAGACTACATTTGGAATATTGCAAGCAGTTTTGGATCCTGTATTGAAGAGGGTCCAAAGGACATTTACAAGAATGATCCTGGAGATGGAGGGCTTGTCATATAAAGAGCGGTTGAGGACTCTATGTCTGTACTCAACGTAGTTTGGAAAGATGAGGGGAGATATGACTGAAACTTACAGAATACTGAGAGGCCTGGAAAGAGTGGGTGTGGAGATGATGTTTCCATTAGTAGGAAAGACTAGGACCTGAGGGCACAGCCTCAGAGTAAAGGGACAACCCTTTAGAGCTGAGATAATAAGAGATTTCTTCAGCCAGGGGTAGTTAATCTAGAGAACTCATTGTCACAGAAGACTATGGAGGCCAAGTCATTGAATGTACTTAAGGCAGAGATGGATAGTTTCTTAATGAGGTTGGTAATGGAACGCAAGAAAAATAATTTGTGGAATGTCTACAAGATGGCTTTTTGGAGCAGCTCATGTTGAAGCCCACTAGGGAACAGGCAATTCTGGATTTGGTGATGTGCAATGGGGCAGACTTGATAAGGGAGCTTAAGGTGAAGGAACCCTTAGGAGGCAGCGACCATAATATGATTGAATTTACTTCGCAAAAAATTTGAGATGGAGAAGCTGGAATCAGATATAAGGGCAACTACAGAGGCATGAGGGAGGAGCTGACCAGAATTGACTGGGTGAGGAGCTTAGCAGGAAAGACAGTGGAACAGCAATTGTAGGAGGTTCTGGGAGTAATTCGGGAGACACAGCAAAAATTCATCCCTAGGAGATAGAAGCATACTAAGGGAGGATGGGGCAACCATGGCTGACAAGGGAAATCAGAGACAGAATAAAAACAGAAGAGAAAGCATTTAATGCGGTGAAGGTCAGTGGGAAGCCAGAAGATTGGGAAACCTATAAAAAACAACAGAGGACAACTAAAAAAGAAATAAGAAGGGAGAAGATTAAATTGAGGGTTAGCTAGCCAGTAATATAAAAGAAGATTGCAAGAGTTTCTTTAGATATATAAAGAACAAAAGAGAGACAAAAAAGGACATCTGACCACTGGAAAATGACACTGTAGAAGTAGTAATGGGGAGCAAAGAAATGGCAAAGGAATTGAACAAGTACTTTGTGTCAGTCTTCATGGTGGAAAACACAAGTGACATCCCAATAATTCAATAGTCAGCAGGTAGAGGTGAACATGGTGGCCATCACCAAGGAGAAGGTGCGAGAAAAACTGAAATGTCTGAAGGTGGTTCCCTCACCACCTGCCACAGACCGAGTCCAGCAGCGATGTCCCTTAGGACCCAATCAGCTGCTGTTGAGCCACTCTCGGTGATGGAGATTGAAGTTGCTTCATAATGGTGACTTCCATGGAGTTGCGTGTTTCACATCTTCAGTCTGCATCAATGGACTTTCGTTCACAATCGCCTGTAGATCTGTGTGAAGCACAAGAAGCTTTCATTTGATTTTTAAAAATTTATTTTGACCTTCTTGCGCAGCTTCAGTGATTAAACTCTTGGTGAAACTAATTTGTTCACATTCTCAATTCCATTAATTAAAGGCCCAATCTTACTTGGAACCATCTCCGTTGTTTTAATTGGAGATTCTCACACAGACAATAAGGAGAACAGACATATGCTTTGAACTCATCTCCCCAGAGTCACTTAACATCTAATGTCAGACTTGAGTCTGCCATAACCAGTTGGTCACTGTTATGTGTTTCAATCAGAGTGAGTTCAGTTTCAGATACTTCAATTATCTCCAGAGGGGGATACTGTTCTAGTTGCTGCATCTTTGCTTGTGTTTCTTCATAAACCTCGCTGTGGCTTTTGAAGTCTGAATTCTGTTTGCGTCACTAACCATGCAAAACTTGTCAGACAAACCAGTGCAGATACAGGGTTTTATCACAATGGTATAAAACACATTCTTTATTCAGACGTAATGAACCTCAAGAGACTTGATTTTTTGGTTCGGTTCTGTCTTGATTATAAAAAGTGTCATAAAACTGTGCTTTGACCATCTATTCACTAACTCACTCTTCCTTGAGCTTAGTAGTTTAACCTCTTACACCTTATTTCTCAGATTGGGATCAATGTACACCCAACTACAGAAGGATAAGCTGTGGAGTGTACATAGATTTTCCAGTACTTGATGTTGGCTATGTTGGCAATTTGCTTGTAGCATATTTTAATATTATGATCCCGTGGTAACTCGAAATTCATGAGATGTCTGTTGACATAACTATCCACCTGCTAAGATGTTAGGTCTGGGTCTCCTGTTTCTCTTGTAAAAAAAATTTAGGCTTGTTTTCTCAGCAGCCTTGGAGAATTCCTGCAGTACATTCTGTTGGTGATACACACTGCTGTTACTGGAGAAGGGAATGGAGATTCGAGGATATGAACTGCTTATTCCTAGATCTTGTTGAACTCAAGTGTTGTTAGAACTGGACTCTACCGGGCAAGTGAGGAGTATCACACTCCTGGCTTGTGCCTTGGAGAATGTGGACAGACTTTGGGGGTGTGAGGAGGTGAGTTAGTCCCTTGAAGATTCCTAGCCTCTGACCTGCTCTTGTAGCCACAGTACTTATATAGCTAGTCCAGTACTGTTTCTGGTCAATGGTCACCCCCGAGATGTTTGATAATGTGGATTCAGTGACAACATGACAGTGCCATTAAATATCAAGGGGTAACAGTTAGATTCTGTCTTGTTGGAGATCATAGAATCCCTATAGTGTAGAAGCAAGCCATTCAGCCCATCGAGTTCACATCAATCTTCCAAAGAGCATCCCACCCAGACATTACTCTATCCCCGTAACACTGCATTTTCCCGAGGTAACCCATCTAACCTGTACATCCCTGGATGCTATGGGGAAATTTAGCATGGCCAATCCATCTAACCTGCATATCTTTGGACTGTGGCAGGAAACTGAAGCACCTAAAAGAAACCCACACAGACACGGGGTGAATGTACAAACTCCACAAAGTCGCCCAAGGGTGGAATTGAACCCAGGTCCAACATAAAACATAGAACATAGAACATAGAACATAGAACAGTACAGCACAGTACAGGCCCTTCGGCCCACGATGTTGTGTCGACCTATTATCCGACTATGATCAATCTACCCTGCATACCCTACATTTTGCTATCCTCCATGTGCCTATCCAAGAGTTGCTTAAAAGTCTCTGGTGTTGTGAGGCAGCAAAGCTAACCACTGAGCCACTGCCACCCCAGAAAGAGGGCATTCATTCCATCAAGCCTGCACCAACCTTCCGAACAGCATCCCTTTCACACCCACTCCTCCACCCCATCCCCGTAACCTCGCTTGGGGTTTATACCATGGATAGCGCACCTACCCTAGACACAACAGGGAAATCAAACCCACATCCCTGATGCTTTGAGGTGGCAGTGCTAATCACTGAGCCACTGTGCCATCCTAAGACAGTCATTGCTTGGCACTTGTGCAGTAAAAATGTTACTTGCCACTTGTCAGCCCAAATCTGGGTGTCATCCAGGTCCTGTTGCATTTGCATGTGAACTGGTCCCCATATGTGAGGAGTCGTAAATGGCATTGAACACTGTTTACTGACCACTGCACATTCCTACTCCTAACCTCATGAGGCGTGTAGTGCCTGATCTGAGTTGTAACAAATTTGTAAACTTCTCACACTTTCAATGTGAGTTAGTGCACCATTTAAAGTTTTACTGTTGGACTAGTTTTTCTTTTACGTTTTGACTCATGCAATCTCTTATATCTGTTCATTGACTGAACTCAGACTCAAGACGACTGCCACAGACCATCGTCTTTTGATGCATCCTGCACATCTGCCTTGAAGCTACAGGTACTTTTTTCCCTATTCCAGTGTAACCTTTATCAAATCCGAAATGCTCTCTGTCATTCTTTTGAACTAAACTTTAGTGTTAATATCATGACAACAGTCTTCTTTTCTCAGCTTCATCAAATCTTGAGATCTCACTCAAGGATTTTCTTTTCAATTCATTCATGGGGTGAGGGTGTCGCTGGCCATGCCAGCATTTGGTGCCATCCCTAATTGCACAGAGGGCAGTTAAGCGTCAAGCACATTGCTGTGGGTTTGGAGTCACATGTAGGCCAGACTAGGTGAGGATAGCAGATCTCCTTCTCTAAAGGGCATTGGTCAACCAGATGGGTTTTTCCAATAATTGACGATGGATTCATGGTCATCATACAGACGTTTAATTCCAGATTTTTATCAAATTCAAATTTCGCCATCTGGGTCATTGCTACCCCTCATCTTCACAGCATTACACACTATTTTGAGAGTAGGGAGATTAGTTCTCATGTCCTATTCAGATCACCATGAATGATAAGGCTTAAACAAATCTCAAGATCATCAATGTTACTCCCCATGTTATATAATAAGTCTAAGCATCATGTTGAATATTCTACCACTAATATCTTCTAGGTATACATTTTTCCTGGGCCCACAGAGTGTAGCTTAGATGAGGATGGCCACTTTCTTGTCTAACTGGAAGAGTCTCTTGTTGTAAGCAAAATACAGTTGATTGCATCTCTGCAACTATTTATGTGTTCCATGGATATGATATTTATCATGATAAAGACTGTTGAAAGGGCCTAGTCTCAAGTCTAACTTCTGCAAGACCCTTTGTTACTTTCTCCTTTGATCTTATTGATCTGTACATTAGTGAGGACTTATTCCTTGTAAAATAGAACTTCTGGTTTTTATTTAACTTGGAGAGCCTATTCTGTCTGCAAACCTCCTTCAGCCAGATGGAAAACAGCAGAGGCACCCCACACACTCATCCATAAAAGGTCAAGAAAAAGTACACCACAATACTTTTGATGTTAAGCCATTGTTTTATATATATATAAATTCATACGGCCCTACCTGCTCTGGTCAAGTACCTTCAATTTCTGCATAGCCTTCTGTGTTTAAAAGGGAAATTGAGAAGAAGGCAAAATTCTAGTAATTTCCAGTGTAACAAGTGGCTCATTTTTCAGTCTCTAACCTTTTAATTCTACCCAGCAGATGAGACTAAATTCAACCTCTTTATGTTTGTAAACATGTGTTCCTTATTAAGAAGGATTTGACAAGTAAATCCCTTTGCAAATGGGCAGCGTACTGAAAGCCCACATTGATCCCAGAAGTAAGTCCTCATCAATGGAACTGACATTGGGCTTTCAATAAACAAATGTCAATGTTAAGAAATGGGCTTATATATTTTATTCCTGCTTCCTTTTTAATGTTTAACCTGATAATTCATTAAAATAGTAAATGAGAAGCCCTACCTGGTTGATACCTGGCATCACAGGTTAAATGATCATAACATGTGATATTATTGGCTTTCTATTTCTTTCAGCTAATGTCCAAATTCAAAACTTAGTGTCATTTCCAGTTCTTCAAAGAAAACAAGCCATTAAATAAATCGATGAAAGTTAAGATGAAAGGTGTAAATGTACAATCCTGAGAGTACCTGAGAGAATTGTCCAGAGTATCTCTTCATCTGTGAAGTGTCAACTACAGCGTCTGAGCAATGGAATAATTCATGAGAATTCTTTTTTTTTTACATCGCCATTTTCCCTCAATCCTTCAGCACTTTTTGTACTTGGCACAATTTGTTTCAGCTTGAATTTATTTGGAGCAAAACTCATAGTCATTGTGGTTTAAAATTGAGGCTGATTTTAATGTAGCTCCATTTTAACAAAAGGACATGTGCATTTAAATACTTTAGCCATAGATCTCAGTAATTTAGAATGAACTGATTTTTAATTACCACATCAACAAAATGTTACATTTCTGACCCAATTGAGGAAGCAGACAAATAGTTTATTTAATTAGTCTTCAACCATCTAGCCACTGGTTAGTGCACAAGAACAGTTTAAAGAGACTGCTTGTCTTCTTCAATAATTGCTTGAAATAGGTTTGATTTAAAAAAGGAAGCCACTGATGGCACTTCTTCTATTACATATGTGACATGTTAGAGATGATACAGGACCTAGTACGTGACAAAAAACACTTGTACAGCAAATTATTAGACAAACAAAAAGGCTGGTTTATTTATTGACAGCAGTTACCTCTTTAAGTGCATTGATGAACCAAACAGTAAGAGAGTATATACTTTCTAACATTCCTCTTCCTACTTAAAATTCTTTCCTCTCAGAACCCCTCTTTCCACCTGAGGTAATCCCCAGTCTTTTAGCTCTACAATTTGATTAAGGACAGTTAAGGTCAACAACTTCTTAAAGTTATAAGGCCTTGCCGAGATCATTCTGATCTCTTCTGTAACTTTTTAATGTTGTAACCATATCATGTATACAAAGCTCTCTAAAGCCCATGGCTCATACATTAAACCATTCTCACACTTTGTTACACATGAAAGAGAAGCGATTTGAGTGAAATGGCACCCGACCAATTCTTAATCCTGTCAACATGTGAAAGTTATAAATGAGGCAAACTATAATCATGTGTCCAATTGGATTAAGTACAAATAAACATTTAGTAACTCATAGAGGAAAGTCAGCTGCCACACAGGCAGAAAGAATGCAATGCCAATGACAGAAAATAAAATGACACAATACTATGCACTTTTACAATAGCTTTTTCCTGTGTCTTTTTTTTAGGATGTGGGTGTCAGGAGTAATATTTGTTATCCATTCTAAATTGAACTGGATGGTTTGCCAGGCCATTTCAGAGGACAGTTAGGAATCAACCACCTTACTATGGAACTAGTGTCATAAAGACTAGACTGGATGAGGAAGGGAGTTCTAATTCCCAAAATGACATTAATGATAAATAAACTAGATGGGATTTTAGAACATGTGATGATAGTGGTCATGGGTCACCATTGCTGAAACTAGCTTCAATTCCAAATCCTGCATTATAGTCCACCTCTGGGTTGCGATGCCAGTAACATTTTGTGTCAACAATCACAATATGGGGAGACACACAGTATATGCCTACTGTCTGGTATGAGTTTGTTAAAGATATATATTATCCTGCAAAACGCTCTTCGACAGTAATGACAGGATTGTTCTGCAGAGAACTGATATCAACTCAATTAGTTGAATATCTTCTTTTTGTGGGGTAATGACTCCATGGCATATCTGTTCTGGGTAACCGCTTAAAAAGTACACTTTGTTACTTGGTCATTTAGCAAATGTGCCTGTATGTAACAATTTAACAAGTGTACTGTACCATTGATTTATTGAACAAACTCAGTGCGTTTTGTGACTAAGTTTGATACGTGCCCCATTCTGGGACTATTTAAGACCTATACCTGTTATAGTTAACATTACTGTCTTTGAATTTAACAAATGCATTATGCTATGTGATTGTCTTATTTTAACAAAATGTTTTGTGCTTTGTGACTGTTGATGTGTCAATGCCTGAGTGACCTTAATTTGAATCTGTGCTATTGTGTGATTGCATTTAGCACACGTATTTTCAACACACATGTGCTTGGTGGCAATTTGACAGAGCTGTATTTGTGACTATTTCACAAGTGTACTGTGGTGTATTGCAATAATTTTGACTGGTAAATTGCATTCATTGAAGTGTAATCAGAAGATATTTCCCAATGGTAACATAACAGTTCCAATAATGTATGCATCTATTCTGAACCATTTCTTCATGATAACTTGAGAATCCCTAAAATTTCCAGAGCAAAGAAGGATGATGGCAAACAAGAATGAGAATTTCGGGATGAAAATGTTCTATGATATTCTTAGGGAAGGTTAGCTGTTCATGTCTGAGCTGTTACAAGCAACAGCAATTTTTATTACAAATAGATGTAAAACTAGCCAAAGGTAAACGTTACTAGAAAATCTGCTTAAGCTTTATGGACCTTTGTGCAACATGATGAAACTGCCCATGGTGAACAGGCCAATAGAAGGTCTATCACTTCCCTCATTACTTCTGTTAATGGCTTGTGATAAAAGTAATGAGCAGTTGCATCAGTAACCATGGCTCTTCTACTTATTTCTGCTCAGTTCACAAACATATTTAATGTATAATTTATGCCTGATGGAATGTGAGAACGCTACTCAATAGGACAAGTATAATATTGTCGGTATTTCTTTGGAGAATGCACAATGTATAAAATGTCGTGGTAATCAACCAGCAAATATATATCTATAATGATCATGAATCTTGCTTTTTAAAAAAAGCAGAAATTGATCAAGAAACTCAGCATTTGTAGAGAGATGAACAGAGTTAATGTTGTGAGCATTGTGACCCTTCATCAGAACTGAAAGTCATTGGGAAAGGACAATATTTATGCTGATGACCGGGGAAGGAATAAATAGAATGCATGGAGATGATTCCAGAAGAGATAGAGAGAGATAAAACAAAGGCCAAACAAGGAGATTGCTGTCTGTAAGCTGAGAGGGAGGTAAATGTCGAGTGGGGTGTTAATGAGGAGTGTGTACAGTTGAAAATGGCATGGCTGTACTTGAAGCAACAGATATTAAACGGGACCAAGGGGAATAGGGATGAATAGAGAACATGGGAGAGGGTATTCCTGTTTTGAAATTGTTAAACTCAATGTTAAGTGTGGAAGGTTGTAAGGTACCTTGGCGGAAGATGAGGTGTTGTTCCTCCAGCTTGTGCTGAGATTCGCATGAGCAGTACAGCAAGCCTAAAACCGAAATATTGAAATGGTGTTGAAGGGGCAGGCAACTGAAATCTTGGAGTCATTTTTACAGACAGAGCGGAGGTGTCCTGCGAAGCAGTCACCCAGTCTGCATTTCATAAGAACATGAGAACTAGGAGTAGTAATAGGCAACTTAGCCCCTCGAGCCTGCTCCGCCATTTGATATGAGCATGGCTGATCTCATCTCAGCCTCAAATCCTCTTTCCTACTTGGTCTTCTTAATCCTTCAATGTACAGGAGATCACATTTTGAGCAATGAATACATTGATTAGACTGAATGAAGTACAGGTAAATCTCTGCTTTTCCTGGAAGGCGTGTCTGAGACCTTGGGTAGTGAGGAGGGAGGAGGTAAATGGGCAAATGTTGCACTTTCTTCGATTACATGGGAAAGTGCTGTGGGAGTGCCACGGAAGAGTTAGGAGTAAAGGGGGAATGGGTCAGGGTGTCACACAGTGAACAGCCCTGCAGAAGGAGGACAAGGGAGGTGAGGGGAATGCGTCTGGTGGTGGCATCTGGCTGGAGGTAACGGAAATGATGGATTATGGTCTTTTGGATGCAGAGGCTGGGGGTAAACAATGAAGGCCGTGAGTCCCGATCATTTTTGTGGGAAAACAGAAGAGGTATGTGCAGAAGTGCAGAAATCCTGCTTTTTTTTTGGAGTATTCTTCCTTAAAGAAATGGACAGTCAAATGTTGACTACAAAATGATCTCAGAATAAATAAGCACACTCATAACTAAAAGCCTAAAAGTGCAACAGATATTAAAATAGCTATTACAGAACTTTAATCTGATCATCAAGTTTTGCATTAGAATTACACAGTAAGATCCATATTTAACCAACATCTATTAACGTAGATAACAATTGCTAATGACAATCATGTGTTTTGCAGTTGACTAAGAGATAAACTTGTTCAGGACACAAGAAAAGCACTGCTTTTCTTCAAATCAGTGCCACATGGCATTAGTTGATCACTGTGGTGATTACTCAGGGATATATTCACATGAGGATGCCAACATACCTTTAACAAAAGAATGCAAGTTTATTATACAAAAGAAAACAAAGAAACAGAACAAAAGTTTGGAAAACTCTTACCATAAACAACAAATATAAATACTCAGTCCCTTTTCACAGCAACATCCTTTTCAGACACTCAATCCTAATGAAATACTTTTTTTTAACCATAAAATTTCCTATTCAACTGACAAGGTCACAAACAATGTCCTTTCAATAAGTTTCTGCACATTCACCAGATATGACTTTCTTCATTACCAAGTCTTCCCTGAGTCACAGACAAAAGTTAACTCAATGATGTTTCCTCCTTGAACTTTAAGGAAAGCTTAGGGTTTGAGGACTTTAAACAGGCTATTAGTTAGTATGGATCTTCTGAAATAAACCTGTTTCTGGCCTCTGATACCTTGTTCTCTGGCTTGTAGAACATAACTTAGCAAACACTACATCAATTAACCCACTAGGTAGTTTATCTAATCATTTAGCTTAAGTCACAATTTCTTTTAGAAAAAGTTGTTTTGACCCACTGCAGAAGAAGAATTAATTTCTGAACCTTAACAAGCTCACCTTCACAGAACTAAAGAACAAAAATCTATTTACCTCTACTTCAGAATTCAAGTTTCCAAATAATAATATATGATGAGTTTTCATCACAGTACCCATACTGCTCATCATCTTATACATTAATGTAACCCAGACGTATAACAATGGAACATTCTTGAGAGATAACTTACATTGCCAGTCTTGCATATGCTCATCCCCAACCCTTGTAACCCTGGGCTACACACTTTAATACGGTAAAGCCATATGTATACCAGCAAGGCAAAATCAGATTCCATCTTTATTAACTCAAGTCACAATAGAACTTATCCTGGACACTCAACAAAAAACACACGATTATTCTGATTAGATGGCTCGTTTGACTTCTTGTGTTCAGCTTTAGCTGATTATAACTGTCTCTGAGGTTGATCTGATCTGGCAATTTTGTTTTCTGTATTCAATGTTATTACAAAGGCTGCACCTATTTTCCATTCTGCAATTTATCAGAGAGTCTTTCAAGAAAACCAAGCGCCACCTTCTACTTTTGGGATGTTAAATTTAAAACAAAAACTCACAGCTCTTCTGAAATGAATAGTCTCAATGTACCTGGAATGAGAAAATCCATTCTGGTTATTTAGCTGTGAAATAGGCTTTGAGGTGTGATTGTCCTCAAAATGGCTCACCGAACATTTGTACACATGGTCAATGCCTGCCGCTTGTAGCTTTGCTCCAACCAGTGCAAGGGTCACTTTATTCAAAATGCCTGAAATCCTTTCCATGAGAAAACAAAATCAAAAATCACAAATTGTGACTGGCATAAATCTCGGGTAAAAACAACCCTTATGCTCTCCTTTTATGCCATGATTGATATATTTGGGTATGAAGGAGTTAATGCTGAGGAATGCCAGGGATTGGTTGGTTCGCTCAGCTGGCTGGATGGCTGACGTGTAATGCAGAGTGATGCCAACAGTATGGGTTCAATTCCCCTACCCGCTGAGGTTACAATGAAGGGCTTTTCTCCTCTGAGGCACGGTGGCCCTCAGGTTAAATCACCACCAGCTTTCTCTCGCTAATGAGAGTGCTGTCCTATGAGCTGTTAGGGGTGAGGCGACTTTACTTTTCTCTTTTCTGAGGAATGTCAATACAAATCAGGCACTATAATCGTGTCTTAGATCTAGATGGAGTGAGACCCAACATCTGGACCTCCTCAAAGTCTCTGCAAAATGTCTATCATATCTATTTAAACAGTAACTAGTTGCTAAAATCAATAAATTATATCTTGTTAGTAATAAGACACTATTCTAGCTCAACAAGGAAGTAACAGGCAAACATTGATGCAAAGAGATAGATTGAACTGAAGTATATCTAAGAAACATTCTTGGGGATGTTGTCTTGTTCAGTTGTGCTTTCCAAGGATACTACAACATTTTTGTGATAAAACTTTTGTGATAAAACAGTTGTGAATAGCAATTGGAACTAAAGAACTTCTAATTTGTGACATTAGCTTTGAAAATGACTGAGAAATTTGGAGCAACATGCAAAAAAGGCTTGTGTATACTAAGGAGTTGGCATAACATGACTCCAGCACATACAGAGGCTTAATTACTGTGTGCAGAGCAAGCACCTCCATTCTGGATTGAGAACTAGGAAGTTAAGGGTGAGAAATCATGGAAACAAAATCTAAAAAACGTGATAAAGCATTCAAGCTGAACCACATAGTTTCACAATTGGAATGCAGCAAAATATTCTGAAATATCCTGTATGGAC
Organism: Rhincodon typus; assembly: GCF_021869965.1. NCBI lineage: Eukaryota > Metazoa > Chordata > Chondrichthyes > Orectolobiformes > Rhincodontidae > Rhincodon > Rhincodon typus. Next base: position 9,943,311 of record NC_063359.1, on the reverse strand, counting down.
ATTTTCCTAGAAATTTTATATCTGATCAACTGCTTCTGGCCACCGAATTCCAACACAACATAGTACTGGTCACTTGACACCTCATCCTTGTGATATACTGTTTTTCCACACCAATTGGAAAAGTAACAGACTCTGTTATGTGTTTGGATGGTTCTTAAATGTTGGCCAAGAATGATGTTGCTGATCATCAGTATCTGATAGAACTAATAAATGAGAGTGATCAAAGGAAATGAAAAAAGAAAACAATTGATTTTCTTTTGATCCTCCACTCTTTTTTGTCCCTGTGTTTTTGCTACAGTGCCTTGGAGAAATTTTTAACAATATGGGATCAATTAGCTGGATGGTTAATTTATGATGCAGAGTGACATTCAATTCCCACACCGGCTGAAGTTATGTGAAGGTCCCACTTTCTCAAACCTGCCTGAGGTGTAGTGATCCTCAGGTTAATCTCACCATCAGTCATCTTTCTGGAATAAGTCAGCGACTTTTTGGTTCTCCTGGACTATGGTACCTTTACTTTAAAATTTAAGTCCTGGACGCTCACGTTTTAGTAATCCTTGAAAAGTCTACCTTAGCACAGTTACCACTGTTCCAATTTTAAACATATCTCTAGGTTATGTAGACAAGTTGATGGAAACAGAGGATGGTAGCATATGAAATTTAATGTAGAAACATGATAGCTGATGCACTCTGGTACAAAGATCATTCAGCAATATTGTGAAATAAAGGGTATTTTCCTAAAAGGGCATGCAGGAGAAAAGAAGCCGAGGTGTATATGTGCACAAGTCACTTACGGTAGCAGCACATGTAGAGAACGAATAGTTAATAATGCTTACAGCATTCTCAGCTTCATTGATAGGGGAATAGAGTACAAGAGCAGAGAGATTATGCTGAACGTATACAGGACAACAGTAGACCTAGTATTGTTTATAGCTCTTGGCAACAAACTTTATGAAGGATCTGAACATGTTGGAGAGAGTGCAGAAGAGGTTTATGAGAATGGTTCCTTGGATGAGACACTTCAGTTATGAGAATAGATTGGAGAAGTTGGGACTGCTTACCTCAGAGAGGACAAGGACTGGAGGGAAATTTGATGGATGTTTCCAAAGTCATGAGGGATTTTTGATCGAGTGTCTAGGGTGAAACACCCTGCTTGAAGGAGAATTAAGAACCAAAAGCCACAGATTTAAAAAGTGTTTGGCAAAAATGCGAGGTGAGAAAAGTCTTTTTCACACTGCAAGTAGTTAGGATCTGGAATGCCACACCTAGAACTACAAGAGCCTGAGGCTTACTAGAGGATATTAGGCAATTATTTAAAAGAAACAATATTCACTGTGATGGGGAAAAGGTAGGCATTCAGTCAAAAAGTTCAGAGCCAGAGGGAGAGCGAGAGGACGAATAATCTCCTCCAACATGTAAAAAGTTTGTGATTCTATTATTTTAACATGGAAAGAAATAACCTGCCAATCTTACCACAAATATTTGCTTTCCATGGCTTACTGAGCTCAGTGGATCCAATTTTCTGTTTCATCATGCTGTATATATTTCAACACAGGTCTCTTCTCTTTCCACATTGCCTCCTATTTTGTTGCTAGGTAACGATCGGGCAACATGACCCCAATAGTTCCTTTACAAAATCTACAGCATCTTCTCTGCTTTTCAATAAAAGCACATATCTGAATTGGAAAAAAAAAATCATGTATGTTTATCTTGCCCATTCAGAACTGGTTGTACAAAAGGAACAAGTAATATGTTGCAGAAGTTCCCTTTGAGCTACATCTGCAGGAGCATTCAAATAGCTCACAATCTATACAATAGAAACACTTTGCCAAAGCATTGTAATCTTGTGAAGTCTTCTCCCTTTTCTCGGGGTTTACTCACTGAGAGAAGCAGGACTGAACTGAGTCATATACAAAAACATGTGCATGATGACACAACAACACAAGAACCATGGTTATTACACTCTTCTACCTCTTTGCCAGATCATCTACCACAAAAACCTTTGGGATTTTGTTTGTTATTTCTGGATTCCACTATTCCACTGCCCTCTTGGCTGTCTTCCATCCGTCCTTGCTCATGGGTTATTCCATATCAAAGCACCATCACCTTGTCTTTGTTGACCTAACTTGGTTCCCAGTCTTCTTGCACATCAAATTGTTGCAACATTGTTTATTTCAAGAATGTGATCACTATTGTCGCACAAGGATCAGTATAAAACCTCAGTTTCCCTTTATTTAAAAAAAAGGTGAATTAGAAGAAGGAATAGAGAGGCATATATCCCAGTTTGATATTGAGTAATTCAGAGGTACTGTCCCTATCTCTGGGCCAGGACCTCCAGGTTTGAGCCCTAAATGAGCAATCATGAGGCACCATGTTTAGTATGTTGCCATGCACCCAGATGAGCGCTAGCATTGTGAAGCTGCCTTGCTTGGACTCAGAAGATGACAGACAAGGGGAAGATGGTGTGACTCTTGGACATGGATTGGGAGATCCTAGTGCAACGGATGGTGCAGAGGAGGGACATCCTTCATCCGGAGGACTACTTCAGGAGATCATGCCACCAGATTCTGGCAGCCTAGTCCCAGCTTGTCACCTGGGTCATTTGTCTCCGCAGTGCAGAGACACAGTGCTGCCAGGAGATCAACAATCTTCACAGCTCTGCCAGGCTAAGTGCCACACTCCTCTCTGTTACTTTACATTTACTTTCACTCTTCAAACAATGCTCGTTCTCTGCCTTTCTCAGTGATGGCATGACTCTAATTTGTCACTAACCATGCATGGCCTCCAAACTGCCTGCTCACTCACCAGGGAAACCTTAGCATCTTTTTCCCGCTGCGCCAACACTAACAGCCAAGACAATTTTATCTCATTCAGTACATCCCTTTCTCTCAATCCAAATGAAGAAAGACCACAATTAGGCCAGAAAAGGCCCATAGGGATGGAGCGATAACCAACGTCAGGCTCCTCACATACCACAAGGAGAGAATCCTATCCCTTGCAGTAGAAGATTGGCACTGCTCCTGTGGGGATGCCAAGACAAGCATGTCCGTGAACTGGGTAAGTCCCATTCTTCGTCCCACTGCAACTCTCACAGTAACCCCACTGTCAATTTCATTCATTACATACCGCTCCTAGCCATTGGCTTCAAAGCTATCTCCCACCTGTCTTGCAGGTACCTCAGTGGGAATTCGAGAGTGCGCGAGTGCAATCTGGTGAGTACTTCACTGCCACATCTCCACAACTGGCAAAGGAATTATCACCTCAGGCCGCTGACACACAGTGGACTGCCAGAGACCAGGTGTCCAAACTCAGAGGACCCTGTGTAGTCAGCAGCTAAGGAAATGCACATGCACAAGGAGGAACAGGGGCAGCAGACGGTTATGTGTGAGGCAATGACCCTCATAGCCCTGAGGCTGCAGGAGTGCAGCTACATTATAGGAACCCAGCCGCCTCACACATGCAATTGTCCAGCTGCCTCTGTGGACAGGTTGGTGGCTGCCATGCAGAGTCAGGTCTCTCAACTCCAGGGCCTGCTGGACAGACATACGTACCCACACTGTGTCATCCCAGTCTTTGTTCCAAAGGTATAGTGACAAGCTGGCAAAAAAAAGCCCTGTGGCATACTCTGGATGGCACTTCCTCATAAGGAGACAGGGTGATGGTAGGGTGTAACCAACCTGAGGAGGAACCAGATACTTACCCCTTAGAAGTCTCCTCTCAGGGCACTCCAGAGGCTGGATCCTCCAATAAAACCCTGCCTGATCCCTTCTGACTCTTGGATATTCAAACCAAGGAGCTTTACTTGCCTCTGGTCAGAAGACCTTCATGATGCCCTTCAGTATAAGGACCAACTAGTCACTAATGAGTCACTTGACCAAACATCCAGTGCCTACACTGTTGTGTGGGCACCCCCAACCCCAGCTGTGTTCGTTTCCTTCCACCCTGTCCCTGACGGGTGGAAAAAAATCAACTTTTGAGGACACCTTCATTGTTCAGACTTTTGAGTATAGAAGTTAGGATGTTATGTTATGGACACAAGACTTTGTGAGGGTTCTTCTGGAATGCCATATGAAGTTCTTGTCACCCTCATATAGGGAGGATATTATTAAACCAGAGGGGGTTCAGACAAGATTTACCAGGAAGTTGCCGGGAATGGACAGTTTGTGTTGTAACGAGCGGCTAGATAGGCAGGGACTTTTTTCACTGGAGCATAGAAGGTTGAGGGGTGACCTTACAGAGGTTTATAAAATTGTGACAGGTGCCTATAAAGTGAATAGCAGGTGTCTTTTCCTTAGAGTGGGGGATTTCAAGACGAGGGGGTATATTTTTAAGATGAGATGAAAAAGGATTTTAAAAAGACATGAGGGACAACTATTTTTCTTTACAGAAGGTGTTTGTGTGTGGAATGAACTTCCAATGGAAGTGGTGGTACAGATACAACATTTAAAACACACTTAGATAAGTACATGAATAAGAAATGTTTAGAGGGATATGGGCCAAGCGCAGGCAGGTCAGGCTAGTTTAGTTTGGGATTATGGTTGGCATGAACTGGTGGGAACGAAAGGTCTGTTTCTGTGCTGTATGCTCTATGATGTGGGTGGCTCAGGTGACAGTGAACTGTTATACTAACGATCATGTTTGGATAAATTTGTTTGGATTTGAACAACATCTATTTGTTTGGTTCTGTGTAGCCCTGACTGTAACTGTGACGCCTTAATGTATAACTTTATGTCCAGAGAGAAAGGACCATGGATCAATACCTGTGTTGAGAGCATGTGGAAGAAGGAGGAACAATAGGGAAATACATTCTGCTGACACCATTGATCCTTGTTGTCAAACATCTCTTTCCTTTCCCAGGCCTCTGTATTTAGAAGCCCTGGTGTGAATGAAGTAGTCAGTGATGACTGAGGCAGGAAGGTCCATAGTGCACAGGGAGCCTATGCATGGTGACAGCCAGGGATTAGGGACCCAGTAGGTCAGTACCCTGTACTGTACATAGTTCTGTGTGGAATTTTTTTTTAATCCATTCACAGGATGTGGGTGTCACTGATTTAACGCTTCTTGCCCATCCTTAATTGCCCAGAGAGCAATTGAGAGTCAACCACATTGCTGTGGGTCTGGAGTCACATGTAGGCCAGACCAGGTAAGGATGACAGTTTCCTTCCCTAAAGGACATTAGTGAGACGGACGAGTTTTTCCTGACAATCGACAATGGTTTCGTGGTCATCAGTCGATTCTTATTTCCAGACCTTTTTTTTTATCGAATTCAAATTCTACCATCTGCCATGGCAGGATGCGAGCAGGTCTGGGGTTCGTCCAGCAATAATACTGCTAGGCCATTGCCATCCCAATGTTGTTGCCCTCTACAGGGCGTCAAATCAGTGAGACTTGCAGCCCCCTCTCTCATTTATCAAGGCACTTACATCGCACATGGCAGGTGTGTTCATGGCCATTTCCTTCCCCATTGCTTAGTTTTGGTTTCTAGCATGATGGAAAGTAACAGAGTACCTGTTGGTGAGAGCCTGAACATCCAGCCCCTCTTTCTGACAGCCTTGCTATAGACTGTATAGTGTTCACACCTGCCTAGGTCTCCATCCAACACACCTGTATGAGTCTCCAATTGCCCACCCCTCCCCACCAGCCCCAGGCATATGAAGCTGTCAGGTATGGTCAAATATCATCACTCCCTTAGATCCAGACCTTTCCTGACAGTGAACAACTTCTCTTCCACATTACCCCACATTATTCCCGTATCTAGCCTGTCCAGTTCCATCAGTATTTTATATGTTTCTATGAGATCCCCCTTCATTCTTCTAAATTCCAGTGGGTACAAACCCAGTCCATCCAATGTTTCTTCATATGTCAGTCCAACCATCCCAGGAATCAATCTGCTGAACCTTCGATGCATGGATGCTGTGAACATGTGGGTAGGCTCTAAGACAGCAGCCCTGAAATGCAAATTGGTCAAATCCATAAAGTGGGTGTCTGTCCCCAGACTCAAGTTTTCTGGCAGCAGCCTTACAATACGAGTGGGTGGTGCTGCCTGCAATGTAGCTCACGCTTCCGAAAGGTGCTGCAAGTGGATCGAAGAGGTGCCATGAAGATCATGAGGGATTGGCAGCTCTTGGAAGCTAACATCTGTGGCTGAGGGATGTCTGCAACTAATGCCCATGGACCATTCTCTGAGAGGCTATTGCTCAGTATGAAATATGGAGGCTGGTTCCTGTCATTGGTGAACTAAAGACACAAAGTACCTGCTCTGACCTCCATGGCGAGAATTCTCAATGCCCAGTTTGTTCAGTGTGTTTGGCAACATGGGAAGTGGCATTTTAATGAGGTGAGCCATACAGTTAATAAAGCATTTAACAAGCTACGGTCTCATTTCAAGGCAACTTGCCACAGCCTCATGAGAAAATCACCTGTTTACCCAGATGATGTATGAAAGATGAAGCAAGTTGCTCCTGATGCCAGGAGAGCCTTGTTAGACTTCTTACATGATTCTCCATAAGTCTCATGGTAGTCCATATGCTATGGGTCAGACCAAACTGCCTCAAAATATATTAAGATAGCCTAGACCCCAAACTTTTGTTATTTTTAAAGGAAAGTATAGGGCGTTGTGTTCCAGATGCAATTTGATTGGTCAAATTACCAGCCTTGAAGCAAAACATACTTGATATTTTCACTGTAGTGTAAGAATAAACCAAAGAAGAAGAATTAGATTGACTTAACTCGATTGGAAAAAATAACAGAATAATAAATTATTTAACTACTAAACGGCAACTGTTTCAATATAGTAACATTCCATAAACACACCCTTGGCAAAGGCAAATTCAGTAAAATAGATTGACTCACAGGTACTTCTTCAGTCCATGAGGAAAGAACATCAAGAGAAAACTCAGAGAGTGAGAGAGAGAAAGATGGGGGAATGAGAACGCGAGCATTTTGCTATCGCTGGAGAGACGCATAGCAGTTTCCAAATGGCAACAGCTGCTGAAAGCTAAACTAAAATCCTGGTTCTGTAGGAGCTTGACCCTATGCAGTCATACAGCTTTAGATATTCATTGAAGGGTCAACCTGTCTCCAATTTAAAGTTTTTCAGTCAGCTAACACATTGTAATCAGCTTCTTGAACTTTCAACTTACCAACTTCTAAACACTATTATAGCAAACACATTGTATGAAAAGCCTAGACAACAAGGTGCAGGGCTGGATGAACACAGCAGGCCAAGCAGCATCATAGGAGCAGAAAGGCTGACGTTACGGGCCTAGACCCGTCATCAGAAAAGGGGGAGGGGAAGGGGGTTCTGAAATAAATAGGGAGAGAGTGGGAGGCGGATAGAAGATGGATAGAGGAGAGGATAGGTGGAGAGGAAACACACAGGTCGAAGAGGCGGGAATGGAGCCAGTAAAGGTGAGTGTAGGTGGGGAGTTAGGGAGGGGATACGTCAGTCCAGGGAGGGCGGACAGGTTGAGGGGGCGGGATGAGGTTAGTAGGTAGGAGATGGGGGTGTGGCTTGAGGTGGGAGGAGGGGATAGGTGGGAGGAAGAACAGGTTAGGGAGGCGGGGACGAGCTGGACTGGTTTTGGGATGCGGTAGGGGGAGGGGAGATTTTGAAGCTTGTGAAATCCACATTGATACCATTGGGCTGCAGGGTTCCCAAGCGGAATATGAGTTGCTGTTCCTGCAACCTTCGGGTCGCATCGTTGTGGCACTGCAGGAGGCCCAGGATGGACAAGTCGTCTGAGGAATGGGAGGGGGAGTTGAAATGGTTCGCGACTGGGAGGTGCAGTTGTTTATTGCGAACCGAGCGTAGGTGTTCTGCAAAGCGGTCCCCGAGCCTCCGTTTGGTTTCCCCGATATAGAGGAGGCCACAACGGGTACAATGGATGCAGTATACCACATTGGCAGATGTGCAGGTGAACATCTGCTTGATGTGGAAAGTCTTCTTGGGGCCTGGGATGGGGGTAAGGGAGGAGGTATGGGGGCAGGTGTAGCACTTCCTGCGGTTGCAGGGAAAAGTGCCAGGTGTGGTGGGGCTGGAGGGGAGTGTGGAGCGGACAAGGGAGTCATGGAGAGAGTGGTCCCTCCGGAAAGCAGATAAGGGTGGGGAGGGAAAGATGTCTTTGGTGGTGGGGTCGGATTGCAGATGGCGGAAATGTCAGTGGATGATGCGTTGGATCCGGAGGTTGGTGGGGTGGTACATGATGACGAGGGGGATTCTTTTTTGGTTCTTATTGCGTGGACGGGGTGTGAGGGATGAGTTGCGGGAGATGTGGGAGGCACGGTTGAGGACATTCTCGACCACTGATGGGGGGAAGTTACGGTCCTTGAAAAACGAGGACAACTGAGATGTATGGGAGTGGAATGCCTCATCCTGGGAGCAGATGCGGCAGAGGCGAAGGAATTGGGAATAGGGGATGGCATTTTTGCAGGAAGGTGGGTGGGAGGAGGAGTATTCTAGGTAGCTGTGGGAGTCGGTGGGCTTGAAATGAATATCGGTTTCTAGGTGGTTGCCCGAGATGGAGACACAGAGGTCCAGGAAGGGGAGAGAGGTATTACAGATGGTCCAGGTAAACTTAAGGTTGGGGTGGAAGGTGTTGGTGAAGTGGATGAACTGTTCGAGCTCCTTGTGGGAGCACGAGGCGGCGTCGATACAGTCATCGATGTAACGGAGGAAGAGGTGGGGTTTAGGGCCAGTGTAGGTACAGAAGAGGGATTGTTCCACGTAACCTACAAAGAGGCAGGCATAGCTTGGGCCCATGCAGGTACCCATGGCCACCCCCTTTGTCTGTAGGAAGTGGGAGGAATTGAAAGAGAAGTTGTTGAGGGTGAGGACGAGTTCAGCTAAGCGGATGAGGGTGTCAGTGGAGGGGGACTGGTCGGGCCTGCGGGACAGGAAGAAGCAGAGGGCCTTTAGGCCATATGTATGGGGAATGCAGGTGTAGAGGGACTGGACGTCCTTGGTAAAGATGAGGTGTTAGGGACTGGGGAATTGGAAGTTCTGGAGGAGGTGGAGGGCGTGGGTGGTGTCACGGACATAGGTAGGGAGTTCCTGGACCAAGGGGGAGAAAATGGAGTCCAGATAGTTGGAGATCAGTTCGGTGGGGCAGGAGCAGGCGGAGACAATGGGTCGACCAGGGCATTCAGGTTTGTGGATTTTGGGAAGGAGATAGAAGCGGGCAGTGCGGGGTTGGGGAACGATGAGGTTGGAGGCCGTGGATGGGAGGTCACCTGAGGTGATGAGGTTATGGATGGTTTGGGAGATGATGGTTTGGTGCTCGGGGGTGGGGTCATGATCAAGGGGGCGGTAGGAGGAGGTGTCGGAGAGTTGGCGTCTGGCCTCGGCAATGTAGTCAGGTTTCAGCACTTTTCCACTTTTGGATGTTTTCTCCTAAGTCACTGAAGACCTTTTCCTCCAGCCCTGAAGTTGGGGAACAGCTGACATTAACAATATCTTATAAAAACCGAAAGAACTGCGGATGCTGAGGAAGGGTCACCGGATCCAAAATGTTAACTCTGTTTTTTTTCCCTTCACAGATGCTGCCAGACCTGCTGAGCTTCTCCAGCAACTTTGTTTTTGTTAACAATATCTTATTGCTCTGACTGAATCTGCACACACTGCCTGACATCTGGATAGTTCCCTCTTTCTGCGCTCATGGACTCCAGTTATTAGGCAACAGCACTTTCTCTTCTTTTGTTTCCAGTGCACTGTACTATTCACCTCAATGCTTACAAACACAATTTAAATGCATGCTAACAAAACGTTGGACAACTCAGTACCACTCTCAGGACTCTAAAAAGGAAACTGAAACTAAAACAATGTCTTTCCCTTCTTAGCACACAAAATCTCGAAATACAAATCAAGCTTCAAACTGTATGTGATTCTATTTTAGAACCAACTTTCCTAATAGTAATAATAATATTATGAACATTGATCAAATGTAATACTTGTAATATTTGAGATGCAGGTCTGACAATAGGGGTTCTCCCTTGCATCTTCCTCCATCTTTCATGCTACAGTCGAAGGCAGTAATTACTGAATCACCGCAACTTCCCTCTTACAGTCAGTATAATTCCATTCTTAGTTTGCAGGTGGTAGTATGTACCATGTCATTCATCCATTTGAACCTTTCTACTCAGGAAATACTGGACAGATTCCAAGATGTGAGGATAGTCACTTCTCTCCTCCAATTTGACTTTAAGATGAGTATCATCTGCAGGACTTTTCTAAAAACTTGCACAAGTAAGTGGATACATGATATATTCCCCTACAGATGTAAGAATGTCAACATGGAGACCTGAAAGAAGAGATTTTGACATTTCTGGGAACAGTTTATTTTCAGAGAGAGAAATAAAAAAGGTTTCTCTGTTGAAGCGACCTCATGCCAAACATATCAATTCAGAACAGGCATTCTAAAAAGTATGATTTAATAAAAGTCCTGATTTCTTACGTACTTTGTTTTGCAACTTTCCTGTGAAGTGACTTGGGATGTTTCATTACATTAAAGTGCCAAATAAATTTAAGTTGCTGTTGTTCCTGAGCCAAATATAGACATACTGATGCTGAGGTTGCAAACAATGCCTTTGCCTACAAATTCTCTTGAATGGAGCATCAATCATTACTTCCCGTATCAGGTTATTTCTGTATTTATATTAGTTTGGATTTACGCTTGCTTCAGTCTTTAGCAAATACTTCACAGGGACTGTTTATTCTCATCATTCTCTGATCATTGATCCAAGTATTTCATGTTTCGATACATGTATTTCCTTTTACCATTCATTGAAAATAAATTTTGTCTCTCAAGAGATTTTACTTGGACATGCCAATAGAGCATCACTTCAAATATAAAAATCCAGTGAGATCCAGTGATCAATTAGCCATTGCTGATGGTAAAAGTAGGCTGATTGGTGGGAATACACAATCAGACAATAATAGTCCTAAAAGCACAGAGTGGCTAGCTCAAGGACAAAGGAATTGAAAAGAGCTGAGTGCGTAGAACCAATTCCTCTTCATCTAATGGTGCAGATGGCAACATAAAATATAAACATGCTTCCTGTAGTACTCAATGTCCAACTGTCTGACTGTGATCGTCTCAATATGGTGAAACTATTAACCCTGTAAAATTAACAGTCCTGTTGCTGTCTCTCAGCTTGACAACATACAGTCCTAAGGTGTTATGACTGCTCCATCAGATAATGATTCACCAATAATTGACAAGCACAATTAATGTCACACACCTTACAAACCCAGATGAAGGCTTTAGGCTTGTGTTGTTTCTTCAATAAAGATAAATGTCTCGTGTATTATAAGTAGTAAAAGTCCCAATATACTTAATTGAGACTAATGAGGAAAGTGGGTCTAAGGAGTGGCCATATTTCCCTTATGAAATGATGTTGGACTCTCATCATGCGGGAACCTGCCCTGTTTGTATTAAGGTCAAGAGCTTTTCAAGTAATTATTTCCAGTTTTGGAAAAGATATGCAAATACTTCCAATAGTCCATGATATATACCACCTGACAAAGTTAATTGTCACTATTAGCAAAGCAAATGTATGACACTGTGTATCGAGTGCAATATTGTTATAATTCTCAGCCCCCTTTTCATTAATATTATAACACCCCCATTATACTTCCAGACAGTGTTATATATTCTATGAAATACATTTCTTAAAATTTACAAGGCACTTCTCAGGTGTTTAACTGGAGAAAAGTTATCACTGAGCCAAAGGATGAGACATGAGGACAGGTGATCAAGTGCTTGACCAAAGAGAAAGATCATCAGGAGCAGCTTAATGAAGTAGAGAAAGTCAGAGACATTTAAAGGAGGGAATTCCAGTGGTTAGGGTAAGAACAGCTGAAGGCACTGCTACCAGCGATTGAGCATGGAAATACACAAGAATTCACAGTTAAAGGAACACAGACCCTTTAGAAGAATGTCGGACTGACAGAGGTTACAGAAATATCTGTTGCTGTCACCATGTGGGATCTTAGAGGGAGCAAAAGTACCAATGGGAAAGATGTTATTAGAGTCTGAGGATTTTTCAAGTAACTCCTTATTTATATCATTCTAACAAAGCACTTTCTGGCTTAGCACAGGGTCAGGACCATTTCTTCTCTCTTTACAGTTTCAACCTCTGTAATTGTACAATCTATTACATTTTCATTGACATAGCTTTCTATGAAATTGTTTGACAATTATCTCTTTACTGCACATGATCAGGAGAAGTGAGGATATGGAGAATGTATAGACAATGGTGGAAATTATTTGAAGTCAGAAGTCACACAACACCAGGTTATAGTCCAACAGGTTTATTTAAAATCACAAGCTTTCAGAGCATTTCTTCCCTAGTCAAGTGACTTGATGAAGGGGCTGTTCTCTGAAAGCTTATGATTTTAAATAATCTTGTTGGACTACAACCTGGTGTCATGTGACTTCTGACTTTGTGCACCCGAGTCCAACACCAGCATCTCCACATCAGAATTATCTAAAATCAAGTATTTGAGAACTGGAAAGCAGTATATGTTAATAAGCACATGGGTACTGTGTGAACAAGACACAGTGTGATCTCTGACACACATGGCAGTGTTTTGGAAGCCCTTACTTGTATACAGAGTAAAAGGTGGGAGGCCAGCCAATGGACCATTGCGTTAACACTTAAAATATGAGAGTTAAGAAAAATAGAACAAGTCATCCAATTGGATAAAGCTTAAAAATAAATCTCAGCCTACATATTGTAAACAATAGTAAATGTCTGGAGACAAGTTCAAGACAGTAATTCAATTGTGGGCCTTTGGTGACATTCATAAATCTCCTTCACAGTTCATGACACCCAAAGTACCAGATTTAATTACTACATTGTAATTCAATGCCAACCATTTATTATCCTCTGTTTTATTCACAGAGGTATTGTGCATTCCATTTTTATTGGTTGTGTCATTAGAGGTGATTTAATATCCGCTGCTTCCAACAGAACATCATCCACCATAGGATTCTCCACTCCCTCGAGCCTTGTATGCATTTGTTACGTGCCTGGAAGGGACAGTCTTTTTCTTTCTACAGAGATGCAGACTAGTGAGCACTTGCAATCAAGTCAATTTACCATTGATCTTGTTCTAAGTCCTATGTGGAACAATCATATATGGTTTATATTCCTAACAGACAGAAAACAGAATGTATTTTCACCTTACTTAAATCTGTTCTTCTGACATTCTGCATGTATGCAATCATTTAAGTGGTTCAGCAAGTAACCACATTAAAACATTCAATGGCCATTGATATTTGCTATCTCACAGCTGTCCATAGCAGGTTTGGAGTTACTGCAGACTTTCTCATTTCCAGCAATGAGTCACTTTGATAATATTAAACAATACAGCTCAAATGATCTACTTAACAGACACTTCATTTCTCTGATCAGGTATCTGATGCCTTAAAAATAATAATGAGAACTAGCAGAAATTAGATTCAACTTGTTTTCCGGTGTATGTTGAAACTTTCATTTCCAAATTGAAAATCAGTTGAAAGGTTACAACGCATTATTTTAGATTTTTTTTTAAATTCATGTCAAGTGCATAACTCTCCCACCCCAGATTTTGAGGAAACATGGTCTCAAATATTGACAATGCTCCAAATAGTCACTTAACATGTATTTGTCACAACAATGAATTTGTCAGTTATTGAACAAGAGAGATTGAACAAGTTAGATTAGATGGGAAAAGATCTGGCAAATCGAGTGCGACATGAGAAGGTGTGAAATTGTGTATTTTGACAGAAACAATTTTTTAAAAAAGCATATTATCTAAATGGTGAGGACTGAGGAGTTCTGAGATGCAGAGTGATCCGAGAGTCCTAGTATATGAATTCACAGAATTTAGGTATGCAAGTACAGCATGTGATCAGGAAAGATGATAACATGTTATGTTTTAATTTCATGGGACTGAATGCAAGAGTAGGGAGGTTATGCTTCAGTGGTACAGGACATTTGTAAGACGGCATCTGAAGTATAGTTTACAGTACTGGTCACCATGCTTAGGGAAGAATGTTAATGCATTGGAAGCAGTTCAGAGAAAGTTTACCAGCCTGGAATGAGCAAATTGCATTAGAAGGAAAGGCTAGATAGGGTAGGCCTGTACCCTCAGACATTTAAGTCAGGGGCGACTTACTTGAAACATACAAGATCCAAAGGGGACTTGGTTGGGTGGTTTTTGGAAAGGAGTTTCTGCTTGTGGGAGAGTTGAGAAGTAGGGGATTACCAAGGGGATGAAAGATTATCGGGGCAATGCAGGAATGTAGAGTTAAGGTTAAAGCCAAATCAGCCATGATCTTATAGAATGGCAGACTCGAAGGGCTTTGTGTCATACTCTTGTTTCTTGTTCAAATTGTCTTAATTCATTCTGTAGCAGTGATCATTTTCTTAATTATTACCTTCTTTTCAGGTCTTCTATCTTTTCTTTCAGACTGATCTTGAAGATAGCTAAAACCTTTCTCAATTTGACTTGCATTCTTCTCTGTCTTAAGATGTTATCTTCCAGAAGATATCCCAGACATGAGAGCACATCATTTCTCATTTTGAATATGTTCTGCACTTAATATTTTCATGTGCTTAACACATTGCAAATCTCTTTTGGCACGGTGAGGGTTACCGACTTAAACTTTAGTCTTGTCTTGGCTGAGATGAGTGGGATTTGCTTGCTGACAATGATCTGGAACTCTAGATTCTCATTCATGTTATTGCAATGAGCATATAGAAGAATCTGTCGTCTCAGCACAAGTATGGTGCCATTGTATATTCGTAAACTTACTTTGGAAGGTTTCATTTTCATAGAGGTACTTTACACAGTTTTGTGAAGATCACAGTGTTGATTGATGTACCAATGACTAACATTTTGTATTGACTAAGTGTTTCCCTTCTGTCAAAAAACACATCTCACTGATTGACTTGACTCTCCAACATTTTGTATGCCAATTCATCAGAATTTTCAACTACTATCCCTCCAGGGGTCCTTTGTACCTGTTTGGTGTTCTTCCTTTTGGCCGCACACTTGTGTGTAAAATGATCCAGCTTCTTGTAGTGAGAACACTGGTTTCCCAATATTGACATGCTTCCTTCTCCTCTGCATGATACCTTTTGCACTGTTTGCACCTTGCTCTTTGTCTTTGTAATTGTTCTGCCCTGTATGCCTGGAGTATGTGGCATCATAATTGAAGACCTGATCTGTTCTGTCAGCGACATGTTCTAGCTGTTGATTCCTAACTTCAGCACTTCTGTACAGTGTCTTCAGTAGGTGCACTTCTAGATCCCTTACTTCTAATATAATCCTGTCTCCAAATATTCATCCTTTAATTGTACAAATTCAGATTTTTCTGCGAGATGAGCTAATGATATTATCTATTGTTCAATGGACACTCTTTCACTTTGTTCCCTAGCATTGAATACATATCATTCATACATGACGTTCACTTGGGCTCAAACATGCCTTCGAAGCTTTCAAATTTTCTACCATGTGTTTTTTTTTAAATTTCAAAGAAATTTGGAGTGGAATGTATTTTAAAATCCTCTTCCCAACATTGATAAAAGTGTAGTGACTTGTTTTGGTTTGCTCAATAAATCTGTTGCTATCGCAAAATCCTGCTTCAGATTCCTTGTAATTTGTACAGGATCTGGTAGGGGGAAAGCAGCAGTCACATTCTCTGATGCAGTGTTTTCACTGTGATCTTCATTTCTTTTCCATTTTCAGCGTCTCCACACAGCTCTGCAACTGTGCTCTATCTCAGCGCTGAACACTCAGCACTTCTGATACCATGCTTTGAGTTTACAGCATAGTATTGTGTTTAACACAAGGACTGCAGTGAAATGAACCTTAAGTTATCAGTCTCCATGGTGTGTGCCTCATAGTGGAGGTCACATCAGTATGGCAGACCAGGACAAATATTTTGACATAATTGCAATTCAGTCCACACTGGTAATTATGTCTTAAACGGTATGGTTCATCTGGCTTTATGTTAGACCAAGTAACTGCTCTATTAACCTCAATCTGGAAAAGTAAAATTATTTAATTCCTTACAGAAATTGCTTTGGCCATGTAAATAAATGTTGAATTCCCAATGTAATTGACAATGAACAGGATTGTCTAAGAGATGGGGGGAGTTTTGCAATAATTTTTTAAACATTTAATTTTAAACATGAGTATTCATGAAAGGCAAGACCTTTCTTTTTAAATCACGCAGATTAAAATGTGCTTAGATGCAATGTTAATCAATAAGTCTGAATCAATTTGTAAATGTTTTAATCCCCTATTACCTTGTTGTAGATGTTAATTCACTTCAAATTCATTGGATCTGCTGTTGCAATATTGTATTGCTACAGAAGCAACGAGCCAGCTGCAGTGACACAGTGAGGGAAGAATATCACTCTGCAGTAGGTGAGATCAATGGAAGGCTCACTACATCTTATTGAACTGAATCATTTACTTGGCAGTTAAACAGGCATTTCAACAATGACAGCACATTTAGGTACACATGGTTGCGAGTTTTACAGCAAGTTTTTTTTTGTTAAGATTCTGTGCAAGTATTTTTGCAGCAAACAGAGCCACTGTCACGATTCCCTTTAAAATGAATGCAACTTAAAGCAACACTGAAACAGCTCTGAATAAAGTCTCGCTCACATCCGAGCAGCTTAATTCATCACAAAGTCTACCACAAACCTTTATTCCCAACTGAGATTTTCTTCAAATTATCTGCACGGCCTGTGGATTTTAACTGCTTGTTAGCATTTTGCAAAGCAGATGCGATTTTGTCGATTTAGAAGATGGATAATCAGACCTAGCTGTAATTAAAGGGGACTGAGACTTGTTCAACTGTAAACTGAATGATTACCATGGTAATGCAAGGTAATCTGACACTTCTGAATTTCCAAGTGCAATGAAACACAAATTCGAAGAAAGCAGCAAAAAAGTCTCTAGGCATTCTTCCATTAATATGCTAACTATCAATTAATCCTCTTTTTACATCTTCGTGCCTCTTTATCCAGTCACTTAACCATATTTATCTCTTCTTGTAATTTGTCTGCAACCTACAGATAATGTATTTTTCCTGTCATTGCTGCCTCCTAGAAAATATTTGCTCCAGATTTCCAAATGAGGCCTATCATTTTTGGAGGACTCAAACCTAATGGTCAATCTGACCATTTATACAAATGAAAAGAAAGAGAAAATGGCCTGTCTGCAATTATTATTTCATATAATAACTGGCTTGAGGATAATTTGCAGATATGGCAAGATCTCATGTTGATCTTGAGTTCACCTGACCCTTCAAAACTATTTGACTGTCGTTGCTCCCTGACTAAATCTAATGCACAATTTTAGTACAACTTGGCAGTACAACTGATTATACATAGTTTTAAGAATGAATAAAAGCAATCCTTCAAACTGAATGAACACAAGACAAATTCATTTGACAAATTAATAAGGTATCAGTCCGAGGACCTAAGAGTCAACAATGTGGTTTAAAGTGCAATCAGATTGGAATAATGGGAAAGGCTCAACGGGTTGAGTGGTCTACTTCTACTCCTACATAAATATAAGGTGCATTGCTAAAGGGTGATAGTTTTGCCCCATAAAGGACATTACTGAATTAGCTGTGCTCTATTCCTGAGAAAATATTCTTTCTTGTTATTTCTGAAGTCAACATGAATCTATAAGAGTTTACTCAGCTGCTTTGACAATTTACGTAAAAGGGCCGCAAATTTACAACCTGTGGGTTGGAGAGATTAAGACTTGTAATCACTGCATGACTGAAAGCTACAACAGGAGACAAGTAAACTCTGCACAACTTAACCCTCAACAGTAAGTTATAAAGTATCTAATTTCTCTACAATTCTCACGCTTGATTTTGACATGTGAATTCCTACAACAGACAGCTTATGACACTTGATTCTTTACATTTCAGCCAGGGGTCTTTCTTGCAGAATGAGAACACCTTCTGATAAATTAATATGTAACCTTACAATGTTGTCTGAAATGCTGCCCTCAAAAACATCAGCTGACATACATGGTAGATTTAACCTGAATGGCACCAGTTTCTTCAGTCTATGGTTTGTTGTTATATCTCAAGATCCTTTGGTGTTTATAATTCATTTTGATGTTATTTTTAGGTTTTAGGATAAAGGAACATATCACTCTGTGCACGTGTGAGTCAGATGGCCTGAAAAGCATTAATCTGGTCTTTAATTTGTTCTGTTTCTTGAGGAGCCTAAATAAAATAGATAACGAGGCTATCATGACAGCCACAATCAGTATTGTGCTTGGTACAATCAGATTCAAACGCTGGGGACATTCGTTCATTCATTAAGCAGATTTAAGTAATGCTTTTGAAGAGATAGTCTGATAAAATGGAACAAATTCAATGTGCATAGTTCTGTAAATACTGTTCATTAAAATAACAGAGTAGTACTCCACAGTTTACGGAGAATTTACAGCATAGAAACAATTCATTCAATCTAACTAGTCTATGTCAGTGTTTAAGACCCACACAAACCACTCTCCACGATTCTTCATCTAACCCCAGCAATGTATCTATTTCTTTCAGAATTGTGTTGTCATCTATGTTCCCTCAAAACACATTCATGCTGTTGACCTCAACTATCTAAATGGTGGCAAGTCAAATTCTTTGTCGGTGACTATTTTATATTATGGCCCTTATTTTAGGTGTCCCATAGATTGGAAATCCTTATTATGTCCAACATCACCAACTCATCCCTATCTATAGACCTCTATCATGTCAACCCTCAGTTCTCTCATTTCAAACTAATATAGAAAATAGCTTTAGGCGATTGGGAAGTTCCAATTGAGTCTCTCATCTGTCGTGTGCACTACAGGTTCAATAAAATAACTGATCACTTTCCATTGTACGTTATTTTAAATTAAAGTGCAGCAAACCTTTTATTAACCAATGGGACCAGGAATGCACCAGTTAATCAAATATTCCAGATAATCAAGAGGTCCACATGATCAATGTAAAAACACACACTAAGTAATACAAACTAAGTAATGCAGGGGGGTATGGACGTCACTGTTATACTTTATTTACAGCATAAATCACTTAAATAACAATTCAACTTGGCCATAATTAAAATGTAATGGCAGGATAGACATGTAGACAAGGTGATTAAGAAGGTATTCAGCATGTTTGCCTTCATTGCTCAAACATTTTTGTGTGGGAGTTGGGACGTTATGGTGAGGTTGTATGGGACGTTGGTGAGGCCTCTTCTGGAGTACCGTATCTAGTTCTGGTGGCCCTCTTATAGGAAGGATATTATTGAAATGGAGAGGGATCAGAAGAGACCTACCAGGATATTGCCAGGAATGTAGGGTTAGAGTTATAGATTGGATAGGCTGGGACCTTTTGCACCAGAATGTAGAAGGTTGAGGGATGACTTTATAAAGGTTTATACAATCGTGAGAGATATAGATAAGATGAATGACAGGTGTCTTTTCCCCATGGTGGCCAATTTCAAGACTAGGGTGCATATTTTTAAAGATGAGAGGAGAGAGGCTTTTTTTTAAAGGTAGAGAATGGTTTGTGTGTGGAATTAACTTCCTGAGGAAGTGGTAGATGTGTGTACAGTTACAACATTTTAAAGACATTTGGATAAGAACATGGATAAGATATGTTTGGAGGGATATGGGCTAAGCTCAGGCAGTGGGACTAGTTTAGTTTGGGATTATGGTCAGCATGGACTGGTTGGACCAAAGAGTGTGTTTCCATGCTGTATGAATTTATGAATCTATGACAGTATCTCATTTGCAGCCTCAACTGACTATCTGGACATCACAGAGATCGTGATAATACAGTAAACTTCCGATATTTGAGGTATATGACTTTTGCCAGTTTATCAAAAGTGCCAGTTGAACTGAGTTTGTTATATGACAAGATAGACTTAGCAGTTGAGAATGAGGGTGGTGCCATCTCCAAGTCTGTTTAAACATCAAGACCAATCCACATTGTGTCTGGAAGACCAAAAGAAGTGGGATTAATGTATGATCAGAGGAATTGCTGCTTTCATCAATCTACTGATGGATGAGAAAGTAGGAAGAACCACTTCCCATCTTTAAACAAAGCCTAATGCAGGATTTATTTTAAATTTACTCCCAAGAAAAGGAAAACACTGACTCTTTTCAGCAACACAATTGAATTTATTTTGCAATTTTGGGCATTGTGAACAAAAATGTGCTACTTTTAGATTCTGAGAGAAAATCTATCAAACTGGAACAACAGCAAGCCTCTCAATCCTAAGGGACTGGTGGAGAGGAAGGATTGCTTCTCAGGTACTACTCAGATCAACCATTTCAGGGTTCTTTATAAGAGGAAATGGTGAATATTGAACATAAATGGAAAGAATTTGAGAGCACCATCAAAAATATATGTTTTCTTGGGTGTCTTTGAGATGAGGAGAACAGAAAAGCCAATGTGGCATTAGAAGTGAATTTGTGAGGGCTTGAGTGTAATGACAGAAAAATTAGCCACTAATATCAGAGAAAATAATTACTCAGTCAAGGGATCTGAGTTGAATTGTAGGTGGTTTCTGAGAGAGGATTGAATAAGGGCTAAGAGAATAGTAAATAATTCAGGGATAGTGAAATATTTTAGCTACGGCATTGGGGTTTTGTGGGACTGGTGTAATGATCTAATTTTTTTATATTCACTTATGGGACGTGGCCATTGCTGGCTAGCCAACATTTTACTGCCTGTCCCTCATAGCCCTTGCGAAGGTAATGGTGAGTTACACTCCACATGCTGTATGAAGACCCACAATGTCCTTGGTGAGGAAATTCCAGGATTTTGACACAGCGACGGTGAAGGAACGGTGACATATTTCCAAGTCAAAATGGTGAGTGGCTTGGAGGTGAACTTGCAGGTGATGGTGTAATAATCAATTAGACATTAGGGATTGATTAACATGGTTGTTTAGATGAATTAAATTTGTAAAACACAGTGTAAGTTATGAAGCAGACATTACAGCGAACAACCAATATCTGTGAGTAGCTTGCAAATTCACAGGAAAGTAATTGACGGTTACACATTTTATTTTACGCACATAGCACATGAAGTCCTTAAAGGTGAGCTCTCTCAAAGGCAGAGTATGCATACAACAATAACTGCTTCGTAGAATCCCTACAGTGTGGAAACAGGCCCTTTGGCCCAACAAGTTCACACCGACCCTTGCAGCATCCCACCCAGACCCAGAGTTGAATAGAGCTTAAAGGAGGCTAGAAGGGGAAGCCTTTCATGTTGCACACATTGGAATTAGGATGAAAGAAACAGAGTTGGAAGAAGAAAGATACCATTCTATACAGCAGGAGAGGATGGTGCTGAGTGGGCGAGTCATAGTTGGCATGGAGATGCAGGAAGCACAGTTAACCGTCAATCTTAATTGCAATACCAGGCAGGTAGAGTCTGACTGCTGTGGCCCTATGGCAACACCTTAATGCAAGTTTGGCCGTCTCCACTTGTATACCTTTTGTTTTGAAAAAGGTACAAAAATATATAAATTATTTTATATACACACAACAGTAGCATACAACACACTAAAGTGTTTATTTCAGAGACAGCTCATACCATAGATTTCTGGATTAGATAAAGTACTTTCAGGGATACTGAGTTAGAAAGCGAGTTTTAGACGATAGTGAAATGTGGCCATGGATTTTGGAAGCACTGTGTTGAACAAAGGGTAGAACCAATGAAGGTCAAGTGGCCACAGTGGCCAGGGATATGTGTTCATGAACCAATAAATGCTGGCCTAGCTCATGATGCCCACATCTCATGTATTTTTTTTAGAAAGTACAAAATTTGCTGGGAAGGACTGCAAAACCTTTTCTCATAAAGGCCATAGTGAAGCACTTAGAAATGACGAGAATAGGTAACACAGATTTCAGAAGAGAAGTTCATACTTGGCCATTCATTTTTCAGACAAAGGTAATACAGTTGATATATGTTAAAGGACCTTTAATAAGGTAGATCAAGGTAGACTCCAAAGGGAACAGACTACAGAATAGAAATTAGGCCATGTGTCAGTGGGCAGGATAAGGGGTATTACTTACCAAATAGGAGGAGAGATTTATTACAGAAATCGGAACTAGGCCCCCTGCTGTTCATGATTTTCACTAAAAGTATGGACTTAGGAATCTGAAGTACAGTTTCTAAATTTGCATACATAATCAAAATTGGAGGTGGTGTAATTAATGTGGAAGAAGTATGTAAAAAACTAAAAGACAACATTAATAGATTTTATAAATGGACATTTAACTGGAAAATGAATTTCAACATAGATCTATGCCAGTTGGTATATTTTCTTTTCCTGGGTGAATGAGATTTGATACCACATAGTTAATAAGAATCCAAATACAGTACAGGCGATCACTCCTACAGGTGATGGATCAAAAATAAAAGGAACAAAGCAGTGAAATTCATTTCCTGAGGGAAAAAAAATTAAAAACCATAGAAGTCATATGAGAACCTTAGTTCAAACACACTTAAATTACTGCACACAGCTCAACTTTTATAATTAAACAAATGAAGAGGCATTTGAAAAGGTGTGAAAAAGAACAAAACTGGAATTATTTTAAAAAACAGAACAGGCTGGGGCTTTTTCTTTGTAATAAAGAAAAAGCTGAGGAGTGACCTGATAGAAGTTTCTCAGGTAATGCAGATGTTTATTAGGATTGACGTAGTGAAGCTATTTTTACTTGTGGAAAGTCCAAAACTGGGAATAGTCACCAATAAATCCAATAAGGATATCAAGCAAATCTTATTTGCGCAAAGAAAGGTAAAAATGTGAATGAGACAAGGAGTAGTTGATGCAGTAAACAAATGTGTTTAAGGAGAAGTTAGATAAGTGAATGAAATATTCATTTGTATCACACCTTTCATGATCGCTGAATAATTCAAAGACTTTTACAGCCAATGAATTACTTTAAGAAGTGTCATCACTGTTATACTGTAAGAATGCGGAAATCAAGATGAAATCTGCAAACTCCCACAAACAACAATGTGATCATAACCAGTTCATCCATTTTGGTAAGTTTCATTGAAGAATAACATTTGGCCTGGACCCATAGGATAAATCTTCTGCTTCTTTTCAAAATAGTGCAATGTGATCTTTCACACCCACACAAACAGGCAAGTCGGATCTTAGTTGAACATCTTATCTGAAAGATGGTATCTCTGACAGTGCAGCAAGCCCTCAGTACTGCAATGGAGAGGGACTTAGACCTGAAACCTTATGGCTCAGAAGTGCATGTACCACAGATTGAGCCAGTGAGATGAGGCGGAAAGGAACATAAAGAAATGCTAACAGAATTAGATGAAAAAGGCGGAAGAAAGGCCTGTGTCGAACATTAACCTGGCATGAATGGCATGTTTCTGTGCTGGCGATTGGTAACTTAATGATGTGACAACAAACTTCCAAACAAATAGCTTTTCACCTCTTTATGCTGCTTCACCCCTCAGTTATTTCTTATACTGGAGCACCAGTCAAGCTTACTGGAGTTGGATTTGGAACAGCTTCAGAAATGTAATCCTTTCCATTCAAGTTAAGTCAACTGTGTGACGAAGCACAACATCAATATATTTAACTAAGGAACTCAAACCCCAGTGCAAAATAACATCTGAAACTGTGGCTTCCAAACAGGAATGAAATGCTCAACCCCCTGCTACTTCCTAATCTGTTTGTGACTTGCTAAAAGGCAATTTAAGTTGTTTGAACTTTTAGCCACAGACTATCTTCTTTCCTTCACTGCTCTTTTCCAGAACTAAGGGTCACAGTTTAAGGATATGGGATAGGCCACTTGGGACTGAGATGAGAAATTTCTTCACTCAGAGTTGTGAGGCTGTGGAATCCTATGCCAAAGAGAGCAGTTGAAGCCAAAACATTGAATGTTTCCAAGTAGTTATTTGATACAAGACTCAGGGATAAATGGACCAAAGGATATGTGGAGAAAATGGGATCTGGGCACTGAGTTGGATGATCAGCCATGATCATATTGAGTGGCAGAGCAGGTTTAATGGGGTAAATGACCTAGTTCTGTTCCTACAGCGCATTGAGATTCCAAATGTAAATGGAATGAGACAAATGCAGATCATTGAGACTGGCAACACAGGTGGATAAGGTGGTCAAGAAGGCATAGAGCATTCTTGCCTTCATTAGCCAGGGCACTGAATATAAAAGTTGGCAAGTCATGTTACAAAACGTTAGCTAGGCCACATTTGGAATATTGCTTGCAGTTCTGGTCACCACACTACCAGAAGGATGTGGATGCTTTGGAGTGGGTGTAGAGAAGGTTTACCAGGATGTTACCTGATCTGGAGGGTTTTAGTTATAGGGAGAAGTTGGATAAACTCAGATTGTTTTCACTGGAAAAGCGGACGCTAAGGGGTAACTTGATAGAGATCTACAAAATTATGAGGAGCAATGATATGGTGGATAGTCAAAGGCCTTTTTTCCTAGGCTGGAAATGTCTACAAGAAGGTACAGGTCCAAGGGGAATGTTTAGGGGAGAAGTGCGGGAAAAATTTTTCTCACAGAGGATGGTGGGTGCTTGGAATGCACTGCCAGTGGAAGTGGTGGAAGCAGGCATGTTAGCAATGTTTAAGATGTATCTTGCAAGACACATGAGCAGGAGGCAAACAGAGGAATAGATACCATGCATGGGCAATGAGTAGCGAATCTAAGTAAAGATTAGGAATTGGCACCAAAGGACCTGTCCCTGAGTTGTATTGTATTGTAAATGGAAGGCAAGAAGCTTGGGATATGCTATCAAGTGAAAGAGAAGATAGAATCTGAAGTATTATCATTATTATGTGTGCCTTGCCTGAAGGCCAGGCATTGGCTCATTGCAGTATATCCTATGTGTGCCAGTCTTTTCAATGCCAATAGTTTCCTTCCATTTTCAAGCGATTCAATGTTGATAATATCTTCCTTCCTCTTCTTTTCCTCAACCCATCCTCCATTAAGTGTCTACAAACTCATTTCCTCCTAAAATGTCCCCTACCCAATCCCTCTAATTACATTGAGCAAAATTCTTTGCTTAATCATTCTTGAGGTAAGTAAAATATCAAATGGAATACATGAAGCAAACTGAGAATAACTCTTTAGATTATGCAGGAAAGGATAACATTAAATAGAAGAAGCTATATTCACATGGCACCTTTAACATAATTTTTAAAAATCTAAAGGCATTACAGGTTAATTATAAAACAGATACGAAACTGAACTGCACAGATTTTATGTCAGATGACCGTAAATTTGGTCAAAGGATCGAAGGAGTGTTGTAGAGGAGGAAACTGAAAATAAAGGGTATTTCAAAGCCTAAAAGACCTAGGCAACTGAAGTACTACTACTGAGGTGTGGGAAAAAACAGGAGATCAGATTAAACGAGCAAAAATGTGATGTTGGAGGAGTTTAAAGAGATAGCTGATGGTAAGGCTGTAAAGGGATTTGAAAACAAGTGCACATATTTTAACATTGTGTTTCCTTGACTAACAACCACTATAAAACAGTGAGCACAGGAGGGATAGGAGAATGGAACTCTGCAAGTCCAGACAACAGGCAGCAGAACTTGGATGACTTCAAGTCTACGGAAGGTAGAAAGTGGAAGATTAGTCAGGAGTTCTGAGGAAGGATCACCGGACCCAAAACGTTAACTCGGTTTTTCCCTTCACAGATGCTGCCAGACCTGCTGAGCTTTTCCAGCAACTTTGTTTTTGTTCCTGATTTACAGCATCCGCAGTTCTTTCGGTTTTGATTAGTCAGGAGTAATAGTCAAGTCAAGAGGTAGCAAAGGCATGAATAAGGATTTCAGCACCAGATCAGTCAGGACAGGGGTGGTCAGATTATGTTATGACGAAACGAGTAAATGGTTTTAGTGATGGTACAAATACAAGATTGGAAATTCACCCTGGTTTAAATGGAACACTAAGATTGTGGACAGACTACTAAATCTCTGACAATTTCTTGGGTGAGAGGTTGAACCAATAGCTGGCATGGAGTTATAAAAAAATAACATTAACAAATATTAGGAAAAACTCCTTTATTAAACTCCTTTATTATGTTGTAGAATAATCTACCAGGCATAAAGCACAATGGGGCTGCAAAGCACAATGGTGTTATGATAGACCAAGGGCACCAGGGGCTAATTGGCATGTTCTTGTTCATTATGTCCTTCTCTTGAAAAGACAACACCGTGAAGTTTACACAAAAACCCCTCATACATCCAAGAAACAAATATTTACAACATAGATACTAAAAATGCTGGGTTTTTTTGAATTATTGCCAAAAAATGCATGTGCTTGTCTGAGAAGGAAGCACCTGAGATTGTTCTTAATGTATTCTGCATCTTATAAGTTTTACAGTGTTTTATTTTCCTGCTACATCACTTCAATTGGTCTCAGTGGAATTCAATTTCACATGCCCACATTTCTGAAAAGTTGAACAATCCTGTACATGTTTAAAACTTTGTGACCTTCTAGTTCTGCATTTTCTCGCCACTATCTTCACAAGGCCAAACAATGATGGATAGCAGTCACTGGAAATACCAAGCAACGCCACACCTTTTGAAATAATAAGAAATGTTGCAATTGAAATAAATTTGATTTGTGTTTATTCACATCCGTTCTGCTTAGAAGCCTTCCAAATGTATTTGCCATAACACATCTTAATTTTCTTTCCCCTAGTGAAAGCAAATTTAGCTTAATGACCATCTCTTCACATCTCATCCCCTGTGCTGTGTGATTCCTAGGGTTTCATCTGACCTGTTCTGTTTCTCCAGTTCAGCATGTTTCTTGGCCTAATGGGATCTCGACTATCACTAATGCCTGAATTCAGGCAATCTGATTCACACCATGTGATAAAGAATCCACTGAGTGTACTGTATGCAGTAAACATTAAAGGTTGCAATAATATGCAATTGTAATGCTTTCAAACTAGTTTTTGTGTTTACCTTCCTGTTACAGTAGAACATCATCATCAGAAGTTATCCAACAGCAGATATAATTGTCCGTATGCCTGATGTTCACAAAAAGATAGGTCAAATCCAATCTGGCCAATTACCACCCATGATTCTAAACTTTAAATCTATTCATCAGCAAAGTCCTGGGAGGAGTCATGAAGTGTATCAAGGGGCATTAACTCACCAAGAATATGCTCACCAATCCTCAGCTTCTGTTAGGACCACTGGACACAAGAACTGGATTCTCGAAAAGATAAGTGACCACAATTGATACTAAGGCTGAATTTGACCAAGTGTGGCAACATTTGGAAAAAACTAGAGTCAATGGGAATTTGAGAGAAAATACTCCATTGATATGCTTGGCAAAATGGAAGATGGCTGTTTTCGTTGGAAGTCAATCATTTGAGCTCCTGCATGTTGCTGGAAGAGCTCCACAGGGCAGCAATCACTGAGAGCAACATGACATGTGTACACAAAAAAGCATTTCCAAACATTCTTTCGGAACCTAGCACAGAAAATAAACAGAACAAAAGCCTCAACCAAAATGTCACTTTTTTTTAATATGAAGGATGTTAAAAGTTTCAATAGTTTTGTATTTATTTAATCATTTTTAATGGCAACTCAAATTATTTCTCATGCCTGTGAAAAGCAGTTAGCTGGTTATCATTTTGCTAAACTAACAGATTTGTTAACTGAACAGATTTTCTTATGTTCCATACCTGCACCAAATGGTGTGCAGCCATTCAGCATTTTCTTCTCAAGGAACCTAGGGATGGGCAATGAGTGCTTGCCCAGATATTAAAGCGCACACCCCAGGAATACATTAAAAAATTGGACCTTTTTTTATCCATTTCCCCTCCATTTTGTTTTTTAACGGCCATAACACAACAAGAACATTAGAGGCTTGGCACATGGCCTCATCCTAAAAGTCGATACAATTATCCCTGTGGCTAAATAAAAACTGAGACAAAAACAGAAATTGCTGGAAAAGCTCGGTAGGTCTGGCAGCATCTGTGGAGAGAAATCAGAGGTAACGTTTTGGGTCAAGTGACCCTTCCTCAGAATAATTACCCCATGGCTAAGTGAGACTAGCGAGTGGGTACCCATACAGCATTACCTGGGAGTGACAGAAATGCCATTTAGGAATGCAAGTTGGAAGTGGGGAAGTGAAGGAAGGAGTCAATTATAACTCCACTGTGAAGCTTCTTCCAAGGATGCCCACCTTGAAGAAGTTGTCCTCCTCTCTCCGAAAAAGACCTGATGAAGGGTCCAGGCTCGAAAAGTCGACTTTCCTGCTCCTCTGATGCTGCCTGACCTGCTGTGTTCCTCCAGCTCCACACTGTATTGAAATGAAGGAAGGGTTCAGTCTGTGACTGACAAACATTAACTAAGTAATGATTAGGCTTCTCATATGGGTTGTCATCCAAAGATCCAGACTCCTTGCTGGAACTGATCACAAAAAGTCATGATTTAGTTTAGTTATAATGTTAATTGTGATGGATTTACTTGCCAACCCTACTTCCCAAATACTCATGTCTAATAATAACCAGATTATGAAAAATCAGAGCATCAAAATGATCCTGTCTCCATGAACCCAGAATCTAACAAGGAGTTTAAAGAAAAACTTCAGAAAAGGAGAGCAAAGCAACAAGAAGAAAAGAACAAATTTAAAGCCAGATGGAGGGTAACAAAGGTGGGAAGTTTGCCACTAACTCGGAGCAATACAAGCAGTCACTGTCAAATGTTTCTGAATGTTGAATCTGAACTCAAAACTTGAAGAGTAGAAGGGATAAACTGTAAGTAGTACTTAAAGACAAAATGCCAAGCTGTTTTAATTAAAAACCCGCAGTAATTTTAGACAGCTTTAACACCACAGACAGTGCTTCAGCTTCACACAAGACCTGCATGCAGCCCGCATCTGCTTGTGAAGCACAATGCTAAAGCCAGATGCTTGTCGATTAGAGCTTTTCAGGTGAAATGATGGCAGCGCTGTGTTGGGTGACTCAGACATGTTGCTCCTTAGCCACCAGCTGTTTCCTATTTTCTTTGCCAGATTTCTTTATAAATTGCAAATCAGAATAAGTCCCTTCAGAGTCAAAATGAGATAACCTACCTGCGACATCATGTTGCCAGAATAAATCTTTCAGATGAAAAACAATATCCACTGCAATCAAACAATAAAGACCATCTCAAGTTTAAGGACGACCAAACATTACATGATTTTCAGTCTACCATATGCCAAAATGAAACTGAATTCGATCTTTCGTCTTTAGGGAATTTGCACAAGAATCATATTAACATTTGAAGGGAAGCAGGGTTATATATAATGAAAGATTAGAAAGAATTCAAAGTGGACTTAGAGCTCCCTAACGTCCCAGGGTATAAACCTTCCACTTCGTGAAACATTGTCACCAATGCAGTTCTGGGGAGGTCTTAATTTTCATCCCATCATCTTCAAATCTGATCTCATCCTCACTTAAAGTCCATTGTCAGCTCTAGGTCAAATTTTTGGAATTCCCAGTCCAATTCCTTTGTTGAAAATATCTTCAAAACAAGGAAGCAATTCAAAGATAAGGCATACCATCAACATTTCAGAGCAATAGCAGACATCCAATATGAAAAAAAAAAGCTTTATAGAGTCATAGACTTATACATCATGGAATCAGATCCTTTGGTCCAACCAGTCCATGCCGACCATACTCCCAAACTAAACTCGTCCCACCTGTCTGCACTTGGCCCATATCCTTCCAAACATTTCATATTCATGTACTTATCTAAATGCCTTTTAAACGTTGTAACTGTACCTGCATCCACCACTTCCTCTGGAAATTCATTCCACACACCAACCACTCCCTGTGTAAAAAAAAAATTGCCCCTCATGTCTTTTATAAAATCTTTCTCATCTCACCTTAAAAATATGTCCCTTAGACTTTAAATCCCCCACTCTACAGAAAATACACCTGTCATTCATCTTATCTATACCTTTCATGATTTTATAAACTTTAATAAGGTCACCTCTCAACTTCCCATGCTCTAGTGATAATGGTCCCAGCCTATCCAACCTCTCTTTATAACTGTTTCAGAGATAGCAGGAACTGCAGATGCTGGAGAATCTGAGATAACAAGGTGTAGAGCTGGATGAACACAGCAGGCCAAGCAGCATCAGAGGAGCAGGAAGGCTAGCATCA
>NC_063359.1:9803599-9912722 GCF_021869965.1 Rhincodon typus | reverse complement strand
GAAGGCATTTCTGAAGAAGGGTCTAGGCCCGAAATGTCAGCCTTCCTGCTCCTCTGATGCTGCTTGGCCTGCTGTGTTCATCTAGCTCTACACCTTGTTATCTCTTTATAACTGAATGCTTTGCCAGTATGATCCACATCCTGGGAAGATAGAATAATATCAATAAGAATAATGAAGCGTTTCTTTTACAGCTAGTTAATGGTAGCCAGGACGACAAGAGAAATATTCAGACTGTGTCAGTGTAGCTAGATTCTGCTCGTTATTTAATAATATTGAAATCAGAAATTGCTAGAAACTCTCAGCAGGTCAGGTAGCATCTATAGAGAAGAGAAGAGAAGTTTAATGTTTCAGTTCTGTGACCCCTGTTGCTGAAGAATCATCACTTGTGTCGAACTCAGAGGGAACCGCCAGCATTAGTGAGATTTCCATACTCTTAGGATAAAAAAAAAATTTGATGAATAAACATTCATATGCAAATAAAAAAAGAATTTAAGTAATTTATCAAAATGTCAATTTTTCTTTTGATCTATGTTTCATCTTGAAAAATAAAATCTTTTGGAGTTCCAGCCTCTAGGAAGGCATGCAATTAGTTATCTTAGATAACATGGTGTAGAGCTGGATGAACACAGCAGGCCAAGCAGCATCATAGGAGCAAAAAGGCTGACGTTTCAGGCCTAGACCCTTCTTCAGAAATGGGGGAGGGGAAGGGGATTCTGAAATAAATAGGGAGAGAGGGGGAGGCGGATAGAAGATGGATAAAGGAGAAGATAGGTGGAGAGGAGATAGACCGGTCAAAGAGGTGGGGATGGAGCCAGTAAAGGTTGAGTGTAGGTGGGGAGGTAAGGAGGAGATAGGTCAGTCCAGGAGGATGGACAGGTCAAGGGGGCGGGATGAGGTTAGTAGGTAGGAGATGGGAGTGGGGCTTGAGGTGGGAGGAGGGGCTAGGTGGGAGGAAGGACAGGTTAGGGAGGCAGGGACGAGCTGGACTGGTTTTGGGATGCGGTAGGGGGAGGGGAGATTTTGAAGCTCGTGAAGTCCACATTGATACCATTGGGCTGCAGGGTTCCCAAGTGGAATATGTTATCTTGTTCTGTCTCAGAGGTTTTCTGCTAGTTTGTTGGAAGCTTGCAACAATTCCTACTTACAACAAGAAAAACAACTGCTGAAAATTTGTAGGCTCATGTGGGTCCCGGGCCTGGTCTCCCAGTGGCTTTCAGTCTGGTCTTTTGGCTGCTCATGACAGGTCCTGGCTTGGTCTCTCGGCAGTTCATGGTGGGTCTCGGGCCTGGCCTCTCAGCGATATTTCAGCCGGTCTCTCGTGGTGGTGTCTCGCCTGGGTGTGCGAGTAGATCCTGCCCAGGCATGTTCCCAAGGCACCGAGGGAGAGGTGGCAGTTTCAGCATCAGCGACTGTATCTGCGACAGCGTCATCAAAAACAGACTGAAGACTGAGATAAGCAAGGTCTCAAAGAGTGTCGAACTTTTAACTTATTCCTTTATTTTCCGAGTTTAAACTACAAATTTTTCTACTATTCTATGAAGTAATGCTTAACTTTTTAAACTCATTTCTGTTACTACTTTGTCGCTAAGTGTTTTCCATACCTTGGTACTTTGGGACCTAAGATCGCATCATTTGTGGTGACTTAATACACTTTTCACTGCGCTTCTGTACTTGAATACACATGACAATAAAATCTAAAATCTAAATTGCTTCATTTGTGATGTGGTCAGTTTCAGCAGCAGGAATGGTAAGAAAAACACTACCAAAAATATGGCTACTTCATTTCCCATTGTTTCATGTTATCTTGTCACCTTACACCTTCTATACTCTTCTCAGATACATGGCTGGCATCCAAAAATTAACACATGCCTATTTTACACTATAGTTTCTTCCAGTTCAGAAGCTGAAAATTTGCTGCAGTGATTCCATGCAGTAACAATTAAGAATGTATAATGTCCTCGCAGAGGGACAACAGTTTACTGTGGACTTCGATTGCCACTAAATTCCCATTCAGTGGCATTTATGTTACGGGGAATGAATGTCACTACATCTCCAGTGAATATGATTTTTTAGAAACCAGCTAAAAAGATGGATTTGCAAAAGAACTAGCTTTGTCATTTATGCCAGCGATAGCAGAAAGAGAAAGTCAAATAACAGCCTTACAGCTTCTGTTTGTTGCTAAAAATAAAATACAGAGTCTGCAAGGCTGCATTTGCAGAGTTCTCTAAAGACTGGTCAATGCTGTCCCTGAGGGAACTTGCATGATTTTGACAAGGTTCAACTATGCAGATTTTTAAGCAAATGAATACTTAAGAAACTACCTCAGGAGCGTTCCTATTCACTCATCTTTGGCTAAGAGAAAATAATTGCAGCACTGTTAGCAAGATTCACTGGACATTTTGTCAGTTGGAAAGGGAGCAAATTTCCTTTCCATCCTGGATGATAATGCAACCCATTACAAATATTGCATGAAATGAATCTTTACAAAGCCTACAGTCGCAGGTTCCATTAAGATATTATGTTTCGGATTTGAAATTAAAGGGATATTGTCTTCATGTTTAGCATGTTTTTTTAAAATTTTTGTACAAGTATTTAATGCAATGGTGTATAAATGGAAAGGAAACGAGATACCCCACATTGGATCTGCTTGGCTCAGCTACCTCTAATTAAGAATATTTTTTGCATTTAAACCTTACTCCAAGAAATGATCACCATACCTTGGCTAACGCTTCTACATTTTTGGAGGTTATGGGCTCAGAAGGAAGTGAATGAGCCTGTTATTTCCTTCCCCGCCCTCATTTCCCATGCTTTTTTACCCTATTCTCCCCATTTTCCAGTATCCCTGCCATTTTTTTCCTAGTCTGTAGCCTCCTCAACTTGAGAACCCAGTGATTTTAGGCTCTCTTGCGACAGCAAGCCCCTTCTTTCCTGATATTCCACTCTCCATTGTGTCTGACTGAGAGATTTCCTAGCATTTGTGGGATAGGGATGCTTTTACTTAACTTATATAGCTCTTTCCTGGGATAGTCAAGAGATAAAGCAGTTTCTCAACAGCTGTGCATTGCATATTGAAAAATACCTTTTTCAGTGTTTTAAGTTGCAAACAGACATAGTGGAATGCAATGTGTCCATAGTCTGTAATAAGCAAGTATCCATGCTTTCAGAGTACAGCTCACAACTATTACAATATAGAGTCATAGAGACATCGAGATGTTCAGCGCAGAAACAGACCCTTTGGTCCAACTTGTTCATGCCAATCAAATATCCTAAATAAATCTGGTCCCATTTGCCACCATTTGGCGCATAAACCCTGTAAACCCTTCCTATTCGTATTGCCTCTCCAGATGCATTTTAAATGTTGTAATTGTACCAGCCTCTACCACTTCTTCTGGCAGGTCATTCCATACGTGCATCACCCTCTGTGTGAAAAAGATGCCCCTTATGTCCTTTTTAAACATTTCCCCTCTCACCTTAAACCTATGCCCTCTAGTTTTGGATTCCCCCACACTGGGGGAAAGACCTTGTTTATTTCCTCTATCCATACCCTCATGATTTTATAAACCTCTACAGGGTCTGATGGATTTTTTTTTGCAAATCCTCAGCCTCTGATGCTCCAGGGAAAATAGTCCCAGCCTATTCAGCCTCTCCCTATTCCTCAAACCCTCTAACCCCTGGCGACATCTGTGTAAATCTTTTCTGAACCCTTTCAAGTTTGAAAACATCCTTCCTATAGCAGGGAGACCTGAATTTCATGCAGTATTCCAATAGTGCCCAACCAATGTCCTATACAGCTACAACATGACCTCCCAGCTCCTATATTCAATGCACTAACCAATAATGGCAGGCATACCAAATGTCTTCTTCACTATCCTATCTACCTGCAACTCACCTTTCGAGGAACTATGAACCTGCACTCCAAGGTCTCTTTGTTCAGCAACACTCCCCAGGACCTTACCATTAAGCGCATAAGTCCTGCCCTGAGTTGTCTTTCCAAAATGCAACACCACAAATTAAACTCCACCTGGCACTCCTTGGCTCCATTATCAATTATTTGGCAATGTCTGTAAATGCTTTTCACAGGCAAGCGTTTTTGGTTTGTATAGGGTTCTCTGTACATCGAGTGGCTGTAATACATGTTAAAACCAGCTTAGTTCAATTGCAGTACATACAATGAGCACTGCAAGTCTTTAAAAGCAGTTCTATTTAGACAGAGTGAAAACCTTAACAAGCTGAAAGAATATATGTTGTTAAAAATGCGCAACACAGAAAAAGTACATTTTCAGTGCATGTGACACACTCTCAAGGAATTATCATATTAGTCCCACTTCCATGCTTTTTCACTCAAACCTTGAAAGTTTCACCTTTTCAAGAACCATGGAATGATTACAGTACTGAAGGAGGCTGTTGGACCCATCATGTATTTGCTAAAGAAGCAATTCACCCTGTGCTATTCAATTTTCTTCTTCTGTTGAATTTGCTTCCACGACACTTTCTCCTCATTTTTTGTTCGGTTTTCTTTTGTCAATTACTTTAAATCTGCGTGACGTGATTATCAATGCTTCCACCTGTTGAACCAGTTTCTCTGCACTTAAACTATAAAAATCATCATCATTTTGATCTCCTTTAATCTTCTCTGATCAAAGGAGAATAATCTAATTGAATTATCATATGCAATTCTTTGTGTGCATGCATAACTCTGCATACAAGACATTCTCAAACATTTTACAGCTGAAAAAATTATTTTTGAAGTGCAGTCATTGCTATGCAAAAATAGGCGAATGTTTAAAGCGCCAAAAGAAATACCTCCCAGAATCTTAGTCGAGTAGGACTGTTGGGAAAGACAATAGAAGAACTGTCATCTCTTTGATGAGTACATTCACCTGACCCATCAGACAAGACCTTTCTTTAACGCTGCCTGACCACTGCACCAGTGTCAGTATAGATTATGTGCTGATGTTGGGAAGTGGAATTTTAACCTTCTGAGATTGTCGAGTTAACAGCACTTGTGTTTGCAAGTCAATTTGGGTGTAGACGTGCATATGAATGTGTGCATCCCCACAATCAGTTACAAAAATGTTTAATCCAGATGTTCTGAAACAACCCAATGGCAGGTGGGTCTTGAACATCGACCTTCTGCTAAGGACTCTACCACTGCACTACAAGACCCCTTATATAAATTGTATATTCAATATAAAGCTTCTGAATTAATCAGCAGATAAGTTAATATATTTTGTATTAGCAAAAATTCATTATAATATTCCAGCAGTACATCATTATCTTTGAAGCTGATTGGAATGTCTTGAGATTGAGAAAAGTACTATGAAATTTTATTAGCAACATGACAAGTAGTACACATGTAGAACACTAATTGTTTCTAAACAGCTGAGCCAAAATATTTACGTTTCTTCATTATATTGTATCAAGTTCAACCACAAACCTTAAATAGATGCAAGTACAATTCAACTAATGCAACTCCGAGACAAGCCCCTAATGTTCTCATTCCTGATCAGGTTGAGACAAGGGAATAAGAGACAAAGCCAAAGATGCAGCCAAGCAAGAGAAGATATTTAAAAGGGATTAAAGTCAACAAAAGTGAAGATTGTGCAGCGTGTATAACAGGTAGCCAAATGAGACACTATTAAAAAATTTAATCAAGGGATATAGTCATAACTATCAAAGCCAACATTTTTTGCCAATACATTATTGCTCTTAAAAAGATAGTGGTAAGCTACCCACTCAACAACTGAGTTGCTCACTAGGCCATTTCAGAGCACAATTAAAAGTCAAGCATATTGCTCCAGTCTGTAGTCACACATAGGTCTGACTGGACGAGAACAACAAATTTCCTTCTCTTGTGAACAGAGAAGTGTAGTGCTTCTAACTTTTGCATTACATGGTCACTTATTAACAAATGAACTAGGAGCCAAAGTCAGCCATTCAGCCCCTCGAGCCTGAGTCTGGCCCACCATTCAGTAAGGTCATGGCTTGCATGTTTGTGATGCAAATGCCACCTTTTCAATTACTTCCAATGACCTTTGATTCCTTTGCCTTAGAAAATCTGTTCATCGCTGCCTTGAACATATTAAATGGTGCCGCCTCCATTGACTTCTTAGGAAAGATCCAAAGCCATACAACACTCAGAATTACATCGTGGCTCTATTACTTATAGAAAAAATGTTTTTATTCCAGTTTTATTTAATTAATTTAATTTGTGGCATTGTGGGATTTGAATATTTGTCACCACATGATGAATACAAGCCTCTGGATTACTTATCCAGTAACAAAACCACTTTATTTCTTTTTCTCAATGCTGCAGTGCAAAATGAACTTTTACATCTAAATGTTTTGGATTTAGTTTACATGCTACAAAATGTATTTTTAATCAAATATGTCACCTTTAAATATGCTGATTAAAAGCTATACATCTTCAAACAGGATGACCAGTCAGCTGCAAGGGAGAGGAATATTCCAGGCATTATACTTTTTTGAAATAAAGCAGCAACCAATCAGCACCCTCTTCTCATGCAGAATGCATTGTTGCTTGCTTTGAGATTTAGCTTTCTTCCATCTGATGAATGCAAAACAAAAAAATGGACAAAACATGTGTTCCCCCGCCCCCCCCGCCCCATGCAATATTCACCTGCCAAATTGTGATTTGGAGTTAATAGCTTGTTTGTCCAGGTGAGGGATGTTTGCGCTTGCCAATGGAAGCCATTCCCATTTCAGACGCATTATACAATCCGAGCAGATAAAATCCACTGAGACACACATGAGTCTCCTGCAAGAGGCTCAGAATCCAGACAATAGGAAAAAGGAGGCACATCAAAAGCAGTAGTGTCAGGGAATTTCAGCAAGGAAATTTAGACCTCCACAAACAAGGAAGACAATATTTGCTTTACGATAGTTTTTGCTTCTTACTGATATATGGTAAGACAACCAGTTCATGACTCAGAATCATAGAATCCCGACAGTATGGAAGCAGGTCTTTTGGCCCATTGAGTCCACACTGGCCTCCAAAGAGCATCCCACTCAGACCTATCCCCCTATCCTATCCCAATAACCCTGCATTTCCCATGGTTAATCCTGCTAACTGACACATTCTTGGACTGTGGGAGGAGGTACCCAGAGGAAACCCATGCAGACACAAGGAGAATGTGCAAACTCTACATAGACAGTCACCCATGGGTCGAATTGAAGCTGTGTCCCTGGCACTATGAGGCAGCAGCGCTAACCACTGAGGCACTGTGCTGCCTGTGACTCCTCTTTCTTTTGTCTCCTTGTTTCTTTTTAAATTCCATGCAATGCACTCCTTGGAGCCCTTTCTTTATCCCATGTGACCAGTGCTCTTGCAGTGTTTTAACATTGCTGTCGTACTTAGATCTTGTTACAGAAAACTTTTTATTAACCAGCACCTATGGGACAAGGAGTACACCAGTGGATTAAATATTCCGATTGATCAAGATGTCTATAATAATCAATGTAAGAACACACGCTAAGTAATAGAAACATAATGCAGGGGTCTGTCATCACTGTTATATTTTATTTACAGCATAAATCACTTAAATAATAATACACTTGGCCTTAAATAAAATTTATTGGCAGAAAGCCTTCTCACTTGCACCCTCAATAACTACTCGCCCATCGCAGAGATCATGAAAATACGGTTAACTTTCTGGTATTTCAGGTATATAATTTTTGCCAGTTTATCAAGTGCCAGTTCATAATGTGCTGATTAAAACAAAGTTTTGTTTGTTATTGGTCACAGATCCAGAGTCGTGATGCAAATACGCTATCCTTAACACTCTAAGACAGTCCATTGTTAACATTTCCCAAAACCATTTGCTAGTCTTAATAACTCTTATATTCATTTAATTACAGTTCTAAAGTCCATTGGTCAATATAATTCAAAGCCTAACCTTTGATCACAACTGGTAAAAGTGCAGACATTTCCAAGCAGTCCCTACTCCTCTTTTCCTATTTATGCTGTCAGTACAGATCATCAATCCTGTTACAGTGTGACTTGAATTTAA
Organism: Rhincodon typus; assembly: GCF_021869965.1. Lineage (NCBI taxonomy): Eukaryota > Metazoa > Chordata > Chondrichthyes > Orectolobiformes > Rhincodontidae > Rhincodon > Rhincodon typus. Next base: position 9,904,692 of record NC_063359.1, on the reverse strand, counting down.
GTCAAACCACATAGACCATATGTTCCCAGTCAAGCATACATTTAGAATTAACCACTCATCCACTAGAAACACACATAAAATTCACGTAAAAAGAACTTATACTGGACATGGTATAAAAAGTATAAAAGATACAAAAAGCATAAAAATACAAAGAATTTAACACGATTCTAATTTCCCACACCCCATCCACTGCATGCAAATATAATATCTCAACCAAAGCAGACTGATGGCCAGCTGTTCTGTTCTCTAACACCTACACAACTTACATAGAAACAAGAGTAGACCATTCAGCCCTCAAGCCTGTTTCACCATTCAATGAGATTGGCCAAATTCTATATACCTGCCTTTGGCCCGTATTCCTTAATACCTTTGCTTGACAAAAATTTATCCAACTCAGATTTAACATTAACAATTGATTTAGCATCCTTTTCCATTGTGGGAGATAGTTCCAAACATCTACCACTCTTTTTGTGAGTAGGGCATCTCTCCTGAATGTCTGCCCCTAATTGTCAGATTATGCCCCCTTTTCTAGAATCCCCAACCAGTGGAAATGGAAACTTTGAAAACTTTGATCAGATCACTCCCTTAAGCTTCTAAATGCTAGAGAAAACAGGCTTAATTTGTATAATCTCTCCTTAAAACTTCAGATTGATTTCTCCCTATTGGGATGGCTGGAGACAAAATGTTCCATGCCATATTTGTATCACTTTGGATGACTTTGGGTGGAAATATCCCTGTGTGAAGCTAGCTTGCTTTTTTGTTGAAGTTCCAGCTATAATGTAATTGCACCCCAAAGTGACCTAGGGGTGCAGACACACAATTCTTTGAAGTTTGCGTCACATATAGACAAGGTGGTTAAGAACACATTTAGCATGCTTGCCTTCATTGTTCAGTCCTTTGAGTATAGGATTTGGGAAGTCATGCTGAGATTGAACAAGATGTTGGAGAGGCCTTTTCTGGTGTATGGTGTTGAGTTCTGATCACCCTGCTATAGGAAGGATGCCATTAAGCTCAAGAGAATTCAGAAGAGATTTACCAGGATGTTGTCAGGTATGGAAGGTTTGAGTTATAAAGAATGGCTGGGACCTTTTCACTGGAGTGTAGGAGGTCGAGAAGTGACCTGATAGAAGTTTATAAAATAATGAGAGGTATAGATTGAGTTAATGGTAGGTGTCTTCTCCCGAGGGTGGGAGATTTCAAGATTAGGAGCATATTTTAAAGTGAGAGGAGACAGATGAAAAAAAAAAATCAGAGGCAACCTTTTTTTACATAGAGAGTAGTTTGCATGTGGAATGAAATTCCAGAGCAGGTGATGAATGTGGACAGAGTTAAAACGTTTTAAAGGCACTTAGGTAAGTCCATGAGTAGGAAAGATTTGGAGGGATGTGGACCAGGAGCAGGCAGGCTGGACTAGTTTCATTTGGGATTATGTTCGGCCTGGATTGGTTGGACCTAAGGGTCTGTTTCTGTGCTATATGTATTTATGGAGTCAGGATTTCAAAGCATTATGGTGTGAAATGGAATGAGCCTTCCTGAAGAGACAGCCTCATTCCACATGTAAGTCAGTTGGTTCATCAATGCCTCACTTAGAGCTCACAGGTTTAGTTGTACTGGTTGAAATCTTGCAACCTGAGTGTAAGTTGAATTTGCGTGCAACCAATGAAGATTTTTGTAGAACTGAAGGAATACAGATGTCATGCGTTGTTGTCATTTTAAAGACTCTAGCATTTCTGGCATTGACCTTCTCAATGTCACAACACCACCTTGTTTCTTCCAAAGCCTCATGCCAATACAGTGAATGCAGCAATAGAATTACTGTATGTTGGTCTGAAGAAGTCAAAGGATTAGTTAGCGGATTAGTGCTCTTCACAATCTAAAATACTCATGATATAAAATAATAGTACAAATTGTGCCTCAGCTAATTTTATGAGGTTTATAGTTTTTGCAAATTAAATGCAGGCTAGCTGAAGAAGGGTGAAGTATTTTATCCTTGACAGCTAATTCATACTTTTATAAAAGCTTAAAACGAGATATAGTTTACTCTAATGAAATGAGTGGCAAACAGCCAGATTATGATGCAAAACAAAATGATAATTAGCAAGTGCTGGTCCTGCAATCACAGATTCAGTTCTGTCTTCGTATTTATAAAACATTAACCAAAATAGTTCCTCGGATTGTTTGCAACATATTTTTTGTCAGTTAAGAACTGGGCATATTGTCACATTTCAATATTTTTACAGACCACAAAATTGGGAACTCTTTACCTTCCACTGTCAGGATCAGTGCTTGACAGTGGGAGATGCATGATGAAATCTGGCAAGAATGCATTATTTACATGTTACAGAACCCCAAGATTTGTGACAAAAGTCAGCCAACCACATCAATACACAAGCAGAGGAGATGAAATTTAATCCCTCCATGAGTTGAATTGATTTAAATCTCGATTTATCTAATCTCCTGTACTGGCTAGGCTGAACAGACTGGGGTTATTTTTCCTGGAGCGTTGGAGGCTGAGGGGTGACCTTATAGAGGTTTATAAAATCATGAGGGGCATGGATGGGATAAATAGACAAGGTACTTTTTTCTCTGAGGTGTGGGAGCCCAATACCAGAGGGCATAGGTTTAAGGTGAGAGTGGAAAGATTTAAAAGGACCTGAGGGGCAACTTCTTCATGCAGAGGGTGGTGCATATATGGAATGAGCTGCCAGAGGAAGTGGCAGAGGCTGGTGCAATTACAACATTTAAAAGGCCAGTTGTATCCTGGATGGGTACATGAAAAGGAAGGGTTTAGAGGGATATGGGCCAAATGCTGGCAAATGGGACTAGATTTATTTAGGATATCTAGTCAGCATGGGCAGGTTGGACTGAAGGGTCTGTCTCTGTGCTGTATATCACTATGACTCTATGACTACATTTTAAATAGTTGTTCGTAGGCTATAGGTTGTGTGGATTCCTGTGGTCGTGAAAAGGTACTATACGTATGCAAGGTAGTGGAGATGATGTTGTCATGGTCATGTCACTGGCTCGCAATTCAGAACTATCCTGTAGAATTCATATTGGACCACAGAAGACTTATATTGGATTCAAAACTCTGTTTCGCTCCATAGAGTCTGCCAGTTGTTGCTGCTGAAATTCTCTGGAACTTTGTGGTTTTATTTTGCTTCTCCAGCACTTCTCTTTTAAATGAGCAATAATCCAGAAACCCAGCCCGATGTCTTGGGTACACTAGTTCAAATCCTAATACTGCAGCCAGTGAAATTTAAATTCAATCAACAAAAGCTTGAGTATAGCTTCAACATTAGTGGTCATAAAACTCATAGATGGGTTTTCATAATCAATATCACTAATTCTATTTTGGAGATCCTTACCTGGTCTGGCCTTTGAGAGACCTCAGATGTACAACAATTTGGTACAACAGGACAGCACGCAACTCAGTTCATGGTTATTTAAGGATGAACAAAAATACCTGCTTTGCCAACGATGCCCATACCCCATGAAAGAATAGATTGTAAGTGCATTTTAAGCAGTTCAGAGAATGTTTACCACACTAATACCTATATCAGTGAGTTCTCATAAGAGGAAAGGTTGGATAGGCTAGATTTGAACATGCAGGAGTTAAGAGGCAGCTTGATTGAAACATATAAGATTCTGAAGTGTCTTGACAGGATTTTCATGAAGAAGATATTTCCTGTTATGGGAGAATCTAGAACTGGAGAGTTTGGAGTCACTGCTTAAAGATCAAGGTCTACCCATTTAAAACACTATAAAGCATTATTTTGTTTTTTCTGAGAGTCATGAGATTTTGAAACTCTCTTTTGAAAAATGCAGGAAGCTGTGTCCTCGACAGGACAATAGATTTTTGTTAAGCAAGAGGATGAAAAGGGATGGGTGGAAACACAGATTCAAGGTTACACTCAGATTAGCCACAATTTTGTTGAATGGTGGAGCCATCTCCAGGAGTTCTTCCTGCTTTTTGTTCATATGTAGAATGAAGTAAAAGTCTTATGAGTGAATGGCAACATGTTTTATTAAACACAACTGTAGAATGAGGATGAGAAGTATTCTATGGGCATATGATAGCAACCACTGAAAACATGTGGTTGAGCAGATAGCTACATACGTCTCCTTTTCCAGATGGGTCTAAGGGCCTATTGAGTCTAAAGTGGTAGAGGAAAACCAGCAGGCAGACCGATAAGAAGAGAATTTTGTCTGAAATAAGAAGTAGTTTATTGCACGATAGCAATCAGATACAAATTACACAATGGAGATGGATAGAGTTACAAAGATTATGAAGGACTTCAATGGTAGCTCTATCTCCCTCAATATCCAGAGCTGTTCTGTGTTTCCCACTAAGACCAGATGACATCATCAGATTGGGTGGAGCTTAATGCTGTCTTTCAGAATCATTACCTTATATGGCACGGGGAGGATATGTTACTTGGAGCTAGCATCAGTTGTGGCAGAATTAGCTTGTTTAATGGTCATTAATTGCCCTCATCGGGGCTTAATTTGGCATCAGGATGGGGAGAATGTCCAAGGCCATCCTGTTGAGACTTAATCAGGCTGGAGGCAGAAGGTTGGCAGGATCTCTATTCACAACCATCTCACTTGATGAAATGCCCTTCCAGAACCAATCCTGCCATAGAGAAGGCACAAGATTGCATCCAGATTTAAAACTTTAGGTTGGTGACCTTTCATAGTGACTGGTGAAGGTGCTTAACCATTATAGTTTTAATGGCTTTTGAAGACTGGTTGTGGCACATGATGGAAAAGGATATAAAACTAGAATCAAAGAACAATTTAGTGCATAGGTTTTTTGTAAGAGATTGAAGTGAAGCGGAGGACAGAAGCAAGTTTTATGGTTCAAGTCTAAAAATATGCTCTGAATCAGACATTAAATCATTGATGATAGAGTCATGCAGCACAGAAACAGGCCCTTTAGCCCTTGGACATTCTTCCTACCCACCATTTTCATGCCATAAATAAATAAAACACACAGATAGCCATAATGGTGTCAAAACTGATTCTCTCTCATACTGCTGCACTGGTGATTACAGTAGCCAGCAGACTTGCTGGGTCAAGTATTATTCAGTCATCTTTATAATCCTCTGTGCATTCTCATATCCATTCTCAATAATGAGGGAACTTACAGCACAGATGGAAACCTTTCAATTTTCCCTGCTCTTCATTCATATCTTTTTTCATATCTATTCTTTGCAATTACCTCTGTAAATTACATGATTGCTTCTAATTCCCCAGATTCTTGTGCAAAGCATCCCATCTGCCTGTTTCTCTACTCTGCATTCCACGCAACTCTTCATAAAATACACTCACGGAAGAAAATGCTTATGATTCCTCGTTCATTCCTCCCTAGCAGAAAGCAGATCGGCAATAGCAGTGTGCAATATGCTTCTCAATCGGAATTCCTGGCCAATATCCCCACCATTTTATCACGTAGTCAAGACCCATTATCTTTTAAATATTTATGGATACTAAACTCTGACTTGTGAATACTGGAAATAAAATGTACCAGATTCAATTGCTGATGGTATGTTTTATCACCACTCATTTCCCTTAGTGACTGCTCAAAGTCCATTTCACTTGCAGTTATTCAGTTTTGATGAGCTGATATTCCATAAGCTTTTTCCAACAGAATAGTAATGAAAATGTGTTTCTTTTTTAAGGACTTGTCAAATGACCGACACACAAGAGTGAGATGGCTGGTGAATTAGAACAAACAGATTTAATGCAAGTTCTGAAATTAATATAAAATAACTAATCAAGAAACTGAGTAACTGGTGATAGCACACAAAAAAAAAAGCTCATTACCTCACCATCTCTCACAGAAAGCATTAAGGGGAGATTGAATTTTTATTTAAAAATAATCTTTCTTAATAATTGACTTCAGCATTGTGAAGCCTGTATGGAAACATTAAGTTAATGACTATTCTGGCACATGTCTTTACCACAATTTTAAATTAATTGGTTAAATGTCTTCCAAAAAATGTTAACACTTAAAGCCCTTGTACCACTATTCTATAAATGTAGATTCCTATCTATTTTGACAGGATTCTTAGGGTAATCATGACAGTGTTTGATACATCACACTTTCACTAATTTCCTTCCTCTTTCTCATCAAAGGCCCAGGTTCTTAGAAGGGAACAGGTCTACTGGGCAGCATGGTGGCTCACTGGTTAGCACTGCTACCTCACAGCACCACACACCCAGGTTCAATTCCACCCTCAGGTGACTGCCTGTGCGGAGCTTGCACATTTGCCTTGTGTCTGCCTTGGTTTCCTCTGGGTGCTTTGGTTTCATCCCACAAAGATGTGCAGGTTAGGTGAATTGGCCATGCTGACATCACCATGGATTTGCAGGCTAGATGGATTAGCCGTGGAAAATGCAGGTTTACTGGTTTGGGGTAGGTCTGGGTGGCATGCTCTTCAGAGGGTCATGATCGGCTGAATGGCCTGCTCGCTGTAGGGATTCTATGACATACAAACTACAAACAGGAGAAGGTTATTCAGCCCCTTTGACATTGCTTTGCCCTCCAACACAATTGTGGTTGATCTGTTTGTGTTTTGAATGTTATAATCCCATCTACCCCCAATAACCTTTGATACCATCTCCTAACAAGAATCTACCTCTGAATATTTTTAAAATCAATGCCCCTGCCTCTATTGTCTTTTAGGGCAGAGAGTTCCAATGTTACACAAACATCTGCGAAGAGAAAAAAATATATTCTCCTAATTTCTGTCACAAATGGGCAATCCTTATTTATAATTAGTGCCACTAATTATGGACTGCACAACAACAGGACACATCCTTTCTATGTCCACCCTGTCAAGACTGTTCAGAATCTTGTATACTTCAATTAAATCATTCATCATGTTTCTAATCTTCAGTGAAAACAAGCTTTTGATGACTTTGATCATTATTGATGTGAGCACCAATATGATATATTGGTTGCTTATTCAACTACTCACATTATCACACCTTAAGCCAGACACACATACCTCCAAGCAGGAATGAAGCAATGGCAATCAGAATCAAGAATTCTGGTAGATTTCCAGTGAAGAGCCACTAACAAAAAAAATGTTTGCATTCCAACTCAGCAAAGGTCAGTTAACTTGGGAAGGATGCATTCACTAATGTGGGATGTTATGTGCTATGTTGACTATTACAGCATCTGGTGACAAACATACTGACGAAGCCATCAAGTGAACTAAGAGATTAGGATTTCTATGAGATTGCAAGATCAGCAGCAAGTCCTGATGTTTCAAACTTTCATCCTGGTGTCATATGAATAGTTACTTTACATTTTGTATGCAACAGCTTTAATCGACTAATTGTGCACAATGAGCTTAAAACAGAAATTTTTGTGTAATAGGTGCAGTGAAAATGACCATCCTTGACATCAAGGCTACATTTGGCTGAGCCTGAGGAAAATTGGAGTAAATGGGAATCATGGGAAGGCTTTACACTGGTTAAAGTTATACCTTGCAGAAAGGAAGCGGTGATTGTTGGAGATCAGTCATCTCAGCTCCAGGACATTTCAACAGGAGTTCCTCAGGACACTGTCCTAAGCCTAACCGTCTTCAGCTGCCTCATCAATGACCTTATCAAAAGGGCAGAAGTTGGGACTTTCGCTGATGTTTGCACAATGTTCTGCGACTCCCCAGATACTTCAGAAGTCTACATTCAAATGCAGCACAACCTGTATAATATATAGGCTTCAGCTGGTAAGTATAAAGTGTCATTTCTGTCACACAGGAGCCAGGCTGTTAGCATCTCCAATAAAACAGAATCTAACCATCATCCCTTGACATTGAGTGCAATTACCAACACTAAATCCCACAATCAACATTCTGGGGGGTTACCACTGACCAGAAACTGTACTGGACTGGTCATAAAAATACTGATGCTTCAAGAGCAGGTCAGAGGCTAGGAATCCTGCGGCAAGTAACTCACCTCCTGACTCTCCGAAGCCTGTCCAACATCTACAAGGTACACATCAGAAGAGTGATGTAATATTTCCCAATTTCCTGGATGTGTGCAGCTCCAACGGCACTCAAGAAGCTTGACGCCATCCAAGAAACACAGTCCACTTGATTGGTACCACATTGCCAAACCTTCACTCCATCCATCAAGACTCAGTAGCAGCAGTACATACCATTTGAAAGATGGACTGCAGAATTTCAACAGGTTCCTTAGACAGCACCTTCCAAACCCACAATGACTACCATCGAGAAGGATCTCTCTGGACCATTCACCATTGTAACTTGGAAATACATCACTTTTCTTTCAGTTTTACTGAATCAAAATCATGCACCTCTCTCCCTGAAGGTATTGTAGGAGTACACACACCAAATGGACTGCAGTAAGTTATAACGACAATTCACTAATTCACTCCATCTCTCCCACCTTCTCAACTAGTGACGTTGACATCCCATGTGTGATATGAAAGTCAACATTATATTAAATAAAAAGATATGCCTTCATTTGCTTTCCCTTCACGGTTTTCCTGCAAAATCACTTTCTGCCAGGTTTGTCGGTGGCACTTTGACAGCGGCAATGCTAACATTAGGGAAGAGTAAACAACAACTTAAACCATTATAAAAAAACAGAATAAGGGCTCGTTTCAACTTCTTATCCAACTCAGGTCACGCTATAACATGGAGTAGCACCATGATGCTGTCTGTATGTTGGGTAGAAGTATTTCAAGGACACAGTTTTCATCAAAGTCACGTGTGCAGCACCAGAACCAAGCCATCTACTGTGGAATGTAGCCTCATCCACCATTCACAGCCACCATCACAGGCTTCAAATCGCTCTGGATCACTTCATTTCATGCTTGAACTAAATGTTATTTATTGGGACGAGCTGTAATTTCATGCTGCACATTATAATTATGCTAAACCTCAGGATACATGCTGACTTGAAAATACCTGTTACAGGTCTCCTGACACGTTGGGCAATAGGAGCAATCTTCCTTAGAACCTGCTTAGAAGAATCACAATTGGAAACTTCCTTGTCTTCTTTTTTCAAAATGCAGATCCCCGAGAGAGACATCAACAGCTTTCATTTTCTCTAGCAGCAATACATCAGTTTGACAAACCATCACAGCTGTCGACTCCAGGAATCTAATGGTTACAAAATGCTAGGTTTTATCTTGCAGAATAAGGCGGTTCAGTATGAGTTCAATAACAACAGCCTGTCTTTTTCACAGTTGATTTTTCATGGGAGGGAGGCCATTTGGCCCATCATGTCCATACCAACTCCTTGAAAGAGTTATCCAATTAGCTCTCTTACCCCACTCTTTCTGCATGATGTGACAAAAACAGTCCAAAAGTACATACCAAAATTGGCAATAGGTGGCTGGGTCTGGATCTGGATGGGAGCCTCTTTGGAGGGTCAGTGCACATTCAATGAGCCAAATAGCCTCTTTCCACACTGTAGAGATTCTATGATTCTAGTCATTTGACTAACTTGATTAAGTCAGCTCCAACTCTCATCAATAGGCTGTGACATTTGCTTTCATTAACTGAGAGAACAGGGAGTGAAACACTTTTTGGAAGAGCTGTCTTTTAAAGGAGACGTTAGACTGAGGACCTTGCAGTTGGACCTAAAATTCTCATCAGGTTATTTTGAAGCAAAGCAGGGGGAAAGCTGGTGAAGTGTTTGCCCCTTAGTTATTCCAACAAAAGCAGATTGACTGGCCTGTCTTGAATTCCTTTGTGGGAATAGGCACGTGAAAATTGTCCACCATATTTCAACAACAGTGACAACTTTTCGAGGTGACTCCAGTGCAGTCTTCCAGCTTTGAGGTGAAGCGTAGTATGGTCTGCAGTCAGGGCTTGATGTGGCCTGGAAGCTAAGCACTAGCATGGACTGGGTTAGAAGGACTGTTGTTTTGAACTTTCTTATTTCTCTATTTTCTAATTTATTCCTACAATCTGAAATACTGGACTATTTCACTTCTTTATTTTCCCAATATCCTTTTCCTAAAAGCTGGTACTGAAGAATCTGTGTCTATCTGTACCTAAGATGGTGCCATGAGTGGCGACTTGTGAAACTTTTCACTGTACTAATTTTAGTACATGTGACAATCAAAATGATTCAATTCAATTCATTTCAATTTGTTGAAAAACATGTTAGAACATCCTGAGGTTCTGAAATCTGTCCGGTAAACATGAGTTTTCCATCTGTCCTGATTGACGTGCAGCGACTCCTGCTCAAATGTAGGCACATGGGTAGCAATGGATTTAGGTTTATCTGTACTTCCTCCATGAGCTGCCTGTTAACATTGCCCATCTCAAAAATCTAAAAGACGGGTTAAGGATGACAAATATAATTTTGTCCTTAGGATCGTTTCTCGTTCATTTGCAGAATGTTAGTGTTGCTGGCATGGCCAGTATTCCTAATTGCCCTTCAGGTGATTGTGATGAGCAGCCTTTCTGAAATACAGCTAAGTGGCTTACTCAGCATTTCAGAATGTAGTTAAGATTCTATTCCACTGCTCTAAGTGTGGGCTCCAGCTGATTCCCTTCACTACAGGATACGAAAGAGCCAGGTTTTGTTTTTAATGCCAAACTAGTTGGTTCCTGGTCACCATGACTGATAATTAAATAAACCTGAAATAAAGTATAATGGAATTTAAATTTCCCAGGTGCCTCAATGAGATAAAAATTCATGACTGCAGATCATTAGTCTGAGCTTCTGAATTACTAACCCCAAGATATAAGCACTGTTTTACCATACCTCAACATGTTAGAAGCCAGTTTAAAATGCAACATCCTCAAACCAGTTCGGATGTTTCTCTGGGAGACAGTAATGGATGTTCTAAAATGATTCTATGTTTCAAATCCATGCTGAGAATAATTTATACACCAATTAATTCTATACTGAGTGAAGGAGGAGGGATATTTTTCAACTCCAAGGTCAGGCAAATAGCCAAAAGTGTTGGCTGCAAATATATTTCACAATTGCTTGTAAAGGAACAGAGCTGGATTTTTCTCCTTTAATAAATGTCAAATACCTATACACCATCCAGAATTCTCTCACCTCAGGAAGCACAAACATAAGGTTGGTTGTAACATGTGCATGCCAACATGAAATTGTCAATGAGTAAAGAAATGATAATTGGTAACACATAATTCCACCTTAACCTTCAGTTAACTAACTGCGCACTTTATTACAAAATGCCAACAAAAGAATATCCTATTTAATTTAACCAAAGGTTAATTTTTTTGTAAGTTGCATAGTAAAGCTAGAAAAATCTTCTAGGTTTACGTATTTCAATCAGGATTCCTCCATTAGAACAGTGAAGATACCTGAAAGTACTTCAATATCTGAAGTCTTGATGATGTGAGAGCTATTATATAAATTCAACATTTTTCTTTCCTTTTTATTTTATGAATGTTTGGGTCAAAGCAGGCTTGGTGTCATTGGACCAGACAAGCAGAGTAATTTAAATCATGCCCTCCCTTTCGGATGTAGTATAGCAATGCTCCCAAATTTCTTCCACAGCAACTGTATTCTGCCTGGGCTACTCTAACCCCGCCCTTGTCACAGCCCTGGCTCAAACATTGACAAAAAGCTGAATTCCAGGGGGGAAGTGAGATGAACTGTTCTTGAAATCAAGGCAACATTCGACCAAGTATGACATCAAGGAGTGTGAGTAAAACCAGAATCAATGGAAATCAGGGTGAAAAGTCATTACTGGTTGGAGTCATATCTAACATAAAGGAAGATGGTTATGATTGTTGGAGGTCAGTCATCTAATTGTCAGGGCATTTCTGGAGTTCCTCAGGATAATGTCCTAAACTAAAGCTGTCTAGCTGCTTCATAAATGGCCTTTCATCCATAAAGTCAGATGTTGGGACGTTTGCTCGTGACTGTACAATGTTCAGCACCATTCGTGACTCTCCAGATACTGATTCACACCAGCTCCAAATATAACAGGTTTGGGCTGACTGGTGGCAAATAAATTTTGTGATGCACAAAGTGCCGTACAATGACTATTTCCTTCAAGTGAGAACTGAACAATCACCTAATGACATTCAATGGCATAGCCATTATTGAATCGTGCATTAACAACAGCCGAAGAGTTAATGACCAGAAAATAAACTGAGCCAATCAAATGAATAATGTGGCTACATGAGCAGGTAGAGAAACTTCCTGATTCCCCAAAGCCTGTCTACCATCTATAAAACATCCATTATGAGAGCATTAAAAACCTCATGCATAAAAATCCATTTCTAAGTTTCTCTGAGCTGCAAATTCTCACTCTTTCTGATCTGTATATACTTGCCTTTCCCATGACACCTTGTAGATTTAAAACCAAGTACTAACCCAGTACCAATGTGTCAGCAACATTGCCATTTGATTGGAATAATTCAACAACACAGTGCGATATCATCTTTTCACGATAATTGGAAACACATATTGTCGGTGTCATCATCACATCCTGGGCTCAGTGGTTAGCACTAATGCCCCACAGCACAGGGACTCGGGTTTGATTCCAGTCTCGGGTGACTGACTGTGTGGAGTTTGCACGTTCTCCTGTGTCTGTGCAGGTTTGCTCTGGTTTCTACCCACAGGCCAAACATGTGAAGGCTAGGTGGCCACGTGAAAAGCCGAGTTGGGGTGAGGGGTGAGTATGGGTGGCATGCTCTTCGGAGGGACAGTGTGGCCTAGATAAGCCAAAAGGCCTGCTTTTGCTCTGCAGGGATTCTATGATCACAAAGTGAAATTTAAAGGAAAAGAAACATTAATTCAGAAATATCTCAGCGATTTCAGCAGAGCGGAAGGAAAAGTTGCAGAATAAGCACAAGGACTGGGAATAAATAATTAGAAAGCTGAGCAGGATGTTTCACTTACCCATTACCGCATTATTTTGTTTCTAATGTGGACGACTCACAAACCCTTGTGGTTCTTCCACTTCTGGGACAAGAGGCTGATTGTGCTGTCAAACCACCCCAGAAATTGTTTTAAATGGTTGAATAACTCTTCAAATCTTTAACTTCTAGTCTTTAATATTAATTTTTAAATACTCTACAATAAATTGCCCTGAGAACATAAGAACATAAGAACATAAGAACTAGGAGCAGGAGTAGGCCGTCTGGCCCTTCGAGCCTGCTCCGCCATTCAATAAGATCATGGCTGATCCTTTCGTGGACTCAGATCCACTTACCCGCGTTCTCACCGTATCCCTTAATTCCTTCATTGTTCAAAAACCTGCCAGTGGAAACATCCTCTCTACATCTATCTTATCTATTCCCTTCATAATTTTATATGTTTCTATAAGATCCCCCCTTCAATCTTCTGAATTCCAATGAATATAATCCCAATCTACTCAGTCTCTCCTCATAAGCCAACCCCCTCAACTCCGGAATCAACCTCATGAACCTCCTTTGCACCCCCTCCAGTGCCAATACATCCTTTCTCAAGTAAGGAGACCAAAACTGCACAACAGTACTTATACAGCTGCAACATAACCACTCTGCTTTTTATTTCAATCCCTTTAGCAATGAAGGACAAAATTCCATTTGCCTTCCTAATTACTTGTTGTACCTGCAGACCTACCTTCTGTGATTCACTCACATTCTTGCAAAAACAAGATCAGGAAATCCTGTAGAAGCTGCTATTGGAAGAGAATCAAAGGACAGATTCAAGTGTGCTGTGTGTTTGCCTTGCAATAGTTTTGGCCGTTGTCAACATTATTACTTACTCGGTTTATTACTAGTCGGTATTGTGCCCAAGTCTAAACTTAGATCTGAATCCGAATATGCAGGAGGGCACCTCATATTACCTCCTCAGGGAGGCGATGTTCCAGTGGTGTTATCACTAGACTATTAATCTGAAAACTCTGCAAGTATTTTGGGGACCCGGGTTTGAATCCCACCATGACAAATGGTGGCATTTGAATCTAATAAATATCTGGAATTAAGAGTTTAATGATGACCAGAAAACCATTGTCGATGGTCAGGAAAAGCCCATCTGGGAAACTGGGTTCATTTCTGGTCTCCCTGTAATAGAAAAGATGTTATGAAAGTTGAAAGGGTTCAGAAAAGATTTACAAGGATATTGGAGGGTTTGAGTTATGGGGTGATGCTGAATAGGCTGGGTCTTTTCTATCTCCCCCCGACCTTCGCTCCCCCAACCCACCCCAGAGCATTGGAGGCTGAGTGGTGACCTTATAGAGGTTTATAAAATCACGAGGGACATGGATAGGGTAAATAGACAAGGTCTTTTTCCCACGGTAGGGGAGTCCAAACTTAGAGGGCATGGGTTTATGGTGAGAGGGGAAAGATTTAAAGGGGACCTAAGGAGCAATTTTTCACGCAGAAGATAGTGCATGTATGGAATGACCTGCCAGAGGAAGTGGTGCAGGTTGGTACACAATATTTAAAAGGCACTGGATGAGTCCATGAATAGGAAAGGTTTAAAAGGGATACAAGCTAAATGCTGGCAAATGGGACCAGATTAATTTAGAATATCTGGTCAGCATGGACGAGCTAGACCGAAGGGTCTGTTTCTGTGCTGTAAGACTCTATGACTCTATGATTCACTAACGTCCTTTAAGGACAGAAACTACCATCCTTACCTGGCCTGGTCTACATGTGACTCCAGACCCACAGCAATGTGGTTGACACTTAATTATCCTCTGGGCAACTAGGAATAAGTAATAAATACTGACCTGGCCAGAGACACCCACATTCCATGAATGAATTTTAAAAAAAACAGACTAGACTGCTCCTATTTCTTATGCATAGTTCCACACTGTCCCTGACTGAAGCTCCACAGTTTGACCCTGGTCCATATGGGACACCTCAAATATTGCACTCTCAAGACAAGAGGAATGAACTAGATGCTTTGTTAATCGCCTGCCCTATCGGTTGATCGCAACAAGGTTACTTTTATAAGGATCCTTATGTATTTCGCACTTCAAGACCCAGATGGTCTTAAACTTTAAAAAGGAGCCAATTTAACGAGGCTTTCTTAAATTTACAAAATACTCAGCTTACTAATTACTAAATGAGAGAAGAAATAATGACATCTATATACACTGATTAGAAGAGTGGAATTGGCATGGATGCGTTGGACTGTAGGGTCTGCTTCCATGCTGTATGACTCTATAGAAAGAAAAGAAGAAATATGGACCAGTCTCTGAATTGTATTTATAGAGTGGAGGGTTGAAGGTTGCAGGCATTGGAGTAGATTTCACTGAAAGCATTGACAATAGTTATTGAACAGTCAATTTACAGATCATTTGCTCTGAAGGTTTATCCTGGCCCTTTTAGCAACAGCTGGTTGTCGGCACTCGGAGTGATAGAACCTTTTCCATTTTTACCCATAGTGCAGAGTGTTTAAATGATTGTTCCCCAAGCTGTGACCTTTACAGCACACTAATCCACACATCAGAACATATGGCCATCAACACACACAGGCTACTGTTACAATCAGTTTTCAACCCTTTTATTTGTATACTCCTCGAAGGGCCAAAACACAAAAATTCTTCAAAATGACCTTCTGCTGAGGGGGGCGAAAGGATGTCATCCCCAACCAACCCTGTAACCCCATGTAATCATCTCTTTCTGTTCGGTTTCTCTTTGTGTTTGTAGTATCTCTGACACTGTATAGGTACAACATTCTAGAGGTCACAAACAGGACTTTGGTTGACGGTGCAGAATTTACATCCATAGTCATGGTTTTTCTCCTGTAGCAGGCTTCTTTTAAAAACATATTTTGAGATTAAAAATTTACAATGTCCAGGGTCCTTTCTTGTCAGATCTACCATCTTTATATTATGTGTAGCTCCTTGGCAACATCATCCACAAGTGGGATTGAAGAATGTTTTAATAAATATGTACAATATTATGATATGTTTGGTAATGGTAGTGCAAACATTTTTCCTTGCCTATCTTATGGTACAAAGACTAGGGGATACATTTGGAAAAATGTGGGCAGGAGGTTCAGAGGGGAAGGTGAGGAGACAGTTTGTACTCAGGAATTAGTACGGGCCTATGGAACTCACTGTTCATTTTGATTGTGGACGCAGAAACAATCATTCGTTTTGAATGGAAGTTGGAGTTGCACAGGGAGGCCCACTAAACTAACAGGCCCACAGGGACAATGATGAGGAGAGAAATTGAATGACTGGATAGCTCTTCATCAGACCAGAATGCACTCGAATGCACGGCTGAATGGAAAGGTGTTCTGTACCATGAATAACTCTGACTCAATAAAGAACTAGGTCAGGTTCCATATGTACCCCAATGAGGCATGGGTTATCCATCACAAACTTACTCAAATCATTCACATCTTTGTCTTATTGCTTGTCTGACATGATGGAATGGATAAGCTGAAATTTTCTGATAAATATTGAGAATAGTGATGCCATGATCTCTGCTTGATTGCTTGCCACTGATGTAATCCCTGTTTCCTGAAATTTTCTCCAGCTTGGCAAAATTGTTTGCAGTCTTCATATCACATTTGAGCCCAATGTCAGATTCTGACCACATACAGAGTAGGCCATTCAACGTCTCGAGCCTGCTCCACCATCCATTATTATCATGGCTGATCATCGAGCTCAAATCCCTCACCCTGCCCTCCCCATATCCCATGATTCCTTTAGGCACATGAGCTATATCTACCTTCTTCTTGAAAACACAATGTTTCGGTCTCAACCACTTTCTGTGGTGGTGGATTGCACAGGCTCCTCACTCTCTCGGTGAAGAACATTTTCCTCATCTCAGTGTTAAAAAGTTTACCCCTTATCCTTAAACTAAAACCCCTGGTTCTGAACGCCCCCAACACAACACCAGGAAGATCCTTCCAGCATCTAACCTGTTTAATCTTGTTAGAATTTTATAGGTTTCTATGAGGTTCCCCCTTTCTCCTAAACTACAATAAATACAATCCAACTCTTAAGTCATTCCTGATAGTCATGCCATCAGCAAGATTGCCTTCATCTTTCCCTTTAATATTATATACATCCAATCCTGCCTCAGCTCATCTACTGCTGACACTCTATTCATGGCCTGTTACTTATGACCATTTCAACATGCATTTGACTTGCCTGCAAATTGATGATGTTAAATTCTTCGTGAACAATATTTAGCGTTCTGTTACAAAAGGGATTAGCAATTCACTACTACCATTTACAGCACCCTTCATTGCATTGTTTGAAGTATAGACACTATTGTACTCTAAGAATAATTTAGTTTTAATCTTATTCTTCTAATATGCTAAAAAAAATTGGCTATCTACTGCAGAAGGGAATAATCCAAAGTGGGCTGACAAAAAGGACAGGCTGCATTCACTGTATGGTTTTCTCTCCTGTAGGTGCTGCTACTTTGCTTTCAATTTGAACTGAAAAGAAAATCTAATTTTCCCCTTTGCAATGCTACTCAGTTGTCTTCCTCCAGAGTTTAAATGAACTAGGAAGATTACAAGAAAATGCAAGATGGTTGTGGTTGTTGCAGGCAAATTATCTGAGCCCTAGGATGTTATAATACAATCATGAGAAACGTCTGGAGTGATCTTCTTGGACTGAGATAGTTGATCTCCAACAATCCCAATGATCAGCCTTTGTGGTGGTGAGTACGACGTTAAACAATGAAGAGTTAAACCCAAGTTTACATTGAACACCACACTCACTTAAATTCTGCCTTGATGTCAAGGGCAGTAATTTTGCTAGAGTTAGAATTAGAAGCTTTTGACCCTTAGGGTCTAACAAGTGTCTTCTTTATATTGACACAAATTAGTTTATTGCATGCCTGTAAATTATATGCAGAAGAATACATAGTATGCCTGATGCCTTTCAAGTCCATGCAATGTTTCCTATTCATGACCTGTGAAATCACAGTAGGAGGATTTTCTACCTCCTCTCGACATTAACCCTTTCACACCCTTACACTATAAGCAGCTCTCCTTTCACCTTTTGAATTCATCACTTTTGTTGACATTTGGAACAAATTTCATGAGTTCTGGAATGGAATGGAGTGGGGTGGCCCTAGCAGAACCCAATCTCAATACTGGTGAGCAGGTTATTACTGTCAAGTGGCATTTACACAGCAATATGCACAACAATTTTTTTTGTAACTTCTCTGATGATTGCAATTAGCTGGAACTGGAGAGATTGGATTAGCCATACTTTTTGTGGACAAGACATACCTGCGCAATTTTGCAAATTGGCATCTGCAGGACAATGCTGTAGCTGTGCTGAAATAGATTGGGGGCTGGGGGCATGGCTAGTTCTGGATTTTAAGCCTTCAGGACCATAGTCTGAATGCTGTCAGGATCCAAAACTTTTGTCATGTCCATTGCCTGCATTAGTAACCTGAAATTGAAACTGGTCAATGTTTGATACATGTGGCCATTAGAACTTCAAATGGTGTGAGGATCCAATGTACTGGAAAGTTCCTAATTGTACATGCCCCTCCAATTCACATTCCATCCTGATTAGGATTATATCACTGGGTCAAAAATAATTTTAAAGTGGAGTCTGAGGCCGGATTGGGTTAGACTAGTGCTCAGTAGGTTGCAAACTCAATCAGTGTGACAGTGAAATTCAGAGATACTTGAAAACGGTCCCCCAGAGACAACCATTCTTTTTATGCTGATGCACTGCTTTGTATTTACATGAAAATTCAAAACATAATCTTTGGTTACAACCTTCTGAAAAAAAAAAAGAACTAAAGATGAAATGTTGCTGGAGAAAGCCTGGAAGATTCTGTATGCTGAAAGCAGAGCTGTTATGGAACTACCTGGAGTCTTGGCTGATTTCACACTGTACATCTTTTAATCAATTTGTGCCTAGATTGCAAATAAATTTTGAAAAATCTGAGTTGCAAAGTTGTTCATGGAATCCTTACTGTGTCTAAAGAGGACATTTGGCCCATTGGGTCTATACAGACCCTGTGAAGGGCAGCTTACCCAGACCCACCGCCCCTACTGTAGCCCCACATTTAGCATGGCCAATCCACCTAGCCTGCACATCTTTGTACCGTGGGGGAAAACCAGAGCACCTGGTGGAAACGCGCGCAGGCACGGGGAGAATGTGCAAACTCCACACAGACAGTCGCCCGAGGCTGGAATTGAACCCAGGTCCCTGATGTTGTGAGGCACTGTGCTGCCCCCTGTTAAAACATAGAACAGTACAGCACAGTACAGGCCCTTCGGCCCATGATGCTGTGCCGACCTACTATCTGACTAAAATTTCTAAAGTATCTGACTCCACTACCACTGCTGGCAGTGCATTCCACATGCCCACCACTTTCTGTGTAAAGAACCTACCTCTGACATCTCCCCTATACCTTCCTCCATTCACCTTAAAATTATGTCCCCTCGTAATAGTCATTTCCGCCCTGGGAAAAAGTCTCTGACTATCCACTCTATCTATGGCTCTCATCAACTTGTACACCTCTATCAAGTCACCTCTCATCCTTCTTCTTTTCAAGTTGTAGATGAACTTCCAGACTTTGTGACAAAGAGAGATTTTACTTCAGTGTTTCTTCAAAAAAAAACCTCAGTAACAACCACATAATATTATTTCCCTTTGTTTTTTTCAGACACAGTGTTAACAAATCAGAGGTTCATAGAAAGTTCATTTGTAAACGTTATTCCTCCAGGGAGAACATCCCAATCTCTGTGTAGTACAGTCTGCTCACAGCTCTTGAAGAACGACCCCTCATACAATCACTTAAATGTTTAGTTCATTGCTGTTTAGTCAATAATTTGGCATTTACTTTGGTCATTCAGACTGACTGGGTCAGCATTTATTGCCTGCTCCTAATTGCCTTTAAGCAGGCAGAGTACATTTAGTGTAAGTACACACTAACAAAGGTGTGAGGAATGGAAGATTTTGATCTGGCAAAGCTGTGTGAATAACAATTACTTCCAAGTCAGGTTAATGAATAACTTGAAGAGAAATTGGCAAGCCATGGTGTTCACTTGCATCGGTTATACTTGTCCTTCTAAACAGAAATAATTGTAGGTTTGGAAGGTGCGATCTAAGGAGCATTGTGAATGAACGTGAATGTGGTAATTTGCAAGCAGGCTAATTTGTCCTGGATGCTATCAAGCTTCTTGAGTGTTGTTGGAGCTGCACCCATCCAGGCAAGTGGGGAGTATTCCATCACACTCCTGAATTGCAACTTGTGGATGGTGTCCAGGAGGGTTCTACTGGGGCCACTCAACTTTCCACCTTATTACAGCTTTGGTTCAAACATGGACAAAAGAGCAGAATTGAGGTGAGATAAGAATGACAGCCCGTAACACAAGGCAGAATTTGATCTGAGTCTGGCATCAAGGAGTCCTAGCAACTTTGAGGCAATAGGAATCTGAACAAAACTCACCACTGCTTGGAATCAAATCTAACCAAAAGGAAGATGGTTGTACTTGTGGGAGGTCAGTAATCTCAGCTCCAGGACATCATTGCAGGTGTTCCTCAAGGTAGTGTCTTAGGCCCAACCATCTTCAGCTGTTTCAGCAATGACCTCCTCTCTATCAAAAGGTCAGAAGTGGGATATACACTCAGGATTGCACGATGCTTGACACTATTCATGATTTTTCAGATACAGAAGCAATCTGTGTGCAAAGACAGCAAGAGTTAGATAATATCCAAGTTTGGACTGAGAAGTGATAAACTGCATTAACACCACACAATTGCCAGGCAACGACCATCTCCACCAAGATAGAATCTACCTATTGTCCTTAACATGCTGAATTCTCAACTACTAACAACTTTAGGGTTCCATTGATTAGAAATTGAACGGGACTAGTTATCTAATTACTTTAGATGCTAATAGGAATCCTGTAGCATGTATTTCACCTCCTGGATACTTGAGTAGTAATTGACCGAGTCCGATTTGTCCTGCTTTTTGATTATAGGACATACCTGGTCAACTTCTTACATAGTCGGGCAGATGCAGCTCTAGTTATAGCTGCACTGGATCAGCTTGGCTAGTGACACAGCAGGTTCTGGAGCCTAAGAATGTTGTCAGGGTCTACAGTGTTTGTACTTTCCAATACCTTTAACTGTTTCTTGATATTATGTGGAATGAAGTGAATTGGACGAAGACTGACAACTGTGATACTGGGGACCACGAGAAGAGGCCAAGATGGATTATCCACTTGACATTCCTGCTAAATGTTATTGTAAATACTTCAGCCTTACCTTTTACACTGCTATGTTGGGCTTCCCCATCATTGACGATGGGGCTATTTGTGGATCCTTGACCTCCAGTGAGTTGTTTACTAATGATCATAACAAGGTGTGCAGGACTATAGAGCTTAGATCTGATCCATTGGTAATAGAATCCTTTATCTCTTATCTATCAACCTGCTGTTTATCATGCAAGTAGTCTCATGCTATAGATTTACCAGGTTAACACCTCATTTCTATGTATGTCTTGGACCTGCTCCTTGCAAGCCCATCTTCACTCTTGACTGAATAGCTATTAAACCCTGGCTTGATGGTAATGGTAGAGTGGGGCATATGCCAGGCAATGAGTTGGAAGATTGTGCTTAAATACATTTCTACTGCTGCTGATGGATGTCCAGTCATGACTTGCTCAATCTATCCAAAACTTAGGAGGTTTATCACAGTGCTAGTGCCTCACAACACCATGAAGGGTAGCCTCAATCCGAAGGTGGGGTTTTGTCTTCACAAGGATTGCATGATGGTTATGCTGACTAATACTGTCATCTGCAACTGGTAGATGAGTAAGTAAGGAAGTAATTTTCCCCTTCATTGATTCACTCACCACTAGCAGCAGACTATTTGCTTTAGTATATTCCAGCTAAATCTGCAGCAGTGCTGTTAATCCACTCTGATGACAGACATTAAAGTTCTCCATCCAGAGTACATTCTGTGCTGATGTCATCCTCAGTGCTTCATCCAAGTGATGTTCAACATACAAGGATATTGCTTCATCAGCCAACAGGGGGTTTGGGTGAAAATCAGCATGTTTTCTTGGCTCTGTTTCATCTGGTACCATGACACTCAATGGGATCCAGTGTCCCACCGTGCTCCCACATCTGCTAGGGTTTTTCCTGCTGATGTGACAGTTGTGAGGGCGGTGCACAGGATATAATCATAGTATTGTATTTTGTGCAGATAATGTTATGCCTTTTGCTTGAATAATCCAAGGCAGTTCCCCCAGTTTTGACACTAGCCCCTAGATGTTAGCACAAAGGACATTGCAGGGCCAATAGAGCTGAGATTACCATTGTCATTTTAGACTGATTCCACATGGTGCATCTGCTTTCCTTCCTTTGAGATTTGTTTTCATCAGTTTTGATGCAACTGAGCAGCTTGCTCAGCCACTTCTTAGGGAAATTCTGGAGTCGCATGTGGGCCAAAGGAAAAACACAAGGACTAGACTTTGGTGTTTTTAGCTGTATGTGACTATCTTGGTTCAAAAGAGCCTCTTTCTGTTCTCCTGGGTACGGCTTGTCTCAGAATGAGAACCTGACTTCTTTATTAAAAAAATGAGAGATGTTACAAATACATATTGGGAGCTTAAATATATTTGAGACAGAGTGAACTGTAAACAACATTGTAACTCAGCTCGGTCCAGCCCTCATTGGATGGGTGCTAATCAGACCTGCTGTGTGAAATTACTCACTTCTTCTCCAAGCCTAATTTTCTAAGTCATTCTGTTCTCTCTCCTTGAAGTCACTGAACAGCAACACAACAATTTACTCAACACATTTTCTATAAAGAAGTTAGGCTCTCATTCCAAAGCGAGCTGAACCCAAAAGAACAGAAATGGCCCTTTATAACCAAAGTAATCACATACAACTGAAAACACTAAAGCCTGATTCTTACATGTTTCTTCAGACAATAAGAGACTTCCGACACACAAATGAAAGTGTCATGAACTTCAAGCGCATGGACGCACAGAATCATAGGCAATTGCCAATTCGCCCAGTTAATTGACACTCAACTCATTCGAAATTACGGATATCATACAAGATGGAAAAGTTACCTCACAGCCACTGTCATTTCCCAAGGTAACTTCTGGAATGTAAAGAGATGCCTTCACTTTGCTTCTGTGAACCTGATCATTTCTTTCAATGTTGGAGAAGGGAAGAAAGGGTAAATATGAAAGTATTGTTAGGTCAAATCCCAGACATGATATCACCTCCAAAGACATCTGCTGGAGACAGAGTCAATGGGGGATTCACCAAATGCCCCAAAAAGTGTCAGGTTGCTAATGAGGATAATTAAGAGACCAGTTGGGAAAATAGTGGGATCTTCCCAACCTCAAGTGGTGCTTGACTGAAGGAGAGTGCCAGAGGGTGGTATGCCAGTATCAGAGTGGGTGACCATTGTCACTTGCTGTGAAAATTGCTACCATGGAGTTATTGGAGGGAGAAGGCCACAGTGATCCTAGAGAGGGACTCCGTCTCCACAATGAAGGCTTGACCCCGTGGCCATTCTTTATTTTGAATTTTTTTAGAAAGGGTTTGAGTGATCTTCTATTCGGAGGCCTTTCTACTGCCCCCCCAGCAGCATTAGTTCTCAGGATATAGCTGCTGGCCATCCGGAATTGGAACTCCAGATTGGGTCTTTCCTCTTGGGGAACTGTCCCCTGTCCTCAACTGGATGCTGAATGCTGAGGCAGCCTGTCAATTAACCAATTCCTTGGAAGATCATGCCGCCAACTGACACCAGTTGGGTAGGATTCACTTTTGGTCATGATAGTAGATATGTTTCAAAGCTTCTAAGATACAACCCCTAATTTTCGCAGTAGGCCAAAATAAACAATTGGTGTACTGTAATGATGAGTATAGTGGCTCTTCCCTCAGGAGTAAAAAGAGAGACAGGGGTTGGGGTGGTGGTAGGTATCCATAGTCTGCCTGCCCAAATCTGCTGGAATTTTAATCGCAAGGGGAGGTTTTGGGCAGCCCATTCACCTGAGGGTCAGTTGAGTCCCTTAAATAGTCAATTATGACCACTGAAGGACTTCCTCTGGCTACAACTGGTATTTTGTCCATAGAACGTGAAGACATGCCAGCTGGTAAGAGCTGCTGGTTTGATGGACACATCATGGCTGTTGTCTGGGCCCATTGGAGGTCTGCCAATGTGTTAAATCCCCTCACCAATGCCCCTGCCTATCTCACCACACCCCCCCACCCCACAACATACCCATCCTTGACCTGTCAGCACCTTCCCCTCACCCATATCACAGAGCCCTTAGCCAGACATATCTCTCATCCCAGATTCCATCGGGATAGAGTACAGTCTCAGGAATGGCAACCAAATAACATTGAGCTCTTAAAGAGTGGAAGTGTTAGGACTCATTTGTTAGCCCCACTTCCCGTCACATCATCAAAAAGAATGAGCGCAACCTCAACTGTCACTTTCTTCCTCCTTGCTTCAGAACTTTGACAAATCATCAGAGTGTGAATACCTTAAGAAACACCCCCTCCCCCCTGCCTGCCATTAGCCCAAGTGCCCACTGGCCTCAAGACTGTGTACTTATAAGATTCCTCAAGACTCATCAGTAAATATCCCAAATGGTCTCATCAGCTAATGCACTCATAACTCTGCAAGTGTTGTTCTACAGGTTAGCAACCAGATAATCGGAACAGTCGCTCCCACAGAACTTCCTCCTGATTTTTGCTGGAAGACTGCCATCTCCTTATGATGCTTTGGCCAAAGTCAAGAGCTCTCAGTGTGAAATCTCAGGATTGTCCAGATAAATCAAGAAGTAGCTGGATGATATCCACAAACAAAATGAGGCATAATATCTCAGAACACAAACTTGGCCACTCAACATTAACAAGCTGTCTTGAATACTAAATTGTTCAGTCACAGTGATATATGTAATATCCAAGGCAAATGGATGTAATCTGTAAAGAAGCACCAATGATGATTAGCCCCCTTGGGTTTGAGCTTCTGGAGACTATGCTAACTGTCCTAATCAAGACAATAAACAGCTGGTAAGTGGGAAGACCACACCTCAGAATGGTTGAGCTTCTTAGCTATCCCATAAAAAACACAAGATCTTGGTTTCATTCTTCCTCACAGCCCCTTGAATAATGCTTCAACATTAAGTACTATAATTGCTGTGTGGCAATAATCACCGTTAATAAAAACTCAAAGAGAAATTTTCACTTTGTGTGCTTTGACTTGGAGGCACACTTTTCCGGCCACAAAATAATTTACTTTCAATTACCTTGTCAAAACTGTCAAATCATCCCTTGATTCAAAGCGACAAATACAATTTTGAGACAGACTGTGGAACATACTCATTTGAAGAGCATTGCATTGGAGGGGAGAAATTCTGGAACTTTATGCCTGTGGAAAATAATGATTATATTTTCCCCTCTTCAATATTCAGTACATTTAATAAGGTTGTAATAATTTATAATCTTCAGAGATCCAGACTTTTTTTTTTCCTGATGACAGTATTCCCTGCTAATTTGTTATAGAGTCATAGAATATACAACATGGAAGCAGACCTTTCAGTTCAAATCATCCACACTGACCAGACTTCCCAATCTGACCTGGTCCCATTTGCCAGCATATGGCCCATATCCCTCTAAACCCTTCTTATTGATATACCCATCCAGATGCCTTTGAAATATTGTAGTTGCATCCGCCTCCACCACTTCCTTTGGCAACTCATTTCATACATGCACCATCCTATGTATGAAAAAGTTGCCCCCTCAGGTCCTTTATAAATCTTTTCCCTCTCACCTTAAAACTGTGCCCTCTAGTTTTGGACTCCCCAACTCTATGAAAAACACCTTGGCTTTTCATCCTATTCATGCTCCTCATGTTTTTATAAACCTCTATAAGGTCACCGCTCAATCTCTGACGTTCCAGGGAAAATGCCTACTCAGCTTTTCCTGATAGCTCAAAACCTCCAACCCCAGCAATATCCTTGGTAAATCTGTAATGTACTCTACCAAGTTTAACAACATCCTTCTTTTCGAAGGATGACCAGAATTGTACGCAGTATTCCAAAAGTGGCCTCATCAATGTCCTGTACAGCCGCGACATGACGTCCCAACTCCTATACTCAGTGGACTGACCAATGAAGGCAAGCATACCAAATGCTTTCTTCATTACCCTGTCTACCTGTTACTCCATTTTCAACAAACTATGCACCCGCACCCCTGGGTCTCTTTGTTCGGCAACATCCCCAGGGTGCTGCCATTAACTGTATAAGTCCTGCCCTGTTTTGCCTCCCCAAAATACAACACCTCACATTTATCTAAATTAAACTCGACTCTGGTTAAGAAAAAGGAGGAGGCATATGTCAGGTAGAAACAGTTGGGAACGAGTGAATCCCTCGAAGAGTATAAGGGTAATAAGGAGTATACTCAAGAGGGAAATCAGGAGGGCAAAAAGGGGACGTGAGATAGTCTTGGAAAATAGAGCGAAGGAGAATCCAAGGCGATTCTACAAATACATCAAGGATGAAAGAGTAACTAGGAGGGAATAGGGACCCCCTTAATGATCAACAAGGCAACTTATGTGTGGGTCTGCAGGAGATGAGTGAGCTACTAAACAAGTATTTTGCATCAGTACCTATGGTGGAGAAGGACATGCAAGCGAGGGAACTTGGGGAAATAAATAGTAATATCATGATAACAGCCCATATTACAGAAGAGGTGGTACCGGAGGTCTTAAAATGCATAAAGGTAGATAAATCTCCTGATCAAGTGTATCATGGACATTGTGGGAAGCTAGGGAAGAAATTGCAGGGCCCCTAGCAGAGAAACTTGTATCATTGACAGTCATACATGAAGTGCCAGAAAACTGGAGGGTGGCTAGTGTTGTGCCTTCGTAGATGATACAGTGTGGAAACAGGCCCTTCGGCCCAACAAGTCCACACTGACCCTCAGACATGCCACCCAGACCCATCCCCTTATAACCCACCTACTCTACACATCCCTGAACACTATGGGCAATTTAGTATGGCCAATCCACCTAACCTGCACATCTTTGGACTGTGGGAGGAAACCGGAGCACGCTTAGGAAACACATGCAGAGATGGAGAGAATGTGCAACAGACAGTCGCCCAAGGGTGGAATCGAACCCGGATTCCTGGTGCTGTGAGGCAGCAGTGCTATCCATTGGTGGTGGCACGGTGGCTCAAACAGTGGCGAGAGTGGGATTTTATTTAAGAAAGGCTGCAAGGAGAAGCCTGGGAACTACATATCTGTAAGCCTGACATCAGTGTTGGGTATTTGTTGGAGGGGGTGCTGAGAGACATATTTACATGCATTTGGAGAGGAAAACACTGATTAGGG
The DNA here is from genome assembly GCF_021869965.1 of Rhincodon typus. Classification (NCBI taxonomy): domain Eukaryota; kingdom Metazoa; phylum Chordata; class Chondrichthyes; order Orectolobiformes; family Rhincodontidae; genus Rhincodon; species Rhincodon typus. The sequence goes on along the minus strand of NC_063359.1, from coordinate 9,877,410 downwards.
AGTCAGCATGGCTTTGTGCGTGGGAAATTGTGTCTCATTAACTTGTTTGAGTTTTTTGAGGGCGTGACCAAGAAAATAGATGAGGCCAGAGCAGTACATATTGCCCATATGGATTTTAGCAAGGTTCCTTATGATAGACCGGTTAGTAGAGTTAGATCACATGGATCCAGGGAGAGCTATCCAATTGGAATCAAATCGATTTGATGGTAGGAGACTGAGGGTGGTAGTAGAAGGTTTATTCCTGAACTGGAGGCCTGTGATCAGTGGTGTTCTGTAGGGATCAGTGGTGGGCCCAGTGTTGTTTGTCATTTATGTCAATGATTTGGATGAGAATATAGGGGGTACAGTTAGCAAGTTTGTGTATAAAATCAAAATTGGTGGTATCGCAGACAGTGAAGAAGGTTATTTGAGAATAAAACAGGATCTTGATCAAATGGGCCCAATGGGTTGAGGAGTGGCAGACGAAGTTTAATTTAGATAAATGTGAGGTGTTGCACTTTAGTAAGGCAAACCAGGGCAGGACTTATACAATTAATGGTCGGATCCTGGGGAGTGTTGCCGAACAAAGAGACCTAGGGGTTCAGGTGCATACTTCTTTGAAAGTGGCATCACATGTCACAGGGCGGTGAAGAAGGCGTTTGGCACACTTACCTTAATTGGTCAGAGCATTGAGTACAGGAGTTGGGATGTCTCATTGCAGCTGTACAGGATGTTGGTGAGGCCACTTTTGGAATACTGCATACTGTTCTGGTTACCCTGCTATGGGAAGGATGCTACTGAATTGGTACAGAAAAGGTTTACAAGGATGTTACCGGGACAAGAGGGTTTGAGTTATAAGGAGAGGTTGGATAAGCTCAGACTTTTTTCCCTGGAGCATAGGAGGGTGAAGTTTATAAAATCGCAAGGGCATAGATAAGGTGAATAGCAAAAGACCTTTTCCCGGGAGTTGGGGAGCCCGAAACTAGAGGCATAGTTTTAAGATGAAAGGGGAAAGATTTAAAGACTTAAGGGCCAACTTTTTCACACAGACGGTGGTGTGTATGTGGAATGAACTGCCAGAGGAAGTGGTAGGTGCAGGTACAGTTATAGTGTTTAAGAGATATTTGCACAAGCACATGAAGAGGCAAGATTGAGAGGGATATGAGCCAAACGCAGATAAATGGGACTAGTTTAGTTTGGGGAACTTGGTTGCCATGGACAAGTTGGATCCAAGAGTCTGTTTCCATGCTGTTTGACTCTATAAGTCCACGTACTTACCTCATCTCAATGATTGTAGTGTTACCTGGTCCATTTCCAGTGCTGTACTGTACTTGTTAATACTGCTGGCAAGCTCTGCATACAAGAAGGAGTGCCCAGCATTGTTGTTTGCCAATCGTGTTTTCAGGCAACATGGTCATCCTAAAGGGGAATTGCACAAAAGCATTACTGCAATTGAGATTCTTGCAAGTTGAGCGCGAGGGCAACAAAGGCGATCCACAGTAACAGATGTTTGCTGCAGCTGAGAAGATCTGAGCTACTTTGCTTTGTTGGGGGGTGGGGGGGTTGCAGTGGTGGGATCAGTGTTCTCCCAAGGTATCCTATGCTCCAAGCCACTTGCTAATGGTAAAAACTTAATGTTTCCCAACAGGAACTGAAGTAACATGACGAATAAAAGACATCTCCCAAACCCTTAGGTATTTTCCCCAGTTTGGGGTCAGCCACCATGAAATGAGACTGTCCAATGAAATTCGATGACCTCTCAGTTGGCCCACCTTTGGCAGCCATGAATAACACAGACAGACAGACAGATAGACACCATCCCATCCTCAAACTCCCCAGTGATAAAGGGCATTTCCAATGGAATAGCAATGCTGTGTGTCACAGGCACCTCCTCTTGATTATTAGGACCTGCACGGCTGTTTCCAGCATTTCTACCTCTTCGATGCCAGGCCATGGAAGATCTTCTCCTGGTATTTGCAGCCTCAGTGATGACCATCTGTGACAGTGGCAGAGGCCGTAGAACTGAGAGATTTGGTGAGGATGGTGAACTGCTATCCAAAATTGCACTGCCCACCTCCTACCACTGTCTGAAGATGAGTCTCCTCTTGTTTTCCAACATTTTCTAATCAACCTGTTCAGAGATGTTATTACACACCCCTGGAGCAGGTAGGATTTGAACCCAGGTCTCCTCGTTCAGAGCAGCACAACCACTGAACCCAAACACGTCCTGGTTTCAACTGAGGCCGTAGAACCTTCACTGCACAAACTGCCTTTCAGCAACTTAGAGGATTAGAATGTCACCTCTGAGCTTCCTAGCTCCTGGGGCTCAAAGCTCCGGCCTATTGAACTTTTCCCCATCTTCTAATCATCAAATTGGAAACAAAAAAACACCACTCTCGAGCCAGCTCTTGATTGGTATACACGTTGGTAAAGTATACTGGTAGCTTTCTTGCAGGAAGTAGTCCACATGGCAACATGACAATTATCAGTAGAATACATAATAATTTACCTACAAACACATTTTAGGGAAATACCTAAGAAACCCAGCATTCTGATAACACAACATAGTTGTATACTGTAAATACAATATCCACATTTGCATTGCGAATTATCACTTGGACTGGGCTTAAATGATTCCCATAAACTGCAACAGTTGTAAGCTGTTCCTTTTTAAACAGCCTTGGCTCAAAATGTTGATTAAGCATACCCAATATGAAGAATATTATCCAGGTGGTTAGATTAGAACTTGCTGGCATGTCCGGAGTGACTGGTAAAGGAATACCATCTGCCATTGGGCCACTTGTGCTTCATTGTCGTGCCTGATGGTGCATGTCTGAATTACACAATGAAATCCAGATCTCGATGCCAGATTTGCAGCCTGATAGGAGACAGCTGTTTCAAAGTCAAGTGGAAGAAATCTTAATCCATTCGGGCTTTTCCTGGCCTTTGTACAGTGATGAATTTACCTTGGAGATAACAGAATGACCGAAATGGATCTTCACAGCAAACGGTGCTCTTGAAGCAAAAATTTTGTTTTTTTATTCAAATGCCAATCTTATCGCTGTTTTGGTCCAGGCTTCTTGTCATGGGCTTGATACTAAGGATAGAACACAATGCCAAGCTGAGAAACCTGAACCAACTTTATAAGAATGAAAACATTCAAAATAGATCCCACAATTCTTTTCATCTGGGCAAAGTGATTTGACATCTGCTCATTCCAACGTTATTGCTTGTAGTTAACTGACAGTGATCGCAACAGTCTTGTTTTGAAGTGTTTGACAGCTGTAAACCAGATGAAAATGATATCTCACAGCAGCTATTAGATATAAGTGGAAATTCGTTCCTGAAGCGGTTGCACGGGCAAATGTATCTTTAGGTAACATCAAGAGGAGGTGCACATTGTTCTTTAGTTCCTTTACTCATTAACGGGATGAGAGCATCACTACTATGCAGCATTTATTGCCCATCCCTAATTGCCCGGGGGCAGTTAAGAGTCAACCACATTGCTGTGCGTCTGGAGTCACATGTGGGCAAGACCAGGTGAGGATGGCAGTTCCCTTCCCTAAAGGACATTAGTTTTCCACCTGAAGGCAGGTCCTTGGTGATTGTTAGCTGAATCACAGTAAAGTGCTGTCATTTTTTACTATGCCTTAGGTGAGGAGGCAGATGGAGTGTGCACAGCAATTTGGATGGTGTTGTGAAGTGAAAGATGGGTAAATACATCCTGACTAACCCTGACCAGGTTGCAGTAACCCTGTGAGATAGAAAAATGGGGCAAAAGTAAGGGGAGGTACAACACAACTTTATTGATCACTTTATCAAGGAGAAACAATATTTTAACAAACTCTACTTTTGCACCTTGATACAGTTTAATTAATCTCTTTAACAGGACTCTTCAGTAAACAGTCTCAAAGCTACACTAGCTGTCTACTTCTAAAATGCACTTTTGAGAGTTCACTATACTCTATCCACAGGTCCCTACCACTGTATTTGAACTGTTTGTCTGAAAGAACCAGTAATACTCATTCAATAAGGCTGGGACAGGCTGTTCCTCTGTGTTTGAGGTTTAACAGAAGTTTCAGGATTAGCAGCCATCAATTTCAGCTTCCCCTCTTTGTCTAGGGCTGGTTCTGGTCTTTGGGTCATCTCACTGAGGTGGTCTCTCTGGAGACATCATTGAAGATGGCGCTAAAACACTCCGACAATCCTCAGAAGGTTTTCTTTTGTCCTACCATGAAAACATTTACAAATACTTGTGCAATTTTAAATCACGTTTCATTGCATCAATACAGTCTCCTGATTCCCATTATTAATTGCCCTGTTTCTTCCCCTTTGGCAACCAACCCTCACTTTAGAGGTGAGCAGTGGGGCTAAAATCCATTGGGCGGTGGTATTGAGCAAGCAGATAGCTTGGAGCAGATACGGGCTGTTAGAGAGATGTTACATAGAGTTCTGAAAATAATCATGGGGAGAAGGACGAGGTCAAGATAAAGAGTTGGTTGTACCTCGGTGAAAATTTGTTTCTTCTCCCCGCTTGCCTACCTCTTGATTTCCTTCCTTTGACTTTTTGCTTTTTTCTTTTAATATAAAGCAGGTATGGACAAGAAAATAACCACAATACACATGGACGATACGCCATTAACATGTGAACGTATTGGCTTACGTGGCAACGCACCACTTGGTCAAAAAATGTCCTTGGCCATCGTTCTTTGTGTGTTTCAAAAATTAGTATTGTTCAAACCACCTTTCAACAAAACCTATATGGATTCAATGTGTTTCAGTTGATTTTTCAGATACTCTGCGAATGTCTTACAGTCACAGATTTGTGGTCAACTAAACTGAATACTTCAGAATTTATGGGAGAAAAGGAAATGGTCTCTTTTTTGGCAAATTGCTATATAGGAAATGTGTCTGCTAGAATATTCAATAACAATCATGCAGCTACCCATATACTCAGAAACAGTCAAACTGCATCAATGACGACTTATTGAATTGTTTGCCGAGTTGTTATTATCAGTGGTGTCCAACCTTGACGAAGTTTTAAGTAATTTGGCCAGAAATGTCCTTACAACAGGACTTATTTACGAACAAAGGATAAAATTAACCAATTCGTATTACAAGACACTCGCCATTAGTTTTGCAATTCAAACTAAATGAAGACTTGCTTTCCTATGGGGCTGTTGGTTAAAAAAAAGCCTACTCAAGGATGCACTAGGTTTGACCCAACCCCCGCTCTCTGTTAGCACAGTTCAGCTACATGTCTCAATATAATTAACTTCAGCACTGGTGAGGTAAAGCAGAAACAAAAAGTGAAGTATTGATTTAGATCAATCACCGATGTTGTGTACTAAATGACTGACTGTCACACACAGGGACCAAGGTTCAGCTGTATTAAAGAGCAACCACCATCCCATACACCTCCCCCCCAACTCTGCAATGGTTGTATACTCTGTCAGCATTTATTGGCCCATCGTATATATTTTAGGTTCAATTTTACTCCCACAGAGGTGAGGCAAGCGACTCTGGGTTTTCCCAGGTCGACTTCCTGATGCCATGGAATTTTGTCAGCAGCAAGGAAAGTGAAGGAAAGCCTGACAATCTGGGTCAATACTGACTGACCAAGGACAGTTTTGTTATGGTCTTTTACTGCTTCTGTTTGCATTTTGCCAGCAGCCATTTTGCAAGATCATTCAGTAAGACCTGATTCTGTGATTCAGTGGATCCCAGCCACACACTTAGACATCTACTAAAATATAATCAGGAAACTCTGGCTGCTCAGAAGAACTGTTCCCACCCATGATCAGCATTGACCTGTTTGGTGACAGTGATGTCTGAGTCTATTTATTTTAAGAATAATCTGCTCCCATGGTGCCCTCATAGCTGGATGACCTCAAAGAATCCCTACAGTGCAGATAGACATCATTTGGCCCATCGAGGCTGCACTGACCCTCCAAAGAGCATCCAATCCAGACTGACCCCTCAGCCCTATCCCCTGTAACCCGCAAGTCCCATGGCCAATCCACTTAACCTGCGCATCTTTGCTGTAGGAGGAAACCAGAGCACCCAGAGGAAACTCACACAGGTACAGGGAAAATATGTAGACTCCACACAACCCATCACCTATGGCTGGAATTGAACGCAGGTCCCTGGCAATGTAAGACAGCAGAGATAACCACTGTGCCACCATGCCACTTGTGCTGGTAGCTTGTGGAGAGTGTTCTCGTCCTTTCATGGTATGAGAACCCTAACAATAATTAATAGCTGGATGGGCAAAAAAAATGAGAGCAGGGATCCCACAGATGGCCAAGCTGGGCTTGCTGAGATTTTGGGCCTGTCATTGAGATCCCCACTGAACCCACAACCATCAGCCTTAGAGACAACACTACCATCGTTAAATCAAAGCACACATCTGCAAAGTAATTTTATGGGTACTGATGTACATGTGGCATTTGTAAGTAGAAGGATGTTGTGACCATTCCTGTTTCCTTGCCTGGGTCAATGAGCTTAATTGGTTTCCAGTGGGAGAGGATCAACTGTTATTGAATCTAAACAAGGTGACTTTAGATGTAATTTATTGTGAGATTGCGATCAGGTATGAGTTACATTAATTTGTTTGATATTGTTACAACCAACAATAAGATGATCTTTTTGGGGCCCTCTTGTGGCACTGTGGCAGTGTCTCTACCCCTAGACCAGGAGGTTTGGGTTCAAATCCCACCTTCTCCAGAGTGTGTAATAACATTTCTGAACAGGTTGATTAGAAAAATAGGTTAAATAAAAAAAAAAAAGATCTATGGATGTAGGTCTGCATTCCATGAGATTCCAAGGTGTTCTGCTTTATCCCTACCTAAACCTGTCATCTATCATCAGATTGGGTGGTACTTAATGCAGCCTCCAACATTAACTCTTTGAGAATCATTAATTTTATACAACAGTGGCCTCAATAGTTGGAAATTAGCCAGCATGGTGGGGATCTCAATCCAGACTGGCCTGTCAGCCCTATCCCCTGTAACCCACATGTCCCATGGCCAATCCACCTAACCTGCACATCTTTGGACTGTGGGAGGAAACAAAAGCACCCAGAGGAAGCTCTCACAGACTCAGGGAAAATGTGTAGACTCCACATGACCCATCACCCGTCGCTGGAATTGGACCCAGGTCTAATCTAGAATGACTGTTTATAGATTTTGGATTAAGTGTAACAGATTTAAAACAGAGATTGAAAAATTATTTCTCTCAAAAGGTTATGAATTTGAAAAATTCATTACCTCAGAGTGTGTTGGATGCCAGGTAAATTCAAAGAAGGAAATAGACAATTTTTAATTAGTAATGGGTTGAGGGTTGTGGAGAGTGGACAGGAAGGTGGTGTTCAGGCTTAGATGAGATCAGTCGTGGTTGTATCATATGGTGGAACAAGCTTGAGGGGCTGAATTGCCCACTCCCGCTCCTCGTTCTTATGTTATTATGTAAATCATGTCATACTGGCCGCAGTGCTTGACTCAAGGAACCACCTCAAAAGGTGTTGTAAATTGTCCTTTTTCCTATCTGAGTAAACCTGGAGAGTTGGGTGAAAAAGTCAAATAAATAGGTGTACAAAGAAATAAAAACACTCAATTCTGCTTTTTCCTCGATTGGGTGTGTATGTTTTATTGTGGCCTTGACTGATTCCACAGTTCCTGGAGTCAATTCTGTGTGAGTGCAGCCACAAAGTGGTGTCTTCAACACCAATTTTGTACTGTTGATTGAGTGCAGGACCCACTTACTGATTGAAACCATCAAAAGCTCTGACCTGGTCTCAAAACATAATGGACTTGAACCTGATGCTGCTGTGCCTCCCATCACTTCACAACATTCACTGCTCTATCCCCATCATTCTGCTGCAACAACATGACAGAAAATCTATTTATTTTTCAAATGCTCAGGAAGCACGCCATCAGCAAACTTAATAGGTCAGGCACACACGAAACTGTTCAGCCCTCCTGCACTGACAGAACACACCACTCTCTGGTTGCATCGCAAAGTGTTTTCAGTCTCTTGTTTTACACTTGTTCTTGCAATAAGAAATCTGGACAGTCTTTTAACACACATTATTTTCAGTCTCTCACTACGATCGGAAGCATTTCTTCGAATATGGCAGTGAAAAATAGCATTTTAATGTAATTTCAGGTTATAATTGATGCATTGGTGATTTATTCCAGCTTTATTGTTCTGATTTGGTTTATCTTCAAACATCAGAGTCTGCCTTCCCTCAAATAGTTAGAGCTTTGCAGTTATTGACAAAACGTGCCGGGAACATTTTAAACGTTTAAGAGTAACATTGTAAAGATCCCAGCAGGGCTGCAGCCTCAGCAATCCGTTAAATATTTATGAAGTGTGTCCAAAACATCTTGATTTTGTAACAATGTGAAACATTTCTTCTTGATCCTAAGGAGAACGGACGTGTAGTGGGCCATCAGTGCGAAGGCCTTTTTTCATGGCTGCATCAGATCATGCTATTAAAGAAAAAGGCCTATTTTCAACTGAAGTGGAACTTGCAAAATGCCTATAATAATTAATGTTGTTCCCTTTCACGTTTTTGAGATGGAATGAAGAGATTTGATCTGTCCAAGCAGCATCCGTAAATGCATTCTCCTAGATTAAGAGAAAAATTGCTGGTTAGGACAATGAATGAGTTAATAACTGTTGTAGGCCACCTCCTCACCTTGGTCTGATTTAATGCTGAAGAGGAGCGAGGGTAGAATCTGATCACTGTCATGCTTCTGCTGTTAAAACTCGATGCCTTAATATTGCAGGGAGCAGTAGGATAAGAAAGGAGAAAAAGAAAGCTGAATTCTTTTTGTAAAACATTTGAATTTCTGCGAAACTGTTCGCTAACACTCTTGACTTGTTGATCCAAAATTGCACGGGTAGTAACCTTATTCACATCACTGAATAAATAGTTATGAGGTGGTTGAACGCACATTTTTGTTATAGTTTCACTTCAGTTATGCCGGCATTCTGTCACGGTATTGTGGAATAAATGTCCTCATGTGTAGCCGAGATTTTAACAGCCCATTGCTTTGCTGGCTATACGACAAAACAAAGGCAAACTATTTCTGCAAGTTGGCATGGATACCAGATCGGAAGAACAATGGGCTGGCATCACTTGCTTGCCCTACTGCCATGCTTAAGTAAGGCACTACATCCCTGAATACGTATGCTGGGAAGGCCTGAGTTGAGGATGGGATCACAGATTTATGGACATAAGTATTGTGTAGCCATGGTGAAAGAGTATTAGCTTTTAAGATAGATGTCTCTATCTCAGAGAAGTAAACTCAGTAATTTACATTAAATTTGGTTATAGTTTGTTTGCCAATACTAGATTTTACTCTTGTTGAAGTTTTGCTATATTAGTTAGGTCCTTAGTTTATTTCGGGCCTTTGGTAATTTTATGATAAATTAATGGGATTTATCAGGATTATGGTCTCAGTTTCTAACTGTTTAGCAAAAAAATACAAATTGGTTATTTTCTGTGTAAAATACAGCTGGGAGAAAGATTTGAAGAAAGTCGATCTGAGCTTTCTGTTCTTATGTTTATAATTCCCACTTAAATAGCAGTGGTATCTACTATTCAGAATCTCAGGATGCATTAGGAATTTGTGTCCTGTTTTGCAGCAGTTGTAAACTTTTTTTTCCCATTGGAAGGTAGTTGAGGTTGCTGTTTGTCTATTTATTCAATTCAATTGTTCCAAACACAAATTGAATTTGTAAAGTGTGTCCTTTCATTGAAAACCTTCCGTATCTCATAATTTTAAAGCATAAGTTGTTTGGGTGTCAAAGGAATTCTTGCACAAGGCTAAATAAGTGTTAACATTCCAACCAGAATTCCAATATGCACATTTCTTTTCTGACCTGTTTTTTGAGACTTGGACTTGGGCAAAGTTGTTGCCCTGTTTATTATAACTTAAATTGTCATTTGTAAGGCCCAATAAGCACACCATTTGTTGATGAGAAGTCATATCTGTAGCTGGACATATCCAGTACTAGATTGAGGTAGCTGTGGATTTTGAGATGTAATACTTAGTGACAGAAATTTGCTTTTTCCTGATTTTCTATAGGGCAAGAGTCATAGAAAATCACTCTTCCCTGTGTTCTGAGATGTGGATCACACTCTCTCAGACAACTGTGCAGGTACAAAAATACCTGGCCCAACTAAGGCTAGAGACCTTGAAGTGGTCTGTCAAGCAGTTCTACATTTAACTGCAAGATATTTAACATTTAGCATTTAGCTAGTAGTTGGCTGTATGAGGACTAAGCTCAGAAAACCCAGCAACAACACCATAATTCTTCTGCAGGATGTAAGTGTTTTCTATTTGGTTTTAATGCCTTTTCTGTAATGATGCTATTCAGTCCATTTCAACTGGTTACCAGCCACCTCTTCCACTCAATTATTATACACCTTCACAGAACAAAATCAGACAATTTGTTTTGTGTCAAGTATTGATCATTATTTGCTATCTTTCACAGAACAGTGGTAGTGGCACCAGCCCTGAACCGGGGGGCCCAGATTCAACTCCAACCTGCTCTAGGGGTGTGTAAAACATAACTATACAGGTTGATTAGAAAAATACATCTTTTTTAAAAAAAGAAATATGGTCGAGTATGCTTTTGACCATAAGCATCCTCGACTATTTCAGTAAAAGAATTCTTCAATAATTTGAGAATAATTACATTCTGCTTGCTGGAAGCCTTGGAGGGGTTTACATCAATAATTCTTACGTTTTAATTGCCACTAGAATGTATTCAAGTTCATGATACCTTATGCAAATTCCAGAAAGTCTGCAGTCAGGAATCCAATTATGTAACATTCAAACCAGCTTTATGTGTCAACCTGTTTCTGATCCTTTGTTAATTTTGTGAAACAGAATGATTATGTTAATGACTGTATTCAGGTGCAAATTACAAGATACACTTTTATTATGTACCAGTTCTGGGCAGAGATGCCAAAATGACCTCTATATTGCACTCTCTCTGCATTGTTCTTTATCTCTCTTGTTCTCGACTTCTATTGGAAACTGATTGGGAAAACTGAAGAATACACCTGGTTGTTTCTCAAGTGACCTCTGAAAATCTTAGCAGCACAGGACAAAATAAACATTCTTTTCTGAACTTAAAAATATTTTGAAACAGAGGCTGAGGAAAAGCTTTGTGTTAACACTTTCAGAAAGTAATTCTTGGTTATGGTGAAAGTATTCTAATGTACTGGTCCAGTTCAATGCATTATGAATTATGGTTATTCTTCCAACAGCCATAAGAAATCAAAGGTCTAGTTTGTTGTCAAGTGTTGGACAGTCACCATGAGAATTAATCAATTGTGGGAGAGCTGCTTAAAATTAAGCAAAGACACTGGTGAAGTAGCAGTGTGTTGCAGCTTGAGAGAAATCTCAGCTAGTCTTAACTGCACTGAGGTTCATGCCCAAATTGAAAGATAATTGCCTGAACCCTTGCCATTTCTGCTCTCACTTCCTTCAGTATGTCGCAAGTTTGTCCTGGCCCCTTATCAACTTTATGTACCGACAGCTTTCTTTATTCATTAACAGGATGACAGCATTACTGACTGGGCAGCATTTATTGCCCAACCCTAAATTGCCCAGAGGGCAGTTCAGAGTCAGCCACATTGCTGTGGCTCTGGAGTCACATGTATGCTAGACCAGGTAAGGATGGCAGTTTCCTTCCCTGAAGGACATTAGTGAACCAGGTAGGTTTTTCCAACAATCAACAATGGATTCATGATCATCATTAGATTCTTAATTCCAGATATTTTGTTGAATTCAAATTCCACCATCTGCCATGGCTGGATTCGAACCCAGATCCCCAGTACATTATCTGGGTCTCTGGATTAACAGTCCAGCGATAATACCAATAGGTCATTGCCTCCCTCTAAATACTCAATACTACCTCTTTACCAATTTTTAACCCTTCTAGCGATTACACTTGCTTCTCTGCTACCATGACCAGAATCTGCCAGGTAGGTAAAGGCAAACCCAAAATATTATTTGACAACTTAATCAGGCAGGGTCCTTGCCTTCAAGTGTAAATTCCCTTATTGGTCTCTTATTGACCCTACACCTCCTATTACCATCCTTTCACCATTAAACTGCTTGTAGGAAATGTTGGGATTTATGTTAGCTACCTGTCTTATTTGATTCTTTTCTTTCCTTTTTCATCTTCTTTCTGACCTGTCTGTATTAACCTTGGTTATCACTAATTTTGGGCTCTACTCTATCTGCTCCAGGTCAGTTTTTGCCCCATTGAAGTTAGCTCACAGTTAATTGGTTATTCTTATTCTGGATTGACCAAAATGACTTATCTAAACTATATGACACATGGATCACTCATCCCTTGATTCCCCACTTGGTCAACTTGGCCCACTAAAGAACCATATCTAGCAATGCATCATTTCATCTGTTCTGAAGAAAGGTCACTGAACCCAAAAGGTTAACTCTGCTTTTTCTCCACAGATGCTGCCAGACCTGCTGTATTTTTCCAGAAATTTCTGCTTTTGTTGATTTCCAGCATCCTCAAATCTTTGTTTTTTTTTCTTTCATTTAATACAAAATTTCTGTTTGTGTTAGACTGGGCACATACTGCTGCAGGAAATACTCATGAAGACAAAACAGGAACTTTTGTCCCTCAAACTATCATTATCCCATTCTATATATGGGTCATAAAAGTGCATTATAACTATTCTATGATATTTAGTTATTTCTGAGCAGGTTTTAGTCAGGCATATTTAATATCCAGACCTTCTCTTTCCTGAGCCAGGTTTCCTGTATCACCACAGCAGCATGATCTCACACAGCAATCTGTGCATGTAATTCATTGGCCTGGTTAACTGGCAGTTTACAAGCACAACAAAAACGACATGTCAGATGATGTTAACAATATCTTGGGACAGATAACCAGAACGGCACTCACCTCCATGTTTTCCTCAGTGGTGAGTATCCGCTTGGTAATGGAAGGGTCACCTGACTTGGTGTGGTATCAATCCCAGTCCTCCGCCCAACATTGACGTTGTTTCACCCATAGAGCTATGTCCTCATGTCAACGAACAACAAGAAAATCCAAAAAAGGCACTCTCCTGCTAGTTCCAAAATAGTTTGTGCATTTAAATATATGTAGATTTAGACCTCATTGCTTTCTCCTTTACTCTGACTCCACTACAAATGTATTATTGTAATGCTATTTGTCTCAACCAGTATTTCACAACTCCTGGCATAAGTTGCTACTACTCTTTTGGTTCCTACACCCTAGATGAATTAGTTTAAACCCTACCAACAGCACAACCGAAAGGAACTCAGGTCATAGCTTTTACAGATGTGAGCCCTCCAGCCTGTACAAGTACCAGAAACAGACACAGTGTCCCAAGCAACTAAAATACTCCCTCCTGCATCTTATTTCCAGTCATGTACTCATCTGTCTTATCTTCCAATTTCTGAACTCACTTCCACATGTGAGTGACCTGGAAATTATTACTTTTGACATCCTGTTGGTAACTCACTATGTAGCTGCCTAAATTCCTGTTGTAGGGGTACATCTCCTTTCCGACTTGTGTTGTTCATACCAATTTGAACCATGACCTCTGGTTCTTTGTCCTTGCCAAGAGGAATGTCCTGCAGCTGTTTTGAGACACCTTTTACCCTAATATTGAGATAGCATACCATCCTGGAGTATGATTTTAACAGCAGCAGAAATATAAGACTGTAAGATATAGGAGCAGAGTTAGGCCCTTCGGCCCATCCAGTCTGTTCCACCATTTCAACATGGCTGGCATCTTTCTCAACTCCATTCTCCTGTCGTCTCCCATGACCCTTGATCCCTTACTAATCAAGAAGCTATCTCTATCTTAAAGACACTCAATGACATGGCCTCCACCGCCTTCTGTGGCAATGAGTTCCACAGATTCACCAGCCTCTGGCTAAAGAAATTCCTCCATGTCTCAGTTCTGAAGAGGTGTCCCTTCAGTCAGAGCCTGTGCCCTTGGGTCCTAATCTCTCCTTCTAATGAAACAACATCTCCACATCCGCTCTATACAGGCCTCTTAGTATTCTGTAAGTTTTAATGAGACATCCCCCGCTACTTCCATCCTTCTGAACACCATCAAGTATAGACCCAGAATTCTCAACCGCTCCTCAGATGACAAGCCCTTCATCCCATGGATCAGGCTTGTGAACCTCCTCTGGATCCCCTCCAATGTCAGCACGTCTTTCCTTAGATATGGGACCCAAAACTGCCACAACACTCCATATAGGGTCTGACCAAAGCCCCAGTAGATTTCTGCTCTTGTATTCAATACCTGTCAAAATGAATACTAACATTGCATTTGCCTTCCTAACTGCCAACTGAACTTGCATGTTAATGTTAAGAAAATCCTGAACCAGAACTCCTAACTCAATTTGTGCTTCAGATTTCTGAAGCCTTTCCCCATTTAAAATAAAGCTGGTGCTTCTATTCTTCCTACTAAAGTGCATGACCTCACAACTTCCCACATTATATTTATCTGCCACTTGTTTGCCTGCTCTCCTAGCCCGTTCAAATCCTGCTGCATTCTCCCCACTTCCTCAACACTACCTGTCCCTCCACCTATCTTTTTGTCACTTGTAAACTTAGTGACAATGCCCTCATTTCCTTTGTCAAAATTGTTTATGCATAAAGTTGTGGTCCCAACACTCTCCCCTGCAGAACTTCATTAGTCATCAGCTGCCATTTTTAAAAAAAGACCTCTTTATCCCCACTCTCTGCCTTCTGCCAGTCAGCGAATTCTCTATCCAAGCCAATACCTTCACCCACACAATGAGCTCCGATCTGATTTAGCAGCTTCCTGTGCATCACCTGGTCAAAGGCCTTCTGGAAATCTAAATAGATCATGTTCACTGGCTCTCCTTTGTCAAACTTGCTTGTTAACTCCTCAAAAGAATTCCAGCAGATTTCATAGAATGGAATCCCTACAGTGTGACAACAGACCCTTCGGCCCAACAAGTCCATCCCACCCAGACCCATCCCTCTATAATCCACACATCCCTGAACACTGCAGACAACTTAACATGGCCAATCCACCTAGCCTGCACATCGTTGGACTGCTGGAGGAAACCCACACACACACGGAGAGAATGAGCAAACACCATACAAACAGTCGTCCGAAGGTGGAATCAAACCCGGGTCCCTGGTGCTGTAAGGCAGCAGCGTTAACCACTGAGCCACCGTGTCGCCCGGGCATGACCTCCTCTTGATGAAACTGTGCTGACTCAGCCCTGTTTTACCATGCACTTCCAAGTACTCCACAATCTTTTCCTTAATAATGGATTCTAAATTCTTACCAATGACCAAGATCAAGCTGATCTAGTTATAGTTTCTTATCTTCTTCCTCCCTCTCTTCTCAATTCAGTGTGTTACATCACCATTTTCCAGTCTTCTGGAACCCTACACATTCCAGTGGTTCCTGAAAGATCATCAATGCCACCATAATCTCAGCTATGTTCTTCAGAACTTTGGGGTGTAGTCCACCTGTCCCGAGCAATTTATCCACCTTCAGACCATTTAGTGTCCCCAGCACCTTCTCCTTGTGACAGCCACTACACTCACCTCTGCCACGACTGTCTTGAAATTCTGATGTTATTGTTGTTTTTCACCTCAAATACTGATGCAAAGTATCTATTCAGTTCCTCCACCATTTTTGTTTCCCACTACTACTTCTCTCGCCCCATTTTCCAGTGGTTCATTCTTGCCTCTCTCTTACCTTTTATATCGCTAACAAAATCTCTTGCAATCTTCTGTTATATTACTAGCTAGCTGACCCTCATATTTCATAATCTCTCTCCTTATTGCTTTTGTTTTTAAGTTATCTTCTGATTAAGGTCTTCCCAATCCTCTGACTTTCCACGAATGTTTCCCACATTGCATGCCTTCTCTTTTGCTTTTATGCTGCCCCTGACTTCCCTGGTCAGCCATGATTTCCCTCACCCTCCCCTTAGCATGCTTCTTCTTCCTCCTTGGGATGGATTTCTGCTGTGCCTCCCAAATTACCTCAGAAGCTCCCGCTATTGCTGCTTCACCATTTTCCCTGCTGGGCACTCCTTTCAATAACTTTGGCCTGCTCCTCCATGCCTTTGTAGTTACTTTTACTTAATTCTAATACTGTTACATCTGATTCAACTTCTCTCCCTCAAACGGCAGGGTGAATTCTATCATATTATGGGCATTGCCCCCCAAGGGTGCTCCTTCACTTTAAACACCCTCAAATCTGCCTCATTACACATCACCACATCCAGAATTGCCTGTTCCCTTGTGGGCTCTACCACAAGTTGCTTCAAAAATAACTTACTGACATTCTATAAATTCCTTTTCTTGGAATCCACTGTCAACCTGATCTCCCACATCAACTGCATATCAAAATCCCCCAGGACCAATAGTAATAGTGCCTTTCCTACATGGCTTTTCAAAATCCCGAATTATTTTCTTCTCAACATCCTGACTTCTGCTAAGAGGGCAGTACATAACTCTTATCAACTCTGTCCTATCACTTATTCTGGAAACTTTACAAACCTCTGCTGAGCCCTCTCCCCCTTAATGTTTTCTATAATTTTCCACCCAAATGAACCCAACCGCCACGCCCCCCCCCCCCCACCCAACCCACTATTTAGTTTAAAGCCATATCCACAGTCCTAGTTATGAGATTTGCCAGGACTCCAGTCCCAGCATGATTCAGGAGAGTTTGTCCCATTGGAACAGCTCCCTCCTTCCCTAATACTGGTACCAATGTCCCACGAATTTGAACTCATTCTCCCATTCCAATCTTTGAGCTATGCATTTACCTCTTTAATCTTGCTGATCCTGTGCCAATTAGCTGTTGGCTCAGGTAGTAACCTGGAGATTGCTGTCTTTTTGGCTCTGCTGTTTAATTAAGCCCCCATCTGCTCATATTCCGTCAGCAGAACTTCCTTCCTCTCTATCATTGGTACCTACGTGGACAATGACAACTGGATCTTTCCCCTCCGGCTCTAGGTTCCTCTGCTGCCCAGATGAGATACCCTGAACCCGCACACCAGGCTACACAACCTTTGGGACTCTCGATCCTGGCCACAGAGAACAGTGTCTATTCCCCTGACTATACTAGCCTGATTACAACTACATTTCTCTTTTATCCCTCACTTCTTGAATGGCTCCCTGTACCACAGTGCTATGATCAGTTTGCTCCTCCTCCCTACAGCCCACGCTATCATCCATACAGAGAGCAGATATCTCAAACCTGTTAGACAAACCCAAGAGTTGAGGCTCTTTCAGCACTACCTCCTGAATCCCTCTACCTGCCTAGTGCATAGTCATACCTTCCTGCCTCTGCCTACTGGCCAAATTTGAGGTAGTTAATCTAAGGACTGCTTCCTGAAACATAGTGTCCAGGTAACTCTTCCCCCTCCCTGACATATCACAGTGTTTGAAGCTCAGATTCCAGCTCGTCAATCTCAGCCAGAGTTCCTCAAGCAACTAATACTTGCTACGAATGTTGTCACTGTGAACCACAATGGGGTCCAACAGCTCACATATCATACAGGTACAACACATCACCTGGCCCTGTGTCTCTGTTTTATTTACTTCACACTCTTAGTTTAATTTTTTGAAAAATTCTTTTAGCTTGTAACCTGTAAATATTTCCCCTATTTTACCTTCAATCTAAAAGTAACCTATAATAGTCAAATTAACAGATATTGTCAATCAATAAACTTACAGTTTTGCCCTTTCTGTTGTGCTGGATCCCAGATCCAGCGTTTCAATTTATCGTGTAAAAAGACCTTGCAAGCTATGAGCCAAAAAAGCAAGCAAAAAGCACTTCTCCTCTGCACCAAATTCCCACACTACCTCAAAATTCCCTGAATTATATACTCTCTCAGACTGTGTCAGACTCCTGATGTGATCTCTCCTTCCTAAATGTTCACAGCTTACAGGTCGTGTGCTTTCAACAGGCCCTATCTGAAGTAACGAAACAATGGAGCCCAAAATGTCTGTTCCCCTAACTGTAGTGACCTTCCACTCCAATTTCTCTCATCCTCACAGCTGAGCCACCCATTCTGCCTAGTGCTTGGCTCTTGCTGTGTTCATTCATGTAACTATTCTGCTTGTCAACCTCCATAACGGAAGAAATTATCAGTGAGTGGGACCAGCTGGGCACTCGTACACTGTCTGGCTCTCTCTCTGACTGTTTGGCAGACACCATCCCCTATCTGCCGGCTTGGCTTTAACTATGGCGTGACTTCTTCTCTGAGTATGTTACCCATGCAGTGCTCTGCATCACAGAGGCAGTGATTCAAGTGGACAATCAGGCTCTGAAGCCTGAAGGTCAATCTTGTGCAGTTGGTGACATTTCCTGCACATGGGATGTTGGTGTCCATGACTCCCCAAATGTCACAGTCATTCTGCTTGGCCCAGCTGATCTGCCTTAAGCTTGGACTATTACATTACTTATACATACGTTAACATTAATCTTGTAACATTAAGTATAAACTGGATATTAGTAGAAAATGGAAATACCAACCACAATTTAGCTCTCCTGTGTCTATACATCTGCACAGGATGGGCTGAAGGGCTAAAATTGATGATATTCGACAGCTTCACGACCTTGAATGAGTCCTGTGCACATTCCTGTACATGCCAAAAACAGCATAATCAAAGTTGTTTTTCTGTACTTGCTCACCTTGTTTTCTGTGCCTGGCTGTTAGTTACACTGTATAAAAGAGAAAGAGAGTTTCGTTCCAAGTCATCAGACTTCACCTCAGACCGGGATCACAAATGGTGCCAGTAACAACCTCAAGCCTCCAGCCCAGCCATCAATTGAGGGGTCCACAATGGGCAGAAGGGTGTGAGGCTTATTGTTTTTATCCCTCTTTATCATTCTTTTTATTTACTTAATAAATCTTCCTTTCTTTTATTGTGTTTATTATTACTAATTTTTTCTTTCTTTATTCATTAACGGGATGAGGGCGTCACTGGCTAGGCAGCATTTATTGTCCATCCCTAATTGCCCAGAGGGCAGTTGAGAGTCAACCACATTGCTGTAGGTCTGGAGTCACACGTAGGCCAGACCAGGTGAGGATGGCAGTTTCCTTCCCTAAAGGACTTTAAATAAATATTTGTATTTAAGCAAATTGCTGTCATCGAGGCTTCTCTTAACTACAATTAACCAAATCCAAAAAGAACCATTTGGATATACTCCATGATCTAAGACAACAACCTGAAATGAATAAACAAAAGTGGAGCAGGAGTAGGCCATTCAGTTTCTTCAGCCTTCACCAACCTTCAGATCTCTTTCAATCATCAAAAATTTATTATTCACAGTCACATGGCTACAAGGCCATCCCATGGACAGCGTGGGGTACATGTGCACTGGAAGCGACACATGTTTACATGCAAGGCCCTGTTTTCTGTGAACAAACAATGTGTGCACACATTGTACCTGTTTTAATTTAAGAAAGTTGGTGTCAGCCAATCTGGTCAAGCATCTCCCTGAATAAACCAGAGGTTGACTCTGATTAAGTTTAAACATATCTTGTAGTTAAATGTCATTCATTGTTTAACTGGTGCAGTCTCCATGGTGATGCCTTTACCAATCAGAATCCACTTACTAATCAATGAGCACAGTCTTCTCATACAAAAATATATATTCCCCTTTCCAGTAGTATTCTTGCAAATGCCTTGACCAGAATAAAACACAAACTTTTGATAAAAAAAGTCTTTTTGCAGCAAAACTCAAGTTCTGTGTACAAAATGACTATTACATAAATCACAATAATTTACAGTCAGTGTTTTGAGTGGACAGGAGCTGTCAAGTGATGCATTGTATATTCCTTTAAAGATGACAAACTGTATAGGAACATCATACCAGTAACTAAAGGCAAGGGAAGCAATTTGTTTGTGTTGCTAAATAAATTTTATGAAATTTTATTTTTTAGTATGCATTTAAAATGTGAATAGAAAAGTACAGACATGACAGTTGAAGTACATTGGTCATATTGTAAACTTTTAGTGCACTTTTGACACAGTGGAAATTAACTTGTGCATTTTGCTTGTGCAATTTTCTGCATGCTGCAAGTAGTGTAATATAGGACTTACCTTTAAACTAATTGGCATTAAACTAATTTTTGACCAAATCGCTGCAGTTTAATTGAGTAATGTTCTGAAGCTCATCACAGGCCAATTATATCCTTTAACAAAGCACATTGTTTGTCTGAATGTGCCCTAGAGAAATAAAATGAGACCTTTTGCAATAAAAAGGTTTAAGGTATGATTGCAATCAAAAGAGATAGTTCTGAAATCATCATGGAGTATTCAGTAATCAACAGAGAAAAAGTAGACCAAAATTTTATAGTTAGAAGAAGCTATGATTCTTCCCAGTCATTCAATTAACCCAAGTATTGCTTGAATTCTCAGTTCTGGTTGGGCCTTTATAATCTAAATTTTTACATTGTTTGCATTGTGTCTACTTTTCCTGCAAATATTTATTAATTTCACTTCAACAGCTACTCTTCTTGTTTAAGGGTTTTGCTTATTCCATTTATAAGTATTTCTGTCTGGTAACCTATAAATTATTACCCTCACTAATTATAGGAACTCTCCCACACCCACCATAGTAAGAAAGAATTTGCTTTTTCAGAGCACCTTTCAAAATCTCAGAATATTCCAGAGCAGTTAGCAATCAATGAAGTATGTTTTGGAAGTGCAATGATTGTGAGAAATATAACAGGCAGCTTGAGCTCACAAGCAGTAATGAGATCATGGCCAGATCATTTGTTTTAGTACAGAAGCAAAAATTGCTGGAGAAACTCAGCAGGTCTGGCAGCATTTGTGAAGAGGAAGCAGATTTAACATTTTGAGTCCAGCAACTCTCCTTCAGAACTGTTTTGCTTTGTTTCAGAGATATTTTTCAGGGGAACATATTGGTTAAGACACTGGAGGGAACCCCCTGCTTTTCATTGCAGCTCTGACATCGGGTCCTTGTATGTATGTGAGAAAGGACCACCTTACTGCCCCTACTATTGTTCTAAAGGATGCCACCTTACTTCCCCTACTACTGTTCTAAAGGATGCTCCTATTGGAATAAAAACTGAAAGAACTGCAGATGCTGTAAATCATAGAACATAGAACATTACAGCGCAGTACAGGCCCTTCGGCCCTCGATGTTGCGCCGACTTGTGAAACCAATCTAACCTAAGCTATTCCATTATCATCCATATGTTTATCCAATGACCATTTAAATGCCCTTAAAGTTGGCGAGTCTACTACTTTTGCAGGCAGGGCATTCCACGCCCTTACTACTCTCCGAGTAAAGAACCTACCTCTGACATCTGTACTATATCTATCACCCCTCAATTTAAAGCTATGTCCCCTCGTGATAGCCATCACCGTCCGAGGAAAAAGGCTCCCGCTGTCCACCCTATCTAATCCTCTGATCATCTTGTATGTCTCTATTAAGTCACCTCTTAACCTTCTTCTCTCTAACAAAAACAGCCTCAAGTCCCTCAGCCTTTCCTCATAAGACCTTCCCTCCATACCAGGCAACATCCTGGTAAATCTCCTCAGTACCCTTTCCAATGCTTCCACATCCTTCCTATAATGCGGTGACCGGAACTGTACGCAACACTCCAAGTGCGGCTGCACCAGAGTTTTGTACAGCTGCAGCATGACCTCATGGCTCCGAAACTCAGGAACAGAAACAAAGTTGCTGGAAAAGCTCAGCAGGTCTGGCAGCATCTGTGAAGGAAAAACAGAGTTAAGTTTCAGGTCCGGTGACCCTTCCTCAGAACTGACCGGAAATGTTAACTCTTTTGTCCTTCACAGATGCTGCCAGACCTGCTGAGCTTTTCCAGCAACTTAGTTTTTTTTCCTATTGGAATCCTGTTTATAAAAGAAAAAGCAAGAGTGGGTGAGCATAGAAAGCTTGATCATGCAGTGTGCGGTTGAGGTGTGAAACAGTTTCCATCGAAGGACTCTGAAGGAATTAGGTTGTTGGCTGAAAAGGAAGAATATGGAGAGGTATTGGAGAAGGTGGAAAAATGGAACTAAATGAATTACTCATTTAGAAATCTGGTGCAGAAATGATGGATGGAACAGCCTCCATCTGTGTTTCAACAATTGTGTTTCGGTAATGGTTGCGGAAATTAAATTACCTGGCTTCATACTCTCCCTGTGAATGTTTGACTCCCGTCTAGACTTGCTGCCCTCTGAGAAGTTATTTCACTGAAAGGATTGTGAATCTTTGGAATCCTCTATCCCAGGGGATTTTGGGTGCTCCATTGTTGAATACATTTAAATCTAAGATAGTCTCTTGGGATCCCAATGAATCAAGGGTACTAGCAGTAAGTAGCAAAGTGGATTTGATGTCCATGATGGTGTTGGATGGTGGATCATTTTGTCCACATCTCTTATTGGAAATTAAAAGATAAATCGCTGGAGAAACTCAACAGGTCTGGCAGCATCTGTGGAGAGAAAGCAGAGACAGCATTTCAAAGTTCTGAAGAAGGGCCCAAAATGTTGTATCTGCTTTCTTTTCACAGATGCTGCCAGCCCTGCTGAGATTGTCCAGCTATTTCTCTTCATTGTTTCAGATTTCCAATATCCACAGTTCTTTGTCTTTATCCCCTCTTACTTCTTAAGTAACATTTGATCTAAATTGTTGCACTCTTTCTTGTCCAACAAAATTGTGGGAGCCCCTTGATTACTTAGATTTGAACTGTTTAACAAGGTGGCTCGCCACCTCATTGTGGCTAATCATAAATATTGTCTTGCTAGTAACATCCATGGCCCCATAATATATATTTTTTGAAAAAGACTTTCCTAGAACAACATTGGTACAAACAACATAGGTAAGGAAAGGGATGAAGTTCTGCAGAGAGAATTTAGGAAACTAGGTAAGCAGTTAAAAAGTAAAATTGGGCTGTACTTGTAGGGAAATTTAACTTTCCAGACATAGACTGGGACTGTTATAGTATTAAGGTCTTGGATGGGAAACAATTTGTCACTCAGTACAAGAAAACTTTCTTACTCAATATGGGTACGTACCTACTAGAGAAGGAGCAATACCTGCCCTTCTGTTAGGGAATAAGGCAGAGCAAGTGACTGAGGAGTACTTTGGGTCAAGTGATCCTTCTTCAGCAGGTACATCCACATATTGAGCTGCCGTCTTTTTAAAGTTGTGATCTTATTTTCACCGAAGGAAGGAGGAGAAGTAAAAGATAAGCAGGATTTCAAACTGGGAGCTGGAACTCACATTTACCACAGAGTTAAACTTTGAGGCATTCAACAGAATAACATCATTCATATACACACCGTGAATATCCCTTTACAAAATCAGGTGAGTTTTTCTTCCTTTTGAAATACTGGAGAAATGAAAAATGCTATTATTGAAAAAAATACTGTGCTGCTACAGCTCATTTGTATTACCCACACAAGCTTGCCGGCTAACATCTGAATAAATACAAACACAATGGCAGATGGCAAGCTTCCATCCAATGTTATTTAGGGGTTATGTATAGCTGTACCTTTTAACTGTATCACCTCGAAGGAACACACTGTCAGCAAGTGATTAAACAGTACTTCCATCTATTGTGAATCTGTTAACAATATCTGCATTGAATCAGCAAAAGAATTTACACTTTCCAATTTCCTACATTCACTGAAAGTCATATACAAAATGCAGCGCAGCCAAGTCATGAATAAATGTGTAAGGATGGCATGGGATCTCTGTATTGGGATTTTGCTTGTTGTTGTGGAAATGTAGAATAGAAGAAATGAATAATGCTTGTGCTTATGTTGTTTAATATCACATTGAAGGCATGAAAGTCAATTTAAGCAATAAATTATTTTTTAAAGCACAGTCAAACACAACAGCTATTTTCTACTGACTTCATCCTAAAGCCAACTGTGTGATGTATATCCAGTTAGATAGTTCACCAAGCTCAGCAAAAGTTTATTCTTGTCAAAACAGAGGACACCATGACAAGCATGAACCACCTTGGGTTAACAAAGGTGTTCAAGGAAAGTATCAAATCACAAACAAAGTGCTGAAAACTCGTGGTAGGCCAAGGATCTGAATTTTAGTAACAAGCAGTGGATGATTAAAAAGCTAAGAGGGAGGAAATTGTTTATTGAAGTAAATTGGTAAGAAATAAGATCAATAGCAAGAACTTCTACAGATGTATAAAGAGGAGAGCAGCTAAAGTAAGTGTAGGACCATTGGAGGAAGCAGCTGGGGATTCACTAACGGAGAACAGGGATATAGCAATAAATAAATGTTTTGCAGACAAATAAATATTTTGCATTGTTTATTTTCCAGTTGAAGAGACTATAAAAGTCCTAAAGATAACAGATAAGCGAGGTGTTAATGGGAGAAAAGAACTTCTAACAATCTTTATCGTGAGGAGCAAAGTATTTGACAAGCTAATGGGACTAAAGACAGACAAGACACCAGAACCAGATGACCAGCATCTAAGAGTTTTAAAAGAAGTGGCTGACAAAAAATAACAGTGGAGGCTTTGGTTGATAAGGTGTTACATAAAAGGTTATTGCGCCAGTTATGAATTCACAGTATTGAGGGTAATGTATTCGTATAGATTGAGAATTGCTTAATGCACAGAAGACAGAGTTGCGACAGAGTTTGGAAAGGCACAACTAGACACAAGGATCAATCCTAGGGCCTCAACTATTTACAATTGATATTAACAACATGGAGTATAGTGTAGAAAAATTACCGATGATACAAAAATGTGGGAGGATATGATATGTTGTATGCTATAAGGAATCCACAAGGAGATGTAGATAGGTTGAACGAGAGGGCAAAAACCTGGCAGATGGAGTTTAATGTAGGGAAGCATGGGGCCATGTGCTTTGGCAGGAAGAATGAAAAGGCAGACCATTATTTAAATAAAGAGAAGTGCAGCACAGAGGCATCTGGGCATTCTTGTGCATGAAACACAAAAGGGTAATCATGCAGGGACAGCAAGTAATGAAGTACTCAAACAGAATTCTGGCTTTTATTGCTAGAGAGTTGGAGTTTAACAATAGGGAAGTCTTGTTGCAACTGAATAGAATGTTGGTGAGACTGCACCCTGGGTATTGTGTACAGCTTTGGTCTCAGTATTTAAGAAAGCATATATTGGCATTGGAGGCAATTCAAACGAGATTCACTTGGTTGATTCCTGGGATGAAGAGGTTGATTTATCAAGAATGACTAAACCAGTTAGGCTTTTATTTATTAGAATTTAGAAGATTGAGGGGTAGTCTTATTGAAACAGGAAAGATTCTAAGGGACTGTAACAGGGTAGATATTGAGAAGGTGCTTCCACTACTGGGGGGAAATCTCCAAATAGGAGAAATTGTTGGAGAGTAAACAGACTTTCATTTAAAACTGAGACACAAAGGAATTTCATCTTACAGAGACAAGTGAATGCCTGGAATTCTCTGCCGCTGAGTTATGGCATGTATATCAATGCAAGTATTTAAAGATGAGGTGCATTTTATTTAGAAAATCAGCTGTTCAATGCTATGTGGAGCTGGCAGGGAAGAGGAATTGAGGCATTGGGCAGATTAGTCATGATGAAATAGAATAGCAGAGCAGGCTTGAGGGGCTGGATGGCCTACTCATGTTACTGTTTCTTAAATTATGTTGTCAATGCACTTTTTGTGATGATGAAATAATTTTTCATCTGGATACCAGGACGTGTATTGGGATAATTCATACCTCAGTATAATTCATACTTCAATCCATACCTCAGTCTAACACCTCATGATAGAATACTTAGCGGCACAGTGTAAAGATATCGAGCTCTCTGTCAATGTCAGCAAAACGAAAGAGCTGGTCATTGACTTCATGTAGCAAAGTGGAGGACACACCCCTGTCTGCATCAATGGTGCTGAGGTGGAGATGGTCAAGAGCATCAAGTTCCTAGGATAAATGATCACCAACAATCTGTCCTGGTCCACCCATGTTGATACTATGGTCAAGAAAACACGATGTCTCTACTTCCTCAGGATGCTAAGGAAATTTGGCACGTCCCTAAACACTCTTAATTTTTATTGGTGCATCATAGAAAGCATTCTATCTGGATGTATCATGGCTTAGTATGGCAACTGCTCTAAGAAACTAAAGAGAGTTGTGAACATAGGCCAGACCATCACACAAACCAACTTTCCATCCATTGACTCTATCTATGGTTCTTGCTGCTCAGAAAGGCAACCAACATAATCAAAACCCCCTCCCACCATGGTTATACTCTCTTCCATCCTCTTCTGTCAGGTGGAGGAGACAAAAGCTTAAAACAGATGTAACAATGGATTGAAGAACAGCTTCTTCCCTGCTATTAGACTTCTGAATGGATAATTCAAATTTTAAATTTAATATTGATCTCATTCTCTGTGCACCTTTTCTGCAGCCATAACAACGTACTCTTTGCTCTGTTCTATTACCCTAGTGCACTTTGTACAGTATGATCTACCAGTATTGTAAGCAAAACCAAACCTTTCACTGTACCTAGGTATGTGGCAATAATAAATCACAAAAACATGTAATCATAAATAGATTTAAAAAAAAAACCCTTGCATGAGATGATAGACACCTGTAGAACTGCCTGTCATTGAGAACAAAGGAACATAGATGCAAGATGCTACTCAACCACTTAAGCCTGTTAGAGCCCGTGAAACCATGCTGGCCTGTAAACTAAGTCCATTTTTCTTGCCTTCGACCCATGTCCTTTACTACATGTGTCCAATTGAAATCTATTAACCTCAGTTTTTACAATAAAATTTTTGTACCACCAATTGAGATTTGCAGAAAAGTGTTCAAAACTTCAATATCATTTATGCGGAGAGAGTTTGAGATTTACTCCTGAAAGTTATGCTTCTGATAGATTGACAATGATTCCCATTTTATCTGGATATAATTTCAACACATTCATTTCAAACACTTTCAGTCTTTAGCGCATGGAATTCAGCTACAGCTTGATAACGCACATGATGCCATTGATGTCTGATTTAGTTTGCAGTGATCTTCAGTAGGAGAGGCCAGGAGCAACATTGTCTTGTGGAGGTCAAACATTCATAATTCAGCAAACAGCACCAGGGAGTCAATAAGTTTTGGGAACATAGGTCAATGTTGCCCTTCCCTGCAGTCTTTGACCAAATATCATTGTTGTAGAATGTCTTAAACGAGACAAGTATCTGAACAAATATCCTGAACAGAGTGTCTGGCCATCACATTGTTGCTTGTGGACCTTGCTGCACTCAGGTGGTTGCCACACACCTGACATTTCAGCAACCAACAGCCATTCTTAAGGTCACAAAAGGTGCTATTTAAATAAACACTTATTTCTTTTCATTTAACAGGGCCATACATCTAATTGCACGGCTGTGTGCACAGCACAGAACATCATGGAAGTCAAACTCCCATCCATGGGCTCCATTTACACTTTCATTGCTGCAGACAGGTTGCTGACAATAAAGTAATGGTCTCTTCCAACAGGCAGAGAATACAGAAGCTTGAACACAGACAAACAAGTTCAAGAACAATTGCTTCCTTGCTGTTATTAGACTGCTGAATGGACCTCTGTTACTTCAAGTAATGTTGATCTTGCTCTGTACACTTCCTGTGCAGTTGTAATCTTGTATGCTTTGCTTTGTCTAAATTGCCTATCATCTGTACATTCTTGTTTGCTATGATCTGTCTGTACTGCTTACAAACAAAGCTTTCTAGTGTACTTAGGTACATGTGACTACAATAAATCAAATCAAATCAGTTGTCATCTCAGTGATGACAGGATATGTCAGGAGAATATTTTACCTTATTTTATGTTTCATGTGACTGCACATTAACTTTAGAATAGATGTGAATTGATTGTTTCAGGTAAATGATGCACAGTCTAAAATTAAAGCTGCATGTCAAACACTCTGCACATAGAATAATCTTCAAGAAATGAGAAAATTATTGGAACATTATATTGTGGGAGAAGGTTAATAATTCATTAACTTCTAAACCATTAGGGTCGTTTTACACAGTTATTCAAAAAAATAAATATCCACTAGTTGTTTACTTTTAAAATGATCTTAGTTACTGCAAATCCCTAAATTACATTCTATTTTAAAATAATGTTTGCAGCCTTGGCTTTGTAAATATTCGGTGTCAGAAACAATTGAAGGAAAGAAACGCAGAACAAATTATGGCTGTAAAAAAGCACATTGTTAAAAGATTAGGGAGCAATTTACTAGCTTACTGTGGTGACAGCAAGTATAACTAGTAACTACACTACAATAAAGCTTTAAATATGAAATGGATTGATGCATTTCACAATTATACTACAGAGCACAGATAGCTTCTGCTGAGAAGAACAACAGCACATCTTTATATATGTTTCACTGTGTGAGCCGGTGTCTCTACAATTTGTTTGCAGTTCCAAACTGCTTAGTTAGGCAAGAAGCAAATCAGTTTCACTTATAAATGACTCCTCAGTACCTGATTGTCTGAACATTGCAGGAACCCAAAGCCACAAGAACAGTTCGTAATCGGCATTAAATTGTGCAGCCATCCTGGTAAATCCCCATTTTAAAAAATATTTCTTTCTCCTTGCAGTCTACAGTTTTAAACAGCATAAAAATAAAAAGACACTGATCTTGAACCACAATTCAGGAGCCTTTGGTGGCAAACACAAATAATTCTATTTTTATTTAGATCACCGTTCATTTAAATATTCATTTGACCATTACTGGAAAAATCAGCTTTTCTGGATTAAGAGGGGAATAGTTGAAACTACGGCATCACATTCCTTCAGGTAATGAATTATTGATGGAAATTTTTAAAACATGTTTGGTAGGAATCTTATTTTTCTTATCTATTGCTCCATTTTCTCTTCATCCGATTTTTTCTTTCCCTTCAATGGTATGTTCTTATTCTAATTCACCTTCATTCACCATTGATGCTGTTGATCTTAAACCTTATTAGTTCAGGAGATATACTGTTTATTCCATCATCCACAACATTCCAGTTGAAACAAAGCAAGTGCATTTTCTTTTTTGTGTCACACCTCCCTAGTGACTTCATAACAACCTCATCAAGGGACTGGCTTAGTACTGCATTGCAGAGACTGTAGAAGGAATTTATAAGAATGGCTCCAGGGACGAGAAACTTCAGTCATGAGGAAAACATTGGGACTGGTCTCCATTCATGGAGCGAGAAGGGTTGAGAGGTTATTTGAAACAAGACTTCAAAATCATGAGCGGGTTAGATAAAGTAGATAGGGAGAAGCTGTTCCTGCCCATGAAGGAAAAAACGTAAAGTACAAGAGGGCATAGATTTAAATTGATTTGCAAATGAAAAAGGATGATGAAAGGAAGAAGCCTTCTTGGGCAGTGAGTATTTAGGGTATGGGCTACACTGCTAGGAAATACGATGAAGGGAGATTTAATTGAGGCATTCATGAGGGCATTGATGATTATTTGGAAAGAAATGTTGTGGAGGCATATGAGGAAAAAGCAGGAGATTGGCACTAGGTTATTGATCCAGTGCAGGCACGAAGGGCCAAATGGCCTCTTTCTAAGATTCTGGTATGCAACCAGTCATCACCAAAAGATTTCAGTACATGCTGAGTCTGACATTAGTAGCAAATGTTTCATTAAAATCATTGTGAATGTCAAAGAAAGAGAGATGAATATTGATTGATCACGAACTGTTGCTCCCTTTGAGGTGAGACATGAATAAGAGACTACGAGTTATTCATTTTATACCTGATGGTCAATAGGTATTGTCTGTCAAATGAGTCACAAAAATAGTTGCATTAGAACTTGAAGTTATTGTTTCTGATGTACTGTTAAATTCAATCGAGAGACTGTTGTTTCCTGCAGTGCATCTCTACAGTCTTTATTTTATACAAAAATATATTATCTCTGTACAAGAATAAATGTAGTTTTATAGTCATCTGTAAGGCTTCAGCACAGTCATTAACTGATCTGATTCAGAATTAAGTCCTTTTCAAAAGAATAATGCCATTTTATTGATATCAGAAGCAAAATGTTTTGAAGCATAATTTGTCTGATCCTGTATTTGAAGATTCACATAAAAGTATTATTAATGTTTGTATATTAACAATGATCTAGCATGTAACCTTCTGAACTCAAAATGTATTAGTAATTATCAAATGAATACTTCACTTTTCAATACAGTTGGATTCTAACAATTTTCTGGTGGCATAAAATGTGTTTTTTTTCCCTTTCCTCTGACATGAGGCTCTGAATCATTAATTAGGCTTGGAAGTTATTAAATTGCTTCAAAATATAGGGAGAAATTATTTCAGAGAATATACCATCACCATGATAAATAACAGACTATGTTTCATTCCAAGGAAGTATAGTTTGAAAGGGAATGCTCCAATTGAACAAGAGCTAATTATTGATCTAAAATATTAACAGATGGATCTATAATCGTGCATGATAAATATTATTATAGCAATTTCATTTTTAAGAATATTACAATCTTCAGATTTTGATCAAGGTGCTTCCATTGACTTAAGTCAGAAGTCACATGACACCAAGTGATAGTCCAACAGGTTTATTTCGGGATGTTGCTCGTTCATCAGGTGAAGTGAATAGAAGCACACAGGCACAGAATTTGCAGGCAGAAACAGCATACAAGTGGTGTGTTTGGATTGTTGACAGGTTTAATAACCAGTCTCGACACAAGAAAACTGCAGATGCTGGAATCAAAGGTAGACAAATAGGAGGCTGGAAGAACACAACAGTCCTTCAGGACCGAAGAAGGGTAATACTCAAAACGTTGATTGCTCCTTCCTTCCAGATGCTGCCTAGCCTGCTGTGTTCCTCCAGCCTCCTGTTTGTCTACCTTAATAACAAGTCTCTGGCAGTGATCAAAAGTGTCAGACGGTGTGAATAAAGTGTCAACAGCTGAATAGTAAGTGAAGTGAAGCTTCACTTGTTATTCAGCTTTTGACACTTTACTCACACCGTCTGACACCTTTGGCACCTCTACTCTATTGACTTAGATTTGTATTTGGTAAAATATAAAGTTAGATAGTTCTCTAATGCTGTTAAAAATCAACAACTAGAGATTGAAGCAGTTCAAATAATATTTTACGTCAATAATTGGTAGAATTTCAATGTGAAACTTGACAGCTGGAGCAAACTAACTGTTGTTAGGCTCACTTGCAACAGCATAAAATCACACAACACAGAATGAGATCATTTAGTCCATTACACTTATGCTAGTTCTATGGAAGAACAATCAAATTTGTTCCACTCCTTCTCTTTCCACATAGACTTCCAATGTATTTTCTTGAGGGTATTAAGCATATTTATTGTCAGATATATGCTGATGACTCCCAACTCTAACTCATCACCGCCTCACTGACTCCTCCACTGTTGCTAAGTTATCAAACTGCTTATCTGACATCCAGTACTGGGACAGCAGAAATTTTTTCATCCTGATCCAAAACGTCAACTTTCCTGCTCCTCTGATGCTACCTGACCCGTTGTGTTCCTCCAGCTGCACACTGTGTTGACAGCAGAAATTTTCTCCAGTTATACAATGGTTTTCCAAATGTCTCTGTTCTCTGCTACTAATGCTATTCCCTAATGACTTATTTCATTCACTTCCCTGGTAACTGTCTCAGACTAAGCCAGACTGTTCACTACCATGGTGCTGAAATGAGCTTTGGAATATATGTTTGAGGGAATGACAAAGACAACTACTGCCCACCTTTGTATATCAATCACCTTCATTCCTACCTCATTCCATCTGTTGCTGAAGCTCATGCTTTCGCTCTCTCTGGACTAAGTTATTTTTGTTTTCCACCATACTACCCTCTGTAAAACTTACCCAAAGAGTGTTACTTTTTTCCTAACTCATGCTAAATCACATTCACTTATCATCCCTGTACTTTCTGACACATATTGGCTCCCAGTCCAACAACGTTGTAATTTTCAAATTACTATCTTGATTCTAAATCACTATAATTTGGCCCTCCCTCTTGGGGCATCCCCTCCAGCCCATACCTTTCCAAGATATATGTGTTCATCCCATCCAGGAATCAAGTATCCTAGATTTTAAATTGCTCCACCATTGATGACAATCTCATCAGTTGCCCAGGCTCCAAGCCATGAAATTCTCTCCTTATACTTCTC
Organism: Rhincodon typus; assembly: GCF_021869965.1. Lineage (NCBI taxonomy): Eukaryota > Metazoa > Chordata > Chondrichthyes > Orectolobiformes > Rhincodontidae > Rhincodon > Rhincodon typus. The sequence continues at coordinate 9,845,229 of NC_063359.1, read as the reverse complement.
TAGCTAAAATTTCTCTTTCAAACCAGTCTGTAAAATTTAGCCTTTTAACTAGTTATCTGATTCCATATACCCTTGTGTGGCTGGGTGTCATATTTTGTTTTTCAATAGCTCCACTGAATATGTGGATCATTTTATTACAATAAAATGTGTTATGTAAATCTGAAAAGTTGTAAATACCCACTTTTCATTTGGAAGATGCAATTTCATTTGTTTCAAATCAACCTTTCAGGCAGAGTGTTCCACATCATAACCATAGTAAGATTATAGCTCATCACCATGCTGCCTTCTGTCTTTGCTATTGATATAAAAAAGACATGTAAAGGTTATGTCTTGCACTTCATGCTGCTCTGAGTCGGGAGAAAAGACAGGCAACAAGTGCTGTTATCACTGTCATGAACTCTATTCGACAACATAACTTTTGCCTCCACTGCTGACGTGGAAATTCGACAGAACTTCACAACCCCGTAACCCATACCATCAACCTCCCCCTCCCTTCCAAACTCACCCCCACCCCCAGATTCCAGTGGGAGGAACATCAAGTAGTTTCGACAATCTGATCCATCACATTTCCACATAGGTAGTGCAAACATTCATTTATCGTGCTGCAAGCTTACATACAACATACCAACTGAATAAATGCACAGATTTTACTTCCTTAAGAGAAAAGCCTTTGCCATCTGTTGCTTAAAGATTACCACGTTTGAACTAAAAGCACATTGGATCACATCTGTTAATCAAAACTGAGGAAACCTGTTTGTTAACATCACAAATGCTGATTAAGATTGTTGCATAACAAATAGCTTGGAAAGGATTTGAAGATTCCAATATAGCTTCAATCAGCTAATGTAGAGTTGGAAATTGTTCAAGTCCTTAAAAAGTGATTTCATTCAATTTAATTAGGTGGAGCATGTACATCAAACACAGCATTCCCTTCACGTCTTAGCACAGCAATCTTTTCATCAATGATGCTGCTATCGTCAAACAACAAGTGAGCAAAGTCAAAGCTGCTCCATTTCTGCAGAAGTTACTGCGTCTTAAAAATGTATTACTGTTCACTTCCTAAATCTTCTTTTCTCCTCAGAGACAGCTACATTACGATGTGTTGAGTAACAAAATGAGTTTAAATTATTATTGGCATAAACCAGTTAAGTTTGAAATATCAATTCCTTATTTTTCAGATATTAAGTGGAAAGGGCAAGTATAAATATAGTTGATTTATGCCATCTGTAAAAGCACAAGTTATTTTTTCTTTGCAAAAAAAATTAAAAACTGGATGATATGGTTTAGATATTCAGAATTATTTTAACTCGGACTGAATAGGATTGCATTTTAAATAGTCAACATTTTCATATAAGCAGCTTCATCAGATCATTAAATCCTCTTGAATCAATCTTTTTTTTAATTGACGAACATGGCCAAGCATCTGAAGAATACATTTAGTATTGAGTTACTGCCTGTGCATTTAACATTTTTGTTAAGCTGAAACCACTCCCACTTCATATCAATATTAACCTTCATATCAATACCAAAAACTTAGTTGAGCAGTACGAAGTGAGAATACACTCGAGGAAATCTTATACAGTATGTCAAATCCTGCCATCGAATTTGGGCTAAGGATAAATTAGAAAGGGTAACCTAGCATAGTGATCATAATCCTTGACTAACAAGAAAAACTATAATTGTTAAGACACATTCAAATCAAATTTGGGGGGTGAGAGAGGTTTTTAAATTTCATGACTTTCTCTGATAAAATCTGGATCTGAATGGTTAGTATCAGTAATGGGACTCACAAAACTACTTGATTGTTGCAATAAGACTGTCTGCTTCTCATTTAGGGAGGGAAATCAGCTGTCCTTTTGGTGTCTGGTCTACTTGTAGTCCAAAACCCAAAGTAAGTGTGGTTCACTCTAAACCACTCCCAAAGCTGGTTATAGATTTCAGGACGTGGAGTGAAGGGCACGCCCCTGTCTGCATCAATGGTGCAGAGGTGGAGATGGTCAAAAATGTCAAGTTACTGGGAACAATGATCGTCAACAATCTGTACTGGACCATCCACGTAAACACATCAGGCAAGAAAGTACAACAATGCCTCTGCTTTCTCAGGAGGCAAGAGAAATTTGCCATGTCCACAAAGACACTTAGCAATTTTTATAGATGCACCACAGAAAGCAACCTATCTAAATGCATCATGGTATGGTATGGCAACCGCTCTTCTCAAAACAGCAAGAAACTATAGAGGGTCATGCACACAGCCCAGTACATCACACAAACCAGCCTCCCAACTACTGATTCCACCCATACTTCCTGCTGCCTCAGAAAAGCAACCAACATAATCAAAGACCCCTCTCACATTGGTTAGATTCTCTTCCATCGGGCAGAAGATATAAACATTTGAATATACATTAAGAAACCCAAATGCAATGTCAGCTTGTTTTGTGCTGGCCCAATAGGTTCCGTGGGAATTCAGCCCTCAGCATTACCAATGAATCCTCCAGGTAAAGATGCTTAGTTGATCGAATAAGTGAATACATCGAGATTTTTAAAAATAACAACATCAAGAGATTGAGAATTCTGCCATCTGGATAGTTTTGGCCTGAAGCAACATTTTTGGCATCCAATCACGAGCTGGCAGTGCAACCTTGAGCTCCCATGATCAACATTTCCAATGACCCCATTGACTCCAAAAGTGACAACGAGAAGATAGATGCTGCTGAGGATTCTATTGAGCATTCCAGCTGACAGTGCTTGACAAACTTCAGTCTGTGAACAGATTTGCAGCAGGTAGCACAGGTCACGCTGTAATTAATGTGGTGTTCACACTTTACGGGGCTCACATACTTTCCTGTCAACCACAGCAGCCTGCAAATATTCATCTGCACCATCCCCAAGTTAATAGCACACTCGACTAACAATGCATAATTCAGCTGAGCATGATCTTTGCTCAGCCATTTCTGTACACAGTTGTAAATTAGATGCATCTTTCTGAAGCACTTAAAACGGCAAAACCTTATCACTGTAAATCTTCTCATAAGCTTTACTTAACATTTCTGGAGCACTCTGAACCAGGCAATGATTCATAACTTTACTCAGCATAAAGCAATCCCTTTGGAACAGAATTTGCAGCTGTGTCCTCCTAGTTTCTTTTGAAAGGGGAAGATGTGTATTTATAAAGAACCTTTTCACAAACTGTGGTCCAGTGAAATGCTTTTGAAATGCAGTTGCTATTGTGGTGCAGGAAATGCAGAAGCCAATTGGTGCACAGCAAGCTCCCAGAATCAGAAATGTTACCCACTGACCAGATAGTTGAGATGTTGATTAACAGATAAGCTTTAACTAGGGCACAAGGGATTAACTCACGTTTCCTTTGCAAAGGGGACGAGGTCAGTTTGGAATGTCTGGTGAGTGCAAATAAGTTGGACCGAAGGGTCTGTTTCCAAGCTGTATAACTCTGTGAAAAGGAGGAGCATCATTTTTTGCATGCACCTTAAAAATCAGAAAATGTTTATTTCAACATCTCAACCTAGATTTTTGCCTGCAAGCTCCTAGAGTAGGAATTGAACACACAATTCTGGACCAAGAGTACTACCTACTAAGCCACTGCAAGGAAAGTAGGCATTCAAACACTTCCGATTTTAATTGCAAGAATACTATTTCTTTAAGCTTCCCCGCCCATACAGCATCAACTTCTACTCATCCTCAAGTTACTTGTGCTTTATTGTCCAAGGTCACACTATGTTAAAATGGTTTTAACTTCAATCACTGTTCTGAATTGGTCTGGAAAAGTGAAAAGATTTCCATTTCACCTGTAAATTTCAGGTCGTCCTCCAGGAAATGTTCACAATTTTCATACCCAAATAGATACAAGAACTATTTTCACTTAGAACAGAGTCAGTATCAACCTTGTGGCTTGTTTCCAATAGTTAATTCAGTACATGATTCATTGCGCCAAATGCTGTGAAATTAATTTATTCCATCTCAATTTTATCAGTTAATAGGGTTCATCCACAGAGGATCTTTGAAAAGGGAACACTCAGGAAGATCTCAATGTCCTCAAATTGTAAAAGGCAAGAGGAGACTGGTAGCTATTTCCTGATTAGTGCAATTTATTTCAACATTTAATCAGTTTGAACAAAAAAATTAAAAATAAACAGCTTATTATTCCAAGGAACAATCTTATTAAAGATATGTTCCTTCTGCCTTCAGGTTCACTTCAACTTCCTACGAATGGTCAGCTCTCAAGATATCTCTAATTGGAGAGCTGGGGTTCACTATCTCTTTACTTTACTTGATTTAGGAAATCTGTGGGTGCATCTTTATGTTGAAGGTAAATTGTGACAGCTTTAAGGACATTACATCTTCCTGTAATTTAATGGTTTTTAAACAACCAATCATTCAACAGGTTTTTCCTTCACAAATCTCAAGATTGTCTTTTGCCTGTTGCTTCACAAAGTACACAGTTGCTGCCGTACGGAAAAGTCATAAAACATTATCACAGGCAGAGAAATAAAGTGGCAAACCAAGTAACCTGACAAATGAGATGTCAATTTATAGTGGTCTTCGGAAGCAATTTGATTTTTTTTCCCTTATTCCTGGTCATACCGATCCAAATTGTTCGATAATCCTTCATCTTCCTGTTGAATTAAGCCAAAGAACTTCCAAGCTAAACAGATTGCCGTACCAAACAAAAACCAAAAGAGCTGTGGATGCTACAAATCAGAAACAAAAACAGAAATATGTGATAAAGCCCAGCAGATCTGGCAGCATCCGTGAAGAGAAGTTAAAGTTAACGCTTCACGGTGACCCTCACCAGATGCGAAATGTCAACTCTGATTTCTCTTCACACATGCTGCCAGACCTGTTGAGCTTTTCCAGCTATTTCTGTTCTTGTTGTAGATTGTCATACCTATTGTTACTCTATCATAACACTCACCTCTGGGTCAGAAAGTTATGGCTGCAGGTCCATGTGATGCAAAGGCTGTTCTCTGAAAGGTCCAGTGGGACTGCCTTGAGGAGCAGCAGGGGAATCATCCCTGATCTCACTGCCTAAATCTATCCTTTAATTAACATTATCCGTGCTATCACTTAGTGTTTGTTGGTGCTTGATCAATGCATTTTGCTGCTTATGTTCTCTCCAACAGTGACAATACTTCAAAAACCCTCCAATGGCACTTTACATGTTTTTCGATGACCACTTGCTATATAAACAGTGCTATATTACAACAAATCTTTGTTCTCTTTTGTATAACTGTTCATCACCTTTAATTCATTTGGTATGTATTGTCTCTGATCTGAACAAGAGCTTTGGAAAAATCAGAGATAGGAAGAACTGCTGATGCTAGTGTCATAGATAACACAGTGTGGAGCTGGAGGAGCACAGCGGGCCAGGCAGCATCAGAGGAGCAGGAAAGTTGACATTCCTGAAGAAAGGTCCCGACTTGAAACATCAACTTTCCTCTGCCCAGCTGTGTTCCTCCAGCTCCGCACTGTGTTATCTTTGGAAAAGTCAGGTACCTTTCAAATCAACCAAGAGTGTAGACTGTTGAGGATTTTGAATTTTTAACTTTTAAGATTGACATTATCCAACTTGCATTCTCCTTGCGCAATGGTTGTTAGTTCTGCTTCCTCCTTTTACGGATTTCCTGGCAACACTTTACCTTATTTGTCAAACCTTCACAAAAATACATGGCAGAAATGTTCCTTGTCTTTTTTTTTTTTTTTTTTAAGGTGGCCTTGGACAATTTGGAATTGAACCAGTCATCATGGACTCCATGTTCTTAGTGATCTTATTTTTTTGAAAATCAGAAGTCTCCCTGCCATTCTCTTGTCCTCTCTGTTGCCTGCATGCATTGTGATTGAATAGTATTCAGTCATTCTATCATGGATAAACCAGAGGTGGCAAATGCATCAATAGTCTGCATGACCTTCAATGTTTGATTGATTAAATAAACCCACTCAACATTTCAAAATATAAATGGTCAATATTTAAATCTGGTCTTAATGACAGTTAAAATATTCCAAACTTAAAACTTCATTATTTAATTTTGTTAATGTGAAATATAAGATTATTTCAAAAACCTCTGTCATTACAAGCTGGAAATAATGTAACGCCTACCTTCTTTCTTTTACACCCCCAAATTTCAAGGTACTACTTGAAACAAAAAATTAAGAGTTCTTTCCATTAACAAGAGGAGTAATTTCCCCTCTTGGGGCGTGGTGAGTGTAATTGCAAATCAGGGGCAAATTAAGGTGAGAATGAAAAATTCCGATCCTCAAGGTCATAAAGAAATTTCCTGATTATACCCTCAAGGCTTAAACGTCAATTTAAATGGCAAAATCAAGTGTCAATTTTCTTATTTTATTGCGTTTGCATTTCATTAAAGCACAGGCTGTCCTATTCACATCCTATTTCCAATTCTCCTCATTCGCCGAGAAACAAGATGATGTAAATATTCACCCAGCAAACAGTGCAGATGTTTGATGGCTGCAGTCCACTGAATGCCTGTCCTGGCCCTTAATGCCACTGCCTCTTCTGTACAATGTCTCTAACATGGTCCCTGGCCACCGCCTTCCTTGACCCTTCACCCACGCAACTCCTCATTGTTGAACTACATCATCACGAGTGCTCTTCAACCAAACCAGACATCACTTCAGGCCCTTAGCAATTCATCTGGGAGCTGACAGACACCAACAACTAACACTTGAGCCAAGTTGCTTAGCGCACAGGAACAGCCATACACCTCATGTTTTTGCGCTGACATGTACACATGTATCACATGGTTTCTAACTTGCTTGCCTATCATCTATTGCTTCAGTGCTTATTTGGGGGCTGTCAGCTCAGACTAGTATATGTTGCCTTCTTAGCGCACTGGCTTTAGTACGAAATTGCAGGTGCTTGCATTTTAGCTTAGAGGGAGTGGCAAGCAGTGTGTTACAGTCAGAGTAGTCAATGAGTCAGGCAGGAGGCTAACAGATTGAATGTATGCAACATTCTGCATCAATGTCAAAGCAGTACCATGTATTGGCAACTTACATGTTAAACACAATGCATGTGCTTCAAGCAAATGGTGATGTGCGAACATCAAAGGGCAAATCAATAGTGGGGTGAAATGGGACTACTTTCACTTAAGCTACCACCAACAGTCAAGGGTCTCAGCTGATTACAGGACAGGAGGGTGGTCAAGGTCAGTCCTTTGGGATTACAAGAATGTCAAATGGACATTGGAGGGAGGCAATGGCCTCGTGATATTACCATTGGACTGTTAATCCAAAGACCCAGCTGATGTTCTGGGGACTTGGGTTCAAATCCCACCAGGGCTGGTGGCGGAATTTGAATTCAATAAAGATTTGGAATTAAGAATCTAATGATGACCATGAAACCATTGTCAGGAAAAACTGATTTTGTCCACTGCTGCCCTTTAGGGAAGGAAACTGCCATCCTTACCTGGTCTGGCCTACATGTGACTCTAGACACATAGCAATGTGGCTGACTCTTAACTGCCGTCTGGGCAACTAGGGATGGGTAATAAATGCTGGTCAGCCAGTGATACCCTCATCCCATGAATGAATAGAAAAGTTTTTTAATAAAACAGGGTTTCACAGAAACAGTCCTGAGGTAGGCCAGACTTTTCCTGCAAGGAGACAAAAAGACAAATCAATGAAGGCATATGAAATAAACAAAAACAGAAATTGCTGGCAAATCTCAGCCGGTCTGGCAGCATCTGTGGAGAGAAAACAGAGTTAATGTTTCAGGTCCGGTGACCCTTCCTCAGAACTGACCCAAAATGTTAACTGTTTTCTCACCACAGATGCTGCCAGACCTACTGAGATTTGCCAGCAACTTCTCGTTCTGTTTCCGATTTCCAGCATCTGCAGTTCTTTCATTTGTTATTTTGTTTTTAAGGTGTATGAAAGAACAGTTAGTGGTCATGCGTCAGCAGGTGAGCTGGAGAGGTGTTCCTAAGTGAACGTGTAGGAAGCACGGGGGAATGAAGGGTTCGCAGTTTGGAAGGATGAGCTGAGCGTTTCACCTTAAGTGGGTATGAAGCATCCAACACTGCAAGTTGTAATCCGTCGGCCTTGGTGAGGTGAGAATGCAGGGGCAGCTTTCGACTGAATGCTGGCCCTAAGAGTGTGAGCTAGAAAAGAGAAGGTTGTGACACTTGCACTTGGAGTGGAAACAATATTTTTTTTCCCTGCACTGTCAGATATCCCTTTTGATGTTGGACACAGCACCGATCTACATTACAATGTCTGTCCAGGTTGGCCTTTTTTGGCCATCTCCGGCAAAGAGCGATGGAGCTAGCTTGCCCTTTTTCTGCAACATTTTCTATGTCGAGCCCCACAGTGCAAGGGCCAGTGTCTGGAAGGGGCGTGCAACTAGGCTTTAAATAGTGACAGAACCACGTAAGCTAGAAATTCCCAGCAGTGTCCGGTGGTTCTGCCACTTTGGCTACGTGATTCCCCGAGAGTTAGGGTCCTGGGTTGTGGCAGAGTGGTGACCATGAAATTCACTCACTGCCAAACGTGAATTGAAAATTAGAAAATATAGCTCATTTGGGAAATGGGGAGAATTTCCTTGGTAAACATCTTCAGATCTTTATTCTACTTTCCTCCTTTAAAACACTGCATAAAACTTACCCCTTTGACAAAGCTTTTGATCACCTACACTAATATGTTTATACATGGTTCAGTGTCAAATGCTGCATTACAATGCTGCTACGAAAGCTTTGGGGTGTTTTATTGCATTACACTTGCAACATGAAGATAAATAAGTACTTGGTTGTTTAAAAAAGCAAACTCTGCTAAAAAGAGATATGAAGTTGAATCTATTTTGATTTATAATGACCAGATCTGATACACATGAAAACAAATACTGCAACAAAACCAATAATTTATAGAACTTGTGAAGAGGGAACGTGCAAAGAGGGTGTTGATTGGATGGACTATGGTTGCCATGAAGATGCAATGGGAACCTTTAACTGCCAATATTAGTTACCGGATTAAATTCTAATTAGGCAAGTCAACATTGATTGATCATAGTGCTGCCGAGGGAATATGAATAAGTTGTTGTTAGTATTGCATACACCTACTTGTCATTTCAAGGATGCCACTGCATTTGCCTCCATCGCTCTTTCAGGCACTTTAGAAATATGTGTCCTTGTTGGCAAAGAAAATGTTCTTGATAGCCCTATAAATCTGCAAATGGATCAGAAAACATTAAAATGAGAAACGTAAAAGCGATATATTCAACTAGATTGCCACTTAGTTTTGTTACAAATCCTGTCAGCATTTGCTCAGTAGTGGCTTCAGTCTCTCCAATAAGTCAGACATGCTGCATTTGTGGAAGTTGATTCAACACACTCTATAACAACCTGGGGCATTCATCAATGTCTCCTGTACTATCTTCTTCGGCCTTTTCAAAAATGAATCAAGCAAATACTCAGTGACGGGAAACTAAGTTTGAATCAATAAACTGCTATATTTCACTGCAGGGGGAAGATACTGAACAATAGTTTCAATCAGATTCAGTCATCTCAACATCAGTAAGGATACACTGCTGCTACATGTGACCCTACAGCAACCCAGATTTGCATCCCCTGCACTCTCATGTGCAAAACTCCTGTTCTGCAACCAGCACTAGTAGATTACTTTTAACCCTCCAAATTTAATTTGATGGGATGTTGGAAATTTTAAAATCTCAAACTCAAACACAAACAGCCTCGAACTTATTCACTTGCAGTTTCAATGGAGGCAGAACAGGAATGGACAATCAATTAATTATCTGCTATGAGGTGCGCAGTCACTTAAATGTTTAAAATAGCTGCTGTAATTTACTTGATCTCATTGTGTTGCTATGGGGAAGACCAGCTCGGGAATTTCAAAGGCTCTTCACCCGCAAATACACTGGTGTTTCCCATAAAATTCTGCCTTCAATTTGTGCAGTAATAGAGTTGGTAAACTTGCATTAATTTTTGAAAAAAATGTTGAGAAATATCTGCAAACTTTGTTGAGTTATACTAACTCAGGTAACCTAAATCCTCTCCATAGCTCCTCGTGGTCTAATAACGCTCAGGTAGATTTGCTCCCATCATCCCCTTTCCAGGTCAGATCTACAGGGTCTACCTGGTCCAGTATTGGAAAGGAAGATCACTTGGTAGTCTATTGAGGGGAGGTACCCATCTTAAACAAGATGTAGTTTACTACGCCCAAGTTACGATGCTGTGACAGACATGGTCAGAGACTATAATGTTATCTCTCATTCCTGAGATCCAAAGCTGTTCTGTCACCCACTCCTGCCCCCAAAACCAGTCCATGTGATATCACCTCCACCCCAGGCAGTACTTACTGTACTCATCAGCGTTAACCCTTTCAGACCTTTACACAACAATAAGGTCCATTGGTAACTTCGCCCTGTGTTAATCCATCTGAATCAGGCCACAGTAAGTATTGCCAGGCAATATACATGATATGCTTCATCTAATTGCGTGGTTGGAGAAGATTTACAAAGTCCGAGGCAAGGAAATCATTAACTTTATTTAAGAAACAAGTTACCATGTCTTCATTTTGCCACAAGATGCAGGTGAGAGCATGATGATGTGATATGGTATCATTTCCTGCAATGATGAGTTATCTTATTAGCAGATAACTTCAGATTTAATTTATGAACGGTATGAAGAAAACACAGATTGTTTTACAACTTATTTCATAACTAATTTGTAAATTCAGGATTAAGAAAATCTACCTTGCTAATTGTTGATATAATTTCAGAAATCCAATCATTTCATAAACAAACTGAGCCTGGCCCTTTGTTAACAGTCCATGGCCACCATATGAAGGTCCTTCATTCTGACAGTTACTACCTATTCAAAACAGACAATGGCAGGGAAACAGGATCAGAATAGACTCCAGAAACAATTTCTGCTAAACTAATACCAATTTCAGGGATTTAAGCTGGGATTTTAAATGATGTCCTCTCTTCCATTAAATCAATCTTGAGAATACACACCCCTTCTACAATGATCTGTCTCCAGTATTCATTCTCATAGCAATATACTTCTGAAGCGTACTGAATGTCTCTACAAAAGTACTCTGCACCTGGAATTCTGAATGTTCAATATGTTCAGCATTTTGTAAACTCTTCGTTACAAACGGTGAATTCAAAATTGAGTTACATTTGGAAAGTTTTGTTGTTAATACGTAATATCTAAGATTCTGGATGCTGACTCTGACCTCAATCCACAACCTCAGATTCAAGTATATTCAAAAGACATAATCGCCAGTCTGAAAGAAACCCTCAATTTATTTTTTAGCTTTGTAATTCGCTTGGATGTGCAAATTGAATGTCAAGGGACACAATTTCATCTCAAATGCACCACGTTGTTAAAGCTGTTGCAGCGCTCAACACAGAAAATGCTAATTATGCAAAACAGGGTATCTAAGTGAACAAATGAGTAACTACAAGTTGCAAAGCTCACAGACAGCTCATAGTGAAGTATATGAAAGAGGCAGCTGCAAAAGTATGAAGAGACTTGAAATACAACAGCAGTAAGCAACAGCAGGTAAATTAATTAACGAGTGAGCCCACTGAGAGACAACTCGGACATACAATTACACAGCTGCAACACTATTCATGTAACAAAACTCCACTGATCTTCACTCTTAGGCACAGATTAAAAAGAGGTTAATACCTGCCTCTTAATAAAGCCAGGTCCTGTCAATTCCACATTCAACAATTAGTTGTCCGTTATTCCAATGATGCGCTTGTCCCTTTTACAGCAAACTTTCACAGCCATAGTGCAAGATAACACATTGAGTTTAATTGTCTTGTGTTTCTGACACAAAAAAAGTCACATTAATAAAATGGTAATATTCCCCTTCAATATTTCTCCTTGGCAATCCAATAATTTTGATCTTTTAATTTTTTTTTCTACTTTACCACTGTTTTGTTTGTTCCCAGTTTAACATGTATGAAGATTTGTAAAATTAAAATTTGAGAAAATGAGCTTTTCCCTGAAATATTGGCTGTTCCATTTCTGTGAAAAGAAAGAAGAGAAAGTTTGAGAAGGAAAACGTTTAGAGTTCTTTTTAATCATCAATTTCAAGTGTATTCTCTGGACAAATATTATGGAGGGGTTTGGAACAGATCTTGATATTCTGTTCTTTCCCATGTCAGTGGAGAAGTTACCATTAATTGTTAAAGATGCTCATCAACTTCATATGGAGAGGTGATGTTTAGTTTGCTTGTTTAATTTGGAGTCAGAGAGGAGGGGGCTATATGACAAATTCATCTTGTTTCTCACTTCATTTTCCTGCTCTTCCTGTCCTCCTCCTTCTTATTGATTACTGTAATTAACAGCATTTTCCTCAGTTTTATTGTAGCTGCTGTTTTCTTCAATTCAGCAACTCCATCCCACAAACCCACGTCCCATTGCCACTTTTCCTTCTTTCGCCTAAACAAGTTAAACATTAGTCACAAGAATCTGTTCACAGTTTAGCATCACACTTAATTGTCCATTCTTCATGTGGGACTCAGACAGCACCAGTGCGTTATTTGACTAGTGACACAATCTGGACCGCACTAGACCAGTTACAAACTCAGATCTTCCAGCAGCAGCCAATACAGAGCCATCATGAGAAATTTTTTTTGGGGTCTACCCCTCCTTCATACATAAACCGTGATGCCATTTGAAGCATTGCAGCTAAAAGTAGATGAATCAGAACATAAGACCGTAAGATACTACCCTACTTCTGCTCTTTTTCACCAAGAGTCTGCTCCACTAGTGAAATTGTGCCTGATCAGATAATCGGCAAATTCACTTTCCTGCTTTTTCCCCATACTCCTTGATCCACTTACTGATTAAGTAAAAAGTCTCTCAGCCTTGAATATACTTAATGACCCAGACTCCATAGCTGTTTTTCGTAAAGAATTCCACAGATGAATTAACCTCAGAGAAGAGATTTCTCTGTCTTAAACGTGCAACCCTTTATTCTGCAATTATGCCCTATTGTCCTACACTCTGTCACAACCTTTCTGCATTTACCCTGTCAACTACCCAAGAAGTTTGTATGTTTCATCACGTTCACGTCTCATTCTTCTAAATTCCAATGAGTACAGTCACAACAGACAACCTCTCCTCATAAGACAGTCATATCAGCCTAATGAACCTTGCCTGGACTGCATTAGTGTAGTTTTCTTAGACAAGGGGAACAAAACCATTCACAGTATTCTAAATGGTGTCTAACTGGTGCTTTGTAAAATTTAAGGACGATCCCCCTATTTTTACACCCAATTCCTTTTGAAACAAAGCTTAACATTCCATTTGCTTTCCTTATTACCTCAACACATACGATAGCATTTTAAGTTCATGTACGAGGATGCCCAAATCTCTAGCTTTCTGCAATATTTCTTCATTTAAATAATATATAGCCCCTCTATTCTTCCTGCCAAAGTGCAAAACTTCAGCAAAATAATTTAACACCATTTAATCTTAACGACCAGTGCTGCTGTGATCATGATAATAAGTGATTGAAGATTTATCTACCTGATGCTTTCCTTTCATTTCCATTCTTTACACTGACATGACCATTTTTTTCATCTTTGACCAAGACTTTATTTCTTATATTTTTAAGAATTAATACGACCATACACGCAAATCATTCTGGGTGATATCCCACTACTCCCTTCATCGTGTAATTTATGTTTAAATATCTTGAGAATGTGTCGTTGGCTTTATTGCTCACTTAAGATTATTAAGTATAGTATGAGCAAGCAAAATGTCAGAGTAATTAATTATCCCTGTGACCCCATTACTAGCACTGGTTAATTGATCAATTACCCATTGGTGTGAATGGGATCTTCCGTGGGTTAGATTGTTGATAACAAAATGATTGTTTGTCAGAAGTAATTACAGACTGTCGTATTCTGGATCTCCATGAAAGTGTGAAATGCAATAAATTTTTTTTTGACTTTCATAACTTAAGTTGTCAGCAAATCACAAATTCGAAAAAAAATACAGCTGTACCCATTGAGGTTGGAGGTTTCAATAAACCTCAGTCTTTTGCCTCCCTCCCTCAGCTTTTCCATCAATTACTGCAGTTAAAAAAGGTGCTATATAAATGCATGTTACAATTACAAATCTAATTGAAAATAAATACGTACATTTATTATATTATCATCAAAACAGTTGACCTGCAAGTAATTACAATTTAGATAACATGGCTTGACCCGTGACAACGTAAGCAGGTGAGTGAAAACTAGTGTATGACTTATATAGTCACCGACCCATTTTCTTAGGCAGAGAATGTTGCTTTGAAATAGAGCCAACCCAAGGGACAAACAGAGAAAAAAAAAATCAAAATCCTGCAAGCCAGATCGACATGAAGTACATTGTTCTACGTGAAGACAAGAACAAACAAATAGCAGCTCAGGGAATAAAAGAAAGTGTCCCCTGATAATAAAACCCTTGCTTCCTCCATCTGCAAATAGATTCAAGGGAAGACGAGGTAATTTCCAGTTACAAAAACGTACTCCTCTCTCTTCAGACATGGATATTGCATTTCATCAGAAAGTGTTCACAAGATTCTTTTTGAAAAAGTAAACTGAACAAACAACAGAGCAGAGGGATGCAACTCAATTACGTTGGACCCTCACGATGAGTATACAACTGCATGTGTAAGTGATTCATGATAAACTCAGATATTAAAATGCAAGTATAGGTGCATTGAAATGTGATGTATTGCATCTACGAAGTTCTAAGGCGATCAGACTTGGATTATCTTGTCTCGAGCACTTCCAGTTCAACTCCAAGAAAGTTCTAGTGATCGAAGCCTTATATCTTTCTAAAATAATTAAAAATTAAGAAAGACAACCTTATTCTTAACTATATTGGTTGCTTGAAAAGCTTCCCATCAGTTGTAGTCTTCGTGCTAACTTAACAATCATCTATTCCGATTACTTCATCCAAGATAACACACAATAACATCATCAGTCCTTACCTGAACCATCCTCCCAAAATAAACGCTCAGCTTTCTTGAAAGAAGGGAACAATTCTTGCTTTGATTATTCCAGCAACCAGTTCAGCTAAACCAGAGGCAGGATCTCCCACTTCCAGATGAGGTGGGAAGGCAGGCAAGCAAGAGAATTTGAGCGAAAGTCTAACATACAAAATCCAACAGTAGGATAAATTAATGCAATTAAGGTCTTTGATCTTACAAGGGTGTCTGGCCATCTCAGGTGAAGATGTTGGGATGGTTATTTGCAACACATTAAAAGTCTGATTCACCGAGATTAGGTGCCCATTCCCAATTAAGCTTTGCTTGGTTGAGAAATACTTATGTTCAAAAATCCAACATATGTAAGAGGTGTGAAAGGGCTCTTACGGCATAGTGGTATCGTCCCCACCTCTGAAACGAGAGGCTTTGGTTCAAATCCCACCTGCTCCAGAGGTGTGTTATAACATCTCTGAACCAGTTGGTTAGGAAAATAATCAATAAAATGAACTGAATGTTTCTTTTAAACTATACATTGTCCCATAAAAAGAAATACACAAACATATCTTGGGCGTGATTGAAACAAAATGCAAGAGCTCTTGTGATACTTTGGTAGTGCCCCTACCCCTGAGCAAAGAGGCCCATGTTCAAGTCCCACCTGCTTATAGAACGTCACTGATCAGTACTGGGGCCACAATTATCGGCAATTTATTACTTTGGTTGATGGTAATTTATGCACCATAGCCAATTTTGCTGATGACACAAGACTAGGAGGGAAAGCTAGTGGTGAGAATGGCACAAAGCCAATAGAGGTATAGAGACAGATTAATTGAGTGTGCAAAAACCTAGAAGATGGAATATAATGGAGGAAACTGTGAAGGTGTACACTTTGGCAGGAACAGAGGTGTTAAAGTCTTTTTCTTAAATGGGGAAAACCCCACAGAAATCTACAAAATAGAGGATTTGAATATTCCCATGCAAAATCACAAAGAGGTAGCTTCCAAGTTCAGCAAATAATAGGAAAGACAAATAGAATGGTGCCTTTTATCGTGTATAAAAATAAGGAGGTCATCCTAAAACTAAAAGCACTAGTTAGAATATGTCTAGAACACTGTACAGTTTTGGTCCCCTTATCTAAGGAAAACAATACTGGCAGTCCAGAGACAGTTCCTAAGTTGATTCTAAATTTAGGAGGACTTTCTAGTGATCAGAAGTTGTGTTGATTGGGTTTGTATTCTGCTGTTTTGAAGAACGAGAAGATACCTTATTGAAATAAAAGGATTTTTAAAGGGCTTGACAGGACAGAGGTAGAAAGTTGTTTCCCTTTGTGAGATCATCTTGGATGAGTGGGCATAATCTGAGGAGTAAGGTCTCACCCTTTTAAAGGCAACAATAACAGAGGACATTTCGCAGAGTGAAGTAAATCAGTGGAATTCTATACCATAAAGGATTGAGGCAAGGTCATAATTATGTTCAAAGCAGAGTATTTTTCATCAGTAAGGTTAACAAGGATTGTGGGAAAAAGGTAAGAAAAGAGAGTTGCGTTATCAGTTGTGATCTCATTGAATGGCAGAACAGACTCAATGGACCAAATGGCCTACTTCTAGTCTAAACAAGGATGAAGTTCAGAATTGGAAAGCACACGTGTGAAACTTGTTGCGACCAGACTCCAGGTTGAATAAGCCACAGATGCTGTGTCTTTTTAAATCCTTTCATCCTGAGGATTGCTGCTTCCAATTTGGGACATACATCATCAACGTCCCCAGGCTACATTTTGTTTTAGAGATAGTAGGAACTGCAGATGCTGGAGAATCTGAGATAACAAGGTGTAGAGCTGGATGAACACAGCAGGCCAAGCAGCATCAGAGGAGCAGGAAAGCTGACGTTTCGGGCCTAGAGCCTTTTTGTTTTGTTCTATTTCTCATGTTCAACAGGTGTCAGACACCCATTCATTGCACATAATCAGTATTGTGCTTGTAGTAATGCTACGGCCCATAGCTTCTAATTGTTTGGGTTCTTTATGGGCTTGCATGGTCTTGTGTATTGAAGGGTAATCACCTTCAGGTCTAACAAGAAGTTTTGAAACAAACTAGATGTCGCTGATTACATCTCTAATTATTTACAGGTTACATGATTAGGCTCTGCATAATTATAAAGACTGTTAGAGGACTTAGCTTCAGATAAGTCTCTGAAGACATGACTCTCCTAAATTTCTCTTGACAGAGTGGGTGATGGCTGTTGCATTCAATCAAGTATTAACCCTTTCAGATCCATATAACAGAGCTGAGGCTGTACCAAGATTTCCCTGTCTAACATCCCTCTGCATTGTCGCAATTAGATTAAGAGATGCCCTTTACAAAAAAAGTGTCAGATTTCAGTGAGTAGATTGCATAACCTCCCCCCTCCTGAGTCCAGGATCTCAATCATCCATCTTCTGAATGAGATCTGGATTCTCCTCTGGGCACAGGAATGTGGATTGGTGGACCTCCTATTGCCATTCCTCGAGAACAGGACTTTGCATCTTTCCTGGATGGCCTGGAGTGAAACCTCCAGGGAGATCAATTTTTGCTTGGTTGAAAAAAATCTCTGGGAGATGTGGTGGGCAGAAATCAATGTAGGCTTCGGAGAAGCTCCTAAATCATCAAGAGTGAATGCCTGCTCAGATGGCCTGCAGACATAGCACCCAGACATTCGAATACACATGACACTAATGGGAATGTAGCCATTCATTTCAAGCAAAAAACCTCGCACATTTAATGAACTATGAACTACATAACAGCATGAGAGAAAAAAAAACTTTCCCTCTTCCAGTACCTTCAGAGAATCTCTGCTTCCTGCATGTACCTTGCTTTTACGAGAATTCACATTGAAAGAATCCACACACTGTGTATATAATGCTGTGACTCTGCCTGCTAACGAGGCTGCTGTGGGGTTACAAGTCACACTCATTATTAGTTGGTTTGTTAAGATGTTGGCTTCATGAATTAAGGGTTTTTGTACTGTTTTAAATAAACTAACCCATAGAGTTATTCAATTGCTGACAACCAAGTGATTATTAGACCTTTATCAATAATATAGAAGCTCACAACTTAAACTCCATAATGGATGACACTGCTCAAGGTTTCAGTCTTCAGCAATTCAATTACAACTGACAATGTTCATATTATAACTTTATTATAAATGTGAGCCATCAAAATGCTTCACTTACACTCATGATGTACCATCTTGGACTCAACTCACATCTGGAGTATTGTGCGCGGTTTTGGGCCCCATGTCTCAAGAAAGATGCACTGGCCCAGGAGCGGGTTCAGAAGAGGCTCACGAGAATGGTCCCAGGATTGAAAAGCTTAACATATGAGGAAAGTTTGAGGAGTTTCTGGGTCTATACTCGATGGAGTTTAGAAGGATGAGGGTGTATCTAATTGAAACGCACAGAATACTGAATGGCCTGGACAGAGTGGATGTTGGGAAGATGCTTCCATTGGTAGGAGAGATGAGGACCTGAGGGCACTGCCTTAGAGTAAAGGAAAGACCCTTTAGAATGGAGATAAGGAGAAACTTTTTCAGCCAGAGAGTGCTGAATCCATGGAATTCACTGTCACAGAAGGCTGTGGAGGCCAGGTCATGGAGTATATTTAAGACGGAGATAGATAGGTTCTTGATTGTCAAGGGGATCAAAGGTTACGAGAAAGCGGGAAAATGGGGTTGAGAAACTTATGCGCCATGATTGAATGGCGGAGTAGACTCGATGGGCTGAATGGCCTAATTTCTGCTTCCATGTCTTATGGTCTTATGAGTGAGCACCTCAAGGGGAAATGCATTTTACAAGCGAACCTTAAAAGATGGCTTACTGGGGCAACTCAGCAGCTCTATGCTCTTAGTATGAAGCACTTGTTGAAGAGCCAGGTTAAGGGTGATTCATTTGGTATCACCATGCACAGAAGCACACAATCAACTCAGTTATATGTTGACAGCTAATGCTCCCAGGATTCAAACTAATTTGACCCCAAATCTGTGTGGCTTCAGATAACACCATATTTCACAACTTCCCACAAACTGTTTAGGGACTGACACCTATTCAATCTTTAATCAGCCACAAATCACTGCGGAGTTCGTTTTAATTCAGTGCTGCAATTTTATGAACCATTATTATCTCAGTACATGACCTTCACATCTTCAAACAAAGCCAAAAGAAAACTACAATTCATTCAATTCACATCGCTGCGTTTTAAATTGAAGTCGGCACTCACCAAATAAAATGCCCGAATGCTGCACAATATTTGTCACAGCAAATCTCTAATAAAATAAATCTAATTACATTTGGAAAAATTAAGAAAACACTTCAAAAGGACACTTGTTTTTCAAAGAACTAGCAGGCCCAGCATGCAATTCATTACTGAGGAACTGCTATCATGTGGTGTCATAATGTTATTATAAAAGGGCATGATTCAACCTTGACAAACAAATGAGTACATTTTGTTTTACATGCATACATATTAGAATTATACAGAAGCCCTTCCATCCACTTAATTGGAAAATAAATCAGGTAGCCAATGAAGTTCTGCCATGTCCAATAAAACCGGTGGGGGGGTTGGGGGGTAATGAATACTGCAAAGGCTGAAATACTTCAATTTGTAGCCTCTGTCACTGTTATTTTTAATGTAGATTAACAATCATGGCAGAAACACAGGTTTATAATGCTTTACATGATGCAGAAATCCTTACCTTGCCCAGTCTTTGTCAGCAAGGTGTTTAAAATCCATGGGTGCCTGTCGTCATACTGTTTGCTGCACTAAGAAAAGACTCAAGCTCAAATTCATGCAGTTATGTTAAAAAATTAATTGACAACTCCCAACAGAGAGGGCAATACAACATATTACACTTCGCCAGAATAATATGGTTAAAGCCATATCATTGATATTTAAAATTTAACAGGTTTTGTTGCAGATTCCTTTTTTTAAAAAAACACAGTCATCACAAATATTTTATAGTAATCACAATCAAAACAAAAAATTGTGAATACTGCCAGAGCCAGTTACATGCTAATAGGTGTTTTCTTTAAAATCAGTATGTGTAAATTAACTGCAGAGACCACACCTTGACTTCACTTGCCATGAAGCTTGTTTCGAGATGGATACAAAATTTCAGTCAGGAGGAACTAGCCTGGACAACATGGCAGCACGATAGGTCTTGTTGTAACAGGTATTTTGCTCTGCCAGCATTTGTTTTGATTCAGATTATTGTTATTCTTTGCTAATCCCTGGTAAGTACGCTAATAAAGCAATTACAAAACACAAGACAGATCCACCAAAAATCGGATCTACAAAGCTGCCCATTGGACTTAGACAGATTTAGTTATTTAAATACTTGGAATCATTTCCGAGCTATGAATCCTCAGAATCGGAATATTGTGAAAACAAATGCATCTTCATCCCCTAAAAGACCCTATTTAAATGTGATTACTTTCTTCTTTAGCATGCAGTGTAATTTAACAAAGACATGTACTGATGGCAGCCCATGCTTCCTTCAAATTTATTACCTGCTTAAATTTGTTACAAATTGGAACATTATGTTCCTGTTCAAAAAGTTTCTTGTCATTGAAACTAGAATTAATCACAAGCTATTAGCGCAGTTATGTTGCTTTGATCAACACAAGCAACAATTAATAGTTTATCTTTTACTCAAAGCAGCAAGTTTTATCTGAAGATGACATAATTAGTATGTTTTTTGAAATGATAACAAGTTGTCTGTCAGGGCCTCCAGTGCCAACCCAGTGTGTTAGAATTCTTTTATTCTTGTCATTCATCGCCAACTCTTTGGCAAGAAGAAATATTAGCTTTTATCTTCTATTGTTATTTTTATATAGAGAAATCTCTGAAGCATGAAATCTCATAATGTAGGATGCAACAAAGGTCAAAATGAGGAGGAGAAGACACGTATTGTCATTAGACTATCCCAAATTTGATTGTAAATGTTTCTAGATTGTAGGAAGCACCAAGACAACAGAGAAAAGCTTTAAAAACCAAAAGAACTGCGGAGGTTGTAAATCGGGAACAAACAGAAGTTGCTGGAAAAGCTCAGCAGGTCTGGCAGCATCTGAGAAGAAAAATCAGAGTCAACAAACTGAGGAAGTGTCACCAGACGTAAAATGTTAACTCAGAATTTTCTTCAGCGATGCTGCCAGACCTGCTGAGCTTTTCCAGCAACTTCTGTTTTGCATGTGAGAGAAATGCTTTTCTTTGATTCAGCCCAACGTTGTTAAATTTCATCTTGTTGTAATAGAAAAGTGGTTTTATGAAAAAAAACAGGTTTGCAAAGCATGAAAGCTGTGTTTTCACTCAATTCAGTGGGAAGTAGGGTGATCTTCAACCAATACTTCCTAAGTTCAGTTTGTCAAACGTTCAAGACTTGGCAAGATCTTAGTTTCCTGGAGTTCTGTTGTCATTACCGCATCAAACTGATCATTTTTGACATGCTGATGAAATGATGACAAAGCCACCCATTTTGCACTTTCTAAATTGTTAACACCCTTTGTTAATAAAGGCATAAACGAACATGGATCGGGTTAGCCTGCAATTGCCAGTTTTAATTATTGAGACAAGGTGCTACATATTAATGATTTATTATGTTGCTAACTACAGTGCTGTTCTTCAACAATCTCATTCTGGAAGCAGTTACATTAATGCTGATCCTATTTACAAACTGACATCACCTTGATGTTTCCCTTCACTGTCTTCTAACTACTGCAAGTTAAATCTGCACTTTTGGAAATGTGATTGATGGCAGCATTTAAACTGATTATCAGGCTGCCAGTAAGATCTTAGCATAGGAATGGAGAATTTCTCAAGGGACATCGCTAAAAAATTAACTTTGCAATTGTGCACATTACACTGTCACTTTCCCACCCCCTGTGAGGTTTAACTTTTGTGAAAAATTAGAAAATTGACTGAGACAGGTCAGATAAGCAACAGTTACCTTCTGGTATCTTTCATATTTATTTTTTTAAAATTGAGTTATGACTGTAACTTGACAAATTTCTTAACATCGCCTTGCAATGCATTTGGACAACTCCAATAATATCTCAATCTAAAGTAGAAGTCACTTTTTCTCTGTAATAAAACAAAAACTAATGACTATTTTTATCAAATCAATGTCCAGTTCATTGAAAACTTTGTTTCTGATGCAGCACATCTGGAACTCAGTTTTCATTTCTGAGATCTTTACGCAATTCAGGTCATTGTGAATAAAGTCATTGTTAGATTATTCACAATGCACATTTGCCTTTAGAGGGACATCTCTATTATAAAGCTAGATCATACATAGGCAACACGAAAAAAGTTACACAAATCTAATCAATAAAAGATTCAAAGCTTGATATATTTGTGAAGACAAGGATACATCATAGACCTTCACTGGTTTCAAGTGATTTTTAACTTAAACTTCCCATTTAGGAGCTTCAGTTTAGACAGCTCCAAGCGCAGGATCAAGTTCTGAATAAGGGTCATTGAACCCGCAATGTTGACTCTGCTTTCGCTCCAGATTCTGCCACACACGCTGAGTTTCTCCAGCAATTTCTTGTTCTAGTTTCAGATTTCCAGCATCTGCAGTTCTTTGTTTTTTTGTTTCCAATTACAGGATAGTCTTCAGAAAAAAGGTCTACACACCATGTTAAGGCAATGTAGAGGAAGTTTCAGTCAGCACATTATCCTAAAGCTGTAAAGTCATATCAGGAAAACCCATGCAATTGTCCTTGCCACAAAACCTGCTCTTTTTTTACATCAATATAATTATTTATTGTAAATCTGCCAAAAACCTTGATGTCCTGTTGTATATTGAGCTGAAGTTCAAACTATACATATTGTCACCCACCAGAAATTCCATTCCTTGCCTCCATCCTTACACACCAGAAAACTTGCTTCATTTTTTTACTATTAGACCTGATCCCTTATTTGTCAGCCTCCAACTCTAATCCTGCCACAATTTCTGATTTATCACCAATAAGCTATCTTTACAACATTCTGCATGAAATCCCATTCATTCATAGACGCGATACCACTGGAATACATGGGCTCTTCAAACGCAGTCCATTTAAAGTCTTTGTCATCCTCTAATGTTATCTCCATGATCTCACCCGAATCTAGTCAAACCAGGTCGGTCATGGCAACCTTGAGGAGGGGTTTATAGAATGGATCCATGATAATTTCCTTGAACAATATGTAATGGAACCTACGAGGGAGCAAACTATCCTAGATCTAGTCCTGTGTAATGAGACAGGAATAATTAATGATCTCAGTTAGGGATCCTCTGGGAAGGAGCGATTACAGTATGGTCGAATTTAAAATACAGATGGAGCGTGAGAAGGTTAAATCCAGTACCTATGTCCTGTGCTTAAACAAAGGAGACTATGAAGGAATGAGGGAGGAGTTAGCTAAGGTAGAATGGGAGCAAAAACTTTATGGTGGGTCAATTGAGGAACAGTGGAGGACTTTCAAAATGATTTTTCACAGTGCTCAGCAGAAGTATATTCCAGTGATAAGGAAGAACTGTAGGAAAAGAAAGAGCCAGCCATGGATGTCTAAGGAAATAAAGGAAAGTATCAGATTGAAAAAAAACACATACAAAAAAGCAAAGTGTAGTGGGAAATTAGTAGACTGGGAAATCTTTAAAGGCCAACAGAAAGCCACAAAAAAAGTTATAAAGAAAAGGAAGATAGATTATGAGAGTAAACTAGCTCAGAATATAAAAACAGGCAGCAAAAAAGTTTCTATAAATATGTAAATCGTAAAAGAGTGGCGAAGGTAAACATTGGTCCTTTAGAGGATGAGAAGGCCAATTTAATAACTGGGAATGAGGAAATAGCCGAGATATTAAACAGTTATTTTGTGTTGGTCTTCACTGTGGAAGACACAAATAATATGCCGAAAACTAATGGCAAGAAGGTTATAGCAAGTGAGGACCAAGAAACGATCATTATCACTAAGGAGGCAGTGCTGGGTAAGCTAATGGGGCTAAAGGTAGACAAGTCTCCTGGCCCTGATGAAATGCATCCCAGGGCACTAAAAGAGGTGATGTGGGAAATAGCAAATGCACTAGTAATTATTTACCAAAATTCACTGGACTCTGGGGTGGTTCCCGCAGTTTGGAAAACAGCCAATGTGAAGCCACTGTTTAAAAAAGGAAGTAGACAAAAAGCAGGTAACTATAGGCCAGTTAGCTTAACTTCGGTAGTGGGGAAAATGCTTGAATCTATCATTAAGGAAGAAATAGCAAAACATCTGGATATAAATTGTCCCATTGGGAATACCCAACATGGGTTCATGAAGGGTAGGTCATGTTTAACTAATTTGGTGGAATTCTGAGAGGACATTACTTGCATGGTGGACAATGGGAAACCTGTGGATGTGGTGTATCTGGATTTCCAGAAGGCATTTGACAAGGTGTCACACCAAAGGCTGCTACATAAGATAAAGTTGCACGGTATTACAGGTAATGTATTGGCATGGATAGAGGATTGGTTGACCGGTAGAAAGCAAAGAGTAGGGGTAAATGGGTGTTTTTCTGGTTGGCGGTCAGTGGCTAGTGGTGTGCCTCGGGGATCAGTGTTGCGACCGCAATTGTTTACAATTTACATAGATGATTTGGAGTTGGGGACTAAGTGTGCTGTGTCAAAATTTGCAGATGACACTAAGATGTGTGGTAGAGCAAAGTGTGCAGAAGACACTGAAAGTCTGCAGAGGGATATAGATAGTCTAAGTGAGTGGGCAAAGGTCTGACAGATGGAGTACAATGTTGATAAGCGTGAGGTCATCCATTTTGGTAGGAATAACAGGAAAATGGACTATGTTTTAAATGGTAAAAAATTGCAGCACGCTGCTGTGCAGAGGGACTTGGGTGCACTTGTGCATGAATTGCTAAAAGTAGGATTGCAGGTGCAGCAGGTAATTAAAAAGGCAAATGGAATTTTGTCTGCCTTTGCTACAGGGATGGAGTTTAAAAACAGGGAGGCTATGCTGCAGCTGTATAGGGCCCTGGTGAGGCCACACCTGGAGTACTGTGTGCAGTTTTGGTCTCCTTACTTGAGAAGAGATATACTAGCACTGGAGGGGGTGCAGAGGAGATTCACTCGGTTGATTCCAGAGTTGAGAGGGTTGGATTATGAGGAGAGACTGAGTAGACTGGGATTATACTCATTGGAATTCAGAAGAATGAGGGGAGATCCTATAGAAACATAAGATTATGAAGGGAATAGATAAAGTGGAGGCAGGGAGGTTGTTTCCGCTAGCAGGTGAAACTAGGACTAGAGGGCATCGCCTCAAAATAAAGGGAAGCAGATGTGCGACTGAGATCAGGAAGAATTTCTTCACCCAAAGGGTTGTGAATCTGTGGAATTCCCTGCCTAGTGAAGCGGTTGAAGCAACCTCGCTGAATGTGTTTCAGGCAAGGCTAGATAAATTTTTGAACAGTAAAGGAATTAAGGGTTATGGTGAGTGGGCGGGTCAGTGGATCTGAGTCTCAAAAAGATCAGCCATGATCTTATTAGATGGCGGGGCAGGCTCGAGGGGCCGGATGGCCTACTCCTGCTCCTAGTTCTTATGTTATGTTCTATCCTGGAAATCTCCTCTGTCTTCCACCACCTTCCATAATTGTCAGTTTTCTGACTTTGGCATTTTATGCAACCTCATTTTCCTTACAGTAGCACTGGTGTTAGAGCCTCCAATTATCTGATGCTTGCAAACTCCTTCCTTAAGTCCCTTTATCACAATACCTCCTTTTTGGCACAGCAGGTCTTTGCTTTCCAAAACCGGTTTCTTAACCAAACTTTTGGTTATGTCTCCTAACTCTTTCAAGGTTATTTGACATAACTTTTCATAAAATGTTTTCTGTATTTAAACCACTTTCAAAAAGGAGTGCTTTTTATTTATAATTTGGTTCTTGCATTTATGTTAACACATTTAGTTTCGATTATGAAGTAATTTCACTGAAAGACAGCTTTTAATTTGAAGGTTATTTATATTATTGTTGAATTCTCTTCAGTTATAGATCCCTTTGATTCTTGGAAAGCCTGCTTTTGAGCACTGTGTTGGATATCTTTATTTCACTTTAGTAAGGGACCTGTTAAGACTGGATGTTAAAAAAAATCCTATCCTGATGTGGTCCTTATCTGTCCCTACAGTGTGCCATCTTACCTGACAGTAAAAAAAAGGATAAAGAAAGCTCAGATGCTGGTTTTGGATGAATGTTTTTCTTATTAGTGGATTGTCAGAGTTGTATAAACCACATAGCTGTACATGCTCTTTTACTGTGTAGTTTGAGTGTTTGGATTCAAGCCAGACTTGTCGAAGAGAAGGCAAGGTCGAGAACCGTCTTCAGGCTTAAACTTCAATGTAACACTCTTTATTATATATTGATATTAAATACATGATATATTCACTTATACTTAGATTAGTTAAGGGCTAAACTCTCTTTTTTTGTGGTAATGCTCATGTACTTGTGTGAATCTTCCAGAGAGTCCTGGAGTATTGTCTAGTTTATTCCAGTGTGTGCTAAGTCCACTCAAACTTTTCTATTTATTCTCAGTCACTGGACATGCCTGTAATATCATTACAAAGTTGTTCCAGGGTCCTGAAGGCCTTAAACATGCATCAGGAATCTGTTCACATATTCTGAATTACATTTGATGTTTCATCAAAACCAACTTGCTACAACTTCTTGAATCTTAGTTTTCGGAAATAACTTTCATATTTGGACCCATTTATCATGACCTTTACTTAGATTATTTTGGATTGCTAGGTTACAGTACCAGACATTAAATGGTACATTTTTTAAGGTTCTTGGGATTTCTTTTTGGTGTGGATGCTTTTGGGTTTTGAAAGGCTCCTTTTTCAGTCTTATCATCTATTTTATTTGGGTATTCAGTCACTTGGTAAAAATACCTTTTGCATTTGGGGTGTTATATGGGGAATTTGGACTGGCAGAGAAACAGAATTAGAAGAATTCATCCATATCCCTTATAATCATTACATCTCCACTAAACTTAAAGCCACAATATACAAGGATGTGTTAATTATCTAGACATCACAATATTTAAATTGCCACAAGACAACAAGCGTAAGTTAGCAAAAACTTTTTAAAAATGCAGTTCTGTATACAAAAAGCCATCACCATAAACTGGTGAATGTGACAGCTGACCAATTTCATATATGTCTCTGACATAATCACTGCACATCAAACAATTCATGGCATCAAAGACACCTTGAGTAGCAATAAGACGTGAATGATTTTTTTTAATAAAACTGTTCCATATTAAATGACATAATGGATTCAGTATTCATTACAATTGTAACCATTACATTTCCCTATATCTCATCTCTTTAGCCCCTGTAGCTTCAATTTCAAGATTTCCTTTGCTTAAAACTATTGTCTTTCTTTTTGCAACTTTCTCTTCTCCTTTAGACCATTTGCATCATTGATAGACTCTTTATCTCCTTTGTGAGCCCTCTGCCCCCATTTTACAACTGGTTCCACTCCCTTTTCATCCCTACATGCTCCTTTACAGGTTCTCTTCCCTTTGCATCTTATTTCCCATCCTTGTAGCCCCTCACCCCCCTTTTTCAACTCCACTCCCAACGATTCCCTACTGTCTGGCTCCACTTTCCACTTTTCCATCCTCTGCCCTCCACCCTCCAATCCCAATCCCAATCATCCCACCCCTACCTAATGGCCTGAATTCCCAATCCAACACCACTTCCTCTGACCTTGCTGAGTGCTGCCAATCACCTTGTCCCTCCAATCACAATCTGCTTCTTTCCCACATTGCTTTTGACAAGTTCATAGTGAGCCAAACAGCAAGCATGAGAGATAACCAACCTGTGATTGGAGGAGCAGTACCCAGCCATTTCCTTCAATTATTCAGGGGGAGTGACGTTTTTCTTATTGGTCACCTTTGTAAGTGAATTTTTCAGAGCAATTTTGGAATGGAGTAGATGCATCTCCACATTGTACACTAATTCCAGACTTCCTGAGCTTCAATCCATTACTTATTATTGATACATTGTATCCAAGCCTAACTTAGCAGGTTATTCACA
Source organism: Rhincodon typus (assembly GCF_021869965.1). NCBI lineage: Eukaryota > Metazoa > Chordata > Chondrichthyes > Orectolobiformes > Rhincodontidae > Rhincodon > Rhincodon typus. The sequence goes on along the minus strand of NC_063359.1, from coordinate 9,817,156 downwards.
ATGGAGACAGTAAAGCCAAACCCAATTTCATACAAACTTAAAATCTGAGAATGTTTGTGGGGCTGTGAAACATTGCGGAAAAGGACAGACTGGACAGAAATCAGGACTAAGAGCCCTGTTTAATTTTTTCTTTCCTTCACTGGAATTGGCTTCCTAAGTAGAGATCTGGGTAGATGTAAGATGATTAGGTTCCATTGTGCTAATGAATTGAGCCTGCATGGTTTTAGGAATACTCTGTCCCACCCACTTATGTATAAAGTGTGAATAGTTCATAAAATTTGCTGTTCACAAGTATAATGACAAGCTCACCTCGTTCTACAACCTCTTTATGATGACACTGGGATGAGGTAATTCAACAAAGATCTGGGACCGAAGCAGGAACCTTTCTGAAAGGCCTGCTCCCCAATACCAACCAGTGAGTTCATCTACAATGTCATCAGGGTAGTTCTTGTGATCATTGTTGTTTTATGCTTTTCAAAATCATTGATATAAATAAAAGCAAAGTACCATGAATGGTGGAGATCTGAAATCAAAAGAGAAGGTGCTGGAGAAGTTCAGCAGGTCTGGCAACATGTATAGAGAATCTACACTGAGTTTGATATGACTCTTCATTGGAATTGTGGGTGGACAGTAACTCAGAATCCTGATACAAATTCTAAAGGTATTAGTTCCTGCACTTGGTAATTATTTGTTATGTGAAGATATTTGACTTGTATATTGTCACAAGACTTAAAGAAGTTGTTGATGAAAAGTCAGGAAATTTGAACTGTAACCTCCATCAATGATAAATAGAAAATGATAATATGCTAAACAGAACAGAGTCAGAGTGTGGTTCTAATTTCACTCCTGATGCAAATGCCCATCTGCAGTCACTTCATGCCCAATCACAGGACTTGAGTACAACAATATAGGCTGATACTGCAGTGCAGAATGGAGGGAAGGCTACACTGACAGAGGTGTTGTCTGTGGTCATTTCGCAGATGACCACTCTTGGAACTTTGTAGTGTTTGCTACCTCTACCCATATGTGACAGTGAGTAAGGGTTGTTTGAGGTAATTTGCTGCCAACAATTCTCCTATGGCTTTGCTTTGTCTAATGATTCATGATAGAGAATAACCAAAGTATCTACCTAAGAGCAATTGATCTGAGATAACAAGGAGATTTACTGCATAAAAGTAGTAAGTAAATCAACAATTGATTAGGCATGATTTTGAAGACTTAAGACAACGCGTTACATTTTCTCCTTCTAAAAGCTAGACCACAACTCCTTGTTTCCATCCCCAGACTGTCATACATCAGGAGAACGGGTGGTGCCAATGTAACATGGACATTAACCTCTTCAGAACCATTACCTTACAGAACACCATTTTTCAGATCAGAGGTGAAATCAAGTCTGCTCTCTGAAATGGACATAAAATATCCCATGGCACTCTTTTGAAGAAGAACATGGGGAGTTATCCCTGATATCCTGATTAATATTTATCCTTTAATCAACAGAACAAAGATCAGATGATCTGCTCATTATTGAATTGCTGTCTGTGGGGAATTTGTTGGGCGTGTTTTTTTGCACTTCTGTATCTCTGACCCTGCAACTGTGATGACGCTTTAAAGATACCTCACCTGCTCAAGGTCATGAAAGAAGCTACATAATTTAAAATGTTGCTTCTCTTTGTTGACACATCTTGAAAATGTCTGATATTCCATAGGTCCAATAAGCCAGCATAAATTAACATCTTTCATCACAATGAGAAAAGTGAATGGAATAGATTATTCCAAATATTCAGTCCATTTACATGTATATAGAAATTACCTTCCTTAACTACAGATCATTTCTTGATCTCTTCCTCCTTATCTCTACTGTCTCATTCATCCCATGCTCTCCCTTGTCTTCAAGTCTGGGGTTAGCTGCTTCTCTGTTTGATTTTTGGCTGCATACTTTTCACTTTATTGGAATGCTGTTTTTGAATCCTCTGCCTTGAAGCCTATTCACCACTCTTTCAAAAATCACTGTCAAAATTCAATTTTCATTTCGCTTTTGCACAGCGCCCTCCAGGCCTCTCCCTGTATTTTCCATTTTCTGGTTATTTTAGATTTGTGAAATGAAGTACTGCAGAATTTTTAAAAATCCAATAAGGGAATTATTTAAGTGCATGTGGTGAAAATCCATTAGACTGCTCAAGTTGACTAGTATGTCTAGATACGTCAACAATTTGTATTTATCTCATGCTTTTGACAAAGTAAAAATCTCAGGTTTCTCTAAACGAACATAATCTGACCAAATTCACTGCTGATTTCTCTGTATTCCTATATGCTATATAGTCCCACATATCAATGCCTAATCTGGGAATTTATTCAGAATCCAGTTTTCAGTTTTATCTTAGATCCAATTAAAGAAAGATGATGTCAAGGCAATAATTATAATTGGGCTGAAAGAGATTTTTACCACTTTAATTTGCAAAGCCTATGAAATAGATTGTTAAAACAGTAAATAATTTGAAGTGTCACACCATCAACGCTGCAGTAACCTTTGGTTTTGTAATATTGATGGCCTGTCCAGTCTAGACACCATCATTGTTTTCATGGTGTCTGATCAAAATTGGAAGCTCCCAGAGTAGAGAATCACATCTTTGTCCTAATGCTTTTTGTCAAAGTGAGTTACATCAGTATGCTATCAGGTCACATTTCTTCAAAGGGTTCAACATTTTCCATCTAGAACTGATTTGCCACGTTCCATTCACTGCTGAGGTACAAAAACTAACTGCCTTTTGTCAAATCTGTGGGTACATTCAAGATCCCAACAAATTAGGGATTAAAAAGAGTGAAGACAACGATGAAGCTTACAAAGTGACCACAGGCTCAAGGGTTTCCTTTTTTTCTTAGCAGCTTGACTTATTTTTGACCTTTTCAAATGGTCCATTGGTAGAATCCCCGGGGGAAACTGAGTGATGTGGCCCACAACCAGCTGTGGGGCAGAATCGAACACAAAGTCTGGTGACAACTAATACAACGCAGGGACAACTTGCACCAACTTTTATACCTTCCACAAGTGGCGCGGTGTAATTTACTTAAGGCAGTGGTGAGTTGCCAAATGGTGATTATTACTTGTTAAGCACTTTGTTGACAGCACAACTCACTTTGTTAATATTTAGCCTCCATTTAACCAAAGTTGCTAAGCAACCTCATCGCCAGGTAGATTCAACTTGCACCTGCCAATTTCAGTTCATCACTTTCAAAAACTACCTCCATATTGTCTACGATCAAGCCATAGCCCAGGGTACAATCCACAAGCACCGGTCGCACGCACCCTATCTCCACAAACATCAGCACAGTCAGTCAAATAGGCAGCTTCCCCCGCTGTGCAGCTGTCCTCATTCAATGGGCGTGCATGCTCTTGAAGAACAGTGTACTGTGTTAACCTCACGCCTTCTCCATGTTCCAGCAGCTTATGCTGCAAACATACCGCATGGGCAACAAGCAGGCAGCCAGTTCTGAAAGCCTTAGTGGAAGAGCCATTGCCAAAGTCCATCAAAGGGTCTCAACACATTAAGTCAAGGGCAGCCTCTAATACCAGTCCAGTGGATTGACCATGGTCAGGCGTCTAGTCAGAATTGCATCAGTCAGGTGGTTGGTGCCTCTGCAGTACAAGGTGTGGGTCACAATCAGCCATTTGGCTATTGGGGTTTAGGGCCAAAAAAGTCAGGGTGATATATATAGGAACCAGTCAGGGGTCTGGGCACATCTCGTCAGTGATAATGGTGGTAAAATGTACTCACAATGTGACCTCCTTAACACCAATAAGACTGAATACAGACTGGATGGCCACTTTGAGAAACACTTCCATTTTGTCCAGAGGGATGACTCAACCTTCTCGTTGTTTGCCACGTCATCAACCCCTTTTCTTCCATGCACAGATTTCCATCCTAGGTCAGTTCCAGTGTTCCAAAGAAGCACAACATAAGCTGAAAGAACAGCACCTCATTTTCTGCTCAGACACTTTCAGACTCTACGACTCAATATTGAGTTCAGGGTAGGGCCTCTGTCCTTCATTTTTCTTACATCCCTCACTCTCCCATTGCCATGTTTTGTTTGTGTTGTGTTGATCTTTCTGTCAACAGAGTGGACACTTATTTTCTCCTTTTTTCACCTACATTTACACCCATTTTTCAACTTTGTTTCTCCTTTACTACCATAGACACTCCAATTGTCTTTAGCTTTAGACACCTTCATGATCTGTGCCACTTACCCCTTCTCCCTTTCTGTCAACAACATAAAAAACATAATTTTCCAGCCCCTTTCAATTCCAAAGAAGAGACATACTGGAATCAGAATGTTAACCCTGGTTCTCTCTCAACAGACAGTTTTTTCAGTTCTTTCTGTTCCCACAGAGATTTACACATCTAAGCTAATAGTGAGTGCAGGAGACAGCCACGTTGATGGTCTGTCTTGGTATCCCCTAGGTCCAGCATGGTGGTTCTGGGAGAGCTGGCCTTTTCTCTGCAGAGGTAGTAGGGAGGCTAGTTCTACCTGCTAGATATGAGAGATATGGTGTCGTGGCCAGTGGTTGGAAGTGATGTGCAATGAATGCCATTGGCAGCAGTTAATGGAAAAGTGGCAGGGGTATGTAAAATGGAATTAACTCATTAGAAGGAACCTGAATATCTCAGCATTCCTGCAGGAGTAACCCCAGTCTTCTTGTGTGAGGCAGGATTCTCTTCTTGGGGGAGGACATGGATGCTGGAGATCACTCCACCTCTTTGTGCCCTGTTTTGGGCTGACTTCTGTAATGGCGTAAAGAGGAGGGAATGAGTGAGATAAAAGTAGTTGATATGGCTTTTAGTGTTGACACATAGGGAAAAGGTGGTAAGATGTTCTGAGGCACTGAGGATGTAGCACAGAGGGCATGCACGAGTTGTAGGAGGTTGCAAAGGGGATAATGAGAGAAGGACTATGATCTTGCAGCACTGCTGGCTGTTCATCCACATTCTGGAGATGGCACCGACCCAAGTGCTGACATTGCACCAGGCTGGAAGACTGTGATGTCATGGCCTTCTCTGCCTGTTCTCTGGAAAGAAAATGCCACTTCCCAGGATTATCCCATCCACCAGGACCTTCAGGAACTTGCCACAGAAAGGCAATGCCATCTTCATCTTCAACAACAAAAACAGTTAATGTTTCAGGTCGAGTGACCCCTCCTCATCTCTGACATGTTCCAACCTTATGAGTGAGCAGGGCAGTGTCAGAATGTCAATACTCATCCAGCTGCCCAGAGGCCCTTTAAAAATGTTGTAGAGGTGAGGGATGCGGGTCTATCAAAGGATATCTGCTGAGTGATGAGTAGTTCTGAGAATAACATGGGGTAAAAATTGGATGAAAGGGACACTGTTGGCCTTTGGTATGTAATTCATGCAGTGCGGTGGATGAAATATGGTGAGACAAGTCGCTAGGCCTTGCAGTGAAAACCTTCCAAAAAACTTGACACAACACAGACCTAGTCAAGAAAAGATAAAATTCATCCCTGTGAAATTAAACTTTCACAATACAGACATCTCAGAATTTGCCAGTTGCTCAGTTAATCAAAAGCCCTGTGGCTGTGATCATTTGAAATTTGTCATACTTGCATTTGCCCTGAAGAGTGCACAATGAAAACTTTGGGAACATGTCCACTTATTTCAATAAGATTCAACTTCCAATCTCCTTTTTCATGGTTGTATGAATTTCTTATGCTACTCATGTGATTTTTGTTAGGTACTTCCTATTTTTCCATTACCATTTTCACTGCAAATTCTTGTCCTTCCATAGAATGAGATGGTAAAGTCCCATGGACTCCAAACACTGGGCCACAAAGTATCATGAAACAACTAATGAGTCTCAGCCATTCCACTGCAAGATGCTGTTCCCTTCAGGAAGGGAGATAAACAGTCACCTCTCTCCATCCCCAGCTTCGAGTACCAGAGAGATATTAATGGAAATGTGGGAGAAAATTGATTTCTCAATCAGGCAGATTTTGTGTAATCAGGCAGAAAGATTTATCTGAACAATTCATTCAGTGAAAGCATAGCCTTGTGCTTTATAAACATGTAGTGAAACTGTAAACTTGGCACATGGAGGAAATCTTCCACATTGAAACTATTCCAGGAGAATAATACTGTGAGCACTATAGGGGTACACAATTATTTTTCACTACCATTGAAGTTAACGTGTGACTGCTGGTCTTTTTTACTTTTGTACTCAGCTTGAAATAATCCATAATATGTTTATTTTTTTGAAAATATCTCAAAAGATTGGGCACTTATCCATTTTACTCTTGCATTTGACTCTATCATGTAGTACATCCAAATATTCAGAACAACCATTCTAAGCTGGAAGCTAATCACTCTGCTTGCACACTTATTCCTTTACATGTAAATTACTAACACCAAAAGCGTCTTGTCACAAACAATAGTCAAAACTATAAGAGAATTCCTATCAAAGAAAAGTTTGTAAGTGCAGTCAGGGCACAAAATGAATGGTACATCAAAATGCATTGGTGTGTGGGGGAGTATAGACTGTTCCCCCCATTCCTGAAGGGTCTCCTTGTATACCTGATATTGAGATCCAAGGCTCATTACCACAGAACTGGTCATTTTTGGCCATTACTAACATAATGTACTGCACACTTTCAAGTAGGCTTCTTGTCTATTATGTTAACGCCATTGTGTGATCTTTTAGCGCCATTGGGCAGCACGGTGGCACAGTGGCTAACACTGCTGCTTCACAGCACCAGGGACTCAGGTTTGATTCCAACCTTGCATAAGTATCTGTTATGGAGTTTGTACATTCTCTCCGTGTCTATGTGGATTTCCCCGAGATGATCTTGTTTCCTCCCACAGTCCAAAAATGGGCAAGTTAAGTGGGTTGACCATGCTATAAATTACCTTGCAGTTTCGAGGCATGTGCACATTAGGTGGTTTAGTCATGGTAAATGCAGGGTTATGGGAATAAGGTGGGACTTGGTGGGATGCTCTGAGAGTCGGTGCAGACTCAATGAGCTAAATGGCCTGTATCTGCGCTGAATAGAGTTTATGACTTGCTCATCCTACGTTAAATCCACAATGTGAGCAGAATGTGAATTGACTTAAGCATGCTTGGTACATCTGCATTCAAAATTTTGAAGTTAGATTAAGTTTGTTCAGTAGCAATATATCTTATCCCTGCTGTGGTTGTTTTCACATTGCAATGGGACACCAGACAGGACTCATCTGCATTAATTATGGGATAGCGTTGCAACATGGAACAATAAATGACTAATGAGGTGGTTTGGTGTCAGTGCACTAATAGAAATCACTTCAGATGCTCTGAAGGAACTCTTTAGAAATCCTCCAAATTGCACTCATTCAGGCCTCTCTTGTATTTACAGTTTTTAAATGTTGCTTAATAAGAATCTTTACCAGACCTTGTTTTGTATTCTTCGCTCATAAGTCACATAGTAAGTTAAGAAGCTACCCCACTTCCTGGCTCCCAAAAGATTCGGAGTAAGGCTGTGTTTCATGTCACTATTTTCTTTGCCACAGTAAAATAACATGTAAGAAAATAAATCACGCAATCTCCTTTCATCTGTAATCAAAGTTAATGTTGAAATAAAAATCTAGTTGTAAAGCATTTAAAATTGCACCTAATAACAAATTTACTTGCAATTTCAAATATGTATCCTTTGCTGTCATCAGCATTATAGAAATTTGAAAATGTGCAAATTAAATTACTTTTCTTTCCAGGCTTTCAATTGCTGAAAGATTCAATAGTAAACAGGCCACTTCTCAGAGAAACTCTGATTATTTCCATAGCATTTGTGATTGCAACAAAGTCAGAGCAAAATTTGCTTGTATCTGCAATGACTATTATTGAGGAGCAAAAAGGCTACAAGCTGAATAAAAGGGTTCAGAGAAATCTAGGCTTACTAATTTCATATAACTGGTGTTTCTGTCTTGTGGATCAACATTCCATGTCAACTGGATGTCACATTCTGCAGCTTTTCCCTTACCCCAAAGTGGAATGCCAGGGCATTAAATAGATTCTGCTCCTCTTCTTCATTCTACTCACAACACTGCACTGTTTGCTACATACCACAGTTGAAAAATATTGCAGTAGTGGGAATTTCTATCTCCTGTTTACGCAATGGCAATCTGAACCATTAGCCATGGAAGGAATATGGAGCGAAAAGGAAAAGCACAATGTGAATCTGAGCTTACAAAGTTTCTTTCATGGTCTCAGGACACTCTAAAGTGCAACAGGCAATAAAAGGCTTTTGAGTGTAGTCACTGTTGTAATGCAGAGAACCACTACAACCATTTTTTTTTTCACACAGTGAGGCTCAGAAACAACATTAAGCTGAGAGACCAGAAAACTGCATTTGTCATTCCAGTCAGTGGATCAATATTGGCCAGGGTCCAGGGAGAGCTCTTCTTTGAAATATAAACTTTGGATTTTTCTGAGTTCACTTGAGTATGTTGTTCTATTTTTTTTTGCTGAAAGATAGCCCTCTGATTGTATAGCACTCCCTCAGCACTGCTCTGAAATGTCTGCTTAGATTCTATGTTGCCCAGTCTCAGAGTTAAGGCAGCAACCACTGAGAGGAGTCTGCATTGTGAAGAGGAGTGGGATGTTATCAGGTATTGGACTTGGGCAGAGTGAAGTAAGTCTCAGTGGAAGAGGAGAGGATACTTACCAAGGTAAAGGAGGAAGCTGAATGCAGAGTGGATTTGGCTTTGTTCAACTCATGCACTGTTCCAGAAAATTTCTTTATAATACTACAACATATAATATATGTTATAGTGTATAGTATAACGATGATGCATTTACAACATTTACAATACTATAACATACTATAATGATAAAGCATCTCAAATATCCATTATTACAATAATGCCAACTCTCCAGATCACAAGTACAATGTTAAAGACATTTATATTAGGCACTTTATTTTCTCAGTCTAACCTGATCTAATGACTTTTTTACATAACTGCACCATTTTTCCTTTTAAAAAAATGTTTAAACTACGTCTTATACAATTTTTTTTCAAATTCCTGTCTCCACCATACTATTTGAAGCACATTTTGGAAAACATGAAATAGGGGTTCAGTGTTTGAAAACTGACTTTAACGAATCATTCTGTCATAAGATTAAATCTTCACACTTTATTTCAGAATCCCCTTTCCCTCCCCCATTCCTGAAGAAAGGTCCAGACCCGAAATGTCAGCCTTCCTGCTCCTCTGATGCTGCTTGGCCTGCAGTGTTCATCCAGCTCTACACTTTGCTATCTCAGATTCTCCAGCATCAATGTCTCATAGAATTTGATAGATCTATTTTTTGCAAGTAAGCTAAGACTAAACCAGTGAATGTTGTTGCCAACAGGAGAGAGGTAGAAGGATGGTTCTCCCTTCTCCCACTTCTCAACTGACTGACGACAGATGGTGTTTGGAAGAAATACTACTTGAACTGCTTGAGTGCTGCAACACTTTCAGATCAGACCAAAAACAAACTTTCTGCTAAATTTAAAAAGGATACATGTGTATTTCTCAATGCCCAAATGTATTGACAACAGCATCCACCCACACACACACACATAGGCACACACAGGGAAAAAAAAGGTGATTGCAAAAGAGTTGATGTCACTTAGGTCTTAAAAATGCAAAATTCACTGTTCTCTTGGTACTTTTGCAAGCTTCATGATTCCTTTTCAGTTCACTGAAGAAGTGGAAGTTGGAAGCTTCCAGTGACCAATTTGGACTAGTTCTACTGCAGCAGCAGGTGCTCTGTCTTCACAGTAGCTAAGATACAGTCAAACTCCTTAATGGAAATGTATGCCTGTTCTTCAAAACGGTTGCCCAAGTTTAGCCTTAATTCTTCACATGTTTATAATTCTATGTAGGGTCCAGTGTAGGTTGCTTTGGATTTATTTCTTTCCAACACTCAACCTCCTCACACTCTTCTAGCCCCTCTCTCTCTCACTGTCTCCCCTATGACTGCTGTTCAAAACGTATTTTAATAACTGGTCCTTATCAAAGCTTGATTTCTGTTAGGTGACTTTGCCTTGTGATAGAATGGGTTCCTTCTCACATCTATTCCGTGGAAATCAATTTCCAAGCCAAGAATTCTGCAAACCCATTCCGTAACTCTGAATGCATTTCTGCAGTTATTTGAACTGCAGCTGCCACTAATTTCACTGGAATCAGTCACTAAATTTTAAATTATGCTAAATGAAAAGTTCTGAAATTTACATCATGCTGGACTATCAATGAAAATATATTGGCATTCAGACTTGTATCGTTCATGTATATTGGCAGAAAAAAAAACTTGACTGTTCAACACCATTTTCTTTCAGTTCAATTTGTTCATTTCCTATTCTATTATTTAAAAATAAATATGAATCTGTATAATTTTCAACACACAAATGTATTTGCAATTATACACTCAAACACACAAGGAAAGGTGATTGCAAATGAGATAATTAAAACTGCATGGGTATGACAATGCAGTGAACAGCGTAAATTAGACATTCGGAAGACATTCAAGAAGGTCTCAAACAAGAGAGTGTTGCACAAGAATCTACAGTAAGTGCCTTGATGCATATCATTCTAACAATATTCAAGGACGTCTTCCCAGTTGTAGCTATATGGCTGCATCTTAAATCCTACACTGTACCAGAATGGTAAGAGCTAAAAGGATGATGGGGAAAGTGGTCAACTTAACAGGAACAATAGCCTAATGTGCAAGGCAAAACAAAATATTGCTGATTAAGCAGGCATCTTGTGATAAGGGCTGCTTGACTTTTTGATTACTGTATTAAAGATAGAAGGGAGGACAATGAAACAGATGTAACTTGTCCATACAACCTGATCTCAGAGTCACGACGGTACTGGACTAGAGTCAATCTTTCTGGAAGATGAAGAGAAAGCATAGAAAAGAAAGTGTATTGAGGACATCAGCAGTGTAACCTAGGAACAACCATCACAGAAGCAGGACCCTAAGATTGGAGCTCAGAGAAGAAGGATACACCAGCTGAGTTTCTGAAGCTGGGCAGCTATCCTTCACCTGAATGAGGGCAATACCTAAGTCTCAGTAATGAGTCTGAGACAACTTTCTTTGTAACCTGATGCTGCTTTATGTAATAGAGTTAAACTGACTGAATGATAAATACGTAAGTAGATTACCAGAAGAGTAAAGGCTGTACTCATAGTATCCACTGGCATTGATCTGGAGAGGGCAATGGACAACACAGTAAAAAGCAGCCCACTTTACTGGCCACCTGTTTCTGTTGTCTACATTCAATTGCTCCATCACTGGCACAATTCACCAAGCATTTCCAACACTGTTTTCCCAGATTGAGACCTTAATCCCTTGGAAAAACAAGGACAACAGGCGCATCTGCAAGTCCATGAACATTCTGACTTAGAAAATATATCATTGTTCCTTCTTCATTGCTTCAAAATATGAAACATCTTAACTAACAGCATCATGGATGCATTTAGTCCACTCAGACTGGAGATCTCAAGAAATCATGTTATCCATGCTTTGGACACTTTGACCAGTTTATACATTAAAAACACTTTACCCAAACATTCTTGTCCGTGAGGGGGACAAAGAGACATGGTTCGGTTTACAGTTCAACCTGATTTAATTAACAAAATATTCCTAATTAAAAACACAATATGAGCATTTCCCAAATTTCCACAATATTAACTGCAAATCTAACTCTATCCAGTGGAAAAAGGATATTATAATGATCCATGTGTTCGAGCTGGGTCATTGGAATCTCTTTCCTCTGACATAGCGCTGGCCCTCTTCCACGAAGGTGGGTCTTGCAGGTCTGGGCAGATCTTCTCCTGGGTCTTCTTGGGTTGCTGCACAGTCTTCCAATATGGGTCTTGTTGCGAGTCTATGCTGAGAAGGTGGCTTTCAGGTATGTGTCTTTACACCCCTCGCTCCTTACCTGCCAGAATATTATGTGGCCTTTGGCCAATGGGCCATGAGTCAGGTTCAAACTATCCAATGGGATTGTCCCAATACCCTTCACTGTTGCCATGCCAGGGAGGTGTAAAGTGCACATCCCCAGGCACTGGCTGGAAGTCAAGGTGCTAGAAAGTCTGATTGATATTTTTCCAATGCACAACCCTCAGGCCGGATGTAACTGGTTCCCCCTGAACCTTTGTGACCTTTTTAACATTGGTTTCCACTTCTAGGAATCCCCACAGCATGGAAACAGGCCCTTTGGCCCAACAAGTCCACACCGAACCTCAGAGCATCACACCCAGATCCATCACCCTATTACCCCGTAGCAGTTGCCAACCTAACTGGTTCCTGCAAGATACCGGGGCACTATAGACTGTTGCATTGCAGGTGCCATATCAGAATGAAGCTGACTTCATCTAAAAAAAGAGGTTCCAGTTCATGAATGTACAAGTTATCTATAATCATCAGTACCACACCTTAAAGATCTGCTTCAGATATCCAGGGACCTGCCAGGATGTCAATATCCTTCAGACCTGTCATGTTTCCATCTCATTTTGAGGGTTTCATTATAAGGAACTATCTCCTGTAACCATGGCTGATGACTCTGTTTCACAGGCCCTTCACTAAGAACCCTTTGTGATTGATGCTGAGATAGAACAGTCAGATTCATATAGTCATATAGCATGGAAATAGACCCTTCAGGCCGACCAGTCCATGCTGACTATGTTCCCAAACTAAACTAGCCCCATATCCTTCCAAACCTTTCCTATTTATAGACCTATCTAAATGTCTTCTAAACATTGTAACTGTACCTGCATCCATCACTTTCTCTGGCAGTTCATTCCACACACAAACCACTGTGCAAAAGAGTTGCCCCTCGTGTCCTTTTTAAATCTTTCTCCTCTCACCTTAAAAATATGCTCCCCCCCGCCCCTGGTTTTGAACTCCCTCACCATGGGGAAAAGACCCTTGTTATTCACTTATCCATGCCCCTCATGATTTTATATGTCAATAAGGTCACCCCTCAAACTCCTAAACTCCAATGAAAAAGTCCCAGTCTTCCCAGGCTATTTTTACATCTCAAACCCTCCATTCCAGACAACATCCTGTTAAATCTTTTCTGAACCCCCTCCAGTTTAATAATATCCTTCCTATAACAGAGCGATCGGAACATACTGTATAACAAGACTTCTCAACTTCTGTACTCTAAGGTCTGAGCAATGAAAACAAGTGTGCTAAACACCTTAACTACCCTGTCTACCTGTGACACAAACTTCAAAGAATTATGTACCTGAACTCCGAGATCTCCCTGTTCTGCAACACCACCCAAAACCTTACCATTAATTGTATAAGTCCTGTCCTTATTTGTGTTACCAAAATGCAATATCTCATTTATCCAAATTAAACTCCAACTGCTACTCCCAATTTTTAAAAACCAAAAGAACTGCGGATGCTGTAAATCAGGAACAAAAACAAAGTTGCTGGAAAAGCTCAGCAGGTCTGGCAGCATCTGTGATGGAGAAAACAGAGTTAACGTTTTGGGTCCGGTGACCCTTCCTCAGAACAGTTCTG
>NC_063359.1:9764669-9803199 GCF_021869965.1 Rhincodon typus | reverse complement strand
CTAATGGAATAGATAGTTGACTGTTGTGACTTCCTTCTTGAAAAGACTTTTGAAACAGAGCTTCCGAGGGTTTTCAATCAAGTTGCAGATTTTAAAGTGGAAACATTCTACTCACAGCTTTATCTTTGAAGTGTGCAGTATTGAACTTCACAATTGTGAGTCAAACCTAATATTTTTATCTATCACCTTGGTGACATGATAACTGCTTGTTATCAATGCCTGATAGAAACTGAAAATGTTGTTCATTCTCCAGTTGCAACAATACACAGGCAAGTATTTGTTCAGTTGCAACAATTATTTTCAAATGACTGTAGTGCTGGCAAGTTTTAAATTGAAGAATTATTCAAGTCTTAGGTCTCTAACAGAATGAAATGAATTGCTGTTGATTTCCAACTTGTCACGTTGCCAAAAGCATAAATTTGCTTTCCAGTTTGTATTGATGCCTTGGTCATCATTTGTCCATTCCAAGACTGAGGCTGATATATGAGTTCAACATTTGTATTTTGCTGATGAGGGCACAGAATTACTCATGGTTATAAATCCTGGGTTGAATAAAAGCAAACTGAAGAAAAGGAAAGTGTTGTTTTTCCCTCTGGTAAATTTGACATTTTGCCACGAGGCAGGACAGTCAGGTGAATGGATTGATGTTAACCTGAGTTAGTCACTGTCCTCTACAGCTGAACAATGAGATTATTAGAATTCTTCATACTTCAACTCTGCATGCACATTAATTTCATTGTCATCCTTTAATAATGCATCGCTAAGCAACTGCCATAGAATATGTTTTATGTTGAAATATCCAAAGGTCTCAGCTCATAGAAGTAGATCAACTTTATCCAGAGCACATTTAGAATCATCATATTCTGCAATAGTTTTTGTTGCTTTTTTTCCCAGCACTAGAAATTGGCCAAGCAATGCACAAAGAACCATGGGGCATTAAGTGAATGCTCTTCGTCTTGAACTTTGCACCCAAAGACAGGTCCTTGTCGATTATTTGCTAAGCCATGGCAAGGTGATGTGATATTTTTAAGTATGGGCCTGCCTCAGATAGGATAGGTGTTGAACCCTGTGCCACAAGCTCTGCAGTCATTATCAAGTCTGATCTCTGGCATTGGATATTCATCAAAATGGGTAAGATACCCTGGCAAGATCTTTGAAAACAGGCAATTGCAGCATTTTCTAACCTAATCAATACACTGGCTATCCAGCTAACTGACTAAGCAGCATTCTACACCCTTCTCATTTGTGATTGTTATGAGGTCCAACGGGTAGACCTCAGAATATGAGTTGCCTAGTCAGGGCTGTTAATCAGGTCCAGTCTGGGATACTTGGCTGACATAAAAAGATTGAGCGAGAGGGATATTCTGGTGCCTGATTCTGTATGAGGCAGTTCTATAGTCAAGGACTGTTCGTGATTAAATAAAGGGTGACTTGGTGATGTGGAGTTATTTCACTCTCAAATTATAAGGTATATAACAGTAATTCAATTTACTTAAATCTGACAAAAGTAGTTCAATAAAACTACATGATTCTGTAGGTCTTTTGAAGAGTTTGGCTACTCACAATGGTGACACTTGCCCAAAAAATCTACTTGTGATCCTATGTTTATTAATAGAGCATAATACAAGTTTATCACAAAAACAAACATTTTTAGCATAAACCTATTTTCTGCTTTATTTTTAGAGAAAAAGAATGAGGCGGCATAGATTTACAGTGATGTGAAAAACAAACTTTTCCCTCACAGACAGTAGTTAAGGTATGGAATTCACTGCCTGAAAATGTGCTGGAGGCAATTTCTGCTGAGGCATTTGAGAAGGAATTGGATGATTATTTGGATAGAAATGGTGTGCAGATATTTGGGGGAAAGGTAGGATATTGGTACAATAGGCTGAATGGCCTCCTCCTGGGCTGTAAACAATTCTGAGATTCTGTGACTGAGTGTACAATTCATAAATACATCATAGACTATTTGCTATTACAGAGAAAAATAAACAAACAAGTACAGTACATCTATTATACAATACTGCAGATACATAGAGGACTTCCTGTTTGTGATTATATAGATATGTTTGGAAACTTAAACTATAATGACAATTCAGTAAACTGAGTTTACAACTGACTTGCCAGTTGTCACCAAAATTGGAAACTCAACATAAATTTATTTGCATACCTTCCTGTGCCTTTTTAGGAAAGGCTCGAGCAGGTTTGAGGTAAAATGGTAGCTATGTGGTTAGCTTAGCACCAGGGACCCAGGTTCGATTCCACCCTTGGGTGAATGTCTGAGTGTGTGGAGTTTGCACATTCTCCATGTGTTCTAGATTCTTCCAACAGTCCAAAAATGTGTGGGTTAGGTGGATTGGCCATGTTAAATTACCCTGTAGTGTCCAGGCATGTGCAGGTTCGGTGGATTATCTGTAGAAAATGCAATGTTATAGAGTAGGGTGGGTGGGTCTGGATGGAATGCTCTTCAGAAAGGTGTTGTGGATCGATGGGCTGAATGGCCTCCTTCTGCACTGCAGGGATTCTATGATACTATATTTCAGAAAACTACAATTGCCCTTCCTCTTTGCAAAGGAAAAATTGGCAAAGTTGCAACTGTGGCCTCCTCATGATCAGACAGCAGGACATGCTGAATGTTCCTTTCTGCGTCTACATCCCAAACGGAGTGCTCTCATTCTAGCAGGCCATCAGTCATGGCCTGACAAAACCAATCTGACCATCGACAGAAGCACTGGATCTAAGGTTAACCCAAGAACAAAATGCTGCAAACTGCCAGTTCCCAAAGTTCTGGCCAGGAGATTTCACACATTCTAATAAACAGTGACAATATCCATTGCTGGAGATGAGCCTTGATGCAATAATGACTGCAGAGTCGATGGCAATCTGAATTCTGCACTCTAAATATAAACAATAGCTAAAAAAAAGTAAATAAATGGCTCCAGCAAATTTCATAACTACCCTGGGGACCCTAAGCAAATCACAAGTGTACTCCAGCTCATTAAACTGATCTTTAGCAAAGTACAGAATACAGTTCTGATGCTGAGGAAAACTTGCTGTTGATAAAACAGTACAGCCCAGAGAGAGCAGGACAGAAATTCCTTGAGGAACAAAAAATACTTTCATCCATCAAGTCGTCAGTGGAGCCTTGGAGAACTCTCCAAACAACGCAGTACAACACAAACATATAGAAGCAGCAGCTGTGCACAGCTCCCTAATGACCTTCCCATGATTCCACAAAACAGTTGTACTGCACCCACCAGGCTGATCATGGCACACTCCCAGATTTTAGATGTACCTCGCCAGCCCATGACTGCCCCATGTGGTCAACTGACCGTCCTCAAACCCCTGGACTGAGATTGGAAACAGCCCGTGCTGCACTGTGTTCTGACCTTCTGCCTGAAGGATTTCTCCATTGACTTGACTGAAGACGGCTCCCCTTAGACACTGAGACATAGCCACTTGCTTAAAGGACGTGCAGTGCGTTTTTTGCATTTGCCAGCTCGTACATGGTGCCAGTGTAATATTTATGTAGCGTAGTGCAGCACTACAACTCCCTTAAAGATCACTGCCAGCAACCGTAATAAATTGCATAACTTTGTGTCTGCACTAAAAGACAAGGCAAGACAGAAGTAGAGAGCCCACAAGGCTCTGGCTGAGATGCCAAATTGCTAAAAAGCCAAGGCAAGGCAGGGATGCTGTGAGAATCAAAACAGGTGCAAAGTGAGTGAGCGTTGACATAGCAATGGAGGATCCCTGAAATATACCCTGGTCCAGTGCATGAATGGGTGCCAGTTCCTGCATGCAGTGTCCTTGCAGCAACATTGCAATGAGAGATGTTGGTGTGCTTCAAAGTGCAGCATTATTATGCAGAACTGGACTGTAAGTGGATCAGAACTGTGCCAAAATGATGTGGACAGGTTGTTATATATCAGATGCCACAGTCCATGGAAATGGAACACAAGTGACCACTGCCCATGAGAATACCCTGGGATACTGATGCTGGGTGTCTACGCTAGAGGTCTGGAGGAGCAAGCAGTGTGAAGGGGTTGCCAAGAAACCACTCTGATTTTAATGTTGGCAATTCTTGGTATTTAGTTTTTAATCAACTTTGGAACTGTGGCAAACTGCATGGTAATGAGGTGAGGTTGAGTAATAATGAAGCAGTTGTACTCAATTCTACATTAAATTTTAACACCATCTGCAAATCTCCTCATAAATCAAATGAATATTCTGACAAATATGTCAAAGTATTATGCTCATAGTCCCACTTTGAACCTGTAGTATGTAGAAGTGTCTTTGTCTCAGTCTTTTTATAAGATGATTTGAAGAAGATATGCTGTCACAAAATGGCTGCTCTGGTCCATGAATGCTAATTTCTAAAGAGAATTTTTTCACCACTCAGTGGGTGCAGAACAAAGAGCTCCTGTTGTTAAATCTTACAGAAGGCCAAAATTTTTGGTGGATCAGACTGATCATTTAGTAAAATTTCTGGTTAACAGGAAATACTTAACACATACAATCTAATGTGATAGATGACAATGTAAGTAAACCTGCTTATGAGCTTGCTTCTGGAAAAATGTCAGGTTCTTACATTGTTTAATTCTGCTTTTAAATTTAACACATTAATTGCTGCTGTAAAATACTGTTGCATATATACGAATGATGATTAGTATTATCAAACAAAGCTGCTTGTTTCTATCTGAAACTTGAACCTGTCCATCTTCACTTTTGAAGCTCAGAGGTTCTGTTACATGTTTCCAGCATTTGCAATTTGTACAAATTTTGCCCAAATCAACAAATTTTTAAAAGGATATTAATCACCGATTATAATAAGGTATTTGTCAGTTAATCACAGCCCAAATTGCATGTTGAAACAAAGTGGTTGCAATTTATAACTTTTAACACTGGAGGAAAAAAATAAAACTACCAAAAGATTAGTGGCTTAAATAAAATATTTCAATTTATGAAGCAGTTTAAAACCTTCAACAGAATAACTTAAATTATAGTGATTCCCACCTTCTTTAAAAATTTTCTCTTCTTTGCCAGTTTCAAAAGATTCCCATATTTACTTTTTGGATACTTTATGAAACGACTCCACAGAGGCCGGTATCCTGTCACCAAGTCATCCTTTAATAACACATACGTAATACTTGACACTGGTCCAGCTTCCTCAGAACCAGCTCTCAGAGTGAGCAAAACCTCTGACACCACTGTTTATATCTGTCAGCAAGGACTCCCTGATTGGATCAAATTAACAGCCTCAATCAAGGAATTGATATTCTATGATGTCCATCTGGCTGATCTTATTACAATCACTGCACTTTATTATTCCATTGCACCTCTCTTAAGTGCCTTACATTGGCCAAAATAACACTAGTTCACCTGCTCTACTGTCCCTCCAAATGGTGTTCAATTACTGGATGCAAACATTGTGTTAAATAATAATGCTTTCACATTCTTCTGCAATCCTGATTACAGTTAAGAATTTCCAAGGAAGAAAACATGAAAAAGTGGTCTTAAATGAGTCCAGTTTGTCTCATCAAAGTTAATTCATTCAGGAGATGAACGCCTTTGTAATGGAATCTCAGTGGTGGAGGTCTATCTTGAGGCTAGGTGCAAGCATGGACTGGATTGGAAAGACGGATATCCTGAATATTTTACCTCTTTATTTTTCTAATTTATTCCTGTGACCTATAACGTTGAACTATTTACTTCTTCACTTTTTTTTTGTTTTCCAAAAATTTGATCTTAAAAATCTGTACCTAGGTACCTTTGTACCCAAGATGGCATTGTAATGCGGCAACTGTAATCTTCTCACTGTACTCATTCGAGTACATGCTACAATAAAGCTAATTCAATTCAATTCAATTCATTTTTTTTGAAAGGAGTCAATGTTTTTACGTTTCCAAATTCTTGCTTGACAGGTTATTGAAAAGCTGCACATTTGTTTGAAAAATAATTTTTTTCATCTAAATTTCTACAAATTCTACAGTAGTCCTTTGATCTTTCTTTATTCGACAAAAAATTGGATTGGCCTTTCTGACTTCATTTCAAATACTCAAGAAACTGCTTATCCACCTCCTTTCCAAACTGCACAGCTTCATCTTGTCAACTTGATTCCTATAGCTCACGATGTTTGGACTGGAAATCAGTTCTTTGTTATAATATTTAGACCATGTTTAACGCTTGTTGGTAATAAAACTGTTACTATTTCCAAAAGCCAGGATCAAAAGCTTGTAGAAATCGTCTGCAGATCAACAACAAAATTACTGCCATATTTGCAGCAATTACTTGTCAAGGTGTAAGAATATGATTTTGAAGTTAGATACAAGCCAGGTACCAGTGTGACTATCTCTGATGCACTGTACAGGCTACCCAACCCACAAAAACTCTAAGACGTGTCATTGTTCTACATGTGAATATATAGACTAGGAGATTAATGATATCCTCAACATAGATCTGTTACATTTTGACCAGAGCCAGTGCATAAGAACATCAGAACATAAGAAAAGGGAGGAGTAGACCATCTGGCCCCTTGAACTTGCTCCAACGTTCAATAAGATCATGGCTGATATTTTTGTGGACTCAGCTCCACTTATCTGCCTGTTCACCATAATCATTAATTCCTTTACTGTCCAAAAATCTATCTTTGCCTTAAAAACATTCAAATGCTTCATTGGGCGGGAATTCCACAGATTCACAACCCTGTGCGTGAAGAAGTTCCTCCTCAACTCAGTCCTAAATCTGCTCCTCCTTATTTTCAGGCTATGCTCCCTTGTTCTATTTTCACCCTCCAGTGGAAAAAAACCTCCCTGCTTCTATCTTGTCTATTCTCTTCATAATTTTATAAGTTTCTTTAAGATCCCCCCTCATTTATCTTATTCAATGGGCCAAGGAGTGGCAGATGGAATTTAATTTAGATAAATGTGAGGTGCTGCATTTTGGAAAGGCAAATCAGGGCAGGACTTATACACTTAACGATAAAGTCCTGGGGAGTGTTGCTGAACAAAGAGACCTTGGACTGCACGTTTATATTTCCTTGAAAGTGGAGTCATAGCAGATAGGATAGTGAAGAAGGCATTTGATATGCTTGCCTGTATTGGTCAATGCATTGAGTATAGGAGTTGGGAGGTCATGGTGCAGATGTACAGGACATTGGTAGGGCTACTATTGGAATACTGCATGCAATTCTGGTCTCCCTGCTATAGGAAGGATGTTGTGAAACTTGAAAGGGTTCAGAGGAGATTTACAAGGATGTTGCCAGGGGTTAGAGGGTTTGAGCTACAGGGAGAGGCTGAATACACTGGGCCTGTTTTCCCTGGAGTATCAGAGGCTGAGGGGGTGACCCTATAGAGGTTTATAAAATTGTGAGGATAAATAGACAAAGTATTTTCTCCAAGGTGGGGGAGTCCAAAACTAGAGGCCATAGTTTTAAGGTGAGAGGGGAAAGATATAAAAAGGACTTAAGGGGCAGAGGGTGCTGGGTGTACAGAATTAGCTGCCAGAGAAAGTGGTGGAGGCTGGTACAATTACAACATTTAAAAAGCATCTGGATGAGTATATGAATAGGAAGGGTTTAGAGCGATATGGGTCAAATGCTGGCAAATGGGACTAGATTGATTTAGGATATCTGGTCGGCATGGATGAGTTAGACCGAAGGGTCTATTTCCATGCTGTATGACTCTATGATTCTATAATGTTTGGTGTGAACTGAAGAAATCTGCAATTGTCAAAGGTACAAGTGCTGCAAAATCCAAGGTGATCTGTCAGGATGAAAGAAGTCCCTGAAGACATTCATTCATTTTCAACATAAAAAGATGCATGTGGTATGTCATGCTAGCCATTTTCAAGGTTAAACAAGTCCTTATATCAATAACAGCAGTGGTGGGAGTCTTTACATTCAAATGATGTTTCTTCCACTCCTTGGCCAAAAGTAGCAATGGACTTATTTGCAGTGAAGGGAATCAGGAAGAAAGGTCTGACTACAATCAATGTGCAATGATGCTGAGTCATAGCAAGCAGCAGAAAGACAACCAAGAGAAACCAAGAATAACACATAACTCTGCAGATGAGTAAATGATTACTACCCCAGGATGACCTGTCAAACTTCCAAAAATACAATATTGAAGGTTAACTCATTCATTTTGTTAATTCCGATTTTGCATGTCTGTATAATTGTTGGTTTGACACAGGTGCCTCTGTACTTCAATGTGTTCTTTTTGGGATTATATTTCTTTGAAAAAAGATTATGCTGTGATGTATCTTGCTGCAAGTAGCGATCTATCTTTAAGGGACATATTCATGATTTGATATTGTTTAAAGGAATATGACCAAATTGTATAAGGCTCTCAGTCTCCACCTTACTGAGCTTTATCCTCTTGCAGCACAACACACCACAGGAAGTATGCTGCACAACATCCAGATTGCTTAGCTTCAGCAGAGACTCACAAGTGCCTGTGACTGTGGATAGATATGCAAGTACCAGGTGCAGTAATAAAAGTTCCTTGAATGCTTCAGTACTCCATGTCTCAAATCTCATATTTATGTTATGGGAGCAAATATAAATATCCTGTCATGATAGTTGAAAATGATTGACTATCGCATAAATGACAACACTTCAAAAAGTGCTTTAATATGCTTGAAGCATTTTGGGGCATCCTCAGGTTGTGAATAATGCTATATAAATGTAAACTTTCCTTCTGAAAAGCTTTATTAAACTGATTAGATTATTATGATAATTCAATATTCATTGTCACTTTTACTGAGACCAGTCTTTCTGAATATGATTCTAATTGGCAAACTTATATTGTTTGGATTATTGGTTGAAACCTCTGGAATATTAGTTCAGTTACATAATGTTGGAGTACTCTGAATTTTCCCCAGAACCATAGCCGTTACACATTGAGGTATGTGATCTGGACAGAATGCTTGCTCAAAATTCTTAAAAATATGGAAAAAAAAAGTCTGAAAAAAGGACAACTTATACATCTACAAAATTAGGTCAGAAGTTGATATTTGTCAAAGGGCTCAAAAAAACATTCCATTTGCAGGCCTGGCCCAGTTTCAGGCAACTGCAGGGATTCTGAATAATGTTTCAGCAATCATGTTTGCGTTTTAGCAAACACAAAAAAAGAATGAATTCTGCTTCACAAGACAGAATTTTAAACAATGCACGGAAATTCCTGTATGACTTTTAAGATTGTACATAATTTGAGAAGAGAACCCTGGTGTGCTAACCATCCATGATCAGGCCAATTAATTCACGTAAGTGAACAAATCAAATTCCATTATTACTTCCTAAAATACACAGGATTTCTGGAACTCTAAACATTTTTAAAGATTGAATTTAATTTGTGTTCTGATAAAATCTCAAACACCCACACACACAGAGACACACACGCATGCAGGGGCGCACACACACACACACAAACACACACGCACGCACACACTCTCTCCCTATCTCTCTCTCTCCTGGTTTTCCTGAAACTTTCCCAGGCAACAAGTTACAATCAGAGGGAGATTACCCTGTTGCAATTTTTATTTAAAGGTTGTCTCTCTAGTCAATATTTACTGTTCCATTCTGTGTCTCCAGAAGCCAATTCCACTGGCCAACTTGATCATTATTAATTGAAAATATTTCTAAATCTATTTAGTCTGAAGTAGTTTTTTTTTCTCTTTCCACTTCCCATGGTGTAGAATGTCAATGATGGAAAAGTGAATTGAAAAAAAAACATCTTGTCCACATCAATCACATGTTTCCAGATTGACATAGATCAGACATTAATCTTTTGTCTGAACCAACCTGGTCTTTGGAGTCAACTTCAGAAGATTATCCCAACACACTTAAATTTCCATTTCCAAAGCTAGCCATGCATAGAACATCTGTCAGCGAAATTGCCAATTTCATGGTATCTTGTGGAACTGATCCATGACTACTAGGAGTCAGGGTAAAATTGCTATATATCTATTTCAATGTACCTAACAGAGATTAGAATTTCAACGCAAGTCTGATTCCACAGCAGGTGAGAGACTGTGTTTAAACATTCCACTGCACAGAGAATCTGGTTCAGAAACTTATCCATGTCTGATCAAATATCTCCGCATCCTGGGTTGACAGTTACTCTCACCTGGGGGATTCCATTTCAGTTAAAATGTCAAAACCATCAGTTTTAAGAGTGGCATGCAAAATCAAATATGGGTAATGCATGTTTGAGAATAATGGGATAACATAGTGTGGAGCTGGAGGAACACAGCAGGCCATGTAGCATCAGAGGAGCAGGAAAGTTGATGTTTTGGGTCAGGAAGGGTCTGAAGAAGGGCCCCGACCCGAAACATCAACTTTCCTGCTCCTCTGATGCTGCCTGGCCTGTTGTGTTCCTCCAGCTCCACACTGTGTTATCTCAGACTCCAGCAACTGCAGTTCTTACTATCTCTTTGAGAATAATGGGCATGGTTTAGTCTTCAGATGAAGATAGTTCTCACAAGCCAGAGCTGTGAGCTTATGATAACAGGAGAGTAAAATAATTTGGTGGGTTAGATTTACCGCTAATGTTTTGTCATGCTTCTACAATGAAAACTAAGGTTAGCAGCTCATGGACTGATGGGCAGACTGGGGGAAGAGGAATGTTGGATGAAAAGAGCAAGCACAATAAATCGTGGTGTCCAAATTATACTGTAGATCCATATTTAAGTAAAACTACCACCTAAAAAAGGAGGTTGACAAAAGGTGGCGAATTACAAGCCGGTTAGCTTAACTTTTGCAGTGGGGAAAATGCTTGAATCTATTATCAAGGAAGAAATAGCAAGACATCTAGATAGAAATTGTCCTATTGAGCAGACGCAGCATAGGTTCATGAAAGGCAGGTCATGCTGAATTAAATTACTGGAATTCTATAAAGACATTATGAGCATGGTGGACAATGGGGACCCAGCAGATATGGTGTATCTGGGTTTCCAAAAGGCATTTGACAAGGTGCCGCATAAAAGGCCCCTACATAAGTTAACAGTGCACAGTGTTACGGGCAATGTATTAGCATGGATAGAGGATCTTAAAGGAAGTAAAGAGTGGGGATAAATGAGTGCTTTTCCAGTTGGCAATCAGTGACTAGCGGTGTGCTTCAGGGATCAGTATTGGGACTCCAATTGTTTACAATTTACATCTATGATTTGGACTTGGGGGACCACATGTAGTGTGTCAAAGTTTTCAGATGACACTAAGATGAGTGGGACAGCTCAAAAGTTTGCAGAATGATATAGATAGTTTAAGTGAGTGGGCAAAGGTCTGGCAGATGGAGTATAATGTTGATAAATGTGAAGTCATCCATTTTGGTAGGAATAACAGTAAAAAGGGACCGTTATTTGAATGGTAAAAAATTGCAGCATGCTGCTGTGTAGAGGGTACTGGGTGTCCTTGTGCGTGAATCACAAAGGGTTGGTTTGCAGGGTACAACAGGTAATTAAGAAGGCAAATGAAATATTGCCCTTCATTGATAGAGGGATTGAGCTTAAGAGCAGGGAGGTTATGTTACAGCTGTATAGGGTGCTGGTGAGGTCACACCTTGAGTACTGCAAGCAGTTTTGGTCTCCTTAGAGACAGGGTGTACTGACACTGGTGCGGGTGCAGACGACATTCACTAGGTTGATTCTGGAGTTGAAAGGGTTGGCTTATGAGGAGAGCCTGAGTAGACTGGGATTATATTCATTAGAATTTAGAAGAATGAGGGGGAATCTTATAGAAACATATAAAATTATGAGGGCAATAGATAAAATAGAAGCAGGGAGCATGTTTCCACTGATGGGTGAAACTAGAACAAGAGGGCATAGCCTCAAAATTTGGGGGAGCAGATTTAGGATTGAATTGAAGAGGAACATTTTCACCCAAAGGGTTGTGAATCTGTGGAATTCCTTGCCCAGTGCAGTAGTTGAGGCTTCCTCATTGAATGTTTTCAAAGCTAAGATAGATAATTTTTTGAACAGTAAAGGAATTAAGGGTTAGGGTTAGAGGGTGGGTAGGTGGAATTGACACCATGAAAAGGTCAGCCATGATCTTATTGAATGGCGGAGCGGGTTTGAAGGGCCAGATGACCTACTCCTGCTTCTGGTTCTTATGTTCTTATGACACAGTCTTGACAGCAATTCCAATGATTTGTCACATTGATTCTGCAATTCTCTAACCCTAATATTGCTAATAACTCTGACTTACAAACAAAACTTTCAAATAAACCCTGAGAAGTGCAGTGATTGTAACAAGGTCAGCCAGATGGACCTCATAGAATATGAGTTCCCTGATTGGGGCTGTTAATTTGGTCCAATCAGGGAGCCCCGGGTGATAGATAAATACAGGAGTGTCCAAGATTCTGTTCAAGCTGGCTCTGAGGGAGCTGGATCAGTGTCAATGCCTTTCTACATGTATATAAAGGATGACTTGGTGATAGGATATCGGCCTCTGTGCAGTTATTTCAAGAGATTTTCAGTGGCTTCAAAACCTGATTAGAAACTACATTAAGCTTCCAATGATCAACTCGGGAAACTTCTTGGAAGGAATCAACTTATTGCTTCCCCATGAAGAAATTACAATTTTTCAAGTCTGCATTACACATGCCAATGTACTTTTATCCTTTCACAGTATGTGGGTGTCACTAGCCAGGCCAGCCTTTGTTACACATCTCTAATTGCTTTAGAGGAGGTGCTGAAGAGCCATATTCTTGAACCACGACAGTCTGAGTGGCGTAGGTACAGCTCCTGTTAGAAAGGCTAACATCAACAGTAAAGGAATAGTGATAACAGTCGCAAATTGGAATGGTGCATGGTTTTGATGGAAACTTGCAGGTGGGGCTATTCCTCTGAACCTGGTCCTTCCAGGTAATAGAGGTTGCAGGTTCAGAATGTGCTGTCTAAGGAGTCTTGGTGAGTTGCTGCAGTGCATCTTGTAGATGGTACACATCAGTAATGGGGAAGGGGGAAGTCATTGTTTAAGGTGGTGGATAATGTGCCAGTCAATTAAGCTGTGTTTCCTTGGTTGGTGTTACACTTTTCGATTGTTGCTGCAGTTAGAAATATTCCACTCCTGACTTATGCTTTGTAGATGGTGAACAGCTTTTGGGGAGTTAAGATGTGAATTACTTTCCACACAATTCCTCTGACCTGCTGTTGTAGCCATAGTATTTTTATGGTTGGCGCTGTCAGTTTTAAATGTAACTCCCAGGATATTGAGTGTCTCACCATGCTACCACTAATCCACGCTTTATATGAAGCAGAGAATCAGCTTGCCATTGTGATTGTAATACCTACTGACAATGCTTTGTCTTCATCATCATTATCATCTTGATGTTCCTTCCCTGCCTGACAAGACTGCATGTCTCACGTATCTGAACAGAGAAAGGGCAAGAGTAAAGGTGTCTTATGAAGAGTGAGGGGCAAGTAAGGGGTATTTGCTGACACTATCTTTAAATCAGAAGAGATTGTAAATTGGATGTGAAAAATAAATATTACGTATGAGGATGCACTTATCCACAGGAGTTTCAACCCCACTTCTGAGCACGGGCTCAGAAATCGGCATCAGAATTAGCAATTTCTCTTGCCCATGGGTTGGTCAGGTTAAGGAAATATGGCTTGGTTCTCTGGCCCCTGTTGCCTCTGGCTGTCTGCCACTTTGTTCTATAGGAGAGATGGGAGTGGGTCAGTGAATGCCTTCCAATCTGTTTGGGTGCAATGGTTGTGATGGGGACTAACTTATGGACAAATTTGAAATGTGGGGGTGAGACTTACAACAGTGCCAGGTGTGAGATGCTTGTGTGAAACGTGAATCTGTGCGTATTGACTATGAATATTGATTAGAGATCGAGACTGTTAACCACTGAGTTGGGGGATGGGGTGATCAGTGATTTAAGGAATGTCTAAGACTTGCAGTCCAGTGTAGAATGTGATGATTGAAAATGCAATAATTTAATATGCACAATCATAGAGCCTTTCGTCAGTGTACAGACCCTTGTGTATTGACTGCTGCTTTATCGTTCGTAACTAATCAGAGTTATTGATTCATTCACACTTCCAAGATGGCAGCAGGTTGGGGCTCAGCTGCTCATGGGCTCACGCGACAGGTCCGGCCACATCTGCACAGCTTCATTGTTGTCTTTCCAGCTTGGTAGCTTGGCCACTTTTTTGTTTGCGTTAGCAGTCCTGGGGCCTCCTCCTGATGATTTCCTGCGGGAGTCCGGGGAACTGTGTATCGCCATTCCTGCTCCATCTTGGGAGGGCGGCATCGGAAGACGAGCCAGGACCCCATCGGGTTGACTTGAAGCCAGGACTCCCTCGGTCGATGACCGGTGTCGGAGTACATGCAGCACCCACGCAGCATGACTGTCTCCAGCTTGGTGGTGACAGACAAGAAAGTGTTGGCACTAGTGGTGACAGAAAAGGAGCACACTGCCAGGGCCCTGGGGGGGCGCTGTTGGGTGACAGTGACTGGAGGAGCAGAGAGGGTGAAATCTATGGAGAGGGAAAAATTGACTTTTAAAGCTATTCCAGTTTTAGTAATAACAATTTAATACTAATTTATTCTGTTTTTTTTACCGTATGTACAATTTATTCAGTAATTTATTGTTTAATCCAAGATGGCGCTGGAACATGGTGACATTATCCACTTTTCACTGTGCCTGGGTGCAAGTGACAATATTAAATAAATCTAATTCTAAATCTAAATCTAACAAAGAGGATCTTTGGCTCATTGAGCTGCAACCACAAAAACAAAAAAACACTTATATACACTGCTGCTACTTTCCAACACTTAGCCTTTAGCCTTGAATGTTATGATGTTTCATGTGTTCATCTATATACTTTTTGTAGGTTGTGAGGTTTCTTCCGCTACCCTATCAAGCAGTGCATTCCAGATTCCCATCAACATCTGGGTGAAAAATTATTTCCTCAAATTGCCTCTAAACCACCTGCCTGTCACCTTAAAATTGTGCCTCTCATTATTGATCCTTCAACTAAGGGGGAACAGCTGCTTCCTATCCACTCTGTACACACTCATCATAATCTTATACACCCTAATCAAATACTCCCTCATCCTCTCTGCTCTAAAGAAAACAAGCTGAGGCGATCCAATGTCTCTTCATAGTGAATTGACTTTTTTAGAGCGTGATTTCAGGGCCTCCTACACGCTGGACCTAAAGACATTTATCCTCTGGTTGACCTCTTCCAGCAAATCTTTCAGAATATCACCTAAAAACCTTTAATCTCCTCTCTCATGTTATTACCATTCTCCACTGTTTACCAGTTTACTTCTAGCAAAAGCGCAATGACTTGTTCCAATCATAATATTTCTTCCCGTGAAGAAATGCAGATTAAGTTTAAACTGTACAGATTGGTTTTAAATGGTGATGGTTTATTTATTGTGTGGGTTGATGCTACACTATTAGTTTGGGAGCTTAGGAGAAGGCAAAGTCAAGGAATGTCTTCAGGCTTAGAACTCAAAATTACACCATTCATTATCCATTCACATTACAAAAATTTAATACACAGCAATCATAGATAATTGGACTCAAAGTTATATTCGGTAATGATTAACCTGTCACCTTTGTGGCTTTCAGAGAGTAGAGGGTTCTAATGTAGGCTGGCGTAGTTTCTTCCAGTGTATTCTAACTCCATCCAGACTGTGGTATTTGTACCCAGTGTTGTGCATCTCTGTGACATTATCCAAGATTGCTCTAGAGTTCTGAAGCTCTTACTCAACACTAGTAAGTTATAACTTTGAGCTTTCTGTTACAAACATGGTTAGAGTTGACTGTACACAGCAGCCTGGAAACGATTAGGCATGCCGTCTGAATTACTATTTACAAACTGTATATTGTTGTTCCTGCAGCTATTTATGGAATTAACAAATTTAGCCACTATCATCCGTTGAAGTAATTTGCATGATTGCAAAAATATATTCCTGCATTTTGTTGCTCTGATATGAGACATTCAGACAATGTGGAATATAGAGCTTAAATTATAAACGGAAAAGTAAAATATTTAACATTGCATTCAATTTTTGATCTCTGGACAATGAAATTGAACGATCGATGATCTGAACTTCAAAGCAATACAAATGTCAGCAATAAAGATTTATTGGGCAGAGTGACTGGTAAAATAACGTCATGCTCATGCCTTCCAGCATCTACCATTTTCACAACTTTTTTTTCTTATTCATACATGATTTTCTAAAGACCCAGGACCTCACACAAAATAAGAATGGTGCAATGAATACTGGCCATCATTGATCAGAGGAAGAAGTGAAAGGGCCATTCAGCCCATGTTCCTTCATCCTTCTTGGTTTTAGCTTCTTTCTGTGTACCACTGATCTACATTTTAGATGTTTTTCAAGACCGGACTTCTATTATACTGTTCAGAAGATTATTCGGGATATTTGACACAAAAGGTACTGGTTTTCATTTTTAGGTGTAAAATAGATGAAATATTTTGAGTAAAATGATGCAGTTCTATTAATTAGTTATAACACTTATCAATCATGATGTACACTAGTGGCCCAGATGTTAAGTAGCAGTTCTCTTCATAAAGGGAAAATCACAGGTTTTACAATTTTAAGGGGAACATAGAATAGTTCAACCCTTGAACAAGTGTCAGCTTTCTGACATGCTATTAAATAAACACTGAATTTAACACATTTCTTCCACTTGAATGAATATTAGCTGTTATATCAAGTAACTCTTTCTGACAGCTAAGATACGTTTAGTTTTAATAATCTTACTAAATATTAATTCCCTTTTACCATTTAGATTGTTCTTATTGTCCTTCTCACTTGTCCCTTCATTGCTTGCTGAACAACTGTGCTGTGATACATCTGTTATTATCTTGGTCTTGTATGGTCTTGCAGTCCATTTTGTAACCTTGGTAAACATGCATTTCATTCTTCTGGCTTGATATCTCAGCAATTTATTAATTCTTAATTTCCTTGCTGTTTTGATTGGTCATCCACAATGAAATGTCTATCGCTACACCAAAGTTTACCTTCATTTTCAACCATATAGAGTCATAAAGCCATACAGCATGGAAACCCTTTGGTCCAACTAGTCCATGCTGACCATGTCCCCAAACTAAACTAATCCCATCTGCCTGCATTTGACCCATATCCCTCCAAACCTTTTCTATTCATGAACTGATCCAAATATCTTTCAAAATATTATAACTGTACCTGCATCTACCATTTTCTCCAGCAGTTCACTCCACACATGTATCACTCTCTGTGTAAAAATATCGCCCCTCTTGTCCTTTTCAAAACTTTCTCCTCTCACCTTAAAAACATGCCCCCCTAGTTTTGAACTCCCGAACCCTCAGGAAAAGACACTTGCTATTCACCTTATCTTTGCTCTTCGTCATTTTATAAACCTCTATAAGGTCATCTCTCAACCTCCTATGCTCCAATGAAGAAAGTCCCAGCCGATTCCAGCTTATTTTACAACAGAAATCCTCCATTCCTGGCAATATCCTGGTAACTCTTTTCTGAACCTTCTCCCATTTAATAATAACCTTTCTGTAGCAGGGCAACCAGAACTGCACACAGTACTCAAGAAGGGGCCCCAACAATGTCATAGACAACCTCAACATGACATCCCCACTCCTATACTCAAAAGTCTGAGCAATAGAGGCAAGTGTGCTAAACACCTTCTTATTCACCCTACCTGTGACGCAAATTTCAAAGAATTATGTACCTGAGCCTCTCGGTCTCTCTGTTCTGCAACAGTACCCAGGGCCCTACCATTAATTGTCTAAATCCTGCCTTTGTTTGTTTTACCAAATTAAACTCCATCTGTCACTCTTCAACCCATTTTACCCAATTGATCAAGATCTCATTGTAATCTTAGATAACCTTCTTCACTGTCCACTATACCACCAATTTTAGTGTCATCTGCAAACTTACTAACCACTCCTCCTATATTCTTATTAAAATTGTTGGCATAAATGATAAACA
Organism: Rhincodon typus; assembly: GCF_021869965.1. NCBI lineage: Eukaryota > Metazoa > Chordata > Chondrichthyes > Orectolobiformes > Rhincodontidae > Rhincodon > Rhincodon typus. The sequence goes on along the minus strand of NC_063359.1, from coordinate 9,785,228 downwards.
AAAAATGGACCCACCACTGATCCCTATGGAACATTGCTGGTCACAGGCCTCCAGTCCAAAAAATAATTGTCCACCACTACCCACTGTTTCCTACCTTCAAACCAATTTTGTACACATTGGCAAGCTCACCTGGAATCCCATGTGATCTAACTTTATTAATTAGTCTACTATCTGGAGCCTTTTCAAAGGCTTTACAAAAGTCCATGTAAACAACGCCTACCACTCTGCCCTCATCACTCTTTTTGGTTACTTCCTCAAAAAATACTATCAAAAAAGTATATCGCACATTATCTCACCCAATCTGCAATGCCATGCATAGTCAGCATCAAAACTCTTTTTCCATTTTCAAAAATAATGCAAATCCTTTTTCCTTATTTCTGTCTCACTATTTCGGCATCAGCTGCAAACTTGGTAATCTTACACCTGGGTCCAGCTAACCTTTGTATTCATTTAAAACCAGTTAAACTCAAAAGACCAAGATCTTATGTACAGCATTATCTTTGTAGGAAGACGTTTGAAATTACAAATTGCACTGTGGCCCATGACATGATGGACTGTTTGTTGCTTTATAGGCAATTTGCTCATGGTCAACTTAAAACCTCCTTAGGGAAATAAAAGCTATGCTTACAGATTATTACTAAGGAAATTTCAGTGATTTTCTTTTGAACAACTGAACAAATTTTATTTGTTTTACCATTTTACTGGATTGTTGAACATGCTCATGGTATATTGCAGTCTGGATAATGCACTTCTATTTGCTTCTTCAATAAGGGTATTGTTTTCTTAATTCTGCAGATATAGATCAGATAGATAGAAATCTGGGAAGTTTCAACTTACATTAAAGGTGATTTGCCTTTTACTGTAAAGTGACTGTATAGATTTTGCTAACGACATTGGCTAAGTCAAAAGTTAGGGAACATTATCTTCCCATTGTCTTCTGAGGCTTGTTCATAGAGATTTGATGCACAATATCTCACAGCTGTAAATTGCAAAATGGTACGTTCTACTTGTCATATTTGTCATATATCATATTTGTAGTATATCAGTTGTTTCTGAACCGACATTCTCTGAATAATCCTTTGTGACATTGCAATCTTTGAAGTTAAATATTTGTGACAACATGTGGTCAAAATAACACTGCACTTTTTACTGGAAATATTTTATTGAGAATGGTTCTGGCAAAAGTCAGTCTTTACTCAAATACCTAAAGGGTGCCTTGTTTTTATTTTCATGGAGTAACCAAGCTGAATCAATCATAGTTGAAAAGAGTAAAGGAGAATGCACAAAATACGTTGAGATGCGAACTAGGCAGCAAAAACTTGAGTTTTAAGGTCTACATGTTATGTTGAAGATAAACAAATCAATGTAAGGTGTTCAACTATTATAAGATCTTGATGTGTTAGTGATTGAAACAGAAAAGGTGAGTTCTAATTTTAATGCTGTGTTAAATGCAAGGTCTTCTTTCAAGCGAAGGAGGAACCAGAAATGTGTATTGACAGGATTTGCTTTTGCTTTCAATGTATCAACAAAAGTGGTATCTGAGTTGGACTAGATTAAGAAATTAGACCATTCTAAAATGCACTGTTGAGTAGGCCGCAGCAAATATCTTGGAGGGCCGAAGCTAAGCCATAAAGCACACCTTCAATATGTGATACTTCTAATGTCTGAACAAATATGTTGTTTGCAGAATAACTGCTGATGTAACTAGATCAAAATTATGTTTTTGAAGTTTACTGCAGAAAGTTCAATCAAATGCTGGGGGCCAACTAAAAGTTCATTTAATGCAAACAAGAAATGGAATACGGGAGTCACTTAAGACCAGGAGAATGACATAATTAAATTCTATTCTGTAATAGAAATACAGGAGGACAGAATAACGACTATTCAACCCATCATTCCTGCACTGGCTAAGAAAGGACAATCCAGTCTAATCCAACCTTCAAGCTCATTATCTACTGCCCTACAGGTTACAGGTTACAGCATTTATGTAATATATCCAATTGTCTAAAAATCACAATGAGTGTTTCCGCTGTAACACTGTTTCAGCCATTGAGTTCCAGAGCCCCTCTACATTGAACGTAAAAAAGAATTCTCAGAATCCCATTAATTCTTCTACCAACTACTTTACAGAAACTTAGTGGATGGAGAAGATTGTTGCTGTGTGAGCTGCTCTAAGTTTTTGAGGTTTCTTCAGTGCTCAACTGGATTTACTCACTTCCTTGAGGCAGTAATTGCTGTTTTATTTACAAGTTGTTGCATACTTTTGGAACTTTATAAAAAGATCAAAAACAAAGATACCTTAAAAGGGAGGGAAGAGAGAGAGTTTAGGGAAAGTGGCTGAATGGCAGATCGGAGTCTGTGAAATTGCATCAGGCTTGGAGATTGGCATTTATGAAACAGCTAACAAGTGCAGTTTCACAGCTGTCCATCTGAGAAATTCCACAAGGGCTCTGAAGATGGTTTTCACGAAAAAAAAAGCAGAAAAGTTTCACAGCTGACATGGGAGTTCTCAAGCTCTGCAGCGGTTTCATTGATTTAAAATATAATCATTGTTTTAAACTACAGAAGAGGACTACCTTTGGTTTTTGAACCTAATCACCTAAACATTTGAGTTTTAAGATTTATAAAATTTCTAAATCTTAATTTCTTTTTGTAATTCTTTAATAGTGAGTAAGATGAGGACATCCCTTTTTAAGTTTATACTGTGATCTCTCTCTTGAATGACTTCTAATATTCAAGATTGGTATTAAGCTATCCCAGAGTAGTGTTTTTGAGCATTATGTCTGTGCTAACACTGTGTTTTTGAGCGAAGTGTGTTGTGTTTATTTTTAGATAATTTCTAGGTCTGTAGATTGTTAAAAGAACAAAGAACAAAGAAAATTACAGCACAGGAACAGGCCGTTCGGCCCTCCAAGCCTGCACTGATCCAGATCCTCTATCTAAACCTGTCACCTATTTTCCAAGGATCTGTATTCCTCTGCTCCCTGCCCATTCATGTATCTGTCTAGATACATCTTAAATGATGCTATCTTGCCCGCCTCTACCACCTCCACTGGCAATGCGTTCCACCCTCTGCGTAAAAAACTTTCCACGCATATCTCCCTTAAACTTTTCCCCTCTCACCTTGAAATCGTGACCCCTAGTAATTGAGTCCCCCACTCTGGGAAAAAGCTTCTTGCTATCCATCCTGTCTATACCTCTCATGATTTTATAGACCTCAATCAGGTCCCCCCTCAATCTCCGTCTTTCTAATGTAAATAATCCTAATCTACTCAACCTCTCTTCATAGCTAGCACCCTCCATACCAGGCAATATCCTGGTGAACCTCCTCTGCACCCTCTCCAAAGTATCCACATCCTTTTGGTAATGTGGTGACCAGAACTGTACGCAGTATTCCAAATGTAGTCGAACCAAAGTCCTATACAACTGCAACATGACCTGCCAACTCTTGTACTCAATACCCCGTCCGGAGAATGAAAGCATGCCGTATGCCTTCTTGACCACTCTATCGACCTGCGTTGCCACCTTCAGGGTACAATGGACCTGAACACCCAGATCTCTCTGTGCATCAATTTTCCCCAGGGCTTTTCCATTTACCGTATAGTTCGCTCTTGAATTGGATCTTCCAAAATGCATCACCTCGCATTTGCCTGGATTGAACGCCATCTGCCATTTCTCCACCCAACTCTCCAATCTATCTATATTCTGCTGCATTCTCCAACAGTCCCCTTCACTATCTGCTACTCCACCAATCTTAGTGTTATTTGCAAACTTGCCAATCAGACCATCTATACCTTCCTCCAGATTATTTATGTATATCACAAATAACAGTGATCCCAACATGGATCCCTGTGGAACACCACTGGTCACAGTTCTCCATTTTGAGAAACTTCCTTCCACTGCAACTTTCTGTCTCCTGTTGCCCAGCCAGTTCTCTATCCATCTAGCTAGTACACCCTGGACCCATGCGACTTCACTTTCTCCATCAGCCTACTATGGGGAACCTTATCAAACGCCTGACTGAAGTCCATGTATATGACATCTACAGCCCTTCCCCCATCTATCAACTTTGTCACTTCCTCAAAGAATTCTATCAAGTTGGTAAGACATGTGTCCTGCACGAAACATGCTGCCTATCACTAATAAGCCCATTTTCTTCCAATTTTAATAGATCCTATCCCTCAGTATCTTCTCCAGCAGCTTCCCCACCACTGACATCAGGCTCACCGGTTTATAATTATCTGATTATCCTTGCTACCCTTCTTAAACAAGAGGACAACATCAGCAATTCTCCAGTCCTCCAGGACCTCACCCGTGCTCAAGGATGCTGCAAAGATATCTGTTCAGGCCCCAACTATTTCCTCTCTCACTTCCCTCAGTAACCCGGGATAGATCCCATCCGGACCTGGGGACTTGTCCACCCTAATGCCTTTTGAATACCCAACATTTCCCCCTCCTTATGCTGACTTGACCTAGAGTAATCAAACATCTATCCCTAACCTCAACATCCGTCATGTCCCCTCTCCTCAGTGAATGCCGATGCAAAGTACTCATTAAGAATCTCACTCATTTTCTCTGACTCCTTGCATAACTTCCCTCCTTTGTCCTTGAGTGGGCCAACACTTTCTCTAGTTACCCTCCTGCTCCTTATGTATGAATAAAAGGCTTTGGAATTTTCCTTAACCCTGTTTGCTAAAGATATTTCATGACCCCTTTTAGCCCTCTTAATTCCTCGTTTCAGATTGGTCCTACTTTCCCGATATTCTTCCAAAGCTTCGTCTGTTTTCAGTCACCTAGACCTTATGTATGCTTCCTTTTTCCTCTTTGCTAGTCTCACAATTTCACCTGTCATCCATGGTTCCCTAATCTTGCCCTTTCTATCCCTCATTTTCACAGGGACATGTCTGTCCTGCACTCTAATCAACCTCTCTTTAAAAGCCTGCCACATATCAAAAGTGGATTTACCCTCAAACAGCTGCTCCCAATCCACATTTCCCAGCTCCTGTCGAATTTTGCTATCGTTGGCCTTCCCCCAATTCAGCACTCTTCCTTTAGGACCGCTCTCGTCTTTGTCCATCAGTATTCTAAAACTTACGGAATTGTGATCACTATTTCCAAAGTAATCCCCTACTGAAACTTCACACACCTGGCCAGGCTCATTCCCCAACACCAGGTCCAATATGGCCCCTTCCCGAGTTGGACTATTTACATACTGCTCTAGAAAACCCTCCTGGATGCTCCTTACAAATTCTGCTCCATCTAAACCCCTAACACTAAGTGAATCCCAGTCAATGTTGGGAAAATTAAAATCTCCCATCACCACCACACTGTTGCTCCTACATCTTTCCGTAATCTGTCTACATATTTGTACCTCTAACTCACTCTCGCTGTTGGGAGGCCTGTAGTACAGCCCCAACATTGTTACCGCACCCTTCCTATTTCTGTGCTCTGCCCATACTGCCTCACTGCTCGAATCCTCCATAATGCCCTCCTTCAGCACAGCTGTGATATCCTCTTTGACCAGTAACGCAACTCCTCCACCCATTTTACCTCCCTCTCTATCCCGCCTGAAGCATCTATATTCTGGGATATTTAGCTGCCAATCTCGCCCTTCCCTCAACCAAGTCTCAGTAATAGCAATAACATCATACTCCCAGGTACTAATCCAAGCCCTAAGTTCATCTGCCTTACCTACTACACTTCTCGCATTAAAACAAATGCACCTCAGACCACCTGTCCCTTTGCGTTCATCATCTGCTCTCTGCCTATTCTTCCCCTTAGTCACACTGGGCAGAAAAGGGCAGAAATGGTTTTTAGTAGAGTGATGTGCTCTTCCTGGCAGGTGTGAGAGATCAGGGAGATTTTGAATGTTCCTGGAGACTATGTCTGCAGGAACTGTGTTAGGCTGTGAATCCTTTTGAACCACATAGATTGGTTGGGAGCTGCAGGTACAGACAATGAGAAAGTTACAAAAGCAAGAGATGTTTCAGGAAGTTTCAGGAAGGTCAGAGAGGTAGCCAGGTCAAGCAGCAGTTTCCTTTGGCTATCCCTATCTGAAAATAGCATTCCATTTTGGATTCTGTAGTGGACAATGGTCTCTCAGGGAAGTAGACTGACAATCAGATTTCTGCTACTGACTTTACAGTAATGAAGGGAATGTCAGGTTCCAAACGATCAATTGTAATAAGAAACTCTCGTGTCTGGGGCACAGACAGAGGTTTCTGCAGTCATCAGTGGGACATCAGCATGGTGTATTGCTTCTCTGGTACCGGGGTCAAGTATGTCTTGGAGAGGATATAGAATACTCTGAAAGGAAAGAGTGACCAACTGGAGGTCATTGTGCATGTACCAATGACATAGGTAGGGAAAGGGATGAGGTTCTGCAAAAAGAATACAAGAAATGAGGCAGGAGGTGAAAAAGGAGGTCCTCGAGGGTCGTAATAGCTGGAAAATTCCCAGTGCCACAAGCTAGTGAGAGTAGGAATAGAAGGATAGAGCAGATGAATGTGTGGCTGAGGAGCTGGTGCAGGGGACAAGCATGCAGATTTTTGGATCATTGGGATCTCTTCAGGGGTAGAAGTAACCTTTTTAAGAGGAACGAGTTCCACGAGAAATGGAACGGAACCAATACCCTTGGGGGGAGATTTGCTATTGCTTCTCAACAGGCTTTAAACTAGTAAGCGGGGATGGGGGCGCACAGGTGGCGGTTGGTGGTGAACCAAAGTGATAGTGAGAAAAGAGAAAAGGCTGAATCTGGTATGGTAGATATGGGGATCAAGTTTAATAATCAAGGCAGACAAGAGCTTGGCAGAGAACAAGCTAAGGCTGAAAAATTAAATTGCATTTACTTCAATGCAAGAGGCCTGACAGCTAAGGCAGATGAACTTAGGGCATGGTTAGGAACATGGGACTGGGACATCATAACGATTATAGAAGCATGGCTCAGGGAGGAACAGGACAGGCAGCCTAATGTTCTGGGGTAGATGCTACAGGAATGATAGAAAAGGAGGCAAGAGAGGACAGGGAGTGGCATTTTTGGTTGGGGAGAACATTACGGCTGTACTTAGGGAGAATATTCTGGGGAGTACATCCACTGAAAATATATAGGTGGAAGTTAAAAACAAAGAAATGATCACCTTATTGGTTTTGTACTATGGGCCCCAGAGACAAATTGAGAAGCAAATATGTAAGGAGGTCTCAGATACTTGTGAGAAAAAGAGGGTTGCAATGGTAGAGGATTTTTAACTTTCCAAACACAGACTGGAGCGATCATAGTGTTAAGAGCTCGGGTTAGGAGGAATCGGTTAAGTGTGTACAAGAAAACTTTCTTATTCAATATGTGGATGTACATACGAGAGACGGAGCAATACTTAGAACATAGAACATAGAACAGTACAGCACAGTACAGGCCCTTCAGCCCACAATGTTGTGCCGACCTATTATCCTACTAAGATCAATCTACCCCGCATACCCTACATTTTTCTATCCTCCATGTGCCTATTCAAGAATCGCTTAAAAGTCTCTAAAGTATCTGACTCCACTACCACTGCCCACAACGCATTCCACATGCCCACCACTCTCTGTGTGAAGAACCTACCTCTGACATCTCCCCTATACCTTCCTCCAATCACCTTAAAATTATGTCCCTTCGTAATAGTCATTTCCATCCTGGGAAAAAGGTCTCTGACTATCCACTCTATCTATGCCTCTCATCATCTTGTACACCTCTATCAAGTCACCTCTTGTCCTTCTTCGCTCCAATGAGAAAAGCCCTAGCTCCCTCAACCTTTCCTCATAAGACCTGCCCTCCAGTCCAGGCAGCATCCTGGCAAATCTTCTCTGCACTCTCACTTGACCTTCTGTTGAGAAATAAGGCAGGGCACATGACTGAGGTGTCAGTGGGGGAACACTTTGGTGCAAGGGATCATAATTCTGTTAGTTTTCAAATAGTTATGGAAGAGGATAGAACTGATCAAAAAGTTACAGTTTTAAATTGGAGTAAGACCAATTTTGACAATATTAGACAGGAACTTTCAAAAGTTGATTCAGGGAGGCTATTTGCAGGTAAAAGGATGGTTGGGAAGTGGGAGGTCTTTAAGAATGAGATAACAAGAGTCCAGGGATAGTGTGTTCCTGTTAGTGTGAAGGGCGAAGCTGGTAGGGGTAGGGAATTCTGGATGAATGGAGAAATTGAGGCGCTGGTCAAGAAAAGGAAGGAGGCATTTATCAGAGATAGACTGCTGGGATCAAGTGAATCCCGAGAAGAGTTTAAGGGCAGTAGGAGTATACTAAAGAGGGAAATCAGGAGGGCAAAAAGGAGGCATGATGTAGCTTTTACTGGAAGACTAGAGGTTGGCCAGTGTGGTGCCATTATTTAAGAAAGGTGGTAAGGCAAAGCAAGGGAATTATAGACTGGTCGGCCATATGTCAGTGGTGGGTAAGTTGTTGGTGGGAGTTTTTAGAGATAGGATTTACATGCACTTGGAAAGGCAAGGACTAATTAGAGATAGTCAGGATGGCTTTTTGCATGGGAAATCGCATCTCACCAACTTGATTGAGCTTTTTGAACAGATGACAAAAAAGATCGATGAAGGCAGAGCAGTAGGCGTTGTCTATGTGGACTTCAGTAAAGCATTCAACAAGATTCCACATGGTAGACTTGTCAGTAAGTTTGGATCGCATGGAATCTGGGGGAGCTAGCCAATTGAATACAAAATTGGCTTGATGGTGGAAGACAGAGGGTGGTGGTGGAGGAATGTTTTTCTGACTGGAGGCCTGTGACCAGTGATGTGTCGCAAGGATCAGTGCTGGGTCTACTGTTTTTCGTCATATATATAAATGATTTGACTATAAGACCATAACGCATAGGAGCAGAAATTAAGCCATTCGGCCCATTGAGTCTGCTCCGCCATTCAATTATGGCTGATACATTCCTCAACCCTATTCTCCTGCTTTCTCCCCGTAACCCTTGATCCCCTTGATAATCAAGAACCTATCTATCTCAGTCTTAAATGTACTCACTGACCTGGCCTCCACAGCCTTCTGTGGCAGTGAATTCCATAGATTCACCACTCTCTGGCTGAAGAAGTTTCTCCTTATCTCCATTCTAAAAGGTCTTTCCTTTACCCTAAGGCTGTGCCCTCGGGTCCTAGACTCTCCTACCAATGGAGCTATCTTCCCAACATCCACTCTGTGCAGGCCATTCAGTATTCTGTAAGTTTCAATTAGATCCCCCCTCATCCTTCTAAACTCCAATGAGTAAAGTCCCAGAGTCTTCAAACGTTCCTCATATGTTAAGCTTTTCATTCCTGGGATCATTCTTGTGAACCTCCTCTGAACCCGCTCCAGGGCCAGTACATCCTTCCTGAGATATGGGGCCCAAAACTGCACACAATACTCCAAATGTGGCCTGACCAGAGCCTTATAAAGCCTCAGTAGTACATCCCTGCTTTTATATTCAAGTCGTCTCAAAATAAATGCCAACATTGCATTTGCCTTCCTGACTACTGACTCAACCTGCACGTTTACCTTGAGAGAATCCTGGACTAGAACTCCTAAGTCTCTTTGCACTTCAGACTTCTGAATTTTCTCACCATTTAGAAAATAGTCAATGCTTTTATTCTTCTTACCAAAGTGCATGACATCACACTTTCCCACGTTGTACTCCATCTGCCACTTCTTTGCCCACTCTCCTAACCTGTCCAAATCCTTCTGCAGCGTTCCTACCTGTCCCTCCACCTACCTTTGTATTGTCTGCAAACTTAGCCAGAATGCCCACAGTTCCTTCATCGAGATCATTAATGTACAAAGTGAAAAGTTGTGGTCCCAAAACTGACCCTTGCAGAACACCACTTGTCACCAGCTGCCATCCTGAGAAAGACCCCTTTATCCCCACTCTCTGCTTTCTGCCAGACAGCCAATCCTCTATACATGCTAGCACCTTGCCTCCAGCACTGTGGGCCCTTATCTTACTCAGCAGCTTCCTGTGTGGCACCTTATCAAAGGCCTTCTTGAAGTCCAGATAGATAACATCTATTGCCTCTCCTTGGTCTACCCTGCTCGTTACATCCTCAAAGAATTCTAGCAGATTTGTCAGACATGACCTCCCCTTGATAAAACCATGCTGACTTTGCCCTATTTTACTATATACTTCCAAATATCCAGAAATCTCATCCTTTACAATGGGCTCCAAAATCTTACCTCCGACCGAGGTTAGGCTAATCGGCCTGTAATTTTCCGTCTTTTGCCTTACTCCCTTTTTAAACAGGGGTGTCACGTGAGAGATTTTCCAGTCCTCTGGGAACCTCCCTGACTCTAGCGATTCCTGAAAGATCACCTCTAACGCTTTCACTATTTCTTCAGCTATCTCCTTTAGAACTTTGGGGTGTACTCCATCTGGTCCAGGTGATTTATCCACTTTCAGGCCAATAAGTTTTACTAGCACCTTTTCCTTGGTGATGGCCACCATACTCAGCTTTGCCCCTGACTCTCTTGAATTTTTGGGAGATTACTCATGTCTTCCACCGTGAAGACTGACGCAAAGTAATTATTCAGTTCCTTAGCCATTTCCTTGCTCCCCACTACTATCTCTCCACTGTCATTTTCCAGTGGTCCAATGTCCACTTTTGCCTCATGTTTTCCCTTTATATATCTAAAGAAACCCTTACATTCTTCATTTATATTACTGGCTAGCTTACCTTCATATTTAATCTTCTCCCTCCTTATTTCTTTTTTTGTTGCCCTCTGTTGGTCTTTGTAAGCTTCCCAGTCCTCTGGTTTCCCACTGCCCTTCGCCACAATACATGCTTTCTCTTTTGCTTTTATGCTGCCCCTGACTTCCTTAGTCAGCCATGGTTGTCTCATCTTCCCTGTACCATGCTTCTTTTTCCTAGGGATGAATTTTTGGTGCGTCTCCTGAATTACTCCCAGAAACTCCTGCCATTGCTGTTCCACTGTCTTTCCTGCTAGGCTTCTCTCCCAGTCAATTCTGCCCAGCTCCTCCCTCATACCTCTGTAGTCACCTTTATTTAGCTGTAATACCATTACCTCTGATTCGGATTTGGATATGAATCTAGGAGATACGGTTGGTAAGTTCAGATGACACCAAAACAGGTGGTGTAGTGGATAGTCAAGAAGATTATCTCAGAGTACAATAGGACATTGACCAGATGGATCAATAGACTGAGGAGTGGCAGATGGAGTTCAATTTAGATAAACATGACATTTTGCATTTGACAACCAAACCAGGCCAGAACTTATATAGTAAATAGTAGGGCCCAAGGGAGTGTAGCCAAACAAAGGTGCATAGTTCCTTGAAAATTGAGTTGCAGGTAGACAGGGGAATGAAGAATGTGTTTAGCATGCCTACACTAGTCATAACATTGAGGATAGAAGATAGACATCATGTTGCGACTTTACAGGACATTGGTGAGGCCACTTTTGGAATACTGTGTACAATTCTGGTCACCCTTTTGTAAGAAGGATGTTGTTAAACTTGACAGGGTACAGGAAAGCTTTACAAGGATGTTGCATGGACTGGAGGGTTTGAGCTATAGGGAAAGGCAGAATAGGCTGGGTTTCTTTTTCCATGGGGCATCGGAGACTGAGGGGTGACTTTATAGAGGTTTATAAAATCATGAGGGGCATGGATAAGGTGAATAGCCACTTGAGGCTCTGGCTGGTCAAGAAAAAGAAGGCATATGTATAAGGGCAGTAGGGGTTTACTTAGGAGGAAAATCAAGAGGGCAAAAGGGGGACATGATGTAGCTTTGGCCAGAAGACTGGAGATCTTTTTCCTATGGTTGGAGAGTCCAAAACTAAAGGGCAAAAGTTTAAGGTGAGGGGAAAAAGATTTAAAAAGGATTTGAGGGGTAAATGTTTCACGCAGAGGGGTGCATGTATGGAATGAGCTGCCAGAGAAAGTGATGGAGGCTGGTTCAATTACATTTAAAAGGCATCTGAATGGGTATATGAATAGCAAGGGTTTCAAAGGATAAGGACTAAATGCTGGCAAATAGGATGTTTGGTCAGATTGGGATGTTTGGTCAGCATGAATGAGTTGGACCAAACAGTCTGTTTCCATGTTGCATGACTCTATGACTGTCTGATGCTAAATCTAAGACCCCAGTCATTAACCAGTCTGTTAATGAAAGTAATCTATTCCTATCCACTCTATCTACACCCCTTATAATTTGACACACTCCAGTCTAATCTCCCACAATTACTTCTGTCCAAAAGAACAAACACTGGCCTATCCAATCCTTTCTCATTTCCACAATCCTCCACTCCTGGCAACATCCCTGTAAATTTTCACTGTACCAAAGTGTGATCCCAGCTTTCCTTTAATGCACAGATCTAGACATAATGCTCCAAGTGAATATGAACTAATCTTTAAACAGTTCTAGCATGATCATCCTGCTATTAAACTCCAGTCTTCAATCAATAAAGGAAAGTATTGTCCAATCATTATTGATATCTCTTCTATCTATCCTGCTACCTTCTAAGATCTGTTGACATACACTCCAATGTATTCTAATTGTCTACATTTCTCAGAATCCTACTATTTATTGCATATTCTCTTGATGAACCTCCCTTTATGCTGCATATGATACCTTTCTTCAGTCTACAGCTTACTTTCTCCAGCACAGCGAAGGTCGTCTGAGGGAGTGAATGACCTACTCCTTCTTCTCTGTTTCTATGTTTCTTCGCTATCAACCATGTGACTTTTTTTTTGTACAACTTGCAAGAATTTTCAAGTCATTTGCCATATTTTATAAACAAGAAAGGGCCCAGTAGTCAAACCTGTGCAATCTCACAGAAAACATGTCTTCCCATCACCCATTAACAACAACATTTGCCTCCTGCCATTGAGCCAATTTTGTATTCAACTTGCAACTTCGCTCTGGATCCTACGATGTTATAATTTTCTGATCAATCTGCCAGGCAAGACCAGATCAAAAACCTTGGTAAAATCCATAAAGAAATAATAGTATAATTCTGTACTGAATACTGAAAAGATCATATCCCAGAAACTGAGATAACAAGGTGTAGAGCTGGATGAACACAGCAGGCCAGGCAGCATCAGAGGAGCAGACCGTTTCGGGTCTGGACCCTGCTTGGCCTGCTGTGTTCATCCAGCTCTACATCTTGTTATTTCAGATTCTCCAGCATTGGCAGTTCCTACTATCTCCATATCCCAGAAATCGGCTTGATAGATTTTATGCTTATTTTTGCAGCTGGTTACCAAGTTGGTTTGCTACTGAAACACATTCACATGAGGCCACAAAACAAAAACAAAGCTACATACAATAGACTTAGAATGATCTCAACACAAACATCAAAACAAATTTTCAGTCCATATGCCAACATTATCTTTTCATGGGTACTCAGTTTCAGAGAAATATCACTCCTACCTTAATTATTTGATCTTTTTACTTTACTGACTCTTCCCAGTTTCCTTTTCTTTGGCAATTGAGGCACTTTTCCAATTTCTTTCCAAATCTGATGGATGAGCCTTTCTCAATTCTGATGGTCTAAGCTTTTTTAGTTCTAGAAACTTGATTTTCCCACCAGGAGGAAACTACTCTCTTTTCTGAATTTAACTCTTGATTGTTATGTAATGAAATCAAAAACTAAACTAAAAACCTTCTGTTTGTTGGTAAACACAGCAGTATAAACAGTTCAGCCATTAACTACCCAGATATCCCACCAGGCACTTGACTGAAGTTACATTCCTTCTTGGAAATGATACACAGTGAACTTTTCATTAACTAGTACCTATAATCCAGGTATTGTGCCAATTGATGAAATATTCCAGATAATCAGGAGGTCCACATAATCAATGTAAAAACACACGTTAAGTAATTGAAACATAATGCAGGGCGTATACTGTTATACTTTATTTGCAGCATAAATCACTTAAATAGTGATGCAACTTTGCCTTAAATAAAACTTTCAGAGAGCCTTCTCACTCACACCCTCAACTGACTACTCGGACATCGAGGCAGATCATGATATTTGAGGAAAATATTGACTCGAAATTGAATCAACTGTTGATATTTTGTGTGGCCATTCAATGAGCTAGCAGTATATGTACACCGAGGAAAATAAATTTAAAAACTATAATAATTGGACAGAATAATACAGTAAACTTTGCAGCATTTGAGGTCTATAATTTTTGTCGGTTTGCCAAGAGTGCTGGTTCATAAGGAGCCAGTTAAAACAAAGTTTGCTTTGTATAAATCACTGTTCCAAATGACTTCTGACTGTTTTAAAAGAAAATTACCTTTACAGAACTCATCAAAGACCTGCTTCTATTGTAAAATCCAGATTCTCATGTTGTTAAATATAAGTAATGCACCTTTTATCACTATATCAAGCATGCTATCCTTAATGGCCTTTGTTACCTCCTCAAAACATTCAGTCAGGTTAGCCAAATGTGGACTTGTTTACACAAATCCATGCTTACTGTCGTTCAGTAATCTGTGTTTTGTATAAGGTGATATTATATTGTGATATTTCATGGTCTATCTGTCCTCACAACGTTTCCCAATAATTTTTCCACCAAAGAGATTGGCTCATTAGCCTTGAATTATTCAAACTTTCCCTTCCAGCCTTTCTAATCAAGAGCAAGACAACAGCTATTCTCTGTCACTTTGGTACCTAAGATTTGTGCCTAGGTACCTTTGTACCTAAGATGGCACCAGGAATAGTGACATTGGACACTTTTCACTGTACTCCTGTATCCCTGTACTTGAGTACACAAGATAATAAAACCTACTTCTGATTCTATGTCAAAGGAGAAGTTTTAAAAATGACGACCAGAGCTTCGATTATTCCTTTCCCAGTTTCCCTTAGCAACTAAGGATACTCGACTTTAGGGATCCTAAATATTTCCCTTCTCTATATTTATCTCACCCAATCTTTCACTGTCCTACTCTTTAACAAAAAATATGTTTCATCCCTCTAAAAATAGATGCTATGTATTCATTAAGAGGTATGTTCACAACTTGTGCCTCTACATACAAATTATGTTGTAGATTATTGAGTTAACTGATCAATAGAGACAATCAAAGTAAAAGGTCTTCATCCTTCTCCATTGTTTGTTTTTGGAAATCTATGAGTGAACAAAACTTACCTGTAGAAGAGCTTGCAAATTATCACTGTGCATGGCAATATTTCAACAACCACGAGGAAAAACCAATTGTCTAAGATATAACAGCAGTGTTAATTAATGAAGATTATACCATTGCAAACTCACCAGTGTTTTCAGAGACAACTGGAGGGAAATAATTGGAATAAAAATACTGGAAGATGAGAAGGAGATGAGTGAATGAATGTTATCTTTAACAATAGACCAACATGAGTGTTGCTTCTTTTCAGCTTTGTTTATGTTTGAATCCAAGATGAAGATATCAGGAACTTGGACAGTGGTGATTTGTCACAAATTAAGTTTTAAAATGAAATTCATGTTTTGAAAATAGTCATGCTAGGCTTAAATTAATCTTCAGTTTTATTCTTGTCTACCTGACAGCCTGGCACAGGACCTACTGCCAAACATCTGATAATGTCTGTATATCCAGCTAGCACAAAGTCAACATGGTTTTGGAAAAGTGAAGTTATGTTTAATCAATCAATTAAAGATTTTTTTGAGGAAGTAACATGTCCCGCGGATAAGGAAAACTGCTGGATGTACTGCACTTAAATTTCCAGAATTCATTTGATGAAGCACTACAGCAAAGTTTATTACGACAAATTAAAGCTCATGGCATTGTGAGTAGAATATTAGTACGGATAGATAATTGGCTGGCTAAGAGGAAGCAGACAGTAAGTACAAATAAGTCCTTTTTCAGGTTGAAATGGAATGCCTCAGCGATCAGTCCTCAGACCTCAACTGTTTACAATCTAAATAAGTGACTTGAATGTAGTGACAGAAGGTATGGTTGCCAAACATACTGATGACAAAAAGATAGGTAGGAAAATAAGTTGTGAAGAGAACACAAGGAGACAGCAAGAAAAAAAAAAGGTTGATTGAGTGGGCAGAGATCTGACAAATGGAATATAATCTGCAAAATACCAAATTGTCCATCTTAGTCCATAAGACGTAAGAGGAAAAGTAGATCATTTGGCCCATCAAATTGGATCATGTTGGATCTGATGATCCTCAATTCCATTGTCCTGGCTGATCCCCATAACTGCTGATTCCCTTAATAATTAGACATCTGTCTATCTCAGTTTGTGTCACGATTTATTATGAAGCAAATTAGCTACTAAAGTAAAATGTTTGTGCTTCAGTTAGGCAGGGACCTGGGGATGCCACATCTGGAGTACTGTATACAGTATTGGTCATCTTATTTATGGAAGGATGTAAATGTATTGGAAGCAGTTCTGAGAAGATTCACCAGCCTAGTACCTCGAAATGTCAGGTTGCCTTATAAGGAGAGAGTAGATAGGCTAGGCTTGTAACTAAAATCATGCATGATCCTAGGGGCCTTGAAATAGTAGAGGTGGAAAGGACGGTTCCTTTTTTGGGAGGATCAAGATCTAGGGATCCCTTCTAAAACTGTATGGAGGGCATTAGCTATGAGGAGAGGTTGGAGAAATTAGGTTTATTCTCACTGGAATGACAATGGTTGAGAGGCAACCTGATAGAGGTTGACAAGATTATGAAAGGCATGGACAGAGTGGATATTCAGAAGCTTTTTTCCAGAGTGGAAGAGTCGGTTACTAGGTGCCATAGGTTTAAGGTGTGAGGGGCAAGGTTTAAAGGTGGTGTACGAGGCAAGTTTTTTCAAACAGAGAGTGGTGGGTGCCTGGAACTTGCTGCTGGGGGAGGTAGTGGAAACAGTTATGATGGAGACTTTTAAAGAGCCTCTTGACAAACACATGAATTGGACAGGAATAGAGGGATAAGGTCCCCGGAAGGATAAGGGGTTTTAGTTGTGACGGGCAGCATGTTGGTGCAGAATTGGAGGGCCAAAGGGCCTGTTTCTGTGCTGTAATTTTCTTTGTTCTTTGTTCTTTGTAAGGAGTCACACATTTAAAACAGAGATTAAGAGAAATGTTCACTCTCAGAGAGCATCAGAAACATTTTTCCTGAAAATGCAGTGGGAGCAGAATCTTTGAATATTTTTTAAGACCGGAGTGGATAGACTCCTGTTAAGTAAAGGGGTGAAAGGTTGTCAGGATAGGCAGCAAGATGAATTTAAGTTTATAATTCGAACTACAATGACCTTACTGAATGGCAGAACAGACTCAGGGGGTAAATGGCCTCCTCCTGCTCTTTGTTCATATTTATATATGCACTAACTAGATTCTTTCAATAAAAGCTGTCATATAGCCTTGTCAATTTGATGAGGGCATCAGCACGAAAATTCTTGACCGTATAAAATTGTTAATCTCGAAACGAAAAACTTTTTTTTTACTTCTTATGTTTATAATTTTACTTGGATTAAAATATATTCACATTGAAATATCTTCAAAACTATTTAATTGTTTGGTTTGATGCAATGATTTTTCCAATTTGTTTTCAATAAACCAGATGTACAGAAATCTAGTCTTAATGCAATAGATGAATTCACACAATAGAATAATGTTTTTCATTCCATATATGTGCAGTAAAGAGGGTTCCAAACTTGACTATAATTTGTAGATAACCATCTGACCGACAGGACAAACAGAGTCTTTTTGTTATCTTTTAATCTTTCAGACTCCTGAAAAATTGCTTCAAGGCTACCCTGCTTCAGCATTGCATCACTGTTGTAGAAAGCTTGTCCAGGTTATAGGATGCCAGTGTGTTCCCTATTGCACTAAACTGTGTGACCTATGTTCAGGAGAAATGCGTAATGTTTCTATTGAGGCAAAATTCAGTCTGAACCAAAAGAAACGTATGGATTTACTTGCATTTTCAGTGTGGGATTTTGTAAAATAGAGAATATTCTCTGTAGTCAACTATACAATATGACTTTCTACCTCTGTGTTGGAGTTGCTCCAAGCAACCTCAGTTGAAGTACACTTCACTGTGTGGAGTGATGAAAGGCATACTTTGAGCCAGTCAAAAATAAATTGTTCCTGAGTAGCAGAAGGCATTACTACTTCTAACAAGGGCAAGATTTAACATGGGCTCTTTGTCGAGGAGTTTGAAGCCTGATAGATCATGATTATTTCAAGATCAGTAGTTGTACCAATTTCTACAGCAGTGGCTATTATAACATTTGACTTATCAGACCAAGACCACATCCATCAATCACAGTGTTGTGTTGACAATATAAATTGCTTTCCCATTTTTAGAATCCCTCAAAGGACATATGCACATGGAACTGCAAGGATCTGAAAAGCAGTTTGAAAATGACCATTGCTGCATTGAAGGGATAGAAAGACTTTTTTTATATTTGTTCATGGGATTTGGATGTCCCTTGTTGGGCTGGTATTTATTGACCATCCCTAACTGCCCTTAGTCTTAGTGGCTTGTGAAGACCAATTCAGGGGGCATTTGTGACTCAAACACATTGCTGTGGGTCTGGAGTCACATGTAGACATTACCAGGTAAGGACAATAGTTTTCCTTCCCTGAAGGATATTAATGAATCAAATGCTTTTTTTAATTACAATCAACAGTGGTTGCATGGCCACCATTAGGCTAGCATTTTTTTTTAAATTGAAAGTTTTTATTGAATTCAAAATTCACCATCCATCATGCCACTTACCAAACCCGTGTCCCCAGATTATTAGCATGCGAGTTCTGGATTATTCATCCAGTGATATTACCATTATGCCACTGCTTCCCCCGATAGCTGAAGGGGCTCCATGGAGATATATCGATGCCTGGAACATTTTTAATCCATTGAGTCACATCAATGTTAACGAGCTTCCAATTTGTCCTGCAGGACCACTGGTTTTGGGAGACAGAGCATGTGGGCAAAAGGAAGGCTTGGTGCCATGAATTTAATTCCTCATTTGTTGGACAATCAGGCTGGTGATCAGTTAGGAAAGCAGACGAGGTTTATTAATGGTGAGCAGGGGAGATGATGGGAAGGGGGAGAGTATGATGACAGACATTGTGGTGCGGTACGGCAGTTTATAATGCTTGATGAAGGGGTATGGGGCTACATCATGGTGGTGTAGGGCTGTTTAGAAGGAGACCTTTTGGGCCTGAAAGATATTCTTTTGGTCTTTCTGACCCATCATCAGTTCTGGAAAAGGCAATTATCTGGTGAATGCAAGTTCCAGTCAAGAAATCAGTGTTCAATATTCCAGGGTGATTGCCTGCTGCAGTATTGAGGGAGTGTTGCTTTGTCAGAGGTCCTGTCCAGCAGCGAGATGTTACATCGCTGCCCTGTAAAATATCCTATCAAATTACATTGCGGAAGAACAGGGAAGTTATCTCTGGTGTGCCAGCCACAGGCTATTCCCCAAACATTATCACAAAGAAAAAAGATTCAAACACAAAATATTGCAGATGCTGGAAATCTAAAATAAGGTCAGGAAATGTTGGAAATATTCAACAGGTCAGTCAATGTCTGTGGAGAAGAAGTGAGTGAAAATTTCAGATGATGATCCTCGATCAGAATTGTTAATCCCTACCTCTATGATCAACGGCTTTGTTTAACTCTCACTCCCTGCCTCACCTTCCTACCACCAGTTAAAAAAAAACAGTTTACTGTACTGATTGACTGTAATCCTGGTTAATAGGCTTTCATACTGGTTGATGTGTTGAGCTACCTACCCTGCACTGTTCCAGTCAAGGTTCACTGTGGGCATTGCTAACTTTCACACCAATGTGGCATCTTGCATGGGTGTCATTTTCTCTAAGGGCACTCTTAATGTCCAACGAAGGTGATAACATGTCAATTTCTCACCCCTTAATTAATCCACCCAACCATTTGTTGCAAATGAATCTCACTTCTTCTTGAAGAAATCCCACATTTAAAGTAGGATGTACTTGCAATAGGTGTAGAACAAAAGTTGACTAGATTGATCTCTGTGATGAGAGGGCTGTCCTTTGATAAAAAGGTGAGTAAATTTGATTTATACTTTAAAAGATTTAAAAGAATGAGAGATGATCTGATTGATTGAAATAAAAGATGCTCAGGTTCTTGACAGTGGAAACATTGAGTGCTTATTTCCACTCGCTCAGGAATCTTGAAAATGGGGCTACTGTCTCAGAACAGTGCTAATCATTAAGGATTGAGATAAAGAGACTTTTCTGACCTCAAAGGATGGTGAATCTTTGGAATTATCCACCTCAGGGGGTTGAGCTTGCTCCATTGTTTCTCTGGCACTTACAGTTTTTGTTTCAGATTCCTCAGTTCTTTGTTTCACATTACTTGGGAGGATGGGTAGATAAGTATGAAAGGCACAGCAAATGTTGTGAAACCAAGAAATGTAAACAACTTTTTTTTCCCCTTTATTTTCCTTTATGAGGGTGTCACTGTCTCGGCAGCATTTATTGCCCAATTACTAATCGCCAGAGGGCAGATAAGAGTCAACCACATTGCTGTGGATTTGGAGTCACATGTAGGCCAGACCAGGTAAGGATGGCAGTTTCCTTCCCTAAAGGACA
>NC_063359.1:9745910-9764269 GCF_021869965.1 Rhincodon typus | reverse complement strand
CTCCTCTGATGCTGCTTGGCCTGCTGTGTTCATCCAGCTCTACACCTTGTTATCTCAGATTCTCCAGCATCTGCAGTTCCTACTATCCTCAGAACATTATCTGGGTCTCTGGATTAACAGTCCAGTGATAATACCACTAGGCCATTGCCTCCCCTAGCAGTTTGAGTATATGCATAACTGTTAATCAATGTTTTGGCAATGGAGGGTTTTGTAAAGATTGAGTCTTCAGACCTGATTAGATCACAACAGGGCAAATTGATTCAAGCTTATACTATATGCATGTGGTAGAGGCCTCCAAGTCAAGCTCGGAGACACTCTGCCATTTATACCTCAAAGCAAAATTTTAGACTTTTTCATGTCACAATGGTTACATGTAGCATTGTTCCACAATAAGCTACATGTCAATCAAGTATCAATTGTTCCCCCTTTCCTAATGCAAGCTTAAGTTATGGTTTGTATCCTCTGAATCCTGGGCCTCACAACCTCTGTGGTTTGTGCTGAAGCCTATGGTTTTGTCAGAACTTCTGCTTGTGTATTATTTTCAGGGCTTAACCTTCCTCACCATAAATTCCCTGAGCCCTAACCTTTTCGTTGTGAGTAATACTGCATGGATATTTTGAGCAGTATAGATAATCTCTGGACCCTAATTGTCTGCTGATTGCTCTTTGCTTTGGTCGTGTGGTTAAACTGTCTAAGCTGCACTAACTATTTCCACAGATAGAAGCACTTTGCTCTTAGCCCTACTCTCCACCACTTGTTCAGGCTTATTTTCTACTGTGTGCCATATGTTGTATTATTCTGCTCCTGTCCTTGTGTTGTTGTTTTCCCTTTTGTATTCTTCTACCTTTCTTATCCTTTTTCAGATGGGCATTGTGTATGGGGTTCATGTGCCTGGGAAACATTACAATAATATCAGGGATTTTTACATCAAAGAACATAAATACTACAATGTAGGTAGAATGACAACACACCAAGACTCTAGTCTCTAAGAAACAACTGACCAGATCACAGTATAGGCATGAACTGATGAAAAATATAGATTCAGCTTTTCCAACGTAAATATAAGATCAGCGATCGTATATCTATCATTACTGTCTATAACAGTATTCAGTATTAATGTACAATAAATAAGGTCATTTTTAAGTATAAGCTTGTACACAGTTCTTGACTTTGTCTTCTTCTGTATTGGTCTGTAATGAATACCAACACATAGTATAGAATCAAACCAATGATAAAAGAATTGTTGTTTATTGCATCAGAATTTCAGAAAGCAAAGTGATCCACCACTCTATTCTAGTTCTGTTCTCTGAAGCCAGTAAGGCATGTATTCTATTTTAATTCCAATCAGGCACAATATAAAATTGACCTTGCCTTGAATGAGCATGTTTGCTAAATCAGAGGAGATAGATTTCTTGTGGTGACATAAGTAAACATGATAGTTTGCCCATCATAGACCTTTGCTCCTTGTACTTTTGTTTGTTATTGTCCTCAACAGTATTTGTCCAAATTTTCAGTGCTTTGCATTGCAGTTTGGTTATAAATGTTGGCTGCTGTGATCTTAAAGATTATCTGTATCTATTTGAATGGAGTGCAGTACAGCAAGTCAGTGCTTAATGAAGGAGCAAAATAGTTGAGGCAGAGTAATTGTTCACTCTTGGAGTCACTTGACAATAACAACTTGTACTTATGTTGTACATTTAACATGATTAAACATTCCAAGGTGCTTCACAGGATGGTTATCAAATAATATTTGGCATTGAGTCCCACAATCAAACACTCAGTTTGTTGGCCACAAAACCAAGCAAAAATAATAGCTTTAGGGACTGCCTTAAAGGAAATGAGGCAGAGACACAGAAAAGTATTGGCTAGGAGATCATGACTTCAGGTTCTGGCCACTAAACGCATGGCTGCAAATTGTTAAGTTAGAACAGCGAAAAGGCCATTCTGGAAGAACAGAATGATCTCAGATGTTTTGCAGGGCTGGAGGAAGTTACAGAAATAGGGAGGGATAAGGTCACGGAAGGGTTTGAAATTGGGATGAAAAATTTAAAATCAAGGCATTTCTGAACCAACGAGAGCACACACCAGGCACAATTATAAGAAAGTGAGCATGAGGGTGCTAAGCAGCCTCATTTGGTGTAAGTTAGTTCCTGGGCAGCAGAGTTTTGGATGAACTCAAATTTATTGAGATTATGAGATGGCTGGTTGGATATGAAGGCTTTGAATTAGTCGATCATAGAAGTAACAAAGGTTTGGATAAGGGTTTTAGCAAACGAGGAGCTGAGGCAGGTGTAGGTTTGTGTTATGTTATGGAGGTGCAAGTGGATGGTTTTCATGACACAAAAAAAGTTGGATTGGAAACTCATCGTTCAGTGAATGGTAACAGAAAATCAAAACCAATCTGTTTCAGTCTCAAACTATGGCCAAAAAAAATTATCTTTACGCTGACAGACACTGAGGAAATAGAACTCCAAGAAAGCAATGACAGATTTGTTAAGAAAATGTTGAATAATAAGATTTTACTGTAAAAAAAGAGCAATCAAAGTACATTCACAAATCTTGCATATGACTTGACCATATGCATGCATATTTCAAAATAATTATGGTTTTCAAACAAATTCCCAGAAGCAAAATATTTATATTGAATATAATCTGGTAGATGGGCTCTAGTGTTTCTTAGCAACACCTTACCAAAGTAGCACCAGTCACTTGATATCATGTTATCTGTGGCATGCAATAATTTACTCTGTCATATATTGCTCTTTATTTCCTGGCAAAGAAATATGCCAATTATGTGTACTCAGACCTTGAAGGGTCAATATACGTTGTCTGAGATAGGATGCTCTATGGGAACGCTGACAAAGTATTGCTTTCATCAACTTTGAGCTTGTAACTGCATTGCTTAGTGGAGATAAAGTAGTTATATTCCCTCATTTAAGTTGTTACTTTCAATAACTTAAATCCATTATTAAAGGATGCAATTCCCTGTAAATGGTATGAAAAGGTGAATCACAGCTTTAAAAAATTCTAATCTCATCACTACAATTGTGCGTTGAGAGAAAATCAAATACATACATCTGTAAAACATCAACAAACTCACATATCTCTTACAAATGTAATGTTTAGAATGGAATTATTTTATGTAATAGATATGGAGGAATTAATATAACTGTTGTTTTCAAACCATGTTCAACAATTAATCTATGTTGTCTCTTGCCATTTGGAGCATTATCCAAGTGCTTTAATTTTGCTGAAGCATAAGCACCCTCTCCCATATATCAATCACTTTGATTTCAGCTACATATCAAGAAGCCTCTGTGAAACTCCACAGAAACGCACAAAGCAATAATTTGTATAAAACTAAAAACCGAAATAACTGTTGTAAATCAGAGATGCAAATAGAAATTCCTGGAAAAGCGCAACAGGTTTGGCTGCATTTTTGGTTTGAGTGACACTTCCTCAGAACTCTGATTCTCTCCACAGATGCTGCCAGACCTGCTGAGCTTTTCCAGCAATTTCTATATGTGTCCCTCATTTGTATAAAACTCATGGGTCTATTTTGTATTAAAAGTCTCCACATGCAAGAACTTAAGATACTGCCAGTTTTCGAGGTGATCTGGGCAGAAAGTCTGGCTTGGGGTTCCAGCAATGTGGAAAAGTTTAAGAATAAAGATGAAAACTTAAACCATCTCTGACCCTTTGTTAAGAACTGATCATTGACTTCAGAAAGAAAGGAGTAGGACATGCCCCCATCTATATCAACAGAGCAGAGGTTGAGAGGGTTGAGAGGGTCAATTCCTCGGAGGGACAATAACCAACAACCTGTCCTGGACCTCCCACGTAGATAGGACAGTCATGAAAGCACAACAACCCCTCTTCTTCCTCAGGTGGCTTAGGAAATCCGTCATGTCCATAAGGACCCTCACCAGCCTTTACAGATGCACCATTGAAAGCATACTGTCCGGGTGCACAACTGCCTGGTATGGCAACTGCTCTGCCCAGGACTGTAAGAAACTAAAGAAGGTGATGTGCACATCCCAGACCATCACGAAAGCCAACCTTCCATCCATGGACTCCATTGACACTTCTCATTGCCACAGAAAGGCTGTCAATATCACCAAAGATGCTTCCCACCGAGGAAATGCTCTCTTACAACCTCTTCTGTCAGGCAGAAGATACAAAAGCTTGAACACTCTGATCAATGGTCTCTAACTTCAAATAATGTTGATCTTGCTTCACGCACCTCCTGTACAATGTAACCTGTATGCCTCACTCTGTCTAAGCACCCTATGATCTGCTTGTACTGCTCACAAACAAAGCTTTTCACTGTTCTTAGATACAGGTGATAACAATAAAGCAAATGAAATGCAGTTCCATGTAGTCCCCATGTCCCATTCATGCTACAGTTATCTAACCATCTCCATTACCCCTTATGTGCCATGACACCTCAGCGACTACTGCCACCGACACCTCTTTCCCCCTTCACACAGTATCAACAAATAAAGATGCACACGGGAGAAAAAGTTAAATTCCCTTGCTTAACATTCTATATTGCAGACTACACACTATTCAGAAAGGCACTTTCATTCATAAAAACACATTTTGTCAACTGTTGACATTTGTTAACAGGTTGACATTTCTGGACTCTTCTTGTCAAGTCAATACTTTTGGACACTTGTTGTCAAATTGGGAAGTTCCAAGGAGTTTATGCACCTAGTATGCGTAATATTTACAGTTAACAGTCCCAAAGCATATCTGACACCTTCCTCCAAAAGGACAACTGACCTCTAATCCCATCCAGCCTCAGTGACTTCTTATTTCCTTTATGGTCTAAGCTCAGGTTTCAGACATCAATTTGGAGGGAGTTCGTAATGTAAATATCCAATTGTAAAATGCTCATGCCTGAACCACTTAATATTCCCAGTTGTACCTCTGAGAAAATAAGAAATGCTGAGCTTGGGGGCAGGACTAAGGTTTCCTGACATCATCTGCTGTTTCCCCTGCATCAGAGAGTCTGTCTGAATTGCAAAATCTGGTCCTATGTGTTTATCTGCCTAACACTTTGATGCTCAAGGTAGATGGAATGTGTTTGAGTTACTTAACAAAGATGTGCTGAGGACTGCACTACTTATGATAATCAAAGTCAGACCGTCCCTTTTTAATCCCCAATTTAATTGCTACAGCTGTGCATTTTCACTCTTGGGTCAAATATTTAAAAATTGCTGGTTATCTCCAGGGCTTCGAAGATCAAAACAGAATGACTGATCATTACCCATTAATGAGCTAGTCAATTAAAAGTCTGCTGTAATAGACACATTTTGCCGGCTTTAATTATCACATTAATTGAGTTATCTCATTTTAATAAATGTAGCACTATTTACCCTCTGTAGCTCAATAAATTACTCTTGATTCTTGAAATTAAAAATTAACTTCTTTATCATTGACGCATCATCTTGTGCCTCTCACCTACTACCCTAATAACTCTGTTGTACACTAATCTAGAAGGAATTTGATCAAAATTGTGCATGGTAATGAAAAGAATATTTATTTTAAAATCTGAGCTACATTTAATACATGCTTGTCACACTTGGCAACAACATTGAACAGACTCCCTTGAACATTGAAGATTAGTTGAGCCGCCATGTTGGTTAATGTTGATGTGGAAAGTCAATGCTGACGATATATCATCAAAGTTAGTAACGTGATGTGCATGAAGCACTTGGAGGCCCTAGAAGATCCTTTATCTACCAAATGTGCACAAATGGTAAAATGCTATGCTGCAACTGTATAGAGGGAATATAAATTAAAATTGAATTTAAAATGGGCTCATTTTACTCTTCACATTTCAAACTTACTTATATCAGATAATATGATAATTTAATTTTAAACACATATTCCTGCTTGGCTGCATTACACATTTAATTTAATTTAAATTACCGAATAATTTAATATTTTAGCACAGAAAATAACTTCGGATTTATCAGGATTAGACAGGCTACGCACTATGCAATGCGATTCTAGTCTGTCTAAATCAACAATATCCCAGGTTCACACAGTGCTGAATCATTTTCTCTCAGTCAGAGTGAAAAAAAACATAGAAGACCATGCATTTGCGTTACCTTCGGACATCCTTGAAATTTTTGCAGCCTAATAAGCATTTTTGGAGTTCAGTCATTGTTGTAACACCGATAACACAGCAACCATATGGGCAAAACGAAGAAAGAGATAATTGGCAAAAACATCTGCTTTGGAAACTTTACTTGAAGTTTGAATATTGCCTTTGATACCTGATAGAGGCTCTAGCTCTCCTTCAAACAATGTCAAGGGACTTTTTTATGTCACATGATAGGGCAGATAGGTCCTCATTTTAACATCTAATTCAAAGGACAACACCACTGACCATACAGCACTCCCTCAGTATTGCAATGGAATGCTTTTATGGATTAGAAACTTAAGGATCTGGAGTGGGGCATAGCTCACAACCTGCTGACTCAGAGACGAGTTTGTTACCCAATCCTGAGTATCTGGCTTTACATGAATTATTAACTGGAGCTGTCACCATCCCCTCTCCCCCCCACAATATTGTTCACCATCGGGATTTTAATTTCCAAACTTCTCCAAAGGAGCCGACATGGAGCTCCTGCTTGCTCTCACCAGCGAACAGGACCTTGTCGCTTGGACTAAATTTTAGCCCTAATTACTGCTCAGTAACAAAACACAATGGCAGCTGAGAGCAGGATTAGATTTGACATTAACAGCCTCCACTGTCAAATTGGCTGCAAAGTGAGTAATGTATTGGAGGACTAACTGATGGAAAATTTGTAACTTAATATGCAATCATTTTTAAAATCAAATTTCAAACATCACAAATCAAAAGAGATATGTAGGAAACATCAGCACTTGAGATTGATTTGAATTCAGTCAAGTCATAATTCTTTTTATATTCTAACTTGAATATCAGACAAATTGCTGACTGGTGGGTGTCTGCCAGATGCAGAACTATTTGTAAGATTAAGATTGCAGGCATCATTTTCAAATTTGCATCTCACAGAAACCACATTTGTCAATGTTTAGTCTGATCACAGCCTCAATTGGTTCACAAATTAACTTCCTTGAAAGTAAGTGCTGACATGAATGGAATAGAGATGGCACCAACTAATGATCACAGAAAAGTATTACTGCATGTGGGATATATGGAAGTAATAATGCTATAGAAAGTAGTCGTTTGATAGGACAAAACTTGACTATTGCTGAAAACGTAACATTTTCTTGTAGTTTTTGTGTTTTGCACTTATCAGGACAATTCACAAGAATACCATTTCACGGGAGCAACTAGTAATTATCAGTGTTCTCCTCTCATGTGACATAAATGTTGGTTTTCCTCTTGAAAGGACATTCTTGTGAATTGAGAGTGCAAAATGAAAATCTTCAACAAAAAGTGATTTTTTTCAACAATATTCAAATATCAAAAATATGCAGTGAGCATTGTGAATGGTATGTGTGTGTGAGAGAGAGAGAGGGTGAAAGAGAGAGAGGAAGATTAAATGATGTATTATCCATCCACCTGAAATAACGGCATGCGTCTGTAGTAATTAGGACCAACTAAACCTCATTGACTGTGAGGACATTAATTGGGGTTGTTACC
The DNA here is from genome assembly GCF_021869965.1 of Rhincodon typus. Lineage (NCBI taxonomy): Eukaryota > Metazoa > Chordata > Chondrichthyes > Orectolobiformes > Rhincodontidae > Rhincodon > Rhincodon typus. The sequence goes on along the minus strand of NC_063359.1, from coordinate 9,756,624 downwards.
CTGGGCCAATCAGGAAAGCCTTGGCTGACCAATATAACCAGGAGATCAGCATCTCCTCAATTTGAGAATTGACTCTGAACTGGTTGGCCACAGCCAGTGTACTGTGCACTAATAAATTAGGGGTGACTTGGTCACCAAACCTTGCCTCTGTAGTTATTTCAGTATCCATAAATATTCAGTGGTATAAAACACCAAGTATTCAATAGTATGAAAATACATAAATAACTGACCGTCAAATAAATAAGCCTGAACTTTTTATTTTCAAACCAGTTTCTTTTTCCTGCAAAGGTGATGGAAAAATAAGCAAAAGTTAAATGTTACTTTCTAACATACGGAGAGGAGGGAACCGGAGAATTGGCATCCTGCCCTCAGTAATAGAAATGGTGGAAGATGATGTGGAAAATGCAGGTCTAATGGATGAAAGTGGAAGGAAGATCGATGCATGTGTGAATGATTCATTGAGTAGCCATTGAGCCAGCAGAGCAAGTCCGAGAGAGGCACTTCCTTTCAGCTGCAATAACAATTACAATTGGTTTCACCAGAACAGACCGGAGAGAAATGGGAAGAAATATATCACCCAGACAGATGTATCAATATTTAGAGAGCCAAGGTGAAAAGTGTATGCCATGTTAAGACTTGGTAAGATCAGAAAGAGTTTAAGGGCCACTTTCTTACAGCTTGTTGATCTCCCTGTTGACTCATTAAACAGCATTGCTTTGAATGAATCCGATAAAGAAATGCACAGAAGCGCAGTCCCTCACCGGCGACGAGGTGAACATCGACAAATATTAGGACAGGATGTTCAGAGAATTATTATTTGCCGTAATTTCAAAAATAATGCCCCCATTGAAAGTTAGAAAATCAATGCCCACTTAAATGCAGATCAATCAGTGGTTCATACGGCAGAGTGCCAGGAAGAGTTCCACAATTCATCCCATGGCATATTTTGTTGCTAATCATTTATTGCACTGGCCTGGATGGTGCAGCCCCAGCAAGACTCAAGGAGCTTGACTCCATTCAAGTCAAAGCAGCCCATTTGATTTGCACCATGTCACAAACATCCTTCTACCACCAGTGCTCAGTAGCAGTAGTGTATATAATCTGCAAGATATACTGCAGAAATTGACTAGAGATCCTAGACAGCACCTTCCAAACTCACACAACTAGTTCTATCTAGAAGGTCAAGGGCAGCAGATAAGTGGACTTTGGCACCACTTGCATGTGCCCATCCAGGTCTCTCCACATCCTGACTTGGAAATATTTCACCATTCCTTCAGTGTTTAAATCCTGAAATTCCCTCCCTAACAGCATTGTGTGTCATCATCCATCACATAGACTGCAGTGGTTCAAAAAGGCAGTTCACCAACACCTACGTGGCCTGGTGGCTCAGCAGTTGGCACTGGTGCCTCACAGCACCAGAGACCTGGGTTCAATTCCACCTTCAGGTGACTGTCTGTGGAGTTTGTACATTCTCCCTGTGTCTGTGTGGGTTTCCTCCCACAGTCCAAAGATGTGCAGGTTAGGTGGATTGGCCATGGAGAATCAGGGAAAGGGGAGAGAGTGGGTCTTAGTGGGATGCTCTTTGGAAGGTCAGTGTGGACTTGATGGGCTGAATGGCCAGCTTCCACACTGTAGGGATCCTATGATACTCTCGGTCAACTAGGGATAGGCAACACTGTGGGCCCAGACAGTGATGCCCCACATCTACAAGTGAGTAAAAATGAAATGTTTCAATTACAGCAATAGAGTTAGCTTTGTATTTGTGCTTTGTTATACACATTCACGTTACATCAGGCAGTTAAATTTATGGATGTGGCATTAATACTTTACTTGAAAATTGCAGTTCCTTTCCAACAAATCAATCAGCATTTTAATTGAATTTATTCCTTTCTTTCCTCTAAAACTTTTGTTCAAAAGCATGTTAATGTTGCATTTTGGTATTATTCTGCAGAACATACAGATTTGTGAAGTTTGATAAACAGGTATATTTCTTACTGGGCTCACAGAGTGAGCCAGAACAGTAGGGAATATTACTTTTCCACTTCTATTGACAAAACAGTGGTTATGATGTTTTTGTTTGAGCCAAAAATTGGATTACTTGAAATTAAAAAAAAATGTTCTTGGCTTTGAGCCCAAAAAGTTTCATTGTGTTGCACTGCTGGCAAACTATCTATAAAGCCTTCTGTGGCAATTCATTTTCTTCTTTGAAGTGACATGGTTGAAGCAATAACCAGACACTCATCAGTTTGTTCCTGATGCTGTCTGTTTTTGCTTCCTATTGTAGCTGTGGTAACTAGTGTCCCATTCACTCCATCTGGTATCAAAGGTCAGATTTGCTGTGTCATTCTGATATCTCCAACTTCATGTTCAGGGAAATGTCATTTTCTCTGAGCTCATCATTTGTGGTGGGGTTAGAGCTCACACAATTTCAGAGTAGGTAGTGAACTTCCACTTATCCCCACTTTTTCCACCTGTTTCATCTTTAAGATTTCCAAAATGTTGGTGAAGTAGAATGTTTCAGCTACAGCTGGTCCGCTTTGTTGTTTCTTTTTTCTTTCCTCTCATTTTTTTTCTCTCTCTTATCTTTCTTCTCAATGACGTTCTGAACTCCCGGCCTCAGGTTGGAACCAGCAAGGTGTCCTCTTGGCCTGGTGTGGCAGTCTCTTGGCCTGGTGTGGCGGTCTCTTGACCTGTTGTGGTTTTTCGACCTGGTGTGGCAGTCTCCCGGCCTGCTGTGGTCTTTCAGCCTGGTGTGGAAGTCTCCCGGCCTAGTGCGGCAGTCTCCTGGCCTGGTGTGGTGGTCTCCCAGTCTGGTATGGTGGTCTTTCAGCCTGGTGCAGCAGTCTCCTGGTCTGGTGTTGGGTTCTCTCGGCAGCCCGTGGCAGTCTCATGGTCAGGAGTGGACTCTACATGGATCTCCAGACTCAAGGTGATTCTAGACCAGTCTCCTGACCTCAAAACCCTCGAGGTGAACCCCGGTGCAGACTGGAGTCAAGGCCCAGCATGGTCTGGAGGCTAAGTGCCAGCGTGGACTGAATTGGAAGACTGTTGTTCTGAACATTTTCTTTGTCTATTTTCTAATGTATTCCTTTGATCTGTAATGCCGGACTTTTTATTTCTTTAGATGACGCTGTAAGTGGCAACTTGTGAACTTTTAACTGTGCTCATTTGAGTACATGTGGCAATAAGGCTAAATCAATTTAATTCGAGATTCTTTCGGTGTCATCAGCAGAGGCAGCTTCCTCAAACAAAAGCAAATCACTGCAGAAAGATGCTGGAGACCTGAAAAATAAAACAGAAAATGCAGGAAACACATAAGGTAACATCTGTGAAGAATGAAATAGTGAAGAGTTCAGAGAACCTTATTGAAGGAAGGATATAGTTCATCATCACTGTATCAGGAGCAGTGCAGAGAATCTATCTGACTGACTGGGTTGGAGGTTGGCTGTTGCCTCTGAGGAAATGTTACAGCCTGTATTCACTGGAGTTTGGAAGAATCAGAGATGATTTCGTTTGAAGATGTAGGTCTTGAGGGGCCTTGAGGAAGAATTCTGAAAGAATACTGCCACTTTTCGGAGAGACTAAATCTAGTTTTGAAATAAAAGTTCTCCCATTTATGTCAGAAAGGAGGAGTTTTTTTTCACTTTCAGAGATCATTAGTCTGTGGAATTTGCTTCCACAGAAAGCAATGCAACGTCAGTGGATGTATTTGAGGCTGAGTCTGGTGGAATCTTGAATGACAGAGAGTCAAAGGGTAGAGAGAGTAAAGAGGAAGGTAGAGACCATAATCCGAACAGATATGAACTTATTGAAGAGCATCAAGCTTGTGTGGTGTTGTGGATCAGACCAAACCCCCTCAAAATGCCTAGACCTTAAATTTATCGTATCTTAAAAGCAAGTGCCAGGCATTGTGTTCTGGATACAATTCAATTGGTCAAACTACCAGATTTGAAGAAGGCATATTTTATTCATACACTAAAATACAACAAAAGAAAGAAGAAATTGGAATAACTTAACTCTGTTGGAAAAATCAACAGAATAATACGTTATTTAACTAGTAAACAGTAACTGTTCCGATATAGAAACATCCCATAAACACACTACTGGCAAAAGGCAAATTCAGTAAAATAGATTGTCTCACAAGCAAATCTCCAGTCCTGGAGTGAACAAACATTAGGAGAAAACTCTGAGAGAGACCGTAGCAGGGAGAAATGTACTGCAGCTTCCAAATCCAGCTTCAAGGCCTCAGCAATAGCTGCTGATAAAAAAAAACTAAAACTAAAAATGTTGGATCTGTGGGAGCTTGACCCCATCCATTCAGGCTGCTTCCAGTTTTCCAACTTAAAAAAGAACCCAAGGCCTGACAAGCTGTTTACTCTAGTGGCACTGTGTAGACTGCTCTTTACCTCTCTCTCAGCCTTTCTTCACAAAAAAGGACAAAATACATCACTTAAAGCCAATGTATTATCACAGGGGCTAAATGGCCCATGTCCTCTTTAATTTAAAACAAATCACTTGCTATACATAGTTGGTTGGTTCAGTATTTATTGCCCACACCTAGTTGTGCCTGAGGAAGTGGTAGTGAGCTGATTCATATATTTACATGCATTCATCTGGGGCAGTTAGAGTGATAAATATTTATTCACTAAATCATTGTTCTCCTGTTTATGTGTGCTGCCTGAACTGTTGAGTATAATTGTCTCAAATCTGTTTCCCTTGCACATTCAAAGTGCCTCAGCTTTGGGAGCATTGCCAGAACCACGGACCCTCACTCAGGATACTCTATGAACATATTGAATTTTTTTTTGTGTCTTTTTTTAAAAGAGGACTGTCATAATCAAAGTGACTGTGGGTGTAAAATCTAGCAGCTATTTGGACAGGCATAATAGAATGTCACACCTGCAAGTATCAAAGAAGCTTAAAAGGGAGAAATACATTACAAATCAAACTATGATCCTCTTTGAGATTGTGAACACGATGGGGAAGAAAAAAGCACTCTAGGAGAGAAACATATTTTTTGTCTTCCCCTTTCAACGATATACAGATACAGCAGTTAAAACCCAATGCAAGCCTGGTCTGTATGTGTTATTTGCCTGAGGTCTTGTCTCTTTTAGCCTGATTCAAGTGCTAGTGTGCTGTGAAGGTCACAATCAAAGAACTGCCTGTGTTGCACTTAAAAGCTTCTGAGTGCTAGAGGCCACCCAGGCAGCAACCTAGTCACAGGGAAACAGGGGAAAAGAATTTTAATCAACCTGCAAAGTCATGATTCTCACAATCTCCATCAATGTCCCACTTTCTACTCTGCACAAATGACTGAGAAACTGAAATGTATTTCATATAATTTCCACCCACTTTTTCGATTCCCTTCTTATTTCTAATCTGTGTGTATGTGTGCTGTGTTATTATTTCTTTCTCAGTCAGAAATAAACTCACTCCTTTGTTAGTGCTAAGAAAGGTTAATTAACTTGGCTCCTTTTAAAACATTAGTTACTGGTGTCAGCGTTTGCGACATGTTGTAGGATATTATACCGAGATATTTTTGCATGGTCAAAAGATAGTAAATATAAAAGTGCTACCATAAAGAATATTTGACACCAAAAACATAAATGCATTTAATGGGAAGCAGGAGGGAGAAACGAATTGAAGGGTATGCTAATTGGATGCAGATGAATGGGCTAGTCATGCTGAATCTAAGAAAACTGATATTTAAAAATTTATTTGCCCACAATATGTGAGTGGTGCTGGCTTAGCCAGGACTTATTGCCCATCCTTAATTATGTTTGTGAAGGTGGTGATGAGTTATCAAGTCATTGAACTGTACAACTTGTCCAACTCGTCCGTGCAGACCAGATATCTTATATTGATCTAGTCCCATTTGTCAGCATTAAGCCCATATCTCTCTAAACCCTTCCTATTCATAAACCCATCCAGATGCCTCTTAAATGTTGCAATTGTACCAGCCTCCACCACTTCCTCTGGCAGCTCATTCTGTATATCCAGCACCCTCTGCGTGAAAAATTTGCCCCTTAGATCCCTTTTAAATCTTTCCCCTCTCACCTTAAACCTATGCCTTCTATTTTTTTCTCTATTATCCTTGGGAAAAGACCTTGCCTATTCACCCTATCCATGCCCTTCATGATTTTATAAACCTCTATAGGGTTGCCCCTCAGCCTCCAATGGACCAGGAAAAATAGCCCCAACCTCTCCCTATAGCTCAAACCCTCCAACCATGGCAACATCCTTGTAAACCTTTTCTGAATCCTTTCAAGTTTCACAACATCCTTCCTATAGCAAGGAGACCAGAATTGCACATAGTATTCTAGAAGTGGCCTAACCAATGTCTTGTACACCTGCAACATGACTTCCCAACTCCTATACTCAATGCACTGACCAATAAAGACAAGCGTACCAAACACCTTCTTCACTATCCAACAACCTGGAACTCCATTTTTAAGGAACTCTGAACTTGCACTCCAAGATGTCCTTGTTCAGCAACACTCCCAAGGATCTTACCATTAAGTGCAAAAGTCCTGCCCTGAATTGTATTTCCAAAATGCAATCCCTCACATTTATCTAAATTAAATTCCATCATTTACCTTTCTGAATACTGCCACCTCCATGTGGTGTAGGTGCAGCACTGTTAGGGAGAGAATTCACAGTTACAGTGAAACAACGACTGCGTAGGTTCAAGTCAGATGGTGTGTGTCTTGGAGGGGAACTTGCAGATGATGGCGTATCTGCTGCCTTTCAATTTTTAGGTGAACAAGGTCACGGGTTTGGAAGGTGCTGTGAAAGATGGCTTGTGGACGTACTATAGCGCATATTGTAGATGGTGCACAGAGCTAGCATTGTGCTTTGATGGTGAAGAGAGCGCCTACTGAACATAGTGGAAGCAGTGCCAGTAAATGGGCTGGTTGATTCCGAATGGCTCCAGCTTCTTGACTATTGGAGCAGCACATATCCAGGCAAGTCGAGAACATTCCATCCCACTGCTGACTTGTGGTTTACAGATGGAGGATCGGCTTTGAGGGGGCAGGAGGTGAGATATTCATTAGGGTGTTCCCAGTCTCTGACCTGCTCTTGTAGTCACATGTTTTGTTGAAGCAAATGTTGGTGTGCCTGCCTGTGATGTGTGATGCAATTAGTATTTGAAAATATAGCACAGCACAGAAAAAAAAATCACATTTATTTTTATTATATTTGTCGTGACAAATAAAAACAAAAGTAGGAGTCACAGCTGTGAATTCTACACTGGTTGACTGCAGCAAATAAGAAAAGATAACTCAGTCATGCTGGTGAAAAAAACATTCGATAGAGATGAGCTTCAATGATTGGCCCACAGTTTTTTTCTCGGAATTCCAAGAGATCATAAGGACCAAGAAGAAATAGGAACAGGTGTAGGCCACAAGGCCCCTCAATCCTGCTCCACCATTCAATAGGATCCTGGCTGATCTGACATTCCCAGCATCTACATGCCTGCCTTTTCCCCAAAACCCTTGATTACTCGACTGATCAAGAATCTATCTCAGCCTTAAATATACAAAAGGACTCTGCCCCTCCAGCTCTCTGAGGCAAAGAAAGAAGAAATTCATCCTTGTCTCAGTATTAAATTGGTTCCCCTTTATTCTGAGACTATGCCTTCTGTTCCTAGATTCTCCCTTGAGGGGAACATCCTCTCAGTATTTACACTGATCAGCCCCTTAAGAATTCTGTGTATTTCAATGAGATCACCTCTCATTCTCCTAAATTCCAATGAATGGAGTCCCAACCTGTTTAACCTTTGCTCAGTAGACAATCCCTCCATACGGGGAATCTTCTTAATAAACCTTCTCTGAACTGTCTCTCATGACACAATACCTTTACTTTGGTTGTTTCACTCGCTGAGCTGGTTCATTAGTTCGCAGACATTTCATTACCCTGCTGGGTAACATCATCAGTGCAGCCTCCGATGAAGCACTGTTGTGTTTTCCCACCTGTTATTTAAACTCAGGGGTCCATTGGAATTGGTTACCTCATTTCCAGTTTTACTTTGCAGTGGTGTATATATAGGGTCTAATTCTACGTGTTTAAGTATTTAATGACAACTTATACCTGAACAGTTGTGTCCGACAATGCCTATCACAAAAACAACAGGAAGATACAGTACACTGTGACACACTCGTCACATTACCATACATCAAGAAGATATCCAAACTGACCACAACACTCCTCCAACCATTGGGCACGAGAGTGGCACACAAACCTACGTCAAGCCTATGCCAACTGCTAACTCGAACCAAAGACCCTTACCCACTATGGACAGAACCAATGTAATATACAAGATCCATGCAAAGACTGTGACAAACATTACATTGGACAGACAAAAGGGAAACTGGCCACAAGAATACATGAACATCAACTAGCAACAAAAAGACATGACCAATACTCACTTGTCTCCATTCAAACGGATAAGGAGAATCACCAGTTCAAGTGGGACAACATCAAGATCCTAGGACAGGCCAAACAGAGACAAGCACGAGGATTTCTAGAGCCTTGGTTCTCCACCAAGAAGGCCATCAATAAACATATAGAATTAGACCCTATATATGTACACACCACTGAGTCACCATGTCACCTCTCAACACTTAACTCCATATGAATACTCAATACTTTCAGCAACCCAACCATTGAATCCCACTCCATACTTGAGTAACCCTCCCCAACTTGGATCCCTGACACTCAGACCAGTACAACCCAAGGCCATCCTAACTCCCACATCACTCACATCTCCTTCAAACCCAGTCTGAACTGGCTCCCTCACCCCTCGATCTGCTGAACTCCCTCGCCAACATCCTCTTATCTCCCCTGACAACCACCAGATTCACCCACAAGGCACCTGTACCTTGCACCAGTTGGCACCTTTAACCCTTACTCATGTGGCACTCAGCTCTCATCGCTTACTAACTTACATGCTTACCTTCTTCAGTTACTTTCATACTGGCTTTGGGACCTTTATATTGCAGAATACAGCAGCTACTGCTGTATCACTTTACATCACAGATCTACAGTCCAGCCAGCTGAGCCAACTGACTCCCTAACACTATCAATTATGGGGAGGCTACAAACCAATCATGAGCCCTTAAGATTCTATTTTGGCTTCCTTGAATTGATCATGTTCTGCCACCAACTCTCCACAATGGCTTAACCACATACCAAGAATCATTGCATGTGATTTAAGTGAGTTAACTGACAATGTTTAGCAAGGAAAAAGTTATTACAAATTTTGTTATCTTCTCTGAAACTTAAACCTTCTTCACTTTATATCCATCAAGCATTAAATTCTTAATTTAGAACAAACTCTTTGTTAGATGGTGTTTGACTAGTAACTCAAACCCTTACTTAGGGGTAGAATATGGCAGATCCTTTGATTTTATCCAAAGATAGACGTCCTGAGTTGTACCTTCTTCAATCAAACTAATTGGTCCACCATTTTTTGAGCATGTCATAGTATGTTTCTCCTTTGATCATCTCAATCTATCATTCAAAGATGCTGTGAAATAGCTTTCACTCGATTCCTCAATGTTCAACTTAGGTTGTTATGTTAACCCACCTACGCTTACAGAAAAAATTGGCAGAGATGCTTAGCAATTGGCCTGTGCCCACTCAAATTAAAATGTGCATTTCTATAACTTGCAGTGACAGCTAGTAGCAGTCACAATTAGCCTTCAGTGTGCTATTTCTAGTCATAAGGAACTCAAATCAATGCAAACATAAAATACATTTTTGTCACATTCACCAGCTGTCATTCTCCTCCTAAAGACTGCATGCTATTGTTTCCCATTGCAAACTCAACCAAAATAAATAACCTGTCACAATCATTGATTATTAAATATCCCAAAACCTTGATGGATTGTACATATTGCCTATTGCCTGAAGCTAAATGTATCGAGCAAGCATAAACAGCGAACCAAATATTTCCGAATATATTAATATATTGAATGTTAAACTAATTTATAAGTCAAACAAAGCCTTAAACCAAGACTACCAATGTTGCCAAATTATCCCAAATGAAGAAAGTGCCAATGAGATACAATGTTTTGTAGCTTTTAATTCGTCACCATTCTTCTTGCAATTCTTCAACCATCTAATTATAACATTGTACACTTTATAAAAAGGCTTATTTGACTGCATAAATAATACATAGCATATAAAAACAGTAAAGGACTGCAGATGCTGAAAATGTGAAATAAACACAGAGAGCACTGCAGAAACTCAATGGCTCTGGGGTGTCATACCAGACGTGAAATGTTAACTGTTCTTTCTACGTATGCTGCCAGATCTGCTGAGTTTCTCCAGCGTAGTCTGCGCTTGTTTTTATTTTATAGAATCCCTACAGTACAGATAGAGGCTGGTCGGCCCGTTGAGTCTACACCAACCTCCCAAAGGGCATCCCACCCTAATCCTGTAACCCCACATTTCCCATGGCTTGCACATCCCTGCACTCTATGGACAATTTAGCATGGCCAATCCACTTAACCAACACAACTTTGCACTGTGGGAGGAAACCGGAGCACCCAGAGGAAATCCACGCAGAGACGGGGAGAGCATGCAAACTCCACACAGACAGAACCTGAGGGTGGAATTGAATATACATCAGAGGTAGTAAGAACTGCAGATGCTGGAGAATCTGAGATAACAAGGTATAGAGCTGGATGAACACAGCAGGCCAAGCAGC
>NC_063359.1:9720255-9745510 GCF_021869965.1 Rhincodon typus | reverse complement strand
GCTGCTTGGCCTGCTGTGTTCATCCAGCTCTATACCTTGTTATCACTGAATACACATCGTTAGCATTATGCTGCATCATAAATCAGCCTACTGAGCTAACTGAGCCCCTGCTGTGACCATAGAACTGGTGAAGAAGAAGAAAATGTATTTTTCTATCTTGCATAATCTGGTCTAGTTCTTGAGTCCATCTGTATAATGAAGTATCAACTAATCAACTGCAGAAGCCATCATCATTTCAGCAAGGAGGAACTCAATAATGGGCCCTGAACGTACACCACAGTGACATATTTGGACTTTGCCTTATAAGAAGATTTTTAGCTGATAACTTTAATGTTTTTTATTCTTAAGGAATTTTCAGCAAGACCTTGTAATAACACAACCTTTAACTAATTAAACATAGTCTAGATTGCTGGCCTACTTTAACTTGAATTATACAAATTAATAAAAGAGACTAAGGAAGCCAATTAATTCGCTGTTCATTGACAATACTGCAGGCGTTCTTGGTACTATCATGACAACGAATCAGAAAAAGAAGAAATTTAACACAAATTAACAGGCATGCAATATTTCAAATAAAAAGATAAATTTCACTTTAGGTAGCAGATATAATAAAAAAATACATTTTACGTAGCCACAAGCACCCACAGGGTGCTGTTCCTTATTAATGTATGGTAGGTCAGGAGGCCTATCTGACAACAGTTTTCATCCCCAACTTTCACATTAGAATCATAGAGTCAGACAGCATGGAAACAGACTCTTCGGTCCAACAAGTCCACACTGATCATGTTTCCAAACAAAACTAATCCGACCTGCCTGCGTTTGGCCCATATCCCTCCGAACCTTTCCTATTCATGAACTTATCCAAGTGTCTGTTAAACATTGTAATTTTACCTGCACCCCTCACTTCCTCTGGCAGTTCATTCCACACGCAAACCACTCTCTGTGTAAAAATGTTGCCCTTCATGTCCTTTTTAAATCTTTATCATCTCACCTTAAAAATATGCTCCCTAGTTTTGAACTACCTAGCTTTGAAATGACCCGTGTCATTCACCTTATCTGTGCCCCTCGTGATTTAATAAACCTCAATGAGGTCACCCCTCAACCTCCGACACTCCAGTGAAAAATGTCCCAGCCTTTCCAGTCTACCTTCATAGCTTAAAACCCCATTTCTGGCAACAGTGGCATGATCATTGTCAAAAACATACATTTATGTAAACAATCTCTCCTTGAGACATGACAGTTTTGATGGGGTAGGTTTTGAGAGATCTTAACGGACTAACCAATAACACCTTAGATCATGGTCTGACCACTTCTGGAAAACACCTAGCTTTTGGCATCTTCAAGACGGTCACACAGCTTTCCAGGTTTTGAAATTTTTTAACCAGGTCATAGGGAGCCTCAAGAACTCCTATTTCTGATCAAGCAGAAATGAGAAGGGGAGTGGTAGAGATAATGAAACCATTGACATTATCTTTAAGGTTTTGTATCCCAGTTCGTGAAGCTTGTAACTAAGGATGGACGGGGTGGGGTGGTATTCTGTCAATTGCCAGTTTCTGGTAAACTGTTGGTTAGTCTTCAATAACTTTAACACAGCATTCTCACTTTCACATAATGTTTGAGCCCTTGGTGTTGATCTTTCACAAAATACTGAGGCAAGGCTTTGTCCACCTGAGGTCAGTGGCAACATTTTCATCTCAGTTGAAAAGTTATGAACTTGAGATACATTCCAGAAATTTGAGCCTGTCGACACACCGGTGTAGCAGTGAGGGAGACTACATTGTAGAAGGTGTGATGTTTTCAATGAAATGTGAAGCATATCTGTGTCTCTCCTACAGGGGATATTATGGTTCCAAAACAGAGAAGGTTTCTCACTAGTATTTCTATTTTCAAGTAACACCACATAACAGGTCATCAGGCCAATTAACTCAGTACCGTTGGTGGGATTTTGATGTGCACAAACTGTATTTTCCCACATACACAGTGACTATACAAGAGAAGTACATCTTAGGCAGTCACAATTGATTATGTTTCATTAAATAAAAGGTGCCATATGATTACTTCCAATTTTTTTTGTGAATTCTCATGTAGGTTAATGAATTCACGTGTAAGCCAATGTCATAAAAAGATCACACATCGTAATCCTCATTTACAAATCCATAATTCTCAAATCCATAATTTTTGAGCATTATGTTTCCCTTTTGGACTCATTTCAGCACATTACTTTTAAAGATATATTTGCCTGATCGCTTTATCTTCCAGCCATAAAAAAGTCAACTTCTCTTCATTAATTTACCTGCTGTATTTTATGGCAGCCATTTGAAAACCATTTCCTTTCACACTGAGCATCAACTGCCCACAGTAGCTGTATGCCTACCTTCATAAAGCATAGTTACTGGCTTCTTTTGTAATGAGTGAAGTCAGGCTATCTGCCACAGAAATGAAAGGACGGCCAGGTTAACGATGCTTTGCTTCTTCATTGATATCAGTCAGGCACTGAAAGGTTAGCTTCTCATTGCATATGTGAACTATTTGCTTCAATCAGAAAAACTCCAGATATGTCACCACTTAATCTTTCTCTGGACCTCAACACTGCCTATCATCTTATCTCCTTACCTCCTCTTCCTGGCATAACCTGCATGCTTTCAAAGCCGAACATGGTGTCTCCTCACTAAAGCATCTTAATTTAGTTCATGAATTGTCTCTTTCATTTCAGCAAAACCCTTGCTTTAGAATCTCTTTTTCGAGCTATTAAAGGAAAAAGCAATACAAGAACCTTTCATCCATTTAAATTTTAATCTGTCTAAATTACACTGAGCCTACCCCAAAGTCCTAGGCATATTGAGTAAACATAGCAGGTCCTGGTAGCTCACTGTCCAACCCCTCCAAATTGAAGCCAGGTTGCTGGTTAGAGTTAATGACCCCCGATTTTGCATTACCCTTTTCTCTTCAATTCTCTATTGACTCCCCTATTATACATGATTGCCCGCCTTCACGAATGTAATTGCATCCCAGGATTCTGCCTCCTGTAGCAGTGGACTCTCATTAAACTCTGGCTTTTAGTGACCAGACCCCCAGCACTGACTGCAGCCCCCCTCCTTTGAGTGACTTAGCCAGATAGTCCCAAATGATGAGTGGTCAGACCCCTGACTGATGTCTGTACATCTCCCTGACCGGCTTTCCATGACTAGCTGTACTAGATCACAAGGCTGATCATGACCCACTCCTGCACTGTAGGGGTATGGACCTCTTTACCCTCCACCAGCAGCCCAACACTGTGCCCAAGACTAATACTGGAGGCTGCTCTTGCCTTACAGCATGGGGAGCCTTGTTTGATGGAATGGATCAAGGACTACTCCCATTAAACTTTGAAACATGGCACGTTTGCTCGAAGCACATGAGATAGTGCAAGTAGCACATTGATATAGCACAGTGCCATACAAAAACATGACCACCCACTCGGCAGATAGCAGCTCACAACCATGACTAGCTTCCTTGGCTTATGTCAGCGCTTAAAGGACAAGTCAGGATTAAAATACTGTGAGGCTTTAAGACAGCTGAAGGTGCAAGCCACTAAAAAAGCAAGACGAGGAACGAAAGCAAAGGGAATCAAAATAGGCACAAATTGAGTGAATGCTAAGATTGTGGGTGAGCATCCCTAAAATAAGCCTGGTCTGATCTGTGAATGGAGTGCTCATCCTGATGCACAAAGTCTCCTGGAAGCAGCATTTCTATGAGAGGTACTAGTGCACTCCAAAGTGCAGTATTGAAATGCAGGAGTGTACTGTAAGTGGATCAGGTAATATGGTGCAGTTGATATGAGTAAGATGCCAATCTCTGTGGACGTTTAATGTGCATTGCTGGTGCCAACGGAGCAAGTCCTGAGAAGTTGGCACCAGTCGGCAAAGATAAAGGTCTGGAGAAGCAAGCTGAGAGCTGCAGCTGTCAGATATCCTCAGAGTCTTTCATATTGGAAACGTTGATATCTAGTTTCTACCCAGTGGGTGGAAGAATGGGAGAGTGCAGATTAATGAGCGAAATTAAGTCACAATGTCAGTGATAATGGGGGATAATCCCTGTTCATAAGCAACCTGTCATTAACTAGTTAGAGTTTTGTCTCAACATCCAGGATTTGATTGGAAAATGTCAACTTGTCGTGTCAACATGGAGAAGGGCTTCATTCAACATCTTAAACATTTACTCACATTTCTCACCATAGCCCACATCATCCAAAGGCTGTGAAGATTTTGCCTTTTGTTTCTTTTTTCACAGTTTAGTCTAACCATTTGCACCCTTAACAGTATAGGCCAAAGGCAGGCATGTGGAATTAGGCCACAGATCATTCATAATCTCCTTCAATGGCAGAACAGGCTCAAGAGGCTGAATGGCCTACTTTTGTTCCTATGTTCCTTAAATCAATACAGAAATGTTGGAGAATCTCAACAGATCTGGCAGTGTCTGTGGAGATAGAAACAAAGTTAACATTTCAAGTCTGATCTGAATCTTCTTACTTGAACTTCCTGCTTGCCTGTCACCGAGCAATTTTTCTTTTCTGCACCTCATCCAACTAAATTGTAAATCCAATTGCTGCTGTTGTTTACCATTTCTCTAACTCGTCTCTCCAAAAAAAAAAATCCACACTTGCCTCTCATATCCATTTCAAGATCAAGAAATAGAGCACAATATTACTTCTGGGAATGTATTATTCCTCCTACTCAAACCAAAAGCAATTCACCAAGATTCCTTCAACTGCACCTTCCAAACCCATGACCTCGACCATCAAGAAGCACAAGCACAGCAGAATGGATGGAGATAACACATGATGCATGTTCTCCAAATCACATTCAATCCTGGCCTGGAATAATTTTGCTGTTCCTTCATTGTCAGTGGGTCAGAACTCTGGAACACACTTTCTGTCAGTGGGTGGTGATGTTCTCACATATCTACTGTCCTTGTTGTTCTCGATGCAAGTGTTTATGGGTTTGGAATGTATGGACTAAAGAGAATTGCTGTCTCGCATTTCATAGATCTTAAAGGGACCTGAGTAATGCAGGGTAAGATGAAATGTGCAGCAGAATTGGATGAGAACGTTGATGAGGACTATCTTAATGTCAGGAACAAATTGCTGTATCTTTTCTGCACTTGCAAAGCGTCAAAGCAAGATTCTCGCAAACTGGCAATATAAATTCAGGGATTATAGCTTGTTAAGACCCTATGAATTCTGCAAATCACCTCACTAATACTCAGTTTCCTAGCTTACCAAATGCACCAAGGAGGTCAGGTTTTTGATGACTTCAGCTCACCACTGGCTGCAAACAGCCTCCAAGTTCCTCAGCACGAAACAGCATCTCAGGGCACTAGCGCAAGTCACATGCACACATCATCCATGGACATTGGCATCCAATATTTGCCAAATCATAATGATCTTCATGGCTCGTCTCTAATGGACTTGCAGGGTGTGTAGCAGCACAGGCTTGCATTGCAGGAGTGTTGATAATTGGCAATAAAAGGCTGCAGCGAGGACACATTGTATGTTGTGACAAACACCCAGCTCACAGAGTGATCTAGGCTGCATTTCAGGGCTGAGAGGTTGCTCTCTCAGCACTAACTTATTTAAAACATCCTGCATGCTCACACCATTCATGCCATGCCTTGCCGAGCGTACATGTTAGCGCATTGGCACTTCAGCTGAGTAAAAGTCTGTCAATTCTTCTCTATTGATGTGGCCTTTTGCACAAACACACACAGAGATGAATTGTTAGTAGGGATCTATCCATCGTGGGCTGCACATTGAGAGTCAATGTAATGTCTATAGCATGTGCCTGCTCTTTATAGGGCAAAAATACTGCAGATTTACTGAACCAAATGGTCATGGTGAAAACTGGAATGTAACAGTCCATTGTCTAGTCAGGTGTGGCAGTTGTCTGTCTTGGGATTGTCAATCACACTGACAATGTACACATAGACCAATGGTTTGTCCAAGGGTTTTGGCAGAGGTAGAAGTGGTTGAGAGCTTCAAGTTCCTCGGAGTAATTTTCTCCAACAGTCTATCCTGGTCCATCCACGTTAACGCAAAGGTCAAGAAAGCACGCCATAGATTCTACTTGTTCAGAAGCTAAGGAAATTCAACATGTCAACAATGACCCTTACCCAGTTTTGTAGATGCACCATAATGTTACGGACCAGACCAAACCCTCTCAAAATATATTAAGAAGATAGTCTAGACCCAAACTTGTTCTTATTTTAAAAGTAAACATAAGGCGTTTTGCTCTGGATGCAATTCAATTGGTCAAACTACTCAACGCCATGCAAAACACACCTAATTTTTACACTACAGATGACATAAAAATAAAAGAAAACAATTGGCTTAACTGTAACTCTATTGAAATGCTTAACAAAATAATAGATATAGTGTAACTACTACTAATTAACTGTTCCAATATGGTAACATCCCATAAATACACTCTTGGCAAAGGCAAATTCAGTAAAATCGAATTGTCTCACATGTAATTCTAGAGCAGGAGGAGAACTCCAGCTTTTAGCTGTAACAGAGAGAGGAATAGCAGCTTTTACATCCAGCTTCAAGACCCCAGAAACTGCTACTGAAGGCTAAAACTAAAAAAAAAACCTGGTTCTGTGGGAGTTTGACCGCGACCATTCAGGCTGCTTCTATTGTTCCAACTTAAAAAAAATCCAAGGCCTCACAATTGTTTACTTTATTGGCTTTGGAGGACACTGCTCGCCACTTCTGTCTCAAATTTCTTCACAAATAAAGGACAAAATACACATAGTTAGAAGGTCATGTTGTTGCTGTACAGGACATTGGTTAGGCCACTTTTGGAATACTGCGTGCAATTCTGGTCTCCCTGCTATAGGAAGGATATCATGAAACTTAAAGGGTTCAAAAAAGATTTACAAGGATATTGCGGGGGTTGGAGGATTTGAGCAATAGGGAGAGGCTGAATAGGCTGGGGCTATTTTCCCTGGAGCGTCAGAGGCTGAGGGGTGACCTTATAGAAGTTTATAAAATCATGAGGGACGTGGATAAGGTAAATAGACACAAGGTCTTTTCCAACGAGTGGGTGAGTTCAAATATAGAGGGTAAAGTTTTAAGGGAAAGGGGAAAGATTTAGAAGTTACCTAATGGGCAAGTTAGTCACTGCCAAAAGTGCTTGGGGTGTCTAGGGTCGGGGATGGGGAAAGCGAAAGAATTTGTAGAGGTCTGGAGAAGAGCAGTGATGAGAGCAATCTCAAAGTGCATGAGGGTTAGATGGAACATCAATAGAGAACATGGTAGGTGATGGAAGGGCATGTTATTGGCAGTGACCACTACCATGACCTCCATTGAGGGGGTTCGGGAGAAATAGAGCGCGAGGGTGGACTTAATTAAATTGTAATATCAGGGTTTGGGAGGTAGAGGGGTTGTTTCCAATGCCATCTATGCAAGATCACAGTAGATTTGGGCCATTAAGGTCTCTCTCTTCTTAGAAGCTGGCTGATATGCTGAGTATTTGCTGAAATTTTCTTTTCCTTTCACATTTCCAGAATGGAAAATATATCACTTTTGTAGCGAGGGACATAAAGTCTTGTGAATCTTGCAATCTAGTACATTAGCTTTTGTTGAAATGTTGAAATTATTTGCTTTTACACATCACTTGCACACTCACCTGTTGGGACACATACGTGAAAGATCTGTAAGGGAACTGATGGCATGTTGGAAGTTCATTGTTGAGGTTGTTTTCATAGTAAAGGTTGGAGGTCTTCTTCTGCCAAAGTGGTTTGCAAGACAAGCAGCACATTGCTAAGCCCGGTTGGCAATGAGAAAATTCCTCTGATCTGCCTACGTAAAACTGTCATTCTGTGTTAAAGTCATTTCTGGGATGATATTGTTGCAACATCATGCCTCAGATGTAGTTGCATCTGCTTTCATTTCAATCTTTACCATCTAAATCTGGAAACAATATACAATCCCAAACGAATTAAGTCTTTTTTTATTGCAGCAGCAAGCAATATTCAATTGAATGAATGAAAAGATGCAAAAATGGAATATGCCTCACAACAAAGGGAATATATCAAGAGAAAAATTCAAGCACAGTTATTTTGTTTTTGAAAGCAAGTGCACATTTTGCTGACAGTAACTGAGTGAAGAACTTTCTTAACAGGCTCCTGAATCCTGCTGCCTGGCTCAAGTATGGGTCAGAAGCCTATGGGAAACAGTCACTCGATGTGATTTTGCCCAGGGACCAGCGAATCAATGTCCAAAGGGCTGACTATTCAACTAAGGGCAGTGTGAGGGCCAACGAACTGACCACAATTGTTCCGTTTGAAAACAGTGATACGATGCTATAGCGGGTAAGTGAGGGAGATGCTGCATCAAAATGGAGGAGACCCTCTCCAATGTCTTCAATCTTTAAATGTTAAAAAGATCTTCTCAGCTGGGTCACCAGAGAGGGGAAGGTGAACCATCTACAGTTTCCACTGTACCCAGGTAAAGAGGAAGGACCTCTAAGTCTGCTGGGATACCAGTGCTCCTAACCATCTGCTAAGAAGCCATCATCAGGTGGTTAGACTGTCCCCTGTTATCAATGGGAAGCCAAGTGAAAAATCTTAGTCAGCCCCTGATAACACCCCTTAAGTGTCTTCATCTAGGGAAAATGGCTATCCCCACACGTGCGGGAAGCTCTCTGCCCCACCCTCACCCTCACTCCATATCTGGGAAGCTCATCCGGAGGCAGGGTGGAGTGGGGAACTAGGATGCAGGCTAGTGTGTGCAATTCCGCAGTGTTCCGCATCTGCACCCTTCAAATATTCAAAGTCCAGACTCTATTTTCAATAACCCATTTTAAAGAGGTTAGTTTTGTGGAGTAAACATGGTGACTTTACATGCATTGTGTGTCTTCCACCGGAGGAATTTGTCAGTGGTGATGAAATACGGTAGAGGCCTGACCATGATTGTTTTGAGCCTTTAATGAGACATCGCATAGACCAGATAGAAGTTTGACTCGAAACACGTTGAGCAGGGTATGCCAGTGCAGTAAATCAGGCATAGGGCCCTAATACTCAGTTTGTACTCATGTGAGGTGACCCTCCATACCAACAACAAACACAGTACATTTATTGAGAATCTGGGTTTGTTTACTCTTTTCATTGCATTTTATCATTATTTTGTTGTACATTTGCAGCCTAAATCTGTTCAATTTCCCAGGTCTTGCTGCGAGAGTCAATAGAACTTTGTTCTGTTTGATCCATAATATTCTCTTCATGTTGTGTTAAGGATTCTGCTTCCTTCCAGCTCTCTCAACTTAACCATGTGAACAGACCTCATACTTTAATGATTATAAATCATCATTATAGATGTTAATTCCCTTATTTTACAATTATGAGGAACATTTTAGTTTGAACGAGTTGCTGCATTTAAAATTTTCAACCTTCTTTACTAGATTGCTTGAAACAAAACAATATTTTTTACAGACAGCACAGTGGCTCATTGGTTAGCACTGCTGCCTCACAGTGCTAGGGACCCAGGTTTGATTCCAGCCTTGGGCAACTGTTTGTATGGAGTTTGCACATTCTTCCTGTGTTTGCGTGGGTTTCCTTCCAGCTTCCAAAGATGTGTAGTTTAGGTGGATTGGCCATGCTAAATTGCCGATAGTATCCAGGGAGGTAGAGGTCAGGTGGATTAACAAAACGCAGGGGTAGGAAGCTGGGTCTGGGTAGGATACCCTTCAGAGGGTTGGTGTGAACTTGATGGGCCGAATAGCCTTCTGTATTGATTCTATGATTATGCTTATTGAAAACTGCTTACACACACACAATATAGAACAACAAATGAGAAAATTTAGATACTCTTGAATGGTTGGCTAACAAAAAGAGGCCTGAAAATATCACTGACCAGTCAGAATGATAACCAGATTTTTCAGGCCAAACACAAGCATGTTGGAAAAGGAATGCATGGGTCAAATTGACCAGATAATAATTGTTTAAGATGGAGAAATCTAAAACTATACAAAAATAGCACAATAAATGACAAGTGTCAATTTGGCCCAACAAAACTTTGTTGCTGTTTATCAGTAGTCTTATTCATGCATGCCTGTGCAGTTCCTAAACTCTTTCATTCCCCTTTTCCTTCAATCAGTCAGATGGCGTATTCATAATTGTAAGAAGAAAAGTCAAGTTTATCTGTCGTTAACTGCAAATTTGTGGAATAAGAGACCTCACAAAGCCATTGAAGAAGACAATGTAAATGAGGGTGAAAATGCAACGAGATATATTTCTGAGAAAGAAAATTTTATTTAAGCCCTACAGTTTAATGAGACCAGAAGCTGCTCTCTCATGATAGAAATGACTGGTGAGGGTTTAACCTGAAGGTCATCACACCTCAGACAAGGAGAGAGGTTGAGAAGGAGAGTCCTTCGTGGTGACTTTAGTCAGTGCAGGAGATGAGTGTATGCTGTTGGCATCGCTCTGCATTGTAAACCAGCCATCCAGGCAGCTGAGCTATTGACCCCCAACAACATCAAGTTAAGTAACATGTTTGAGGAAGATCGTTAAAAGGGGTACATATCTGTCAAGTATTGATAGATTTGCTTGGCTTTCCAGGCTTGGGTTGTTCTTGAAAAGTCTTTTGTGCTTAGCTTGTAGACTTGCTCGCTGAGCTGGTGTGTTTGGTTGCAGACATTTCGTCCCCCTGCGTCATCATCAGTGGGCGCCCGGTGAAGTGTTGGTGTTCTGTCCCACTGGTTATTTATATGCCTCGGTTTGCTGGGGTGGTTGGTAATACTTCCGGTTCTGTTTTTCAGTGGTTTGCATATCGTGTCCAGTTCAGTATGTTTGTTGATGGAGTTCCGTTTGGAATGCCAAGCCTCCAGGAATTCCCAGTCATGCCATTCTCTGAAACCTTTGTTTCCTGGCTTGCATTGTTTTTAGCTGAGGCATGAATGGGGGTCTTCCTTTGGTTTCAGTTAGCTAACCCCAGTCCCAGATATCTGCCCCTGGGCTGGTATATTTCTGAGTCTGTCCCAGCCAGCCTCTACCTGGCTCAGTTGCAGCCCATGGTTTCTGGAGTCCCAGTGACTTTAATCCAATATAATCTAATTTCCACAACTTCTGCCTTCAGAAGGTTTTTAAGTCCAGGGTATGTCCATAAACTGATGGGGATTTTTGCCCCACCTTACATTCTGGAGTCTACAAAAAAATAAGAATTGATTATTTTAAAACATATGGGTTTGAGAGGGCTTGACAGGGTAGGTGCTGAAAACCTGTTTCCCCTGATCAGAACTAGAATGCATACTCTCAAGGTTTGATAGAAGGAGAACTGTTTCTTCACCCAGAGATCTGTGGATGTTCACTCAATTAGTATATTCAAGGCTGAGATGGAGTTGTGAGAATGGAATCATTAGCAGGAAATTGGGATTAGTGCATCCTGCATCCTTAATTTTATTAAAACGCTGCAGAAACCAGCACATACTTGTCAAAATCAGTGACAAAGTGTTTGTGTTCTTTTAATAAGTACGGAGTATGTGGTACAAAGCATCTGCAGCACTGGGTTGTGAAGGAGATGAGGAATCATTAAGCACTTTCAGTTTGTTAAGGGTTAAATGGGGGCAAGTAGTTTTGGTTAGAAATGTTTTAGTAAAAAGACACAACTGAATGATCACAAATGTACAGAAACAGAGAGGAATGCAGAGATAGCTAACAGCAAACATAAAGGCCTTAGGTACATATAAACAATGGCTACTGAATGTACTGACGGAAATGAATAAACAAACAACAGAATATCTGACCAACATACATTATGAATTGATCAAATGAGTTTTTTTAACACAACCTGGAGTGTATAAAGGATGAAGACATTTGGGTTTCTGCCGAGTTTAGTCTTAATCTGATCAGGTTGCATTTGATTGAATAACCAATCATAACTTCTAGCTGAGACTCCTCATAGATTGTCAAGTTGAACAACAAGTTCCCTATCACTAGGTTAATTGTTTTACCTGACTAGCTGCCATAATTCAATCTTTGTTTGCTTGTAATATCAATCCTTGAATTTAAGTGCTAAATTCTTGATCTTCAACTTTTGCGTAACTGGAAAGATCTCAGAAGTGAAAGAACTGTTTTTGCTAAATAAGTTTTGGGGTGTGACATTTAGGGGATGAGGAAAGGCTGAAAATAGAGTCTACAAAGTCACATAGCACAGAAACAGACTCTTCGGTCCAAGCAGCCCATGCCGAACATAATCCCAAACTAAACTCGTCCCACCTACCTGCTCCTGGCACATATCCCTCCAAACCTTTCCTATTGATGTACCTATCCAAATGTCTTTTAAACGTTGTACACATTGTAATTGTACACGCACTCAACACTTCCTCAGGAAGTTCATTCCACAAGCAAACCTCCCTCTGTGTAAAAGATTTGCCTCTCGTGTCTTATAAATTTCTCTCCTCTCACCTTAAAAATATGCTCCCAGTCTTCGGTACATTCTCTTCCTCATTTACAATTTCTGTACCACTTCTAAAATAATTGCTTTTCTAAATGAGTGCAGTGTTGAATGTTTGCAACAGTTGCATCTTAATCACATTCGGAAACTTTATTTTTAATTGAATTTGTAAAACATTTTTCTTGTTGTTTCCCAAAGGCAATGCAGTACATTGTGCAATTACTGAGTTATAATTGACAGTTGTCATTTAAACTCAAAAGCAAAACCTCCATTAATAAAATAGCAATTTCCCAAACACTAACCTGTAAACATACATGGCTTTTAAGTTGTGGTAGGATATATAGTCACATTGTATGAAGTACAGTAAATTTCAACAATAGATTTAGTTCTTTTGTTAAATAATCTCTTACTTGTCATTGTAATCTCCCACTACAACATCATTGCAGCAATAGGATGGATTGATCTGTTATCAGGTGACCTTCAGTCATGTGCAGAAAGTAGCCATGACTGTCTGTTTCTTTTTCCAGAAGGAAGCCTTGATTTGGCTGCTTTTCTGAATCCCACAAAGGAACAAAATCTCAATATGTGTCCTAAGTAATGTTACCTCGAATTTCCCTACACTGTGCATGGCCCGTTTGTTGCACTCTGTGGTTCTTTTCAGAATTCTGTTAGGCTTGCATGCATATATGTTCCAGAGAGATGGAGGCGCTACTTGAGTGTGACTTATTGGACTCCTGTGTGCTAAGTTCTGCATTCTTTGCAGCAACACAGTCTATAGAGAACATTGGCTGTGAGTGCAAACCTTTACGTTAAACAATCAAAAGAGGGCAAAGCTATACATTTGTGGCCTCTGCAAGCAAAAAAGGCTGTAATCTTTACATTTATTGCTAATATCGAGTCACCATAATACCAAATAAATTTTATTTTGATATTTTTCCAGATTGTTTTGTTTCTAAAATGTACCTTAACATTTTTGCTTCCATCAACTTCCATCTCTTCATTCACCCCTTTCTTTGTTAATGTCATATCTATGCATAGAGAATACTGAGTTTCCCACAAAATTTGCTAAAACAACGACACTGCTACTAATCATTCAGGAAATTGCAGCTCCCCTGTTTTTCTTTTAAATCTCTGACCAGTGATGGCAATGTAGAGTAGATTGTGCGCAAAATACAATATGCTATTGTGCACTGATTTAAAATTGAATATTTGCCTCAGTGTTTAATTTAATTTTGACCCTGTTAAGTCAATGGCCAAAGGATTCCTGTAACCTGAACTACAAGCAATGGTTTGGAAAATAAAATGATAGATGAGGCAGAATTAATATATCAGAATAACCTTGTGAAAGGTTAATTACTGTCCTGTGGAAAAAAAAACCTGTTTATTATAGAGTATCCCTGAAGTGTTATTTTATTACTTATAGTTATTTTTCATCTGACACTAAGCAAAAAGCTGAACTGCATTTTAATGATCAATTTATTCAAGCAGATGATTGCTTCTTCAGGTCAGGGTCTTTTTCATGCCACCTACTTCCAGTTCTTAATACGTATATTGGAACAACCTGAAGCATCAACAACAGCTTGGAAATAATTCCTTAATGTATAAATTATATAGTCTATAAATGTAGAACAGGTTTGAAAAATGTTTGTCTTGACAAGTATTCAAGATCACTTGAGGAACGGGCTCAATGTTTTCATAGAACAAGACAAAACCTGTTTTTCTATCAATAATTGTCAATTTCACTGTAAAATGAGAAGAGATCTATTTTATGCCAGTTTGCAGTGTCCCTGTGGAGTAGTTTCTGTGTGGTCCATTCTATGAAACGTAATGCCACCAAAAGAATAAAGTCACTGTATAGATTGCTTATTCAATCCTTCATATTACTGATGTCTAGTTGTTAGTTATTTGGGAACAAGTGACATAACAATGTCAAAGGTTTCACATTTGCAACTCTGCACTGTAGACCATAAATGAGTTCACTGCTGATCAATACATGCAGCAAATGCTGACAGAGCATATTGTCACAGCTATCTAAGAAAGCTATGGAGTATATGGAGCCCACTGTTTCTCTTTGGAGACACGATCACAATTAAGGAATCCAAATATGATAAACAATATTTGGTCTGCATAACTGTGTGTTCCTCATTCACAAATGATTACTACTGTACAACATATTTTAAAATTCATTCGTGGGACTTGGGCATCACTGATGAGACCAGCATTTATTTCCCATCCCTATTTGCCTAGAAGGCAGTTAAGAGAGATTCACATCACTGTGCCTTTGGAGTCATATGTAGGCCAGACGGGGTAAGGATGACAGATTACCTTCACTGAAAGACATGAGTGAAGCAAATTTGTTTTTAATTGAATTCAAATTTCCACCATCTGCTGTAAAGAGATGTAAGTCCATTTGCCCAGATCTTTAGCTTGGATTTCTGGATTACTAGTTGAGCGACATCACCACAAGGACAACAACTCCTGTATTCATATAGAATTCATAATTTTCAACTCATATTCTTCTTGATCCTCAATCTGAGACAATCCATGTTCTTGAAAAGATGAAGGAAAGTGGAGTAGCACACCTTCTCAAATGTCAAGTTCAAAGTTATTTAAACAGGATAGAGGTGAGTACAATTTCAACGTTTAAAAAACGTTTGGATATGTTCATGGATAGGAACGGTAGAGAGAGATATAGGTCAAAATGAGGGCAAATGGGACTAGTTCAGCTTAGGAAACAGGGTCAGTATGGATAATTTGGGCCGAAGGTTCTGTTTCTGTGCTGTATGACTCTATGATTTTAATCCTATATGTTTCAATGCGATCGCCTCTCATTCTCGTAATACATTCCATCCATATCAGGGAATTACCCTAGTGAACTTGCTCTGAACTGCCTCCAATGAAATGATAGCTTTCCTTAAATAAGGGGATCAAAACTGCACACAGTACTTTAGATGTGGTCTCACCAGCACTGTGCACAGTTGCAGCAGGACTTCCTTCCTGTTATACTCCAACCCCCTTGAAATAAGTGTAGATAGGTAGAAAGACTTAAAGAGGGTAATGTTTGGGCAGAGATATAAAGTACAGTTGAGTAAATCACAAGAGCGAACCCTAGGATGTGTCACAATCTTCCAAAACAACAGGAATATGTTTTTAAATCTCTTTCTGCTTATTCTTGATTCTGCTATTGAAGATTGTCCAGCTTTCCTCACAATTACCAATTATCACTGCTACGCAAGAGACATGTCACTGCGTACATGTTTATCAGATAGCAAGGGTGCTCTAATAAAATAAGGATCCGCAGGGATTGAAATCAGGGGTGGAAGGACATCTAACAGCTTTCTGTCTAGAAAGGAAGATTCCTGTATCTCTCCATTATATGGTAATTTTTACACATTTATTTATGTAACATATTTGATACTCTATACCTAGACTTTCACTATAGGTTCTGTGCAAATCCAATGCAATCCGTATATTTTCTTCATATAGACTTGTTGTGTACAAAATAATCATTAGTCGTTAGCTGCTCCAAGCCCTGCAGGAGACTGGCATGTGACCAACTTGAAGTGCTATGTTGGCATTTGGGAGAAAGTTCCTGGCAGCATGTTGGCAACAGATCCAATGACTGCCACAGCTGACATTTTCAGATGCCCCAGATGCCAATATCCATTGGATAAACATGCCAAAATAAGTGGCAATCAATGCCAATAAGCAGCTGTATTCTTCCTGTGGCAAGAAATTGTCGCACTCTCCAAGGGTGATAACAGAACAAAACAAGCCAATCTATCACTAAAACCAACAAAAATAAATTAAATTAACTTGTTAAAATGTGTTCTTTTTCTCGGTTCTGGCTTTCCCACCTTCAAGCAGCTTGCACACACTTTCTTTCCCTTTTCTTCACAACTCAATTACTTCTGTCCAGTACTTGTTATCTATTTTTCCCACTGCATTTTCTGCTGAAAATATGAATTCTTACTATGACATTTTCTTTACTTGTTCCTTGATCCATTCTTACTAGGAACACATGTACGTACTCTTGCCCAAGAAACTACAGCATCAATGTCACTTCCATGGTTTTTTTTATTGCTATATACCACAAGAGAGCCAAGACATCAGGGTCCTGGCACAACAAGAATAGTTTACAAATTACAGTATCAATGAGGCACGTAGTTATAATTTTGTTTGTACATTTTACTTGTGATGATAATGCTGTATGACTCCAGGGCTTGTCTGGCATTTTCAATGTATGTATCAGGCATTGAGGTAGATGATCAGCCATGATCAGAATGGTGGAACAGGTCCAAGGAGCTGAATGGTCTACTCCTGCTCTTATTATCCTATCAATAATTCACTAGAGGTATTGAAGGTTACTGAGGCCGAAATAATATGATGCATGGTATCGATCTTTGCAATTAATGCAATTAATATTTATGCAAGCAATATTTTGAATAGTTACAACTTGGCATAATGACTAATTGAGCCATTGTGTAGGTCCATATCATCAGTCCAGTCAACCTTGAAGTTCTGCATCATAAATGAATAATAAGCTTTCATCTTACATGACTACTGGCATCTGGCTATAGAAATACAGTGAAAAAATAGAGTGATTAGAAATATTAGCCTTGGTATTCCTCTGACTGGATAGTTACTCATACCATGCAGACTGGAGCTGCTTGCTGGGTTCATAGAAATCCTAGACATGGAGCTGACTCCAGGAAATTAAAGACTTGAATGGGCAGTTGCCCTGTATCCAGAACCCACACAGGCTCTACCTCAGTCAAGTTAATAGTTACTCAGGAAATGTTAGGTACTTAAAAGCCTAGTCTAACTCTTGGGTAGCTTTTAAGCCAACCCTTTGATTCATCGGCACCAATTCCAAACTATGCTTCTCCTGACCCTTTACACATCTCCTGAGAACCACCACTTAACCCCAATCCAGAAGACCCCAAGCCATCACATTTCCCCTAACTGCTGCCAGCCTGACAGACACCATCACTCCCACTTCCCCAACTCACCCATGTCCCACTGTTGGACTTGACACATTCACCTCCACACAATCGACACTGAGCACTCCATTGCTTATTTGGCACCTTACTGTCACCCTGACAGCCCACTGGCCCCACACCTTATCCACCTGCCACCCTACCCATCTGGTATCCTACCCACCTGGCACCCTAACACCTTAACAATTGCCACCCGAACTGCGCGCACATATATATTCCCATATGCTTGCCCTTTCACAGTAGCTGTCAATGTTGCTGGCAAAGTTGTGAGCACTTAAATCACAGAATACAGTACACTGACTGCAGCAAAAGGGGCAAGGTTTAACTACCCCTGATTGTCCTGCACTATGTGTCGAATGTGTGACTTTATTTATGTTCCTCATTCCTGAAGGAGCTGAGATTGAAATTCCCAAGAAATGTAGAGGCCATTACGAACAGATATGAATTGGAGTGGCTTAGCTGTCTGAATGTGTTTTCTGCTCCCCAGAATATCTGAGCTGATGGCTACCCTGTGATTGTACAAGCAAAAACGAGGGTGAAGAAAGGGAATAGCCGTTTGATCTATTAACGCATATCACTCTCAAACCCTCACACCCGACTGTGTGAGGGTGCGTTTAATTTCATGCTTCTCCCTGCCATTCCATCTTACAGATCATTAACAGGAATCATGATCTAACTAATTTCTTTTAGTCTACAGAGGCTAAAGGTAATCAGGAACTCTGTTGAATATGGAAGAAGTTCAGCTTTTTTTAATCCACATGGCGTCATTTTAGATGTTAGGAATCTTGGGACTGGGGCATTGTTGATCATCTGGTGAAAAATGCTTACCAGATCTGCCTTATGTATCCACTCCACCATACTGTATACTTACAAGAAACTGCCACTCTTACCCAAACCTGGTCTCTGAGGCAAAACTGCAAGTACAGACAAGAGGGCAAGTCCTTTAAAAGACCTGTTTTTCTGCAGCAAGTTGCCATTTATAATTATCCTTCGTGACAATGGTCTTCCCATATTAAGACCCAGGAAGATGCCACAATACAGCTCCAACTTGCCCAAGGATCAAAACGTCACAGTTTCCTGTCAGCAATATGCCAATGAACTGACCCTGGAACTGGCATTGACACTGGGTCACGATATTGGAAGTTCCACAGTCAATGCTAGTTACAACTAAGAACCAGTGTCCCCAGCCTCTTGTTTTCATTTATTATTAAACACCATAATATAAATCAAGCGGAAACACAACAAAATATCACAGGCACACGAGGGTGTAGTGTGGGAAGTGCACATACATCTCTTTGTCTTTTACTTCTTCCTATTCTTACTCAAGCATCAAGCCTAGATTTGGTCAAGTCATTTTCATGACTGAGACAGTGAAAATCAGTTGTGAATCACAAATTATCAATTAGAAGGGATAATAGGAAGTAATACGTGGTTAACAGAGTCAAATTGTGAAGAGAGGTCACCTGGAATCAATGTGTATTCCTTGAAGATAAAAGGCTATGGATTGATGATTGATAGAATGGATAGAAAAAAATGAATTCCTCCAGCGAAATAGTCCAGAATGGGGTGGGAGAGTGAGCAGATAGAGGAGATGAATGCTGTAGGACTGAGTCTGAAATCAGAGCTATCCATTCAGAGTGTTGTCAGGAAGCACTACTTCACACAAAAGGCAGAATTAATAAGCTATAAAGTTATAAAGGAAGACTCAACAGTCTGGGACATTTTTCACTGGAGTGGAAGAGGTTGGGAGATGACCTTATAGAGGTTTATAACATCATGAAGGGTATAGATAGGGTTAATGGCAGATACATTTTCCCTAAGATGGCGGATTTCAAAACTAGGGGACATATTTTTAAGGTGAGACAGAGAGATTTTAAAAAGACATGGTGGCAACTTTTTTTACACAGGGGGTTGTTTACTTGTGGAATGAACTTCCTGAAGAGGTGAAGGTACAATGTTTAAAAGACAGTTGGATAATTACATGAATAGGAAATGTTTGGAGGGATATGGGCCAGGAGCAGGCAGGTGAGACTAGTTTAGTTTGCGATTATGGTCAGCATGGACTGATTGGACTGAAGGGTCTGTTTCCATGCTGAATGACTCTTTGAGAAATCTGGAACTCCCTCCCACAGGGCTGGGGGAATTGGAAATGTCAAAGGTGAGATTAGTTTCGATGTTAAGTATTTTAAGGGTTATAGATCCACGTTGGGGTGGCAAGAAGCAGTGGTTGATGGAGGTAGGATGTAGATCATTCACAACTCAATTGAGACAGGTTTGAGTGGCTGAATGATCCATTTCTGTTCTTGTGGATCTGTTTCAAATCAAGTTTAGAATTCTCTCAAGATTCACAAAACAAACAGAAAACATTTCTGGTTCCCCTGGTTCCAAAGATTTGTCATTAACTGTTGTCACAAAATGTACTGAGAGTGCACTATTTTCATATACATCCATTCATGAACATTGTCCACATTTCCACAATTTACTTTGAAATCTCATCTTGTCATCTTGCTGCAAATCAGATTATCAGCTTTGTGCAAGACTTGGAACTTTCATTCAGTGATCATCTGTTAGTCCTCTACATATCTAGCCACACGAAAGTGGTCAATGATCTCTTAGAAACATAGACATACATATTGATAAAAGCAGCAAGAGTAGGAATTCGGCCCTTCATACCTGCTCCGGCATTGAATATGCTCACGACTGATCATCCAACATAATATCTTGGTCCCGCTTTTTCCCCGTGCCCTTGGTTCCTTTCGCCCTAAGAACCATATCTAACTCATTTTGAAAACATTTAATGTTTTGACTTCAACAGCCTTCTGTGTCAAAGAACTCTATGGGTGAAGAAATGTCTCCTCACCTCAGTCCCAAATGGTCTACTGTATATCTTTAAACTGTGACCCTTGGTTCTAGGGTCCTCCAGGAACATCCTTCCTACATTTACACTGTCTAGTCTTGTTAAAATTTAATAGGTTCCTATGAGGTTCCCCTCTCATTCTTCTTAACTCCAATGAGGTGAAGTGGTGAAGCCGCATTTGGAGTATTGTGTTCAGTTTTTGTCACCTTGCTATAGGAAGGATGTTATTAAATTGGAAAGAATGCAGAAGAAATTTACAAGAATGTTGCCAGGCCTGAAGGGACTGAATTATTAGGAGAGGTTGGACAAGCTAGGACTTTGTTCTTTAGAGCATAGAAGACTGAGGGGGGGAGTTTAATAGTAATGTATAAGAACATGAGAGGCATGGATAGGGTGAATGCAGTCAGTAATTTTCCCAGGGTTGGGGAAAAGAGGACTAGAGGGCATCAGTTTAAGCTAAGAGGAGAAAGAATACATGGGAACCTGAGGGGCAACTTTTTTACACAGAGGATGGTACACATATGGAATGAGCTGCCAGCGGAAGTGTTTGAGGCGGGTACATTAACAACATTTAAAAGACATTTGGACAAATGCATGGATAGGAAAGGTTTAGAAGGGCCATGTGCAGGGAAATGGGGTTAGTGTGAATGGACCCATTTGAGCCAAGGGGCCTGTCTCCTTGCTGTAGGACTCTATGAATATGATTATAACAGATTCAATCTTTCTTCATATACCAGTCCTGTCATCTCAGGAATCAGTCTTGTAAACTTTTGTTGTACTTTTTCCAAAGTCAGCACATCCCTCCTTAAATGAGGAGACCAAAACTGCATATAATACTCCAGGTGTGGTCTCACTAAGGCCCTATACAATTGTAGCAAGCTTGTATTGATGTTTGGGAAAGACCTTTTCAAGTTCTCTCTGAAGAGCAGTCAAAATAGGCTGCAGAAATTTTGAAAGCATGAAAGGCATGCTTTGAACCCCAAATAAAGAAAATTTATGAATAGTACGTGTTCAACATTAGAACTCAAAGTGAAAAGGAACCAATTGATGAAGATATGACTGCAGTAAAACAGCTCACAGAAACCTGTGAATTCAAGCAGCTGAAAGACAATCTAGTCGAGAACAGCAGTACCTTAGTGATAAGAGATTCTACTATGAAAGCGTGACTGCTAAGTGAAGAGAATCCACTTTTTGAAGAAGTTATAAATAGCTACTGTTAAATATATATATATAGGTGAGCATGTCCATAATGTGAAGAAACAGCTCAAACCTGTGAATTAATTTGAATCATAAAATCCCAACAGTTTGGAACAAACCATTCAGCCCATCAAGTCCACACCGCCCCACTGCAGAGTATCACACCCAGAGCCACTTTCCCTACCCTATACCCTTTAACCCTGCATTTCCCATGGCTACTCCACCTAAACTACACATCCCTGGACACTATGGGCAATTTAGCACAGCCAATCCACCTAACCTGCACATCTTTGGACTGTGGGAGGAAACCAGAGCACCTAGAGGAAACCTGCACAGACATGGGGAGAATGCACAAACTCCACACAGACAGTCACCTGAAGCTGGAATTGAAGTCAAGCCCCTGGCACTGTGAGGCAACAGCGCCAACCACTGAGACACTGAGCCGCCCCAATAAATCTTCCAAGCAGGTCTGATTAGTAGTTCAGACTTATCCACTATTCTGCAAAACAGCCGAGACCTTTCAAATACAATAACTTGGTGAAAAGTAACAATTATCCACAGAAGGGCCAACAGAAAGATGAAGGAGGCTATCACATAAAACAAAAGGAGGCAGATCCAGTGTGGGGAAGAAGTATTTTAGCTACAAGAAGCTAAATCACTTTGCATGTGAGTGTTTAACTAGGAAGCAGGTAAACAAGTCTGTTTAGACAGTGGAAATAATTGCCACAGAAAAGTCAGATAAAAATTCAGATGGAACATTTAACATCTTACAGCGGCTTGGAATGTCAAGGCTAAAGGAGAAAAATGCTTCGTAATTATTGTGATGAAAACAGCAGAATAAGTGTATCAAATTAATATGAAATTCTAGATAGATACCGATCCTTCCTGCAGCATTTTGAGTTTTGCAGCTCTGTGTAAAGTTACAAAAGATTGTGATCAGAAAGCAATGTCCACAAAAAGAAAGTGACAGAAAGATGCTCATCCCAAGATGGCAAATTAGTCTGAAAACCCAATGTAATCGTAAGATTGAAGGACTGGAATTCTAAGTATTAGACAAGATTCTAAAGCTACTCCCTCATCAGAAAAAAGTCAAAAGCTCAGATGAGTAACACAAACCATGGCAGAAAGATTTATAATGTTTCAGAAGTCATACTGGCTGATGAACAGAAAAACCAACAGAGTGAGGCAGAAACCACGTGAAAGAGGCACCTAAGTTAAACGCATAAATTACCAAGAGTCAGATAAAATGATTTTGTCATCAATTTAGAGAGCACATGAGTCCAACCAACAAACGTTGGAGAAAGAGGTGACAATATGCTTATCCACTATCATAAGACATAAACAGCTTAAAGAGTATGAAAAACAGTGGGATTCACTAGAATAATAAACAGTTGTTATTGCATGAGAAACTGTGTCTGTATAGGGGGTGATTTGGGTAATTCAGAGTTACAAATAGTGTTTGTAAATTTGTTTTTTTTTGAAGGAGGATATTTAGATTGAAATGCAATCATGTACAAATAACCTTCCTGGTTTGCTGTAATCATGTGACCACTACCGTGAGGCACACGTACTGCA
Source organism: Rhincodon typus (assembly GCF_021869965.1). Classification (NCBI taxonomy): domain Eukaryota; kingdom Metazoa; phylum Chordata; class Chondrichthyes; order Orectolobiformes; family Rhincodontidae; genus Rhincodon; species Rhincodon typus. Next base: position 9,722,451 of record NC_063359.1, on the reverse strand, counting down.
TATCTTTCAATAAAGTGCACACAATGTTGTGAACACAGAACAATGAGCATTCAGGTACGTGAATGAGTGTAGAAGGGGTTCCCAATCACTCTGGTCAGGAAGACTTAAAGTTTCTGAGCACTTAATTCCAAAACTTTAACCTAATGTGAGAATTTGAATTTTGGTGTCTGGTCCAATCATCTTTCTCTTCCACCTTTCTAAATTCTTTGGGGGCTCCAGTCCAATGAAACCCTATCTGGGATTTTTATCACAAAGTATTCACCATTACTTTGAGGAGAGAAAGCATGTTAAAAATTTGTGAAACTTATGAACTGAAAAGAAGTTTGTATTCTGCATTATGTTTAGCTCACACTTTTATCAGCAAAATTAAGGTTTTTCAACACAGAAGCAGGGATGTCTTTAAGTATGAGGACACTCAGAGGCATTCATTTAAACAGCTTTCTGTTTGTGAGTTTTTGACTGAGCTGTAATGATGTTCTACGTTTTTGTTAAGGTGAAGGGTTGACATTTATACAGCACCATTCAGGTCCACAACACAACTCAATGTCTGTTACAGATGTGAAGTCATGTTTGTAATGTAAGTGAACATTGATACAATGGAGGAATGATCAGGAAACTGTGCACATGTGCAAAAAGTGCCAGGACAATTGCAGCAGTGAAAATGATAGGCAGATAATAGTCACTTTAAGTTAACTACTGATTTATGTATGTAAACTACTTCAAATGATGAAGCATCTGTTTGTGAGGTAATTATCCTACATCTTCAATTGACAGCACATCACAGCCACATCATTATGTAATCTTGTATTGTCCTCTGTGTTATCCATATTACATGATGATAGAATCCCTACAGTGAGGAAACGGGTCATTCAGCCCAACATGTCCACACTAACCCTCCAAACAGCATCCCACCCAGATTCACCCCCTACCCTATCTCTGTAACCCTGCATTTCCCAGGGCTAATCCACCTAACCTACACATCCCTGGACACCATGGGCAATTTAGCATGACCAATCCACTGAACCCGCACACTTTTGGACTGTGGGAGGAAACCGGAGCACCCGGAGGATACCCACACAGACACAGGGAGAATGTGCAAACTCCACACAGACAGTTCGCCGAGGCTGGAATTGAACCTGGGTCCCTGTCTTTGTGAGGCAGCTGTGCTAACCACTGAGTCACCATGCAATAGTTCGGCATTTTATCCACATTTATTAAAAACTGCTCATGACACAGTGAGGCTAAAACTAACTTTGATTGCACTGAGTTCTTTAACATGTATAACTGGACATAATATTAAATTGTTCCATTCAGATTCTTTGGTTGTTTTTTTAAGTTTTGAGTTTCCAGCAGAAATATTCAACCGAAACTGATTTCCAGTTGACCATAACATCTGTAGAGCTCATGCTTGTATGATGAATGTGTTATTGGATGACTATGGGCATTTGGAAACATCATGAACTCATTTTTCATACAGAATTAAAGCAGATCAGTCCTACTTTAGTTGCCATAATTTAAAGTGTGGACTTTGATTCCCACAACACTTACTGAAAGAAAATTATTTAACTTTCAATTTTCATATTAAGAACATAAACCAGTTGTCAGTTTTTTTGTTGTCCTGTTCATGGTATTGTGACAAATATAGCAATATAAGTGCAAATCTTTACAGAAGTACATTAATGTTAAAAGACTGGGTTTAATTGCCCAAATCAATATTTAGAAGATTCAAGCCCGGTAATAAATCCTTTACATCATTTCACTATTCACATTCCACAATTAATTTATCCTAAACAATCAAACAGTTAATAAACATAGCATGACATGTCTTTACAACAATGTTCTTTGAACAATATTTGGGACAAGAATCATAATCATTCGGTATTATGGTTTTTGAAATATTTTCTTATTTTTGCCGATGTAAAGAATGGAAACGCTTAGACACGAATTCCTGCATGGATTGAGAGTGGAAATGATACCAGAAGTCCAAATCTTAAAGTCCAATTTCTGAACCCAGCACCTACAAGTTAATAGGGTGAGGGGTGGGGGATTAACGCAATTTGCAGTCTGCAAATCCATAGTATGAGGGGGCAGCTGCACATATTAAACAAAATACCACTGCTTTCAGTCAAATCTGATATTCATTTGTGAAATGCCTAAAACAGAACCTGTGTACTCTAGACAACAAGATGCAGGGCT
>NC_063359.1:9691969-9719855 GCF_021869965.1 Rhincodon typus | reverse complement strand
ACTATACATCCTCACACCCCACTTCCCGTAAAGACTCCATCCCATTCCCTCAGTTCCTCCGTCTCTGTCGTATATGTTCAGATGAGGCCAACTTCAACGAGGGAGCCTTCTAAATGTCCACCTTCTTTCTCAACTGAGGATTCCCAAGCACCATTGTCGACAGGGCCCTCAACCAGGTCCGACCCATCTCCCGCAATTCCCTCGCCCCTTCTCTTCCCTTCCGCAACAGCGATAGGGTTCCCCTTGTCCTTACCTACCATCCCACTAAGCATCCACATCCAGTAGATCATCAGATGGCATTTCTGCCACATTCAGCAAGATGCCATCACCAGACACATGTTCCCCTCCCCTCCCTTGTCCGCCTTCAGCAGGGACCGTTACCTCCAGGACACCCTGGTCGAAACTTCCTTCACCCCCAACACCTCCCCACAGCCTTATGGCACATTCCCCTGGAACCGGCAAAGGTGCAACACCTGCCCATTTACCTCCTCCCTCCCCAATATCCAAGGGCCAAAACATACCTTCCAGGTGAAGCAACAAGCAACTGAGGCAGAATATAGTCTACTGCATTCACTGCTCACAATGTGGTCTCCTCTACATTGGGGAAACAAAGCTTAGGCTGGGTGACAGTTTCACAGAACATCTACGTTCTGTTCGCAAACAAGACCCTGAACTACCTGTTGCCTGTTACTTTAATGCACCACCCTGCTCCCTGGCCAACATCTCTGTCTCTGGCTTGCTGCAGTGTCCCAGCGAAGGTCAACACAAGCTGGAAGAACAACACCTCATTTTCCGCTTGGGGACCCTGCAGCCCTCCGGACTCAATATCGAGTTCAATAATTTTACGGCCTAAACTCTCCCATGTCCCAGCCCCCTACCCCACACACCAGGCCTTGTTACCACATAACCTGCCATTACACACTACCTGTTATTAGTGACTAATAGTCCCCATTAACAACCATTCATCCTCCCAGCCTGATCGTTATCAACTCTTTGTCTGTCCAACTGCTCTTCTCTCTCTTTGGGCTCTATCCTATCATTTACTGCCCACCCCATCCCCTTCCCGCTTTTTTTCTGTGTATAGACTGTCGTTGCACAGCCACCATCAGTTCTGAGGAAGGATCAGCGCAAACTCTGTTTTTCCCTTCACAGATGCTGGCAGACCTGCTGAGCTTTTCCAGCAACTTTGTTTTCGTTCCTGATTTACAGCATCTGCAGTTCTTTCATTTTTTTTTCATAGGGTTTATTTGATGGAGTGATGGGAATGGAGGAGTGAGCGGAAGAACTTTTGTTTTGTTTTATTCTTTTTCTTCCCAGCTTTAACAAAGTGCTGGAGCTCAGAGATAGACACCTTCCACAACCTATTGCCATACATGGCACTCCTACTGTCTACGGTCAGCGTCATTCAGTCTAGGGTCAGGGCCAATGTTGAATGTTGCCTTTCATCTCACCCAGTTTAACAGACATATATTTGATCAATGCACTGTTGACTGCATAAGGTTTGCAGGGTTGGACATTATCCAAATGAATACTCCACCATAAATTAAAATGTAGTACACTTTTACTCCTGAAGTTTTGGAGAAATGGAAAACAACGCTCTTTATTGCACACCTAACAGAACCAGGTCCATCAACAGAAATAATCTGGTTTACAAAAATGCAAGATTTGTTATGTTACTATCTGGCAAACCCTTAAAGCACAGATTACAAAATGCTCGATAAAAATGATTTCTTGTTCTCCCAAATGATGACATTCCTAAAAAAGATTTTTTATTTTTATTTATTAACCTGATATCAAGATAGCTCAGCTATTGAAATGAAAAACTAATAAAATGCCACTGAATGCTCCTTTCTGTAAATTTCACAGGCCCTGTCATATCTTGCTGTTCATCTTCATAGAAGAATCATAAAATCCCTACAGAAAGAGGTTATTCAGCCTATCAAGTCTATACTGGGGAGCATTTAATCCAGACTCACCCCATCTCCCTAACCCCACATTTCCCATGGCCAATCCACTTGACCTGCACATCGCTTCACTGTGGGAGGAAACCGGACCACCCAGCAGAAGTAGGGAAACCATGCAAACTCCACACAATCAGTTACCTGAGGTTGGAATTGAATCCAGATCCTTGGTGCTGTGAGGCATCACAGCTAGCCACCGAACCACTATGCTGCCTAATTCACCATCCTTTCATCTTTGCATGGAAAACATGTGAACTCTGCTGAAGATACCAGCAACTACTTTTAATTGTTCCTGACAAGTGAGTGGCCTGGCATTGACTTATTTCTTGTATATCCAGACCCCTAATCTGGGAGGGTGATGTCCGGTAATTGTTTCTCACAAAGCTGTATCATTTAGGAGGGCTTTCATTGTCAATTATTGATCCACAACCATAGCTATTGAAATGTTATATCCTACATTATAATTACATTCCTGAAACCCCTTGGTTAAAAGAGTTATATTAATATGATTTACTTGCACAGAATTATTTAGAATCTAAAGCACTGAAACGGATCATTTGGTCCAACTGATCCATGCCAATTTTAGTGGTTCACATTAGCCTTCTCCCATTTCTTATTATCCAACCATGTCAGATCACCTTTCTGTGCCTTTCTCTCACTTATATATAGCTGACTTTCCAGTAAAGGTGCCTGTGTTACTCACCACAGTGACTCATTATGATCACAAGATTTATCTTCCTACCACTGTCTGCGTAAAAAGGTTTTTCCTGAATCCCACATTGGAGTTATTGATGACTATCTTATGTTTATAGATACTAATTTTGTTAATTTATACAATTAGAAATGGCTTTTTTATGTCTTCTTTGTCAATCTCCTTTTCAAACCCTCAATATTGCAATTCTAGATTTTGGATATAATATCCTTTGTCACGTGTACTGAAGTACAGAAGAACAGGAGTGCAGTAAAAAGTTTTACAATGTCACCTCTTATGGAGCCATCTTAGGTACAAGTGCCTTGGTACAAATCTTAGATGCAAAAACTGGAATAAAAAAGATAAGTAGTTGCATTACTTTATAGTGTTTAAAGAATAAGTTAGAGATAAGACATAATTAAAGGATTGACATTACACTCAGATAAACAAATTACGAATAAACATTACATTGCAGTAGCTGAGTGCAGGGGCTTCCATATGTGGTCTGACAACCTGCACCAGACCCCAGTCCAACAACCATCCCCACTCCACTCCAAGCCTCCAATGCATTCCACACTGGCTCTCAACTGCTCCAAGGTAAGTTTCCTCCGGGACTCGCTTCCCCGCACCAATCTCCACCCAGGACTCACTCCCTGTGCCAGCCGCTGCTCCAGGACTGCTTCCCCAGGCCGACCGCAGTTTCAAGTCCTTTGAGATTTTCCTGATAAATGGGTCTTTCAATTCCAGCATCATCTATGTAAATATTTTTCACACTCACTATGGTGCCTCAATGGCTGCTTTATAATAAGGAGATATGTACACACGTTCTGCCCAGGGTGGAATACAAGTTTAACTCTGTAACAGCTGCAAGAATTTACATCAAAATATATATGAAGAGACTCCTCAATTTCACAGATATTTTGCTTTCAAACAAAGCACTGTTTCTTGTACGGAACCCCCAAAAGGATTAACAAGCAGTATATATTTAAGTAATTAGCAAAATGAATAATGCACTCAAATTGCACTACCTTCATATAACTCCTAAATGTGCATCCGAGCACATGTGCATGCTCTTTCTCGTAAAGCTTAGGTGTTGCCTATGCAGGGATCAAAAAGTTTTGCAACCTAATATCCTCCCTGCCCAGCTATCCAAGTCTACTTTATAAATTTTCAAGGGCCTTTTTTCTTGACTTTCAGAGGCTCTTTTTCCACTCCTATTAATTCCTTTATTAGATGATGCAGTTACTGTGGTAACATTATGTCCTGTGTTTCTGTTAAATGCTTTTAGAATTTTCTTCTTTGGATGTATAAGGTATTACAGATGTATCCTTTAACTTGAAATTTTTGAAATGAGTTGTTATTGTTAATTTTTTAGAAGTATCGAATATTCTGTTACCAAGATGAAAATTCAAACTACCAAGAACAAAACAGCTTATGTAGAATACGTATCAAACCTGCTGTTCCTTTTTAAGATTTATTGGGACTGAATCAGCACTCTCCAGCATTCTTTGGTTTTCCTTTGTTGATTGCAAGCTTCTTTCCATTCAGTTTCTCTGTTTAAAGTGACTGCTATCAAACATGTCAGGGTACTGACTTTCAGAAGCTCAACCAGCCAACAATAGAAATATGTACACATTACTTCTGAAGTACCAAGCTAAGTAATCAGATAACAATTAGTTTAATACACATATACTGACATTTCCTTGATTATTCCAAACTAATTACCACCTTGCATCATCATTTGCACTATTATGAGACATAGATTTGATGGGTTAAATTAAACTTATTAATTTGTGTCTTTTGTAGCCTTATTAAAATGAACCATATCTTTAGGATTTTTTTACTATACATTATAACATGCATGTTGTACTATTGCTGGGAGTTTTAAGGATCCCTTTATATATACAAAATTTCTTTTATTCAGTCATGGGACATGGGCACCTCTGGCTTGTATTTATTGTCCAGCCTTAGTTGCCTTGAGAAGACAGTGTTGACCTGTCTTATTGAACCGCTGCAGTACATGTGTTGTAGGTAGACCCACAATGCCATTAGGAAGGGAATTCCAGGATTTTGACACAGTAATATTGAAGGAACAGCAAAATATTTCTGAGTCAGGATGGTAAGTGACTTGGAGGGGAATGTGCAAGTATGGTGTTGCCATATTCCTGCTGCCCTTGTCCTTCTACATTGGTAGTAGTCACAGATTTTTAAAATGCTGTCTAGGGATCTTTGGTGAATTTATGCAGTGCGTTTTGTGAATGGTACATACTGCTGCTACGCAGCATCAGTGGAGGGACTGAACGTCTGCGGGCTGATGCCAATCAAGCAGGTTGCTTTATCCTGGATGGTATCAATCTTCTTAATGGTTGTTGGAGCTGTACTGTTGTGTAGGAATTTCCAGGATTTTGATTGTGAAGTAACAACGATATACATCCAAGTCTAGATGGTGAGTAGCTTGGAATGGAACTTGCAGGTGATGGTGCTTCAATGTATCTGTTGCCCTTTGCCCTTGTCCTTTTAGATAATAGTAGTCATGTTGTCTTGGTAAATTTCTGCAACGTATCTTGTAGATAGAACACACTGCTACCACTGAGCTTCGGTTGTGAAGGAACTGGATGTTTGTGGGTGCCAATCATGCATCATCTGACTGAGCTTGATATTTCAAAATTAGAAAATCCTTTCATGACACATTTGATATTCAATAAGTCCAAGTTAGTAAATGATGAACAAGGACAGGGTTTTCCAATTGAAAACCTGACAACTAAGTGTGAGTTGAATTAACTCCAAGCATCTTCTCAAATAAACATTAATCTTTCACTGTCACAGCCACATTTCCATTGTAATTAGTCTTTCACTCCACAGCACACACAACACTCTTCCAAAGTGTCCACCTTCCCACTCATTTAACAGCCACGGGAGCAGCTGTTGTTTACTACACAGCACTGCCTGAGACTCATCAGCATATGCATTATCAAGACTCGAGCCCAGTCAACTAATCCCTAGTTTTTGAATCTCACCCAGCACTTGATCATCCCCAACTCCCATTAGGACATGGGCCTGGCCTTGATACGCACTCACAGGGCTGAGTGATATCGCATCTGCGTCTGATCCAATCTTGTCACAACTGGAGAGATCCCTTTTGTCAATATTCCACTACTTCTCTCTGGCTTCACAGAGGATGTTGAGAAGTGATTGATGATGGTGCAGTCAAATATCTCCAGCATGGTGGCAGAGGGAACAGTCTTAAATAATTCCCGCAGCTCCTCCAATCACCGGTTCCCCTTGTTCCTCTAATCACAGATGCTGTGTCTTGAGGAACAGTAAGAGTGGGACAGGGGAAAACTGTATTTGGGGAATCTAGATCAGTCAGCATGAGAGATACTTGGTGACTGAAATGTATTCAGTTGTTAGAGTCAGGGACTGTGGTGTGTGCACGGTATGAGTTGTGTTTTTGGTAATATACAAGGTCTGTTTTCGGTAGGAAGTCAGGGATAAATTTTAGCTCATAGATCATAGAATCCCTACAGTGTGGAAACAAGCCCTTCAGCCCAACAAGTCCACACCGCCCCTCTGAATACTGTATACTGTACAAAAAATGTTGTTTTCCTTTTCAATCTATAAAGGAGTATTCAGAATGAATGGGATTACATTTTTACCTCGTGTTTAAAAACCTTTGAATTTGAGTTATACCTAATATTGTAAGTATTGTATTATTTTTTGATTTCTGTTGTGAACAAAACTATTAATTGTCGAAGCAAAATCTGCCACATTACATACAAATATCTCAGTGAGGAAACACTTAGCTAAAAATAAAAGAAAACAAAATAAGGTCTACCAAACCAGGTTCCAGTCCGGGATCTGACTTCTCCAGTAATAACATCAGCTGGGACCATGACAACACTCTTAATATTTATATGTCTACAGAAGGTGTCTAGATTCCCCTTTATGTTGGTTGTCAGGTTTTTTTTCTCTCATAACTCATCTTTGCTTCTCTCAAATGCTCTATCACCTCCCTTTTGAACCTTTGTATTCCTCATGCTTCTCAATTGTATTTTCTACTTGACACTTGTCAAAAGCATTTTTTTTCTTTTTTATCGCAATTCCTATCTCTTATGTCATTCAGGGAACTCAGGATTTTTTTTTATAATTGTTGTCTTACCTTTCTCTTTCAAGGGAACAATCCTTGACTATGCCTGAAGCATTTTGTCTCTGAAAGCAACCCATCACTCTCTGCAATGTTTCAATCCAGTCAATCCTCCCCAGCTCCATTATTGTTCCAGTGAAATTGGCACTCAGCTAATTGACTTCTCTTACTCTGGATTTCTCACCAGCATCCAAACCTTACAATGCAACGATCACTCTCCTCTGAAGTTGAGGAGATGACACTTAATCTAGTTGATCCATCTCAATTCCAAGAACCAGATCAACAGTGCATTGTTTATTAAAACTGAAATAACTATGGATGCTGTAAATTAGGAACAAAAACAGAAGTTGCTGGAAAAGCTCAGCAGGTCTGGCAGCATCTGTGAAGAAAAAAATCAGAGTTAATGTTTTGGGTCCGGTGACCCGTCCTCAGAACAGTGTGTGTGAGTGCATTGTTTATTGTTGGACTAAGCACATACTGTTGTCGGAAACGTTCCTGGACACAATTAAGGAACACTTGTTCTTTGTTGACCCTTATACAACGAGACTATATTTATATAACCAAAATCTCCCATTATAAGTACTTTATAATATCAGCATCCCTCTGTAATTTCCCCTGCAGAATTGTTCTTCTACTTCTTCCCACCAGTTGGTGATCAATAGACTACACGAAGAAATGTAATTGCAACCATTTTCATAGTATCATAGAATCCCTACAGTGTGGAAAGAGGCCATTCAGCCTTTTGAGTCTGCACTGATCCTCCAAAGAACATCCTACACACACCCAGCTTCCCAAGCTATCCCTGTAACCCCATGTTTACTCTGGCCAATCCACATAACCTACAGATCTTTGGACTGTAGGAGGAAACCAGAGACTTGGGGAGAACATACAAACTGCACACAGACAGCTGGAATCAAACCAAAGTTCGTGGTACTGTGAGGCAGCAGTGCTAACCACTGTGACACTGTGCCACCTGTGTTTTTAATCTTTAGCTAAACTGATTCTGTCTTAAAACCCTCTGAGACATCCTTTTTCTCCAAAATGCAATGCTGCCCTTAACTAATACCACCATTTCTTCTCCCCTCTGTCCTTTTCTATCTTATTTTTAAATATCTTCTACCCAGGAATATTTAAACCCAGTCCTGCCTTTCCCTGACTGTTCTGTCATTATGACACCATCATATTTCTAAATGGTAATCTGCACTTATAATTCTCCAATTTTATAGTCTGTACATTTACAGACATGCACAGTACACTGATGTAGACTTGGGTACTTTTCCCCTGACTCTGACTTCATATTTTAATTCTCTATTGTCTATGCTAATGCTATCTGTCTCTCCACCCTGGTGTTCTTGTCTCATGTTGTCTGTTGGTTCCCACACCACGCCAGGTTAGCTTAAAGCCCTCCTAACAGCATAAGCAAAACACCCTGCAATGAACTCAGTTCCAGCTCTGTTCAGGTGCAACCAGTTTGGCTCAAACAGTGGCCAGATTCCCCAGGACCAATCCTAATGTCCCAGGAATCTAAAGCCCTCCGTCCTTCACTATGTTCCCAGCCGTGCTTTCACCTGCCGTATTGTCTGATACTCACTTGCATGTGGTGCTAGAAGTAATCCAGAAGTTCCTACATTTGTAGGTTTGTTTGCTAAATTTCAAACTAGCTCCCTAAATTCTAGCTGCAGGGCCACATCCCCTTTCTCCGTGAGCCATTGATATCAATTTGGACCGTAACCTTTGGCTGATCACATTCCCCCTGAAGAATGTCCTGCAGCTGTTCCATGACATCTTCGTCCCTGGCACTAGGAATGCAATATACCATCCTGCTGTCACATCTGTAGCCATAGAAATACCTTTCTCATCCTCCGACTAATCAATCACCTATAAGTATGGGTCTTACTTTCTTTTTCCTTCTCCCCAACCCCTGTAAAGCCAAGCCGCTCATGGTGACACAAACATGGCTCAGACTGTATTCCTTTAAGGATCTAACATTTTCTTCGGCTTTTGAAATGGAAAGAGAATGATTTGAGAGTGCAGATCCAAGAACTCCTGTACCACCTGCCTGTTTCTCTTGCATTGCCTTACGGTCACCCATTCCCCTTCTACCTCAGGGCCCTGGAGCTGTAGGTGATCGCTTCTCTGAACATGGTGTCCACTTAACTCTCACCTTCTCAGAAGGTGCCACAGTGACACCAGCTACTGTTTGTGTTCAGAAACCCAGAGCTCAAGTTTCTGCAGCTCGTAGCAATTCCTGCATATATGATTATCTCAGGCACTTGTAGGATTATATTGCTTTTTATATTATTAAAAAGGCACAGATTTCACTTAAGCAAACTGGGATCTTAACTTTAATTCTCTTACATTAACCTTACACTGCTTTGATTTAATTGCATTGCTTTATCATAATGGTCTTGACCTGCCTTATTTCTGGTGTTGCTCAATTTAATTCAAGTATAGCTATTTCTTTAAAAATAATACACTTTTACAGCAAATTAATGATAGACCTAAAAGCTCTTTATTATGAACCAATGAACTGACTGAGAAAGAGTAGAAGATAAAGCAAATTTCACAAAATTCCCCCACTCCATTGCGTAAACATAGTAGCAGAGACTTGAGTGAGATATTTTACAGGAGCTTGTGGAGAGGAAATGCCGTGAAACTTCACCGAAATTGACTGCTAACATTTTGTCAAAGTCCAGTTGGTAAAAGTCCCCAGCCCTTAAAGGACATGGGCAATAGCGATTAAATTAAAATGGTGTGGCAAAATCGCAAAGATTAGATTCTCTACATCAAGAAAGAAAGTCTGATCTTCCACACAAGGTTTTGGCTGTAAGATGTAAATTTCACCAGTGAATGACGAGAGGCCATTTTACTATTATATCTTACTATTACCTAATCATGTCTCATGGACGTACCATGTTCCTGGGGGCCCGAGAAAAACAAGATGGCGACAATTCCTGCCACACAATTCAGCTGGGGCCTAGCAGCTGCAACTAACCAGCATCTACTCCGAATTTGCTAACACCTCAGGAATGCTCCATGGGCAATGCTGGAATTGGATGAGCAACAGCTTCACCACAATGTCAGGGCACATCTTCAACCCACTTATGATACAGTTCACCATTTCAATACTGCACCCTGGATTGCATTGACACCTCACAGAGCAATTCTACTGCTTTGTGCACATGGACAGACAACTATCCTGTTTATTTCAGGTATTTTGGCTTGTTTTCCTAGCACTCGCTCAGTCTGTGCCATTTGGATACTCATAATATCTCAGCCTTGCCTTGCCTTTTTGTGCATTAGTGCCTCATTTCAGAACTTACAGGCATGCAGGTAGGCAGTTTTCCAATCAAGGGGTGGACACAGTGCTTTATGGCACAGGGTTACATCAATATGACACCAGCTGGATGAGCCAGCAAATTACAAGAACCAAGGGGAGGAGACCGCATTCGAGGCTGGGAGAGGCAATGGTTTAGTGGTATTATCACTGGATGATCAGTCCAGAGACTCAGCTAATGTTCTGGGGACCTGAGTTTAAATCCTGCCATGGCAGAATTTGAATTCAATAAAAATCTGGAATTAGGAGTCTAATGATGACCATGAAACCATTGTTGACTTTTGGAAAAACCCACTTGGTTCATTAATGCCCTTTAGGAAAGGAAACTGCTGTTTTTACCTGGTCTGGCCTATATGTGACTCCAAACCCACAGCAATGTGATTGACTCTCAACTGCCCTCTGGGCAATTAGGGATGGGCAATAAATGCTGCCTAGCCAGTGATGTCCACACCCCATGAGTGAATTAAAAAAAACTGTCAGGGAATCCTGTAACAGTCAATGTCCAATATCAATCCAGGGGCTTGAAAAGGGTCAGTCAGACATTTGGAGTGATTAGGTTTAGACAGTCCATATCCTTGGTTTGGGGAGTCCTCCAGATGCAATGCAACAAGTGTGGGGATTAGCAGTGAGTCAGGGACGGAGCTGCACAAATGTCAATCCAGTGTCTGATCGTGCATGATTTGGGACTTTCCTACCAAATTGGTCAAGCTGACGTACCACGATCCATCTAATAGTTCAGTTCACTGCAAGTCAAGGTGGGTTATCAGGGTTAGAGGTGGGTAAGTGGAGGCAGCATGCTGGGATGCAGAGGGGATAATGATTGTGAAGGGGGAACAACTGAACATGTACGTGTGGGAAACAGTAAAGAATCAGACAGCACCCTTGCGGAAAACGGAAGGTCATTAAACTTCTGCCTGAGCTGTTAATTGTTGATGCAGCGGCATCTTCGGACAAGGCTGTATGGGTCTGGAGTTGTGGTTTCCTCTGCCGGAGCACAGGAAAGAAGTTTTCCCTCCTTTCCAGTGAAACAGGAAAATCATGTTCCTGACAGCAAATCGGGGTGGCAACTAGCCTCTGTTAGCCCTCGCAGGGGCAATTCTCCTCAACTAATGACTGTGAAAGGCCATGACTGACTTACAACGCTTGAAGTTATGCGCGGGTTGGAGATTTAATGCACGATTCCTGCAGGATCCCAGCAGCAGCGAGAACTTGCAATTTTCACTCAATGTATTTTCACTCTAGCACAGGGTCATCAAAGTGTGGCGCATAAATAATGAGGTGAGCAGTGGAGAATTGCACGAGGTAAGTCGCTTGAGCTCATGGAGAGAAAGACCTCCAGGAAACACGCCAAAATTGACACTTGGTTTCAGTAAAATTCAGGCCACAGAAACCTTATGGCAAAAAAAGGAATCCTTTCATCCCTTCCTTTCTGTATTAACTAATACAGAATTATTTAGCTTGATTCCACTTTTCAGCTCTTGTCTGGCCTCAAGGATACAGCACTACATGTGTGTATCCATATTTTAAAAATCTGATCAGGTTTCTGCTTCTACCATCCTTTCAGGAAGTAACCTCCAGGCCCTAATCAGCCTCTGGATATAAACATTTCCAAACAATGCCCCTCAAATTCTAAATATTTTATATCTAATTAATCATGCCTGGGATTATCATTGCTAGTTCTTTTATTCCAGAAATTACGTCAACAATTGTCAGTCAGGAAAGTGCTTTCCTCTACATTGGGGAAACGAAGCGTAGATTGGGTAACCGCTTCACAGAACAGCTATGTTCTGCTCGCAAAAAAGACCTTGAGCCTCAAGTTGCCTGCCACTTCAGTTCACAGCCTTGTTCCTTGGCCAACATCTCTGTCTCAGGCTTGCTGCAGTGTTCCAGTGAAATTCAACGCAGGCTAAAAGAACAGCACCTAATTTTCTGCTTGGGAGCTCCACATCCTTCTGAATTCAGTATCGAGTTCAACAGTTTTAGGGCTTGAAGGACCTTCTCCCTTGTCCTTACCCCAACCCCCACACACCAGGCCTGTTATCACATGGTCTGCTATTACACACAACCCATTGTTAGCCTCTAATTGTCCCCAGACTGATCGTTATCCACTTCTTTGTCTGTCCAACTGTTCTTCTCTTTCTCTGGGCTCTATCTCCACCTACCAATCACTCTTTAGCCTTCCTCCCTCCCCCCCACTCTATCTTTTGTACAAAAAACAACTTTTTCCAAGCTACCATCAGTTCTGAGGAAGGGTTGCTGGACCCAAAACATTAACTCTGATTCCTCTCCACAGATGATGCCAGACCTGCTGAGCTTTTCCAGCAACTTATGTTTTTGTTAATGTAAGTTTCTTTGAACTCTTGATTTGTTTAAGTGTCTTCAACCTAGTTGGAAGTTGAATTTTAATGTATTTCTCCTGATAGGCTCCATTGTGTATCAATCAGAAGAAAGCAGTTCCTTTACTAGAGTGGCAAATTTATTTAAAAATTTATTTTCTGAACTTGTAAGAAGTTGTTTCATGGGAAGTGGGCTGATACAGACAGTATTTGTTGTCCGTTCTTTTTTCTCTTTGAACTTTCACTTCCCATGTCAAAAGGCGGTTGAATCAATCACTTTGGTGTGGGTTTGGAGTCACTTTGAGGCCAGACTGGATAAAAATGGCAGATTGCCTCCACAAAAGAACATTTGTGAACTGGATGGGTTTCTACCACATTCAATGGCTGTTCTCACCATTACTGAGACACGTTTTCAACTGAGATTTATGATTTGAATTTAAATTCTAGCAATTGCCAGGATGGGATTGGAACCCCCGTCTGCAAAGCACACACTGGAACCTTTGGATTTCTAATCCAGTGATGTTATCACAATGCCACCATTACGACATAAATGTAATTTGTCACACAAAGGTAAAAGGCCTGCATAAAGCTCAAAACTTGCTCCTGTGTTCCTCATAATATCACCATGTCATTAAGCTTCCAGGCACTTACACTCATTTGAAATATTATGGGATCCTTTGACTCCCATCATCTCATTTCATTTCCTTACCATAAAACAATCCAACAGTAACAAATTAGATATTATTTATGAAACTTCAGATTCTCGTGATATGCTGGTATCAAAAAGACATGCAACTAAAATACACTATTTACAAACTGCAAAAGAATTTTTTTAAAAAGGATCAATCGATTATCATGTCCTGCAATGTAACGTGTAAAATTCACAAACTGGCCTTTCCTCAGGACAAGAACTGGAGATCCACAAAGACCCATCAACCACTTACTCTCCCCTCAGTAAATGACCTCAAGTTAATCTGAAAAAGTGCCACTTTTGATCATTTTGCACAACACAAAAAAAGGGGGCTTAAAAAGGGCAGGAGACATTAACTCCAATACTCCTTCAGCAACAGCAGCTCAGTGGTTAGCACTGCTGCTGCACAGCGCCAGGAACCCAGGTTCAATTCCAGCTTTGGGTGACTATCTCTGTGGAGTTTGCACGTTCTCCCCGTGTCTGCATGGGTTTCCTCCGGGTGCTCCGGTTTCCTCCCACAGTCCAAAGATATGCAAGTTAGGTGGATTGGTCATGCTAAATTGCCCACAGTGTCCTGGGAAGTGCAAGTTAAGTGAATTAGCCATGGGCAAATGCAGGGTTACAGGGATATGCTTAAGGGGGTTGGTCTGGGTGGGACATTGTTTAGTGGGTCAGTTATGATTCAATGGACTAAATGGCCTGCTCCTGCACTGTCGGGATTCTATGATAATGCAATATTGTTTCTCACCCCTGGAATATAAACTAACCATAAGCTGTGTCATAGGAGATCAGCTGGAAAATAAAGAATTGAGCATTGGTGTCTTGTAAGCAAGCCTCATATTTGCCAAAATGCTCTGATTGCTCACACACTTGGACCATAATGCACAACAAAGAATTACACATTCTTGAAATAAGTCTGAATATCTTTTTTTTCAAATAGCAAGGCTATTGTTTTTATGCTAACCGATTTAAGTGGAGGGAAAAGCAGTGATACTGTAAATATTTTAGAATGAGTAATCAATACATTATTGAGTAAGGAATAAACATGGAGTGCTGTTAGCACGCAAATCTCCAATTCAAAGTCAATCATGTACAGACACTTAAAAGAACCATGTTCAAATTAGCCTGGAATTTATCTGCAAATCATCAGCATTCTTTTCTGTGTGACGGTGATTTCCAACAGAAAAGTTTTTAAAAGGTCAAAAATGGGGTCAAAATAATTGGGCACTTAAATGATTCAAGTGTTCACTCAAGAGCATCTTCTCAAAAAGATTGTAAATTTATTTTTCAATCCTGGTAACCAATCTTCAACCAAGGCAAGAAGTCAAACTCATTGAATGCCTCTAATAAAGCTCTGGGAATTAAACTGTCCAACTTATATTCCTTTTGTTTAAAATTTGCTGTGTGTTGTTCAATTTTCTGCCCCATGTGTGTAATTAAATGCAGATTAAATTTCCAGCAAGTGTTATTAACTCTCTCATTATTCATTAACATGAAAGTATACATGATCAGGCAATGTGTTTTTTTTTACATTCTTTCATGGGCTGAGAGTGTTGCTGGCTAGGCAACAGAGGGCTGTTAAGACTAAATCACATTGCTGTGGGTCAGGAGTCGCATGAAGGCCAGACTATGTGATGATGGCAGTTTCCTTCCCTAAAGGACACTAGTGAACCAGATGGGCTTTTTCCAACAATTGACAATGGATTCATGGTTATTATCAGACTCTTAATTCCATGTTTTAATTGAATTGAAATTCCACCATTGTCTCCTGCACCCTACTTGTACTTAATGAGGCAGTACATATATTAGCTCTCATAACGTGACAACCAGAGGTGGCACTGAAAGATTTGATAGAGATTTATTACAGCTCCTGATATATAGTATCTGAGCTAATGCAAAGCTACTTGGTTTCAAAAAGCATGACAGGTATGGATAATGTGAATTTCAGGTGTCTATTCCCTAGGGTGGGGGATTTCAAGACAAGAGGCCATATTTTTTTAAGATGAGAGGAGAAAGATTTGAAAAGACATGAGGGACAGTTTGTTTTACACAAGAGTAGTTCATTTGTGGAATGAACTTCCAGAGGAAGTGGTGGATGCAGGTACAGTTACATCTTTGAAAGACATTTAGATAAATACATGAATATGAAATATTTGGAAGGATATGGGCCAAGCACAGGCAGATGGGACTGGTTTAGTTCGGGATTATGGTCAGCACGGACATGTTGGACTGAAGGGTCAGTTTCTATGCTGTATGATTCTATGACTTTATAACCTTTCCCTGTCTGAGGATGCACTTCTCCATTTGCCTGAACCATTTTGAAGATGAAGATGATCTCACTTTTTGAGGACTGTTTTCGTCTATAGTAATAGGGCCAGCACATGCCCAAGACAAATGTTTTGCCTTCATTTCTGCCATCCCTCCAAGCCATATGCTGAAAACAAAGCTAATGTCTTTACAAGTTAACTCTACCTGTCATATACACAACAGAATAAACAGTTTTCCATCAACACCAAATGGAGATACAGTCACCTGCTTGCTGACAAAATGTTGGATTCAGATGCAATAGTGGAAAGACGATTTGATTTGTTTTAGTTTATAAAGAAAGCCCCTCACAGAAGTAACCATCTGCCTGTATTTTGAAATCTTTTTTCAAAAATGGTATTAATATACTTAAAACTGCATCATCTAAATATAATAGTTACAACTTACCAAGAGGAAATCTTCATGTGGAGAAAATGTTCACCTTTGGAGTTTTCATTGAAACTTACTTAACTAAATTTTGACATGATCATTCTGATATTGTTTACTTGTTTGCCTTCTTGTTCGTTATTTGTTCTCATGGTGTGGGCAATGGTGGAAAGACAACCTAAATGGTCCAACTCTAAGTGCCCTGACAATTTTAAACCTTACATCACAATATTTAGGTTCCAGATTATAAAGCTCTCCATAAAACATATGAAAACAGTAGTTATTGGGCTGGCCAATCAAATTAAGAGATTGGAATTTGAATATATCTGACATTTTTTTCAAATGCTGACTTACTTCCTGGTCATTTTCAGCAAATTCAACATTTAGTCAATGACTTCTTCATTTGTGATGGTTCTCATAAGCTGAATCATTCCATGGAAACTAAAGTGGATTGTCAAAAACTGGAGACCCAGCTACACAAATATCTATAGCTTCCTCAATGCTGCATTATTGCAACCAAGCACCTCTTATGATAATCAACAGCTAAGAAAGCACAGTAATTAGGGCATATGGTTATTTAGAGTTCTTCCTTTTTCACAATTGAGCAGTGAGGCAAAAACCAAAAACAAAGTCATAAAACCTAGATGCATTTCATAAAACTAGCTTGAGTGAAGTGTTGGAACCCACTTGTCATAAACCACAGAGTCAATTGTTGAACAGTGACAAAATTACACATTATAAGCATGAATGTCCTAAAATAACAACTGCTGTTTCAGTACATTGCCTGAGGTGGGGAGACCCACAGGTTAAACCACCACCAGTTGTTTCTTGGTAAGACAGCAGCCCTACGGTCTGATGGGGTTATGGCTCCAGAGGTGTGTAACAACATCTCTGCACAGGGTGTAGAGTCCTAGAGTCATTCAGTATAGAAACAGACCCTTTGGTCCAACCAGTCCACGCCGACCATGCTCCCAAACTAAACTAGTCCCACCTGCCTGCGCTTGGCCTGTATCTCTCCAAACATTTCCAATTCATGTACTTATCCAAATGTCTTTTAAAAGTTGGAACTGTACCTGCATCCACCACTTCCTCTGGCAGTTCATTCCACACACAAACCACTCTCTGTGTAAAAAATGTTGTCCTTTACATCCTTTTTAAATCTTTCTTCTCTCACCTTAAAAAATGTGCTCTCTGGTACTGAACTCCACCATGTTAGGGAAAAGACCCTTGTCATTCACCTTACCTATGCCCCTCATGATTTTATAAACCGAGAGAGTAAAACTATGATGTCAGTTTCCAATGCAAGCACGAGTGAGAGAAATATTGATGTGCAGAGATGCAACCTATATATAGAGAAGCCCGTTAATTCAGAACTAACTGATATCTCTAAGAGTGAACTGAAATGATTGAAGTTCTGGAGGAGAACTGAGGATTGTAAAAATATTAGCAGAACTGTTTTCAGATTCACTGTTAAGTAGAATATCTTTAAATAGAATATCCTTTATTCAATATATAGTACAGTGAAAAGTGTGCGTTGTTGCACGTACATAGGCGTTATTCACACTAACTTTGAATAAAATTTTTAAAAAAGACAACTTAAAGAAAGTGTAACATTTCCGTCTCCGCTGCTACAGCATGCCACCGCCAGAGTCCCGCTCTGGGCTTCCCAGTCCACATCATGCCGCCAAGAGTATCAGTCTCTTAGGGGGGATAAGAGGAAAAATAAATCGCTCATAGGGTGGTGGGGGTCTGGAATGCACTGCCTGGGTGGGCAGTAGAAGTGGCTAACCTTGCAACCTTTAAAACGTACTTAGCAAACACTTAAAGTGACATAACATTTGAGGCTTTGCTGCAAGTATGGGAAAGTGTATATAGTGGTATATTTTTGATGGGGTCCATGCAGATTTGATGGGCTGAAGGGCCTCTTCTGTACTGTTTGATGTCATGATTATTTGTCACTCATTTACTATTTTTAACATTGCTAGTGATGGCGGCTGTATAGGAAGAGCTCATGACAGAAAATGCTGTTTGAATCTAAATTGCAAACATTTAAGTGACTCTTGGATAGGCACATGGAGGATAGTAAAATGTGGGGTATGCAGGGTAGATTGATCTTAGTATGATAATAGGTCGGCACAATATTGTGGGCTGAAGGGCCT
Organism: Rhincodon typus; assembly: GCF_021869965.1. Classification (NCBI taxonomy): domain Eukaryota; kingdom Metazoa; phylum Chordata; class Chondrichthyes; order Orectolobiformes; family Rhincodontidae; genus Rhincodon; species Rhincodon typus. The sequence continues at coordinate 9,701,845 of NC_063359.1, read as the reverse complement.
GTACTTTGCTGTACTGTTCTATGTTCTGTTCTATGTTCTTTTATGAGGAGTAAATGGCCTTTCTCACTGTTGACACTTTCCTACTATTCTTGTTTTTCCCACTTGGAATTCGAGTACTAGCACACTCCAATCTATAAATAATAACCTCTCCAAGTATGAAAACTGTTGTATAAATCTTGTAGTGACCTGTGTACTAATTGTTTTCAATATGAATACTGGTCACTCAGTTTGCACTGGTTCAGTGGTAGTGAGCTATCCATGTCACAGGCCAATGTAGGAGAAGTCCTAAATAAGAAAAATGCATGCAATTAGAGTTATGGTCGAAGAAAATGAAATAGATTGTTTTATCACCAGAATGAAACCTATTGGCAAAGATCTGTAGCTCAGGTTGTGGGTGAGGTTGTTGACTTGCTCGCCGAGCTGGCTTGTTTTCGTTCAGATGTTTCGTCACCATGCTAGGTGACATCATCAGTGAGGCCTCCGATGAAGAGGTGTCGATTGATGTAACTAAAGCTGTGACGTCAAAGGATACCACAACACAAGAACATAAAAATCAGCAACGGCGAGATAACGGTATCCTTCGACATCACAGCTTTATTCACATCAATCGACATTCCACTAGCCAAAGAAACAGTGGCCACATTACTCGACAAAACAGCAATGCAGACCAGCAGTTCCATCAGCAAGGACAACATACTTAAATTACTAGACCTCTGCCTCACCACTCACTTCGTCTTTAACGGTCAGATATACAAACAGATCAATGGTACACCAATAGGGTCAGCCATCTCAGGACTCATTGCAGAAGCAGTCATGCAAAGACCAGAACACATCACCCTCCCCCACATTCAACCTAAACTGTGGATCCAGCACGTAGATGACACATTTGTTATTATTAAACACAACAAATTAGAAGAGACCCATCACCTCATCAACAGCGTATTCACAGAGTTGAAATTCACAAGGGAAGAAGAAAAAGGTGTATAGCAGAAACTAAGCAGAAGACCAAGTCCATTGGGATTAACTATTTTGGCAAAAGGAACGTTTCTTACGGGATTAATAGAAGGGCAGCATGGTGGCTCAGTGATTAGCACTGCTGCCTCACAGTGCCAGAGACCAAGGTTCGATTCCAGCCTCCGTCTGAGTGGAGTTTGCATATTCTTTCCGTGTCTGCGTGGGTTTCCTCCCACAGTCTAAAGATATGCAGACAAGGTGGATTGGCCATGCTAAATTGCCCATAGGGATGTGTAGATTAGATGGGTTATAGGGGGATAATGGGCGGGATGCTCTGAGGTTCGGTGTGGACTTGTTGGGCCGAAGAGCCTGTTTCCACACTGTAGGGATTCTATTAAAAAAAAACAACAATCAACTTCTGTTTCTGGATGTTAAAGTAGAGTGATTGACAAATGGGGAGTTCCAAACCTCAATATACAGAAAAACAACACATACAGATCAAATCCTCAACTTCCACAGCAACCACCCTGATGTCCACAAACAAAGCTGCATTAGGATACTATTTAACTGGGCCAGGACACACTGCAAGACTCCAGGACAATGCAGGGAAGAGGAAGAACACCTATACAAAATCTTCACTATGAATGGATATCCCCTCAACTTCATCGACAGATGCCTACAAAACAGACGACAACAGGAGGACACAGTACAACCTAACACACTGACCACACTGCTCTACATCAAGAACATATTGGAACTGACAACAAGACTCCTAAGACCACTAGAAATCATGGTGGCCCACACGCCCACAGCCAATCTACGGCAAACACTTACGAGGATTAAAGACCCCATTCCCACAACATGATTTACTAAGTACCATGCAACAACTGCCACAAACATTACATCGGACAGACAGGAAGGAAACTAGCCATCAGAATACATGAACATCAGTTAGCTGCAAAACGGCACGATAAACTCTCCTTAATATCGGTGCATTCAGACAATGAAGGCCATCAATTTAACTGGGACAAAGTAACCATTGTAGCCCAAGCCAAACATAGATTCGCATGGGAATTCCTAGAGGCATGGTTCTCCACCTATAATGCAATCAACAAACACACAGAATTGGACCCCATATACAAACCCATGCAGATCAAAACCAGAAATGACAGTACTTGCCATAACAGGCTGGACAGTATAAATTCCAAGTGGAGTAGAATAATGTCACTTCACCAGAGGCTCCACTGATAATGTCACCTAGCATGGTGATGAAATGTCTGAACAAAAACAAGCCAGCTCGGGGAGCAAGTCAATAATCTCATGAAACCTATTTAAACACATGAATCTCTGCTCCCTTCCTGACAATAGAGCTTGTTACTAGTATATCGAAATAACTGATATTATTAAAACCAAAAAGATTATTACTCATTTAAAACAAGTAAGAACTAGTGGGCCTATGATTCATTGTCTCAATGAGTTTCTTCCATGTATCACCTAATGTGGTATGAGAAAAATCAAGGGTAAGAGAAAGGCTGTTTGGTCCAAATAAACTTGAAAGGGTTCAGAAAAGATTTACAAGGATGGTGCCAGGGTGGGAGGGTTTGAGTTATAGGGTGAGGCAGAATAGGCTGGGGCTATTTTCTCTGGAGCATCAGAGGCTGAGGGGTGAGATTGTACAGGTTTATAAAATCATGAGAAGCATGGATAGGATGAATAGTCAAGGTCTTTTCCCCAGGGCAGGGGAATAAAACTAGATGGCATAAGTTTAAGGTGAGAGCGGAAATATATAAAAGCAACCTAAGGGATAACTTTTTCACGCAGAGGGTGGTGTGTATATTGAATTAGCTGCCAGAGGAAGTGGTGGAGGTGGGTACTATTGCAACATTTAATAGGCATTCTGGATGGGTATATGAATAGGAAGGGTTTGGGTGGATATGGGCCAAATGCTGGTGAATGGAAGTAGATTAATTTCGGATGTCTGGTCAGCATGGATGACTTGGACCGAATGGACTGTTTCTATGCTGTACATCTCTATGACTCTAGGACTTTATGCATCATTCTGATACCCCAACTGTTTCAATACAGTGTCTAATGTCCCTCCAGATAGATTGCATCACACATTAATTGAAGACATTCTTCATAACATCTGCTTCAAATCTATACACTTTTAATCACTTGAAATAGTTGCAATTTAAAATGTGTTGGAAGCAAAAGTTCTCATTACCCTGTCATCCATTGGTGAAGATAAAGTTCAGAAAGCTGCACACTAAGGAAATTTGCTGATATACTACGACTAAATGATTACATAAATTGTGTCTAATTTATAAATATCAAACTCTAATGAAAAGAATGTGTTTCCTGAAGAAAAACTGAAGCAAAGCAAATTTTACAATGACATTTTTAGTCGGTCACTGTATAAATGTAATTCAAATTTACATTGATTTATATGCAGTAATATGATAAAAAAAAATAAAGTTTCATGAAAAATGTTCCACATGGTGCATTTTTATTAAACTAATAGTATTGTGCTGAGAAAGGCTACTGGAGTTTCTAATTGAATTTTTTGATCGATTCTGCTTTGTACTTACTCACTGTCACTTAATACAGTAAACACATTTATTTTATATGGGCAAACAAATCAGCCACCATGAACCCCGCTTAAAAAACAAAAATTCAAATAACTTCAGATTTCAACTCAGTTTATGAAAAAACCATTTAGTTTTTACAAAGTTGCTCAAACACTAGTTTCCTAATCTCCTGTAGATTTGGAAAACGAGATTTCAAGAAATATGTTGTAACAGATTTTGTGTTTTGCTTCATAACTCAAAACTTTCCATAATTATTATTCAAGCCTGGTGCTTGGGCATTACCAGCTGGTCAGCATTTATTGCCCATCCCTAGCTGCCCTAGAATTGCATGGCTTGCTGAGCCATTTCAGAGGGTAATTGAGAGTAAACCACATTGCTATGGATCTGGAGTGACCAGGCAAAGATGGCAGATCTCCTTCTCTAAAGGACATTAGTGAGCCAGGTATTTTTTTCCAACAATCGGCAATAGTTTTATGGTTATCAGTAGACTCTAAATTCCAGGTCTTTTTTTGTTTATTGAATATAAATTCCACCATCTGCCATGACAGGATTTGAACCCAGGTCCACTAGGCCATTGTCTCTCCAGTTCAGGGCCAAATGATGGTTCTACTCCTGCACTGCATCAGGAGCAATTGCCTGGCAGTGATTCTCCCTGAACTGGCTTTTTAGTGCCCATAGAACATGCTCACTGTCCAATTGAGGTAATGGATAGTTGAGTGGAACTGCTTCAGCATGGAGGAAGCTGCAGCCTGCTCTTTCAGGTAAGGGAGAGATAGGATGCTTCCATTTTGAGCTATCTGTTCGGCCACTGTAAACGAGTCAAATCTAAGCACAGGTACCAGGCGACTTCTGTGGAGTAGATACCCCTCTTAAGTGTGGCTAATGGCTGCAGCTGTAACCAGGTTGATTGGAGGAGAAGAGTCCATTGGGCCTCTGACAATTGGCCTTCATTAGCCTTTAACTCACCTCAGTTGGTTACCTGCTGCATGTGGGTGTCTTGCCCTTCGGCCTTAGATCCTGCCTCTGTGGTAAGTGACAAATTAACATACCAGCTGGCAGCACAAAGTTACCCACCTTGCCCTGTCACCATTCTCGCCTCCATATCAGGGTAAAAATGAATCTGATTCAATCATTGAAGAAAGGGTTAACCTCAAGACAGAAATAGTGCAGAATTTTTTTTGCTAATTTGCAATGATCTTACTTCTGGGAAGATGGGAGTGGAGTAGGCCTTCTGAGTCCAGACCTCGTCCACTCTGTCAGCTTTTCTTTTAGTTTTTTTTTCCCCTTGTCTCTCTATTTTTTAACTCTTTTGTTTCATTTACCTCTTGAAGAGGAGCTCGGCTGCAGCAACAGCTTTGGTGGAGGTGATTGGGCCCAGCAGCGCGCATTTGTAGCGGTGGTGCGGAGGCGAGTTTGGCGTCTGTGCCCAGTGCAGATTCATGGAGGTGGCATTGGTGGTGAGTTTCGACGGGAGCATCTACAATCGTGAGGCCCAGCAGGGACTTATAGTGGTGAGGGATTCTGTAAGGGCGAGATAGCACCACAAAGAGTGGTGAAACTTTCGTTCTGGCAGCAGCGGCGCGACAAAGAGGACTCGTGCCTGATCACCAGGCCCATGACCTCTGGCAGAGCACTTAACAAGAAGGACTGTAAAGCTGGACACTTCATTTCTTCATTTTTCTGCCTTTATATTCCATGTTTTTGTTTACTTTTCTCTGCTTTAAGATGGTGCCAGAGAGTGGCGACACTCTACAACACAACATTTTGTAACAAGTTACATGTGACAATAAATAAGTCGACTCAAGGATTCTGTGCAAGGGCTTCAAGAAAATGAGCGGCCATGGCAAATTGCACTGTTTGAAGAGCAATTTGTTAATTTTCCAGAAAAAGGAAAATAAAACAGCCCACTGGGATGAACATCATTCGTAAAGGTAAAATTAGTATTCTGCTTGCCCTACATCTTGCCATCAAATTCTATCTCCTTCCTTACCAAATGCTTTCTTTGATTTTCTTATTTCAACATGACTTTTACTTTACTTCTCGTTCATAAAATCAATTGTACACTTTTACTCCCTTGAAAAGTTGAAGATGACCTCACCAATTTTCTTGCATCTCAATACTGCCACTGTTGGCTTTGGGGCAATGAAGCTGCTCATGGAAAATTGGCCTTTGGTTTCTTGCAAAACAGATCCCAGTTGCTTTTTAATCTCTTTAAAAATATAGGTACTATATCAGAGACACAAGAAAGGTCAATCTGTGCCAACTCTGCATACATCATATACTCAAGCTACCTCAGAAGGCAGTGTGTCACACACAGTTGTAGCCAGAGAGCTCATGCATCACCAGTAATGGGTAAATGGGAGGAGATGCACTCTTAAAAACCCACGTTAAGGTGGGAAAATAGCCTAGAGGTCAAATCACTTGTTAATTAGTTTATGTTTAATGGTATTTAATTATAATTTGATTAATGTATTTTTTTCCTGTCTTTTTTTTTGGTAGTGTAGTTCAGGTATTTATTACTGTTTGTATGATGAGTAATCGTTTTAGTGTTAGAATGAATGACAATAGCAAAATAGGAACACAATCAGTCAATCAACCCAATAAGCCTACTCTGTCATTCAGTTAGAATATAGCTGATAATTTACTTCAATCTTATTTTTTGTGTGCCATCTCCATATTCCTTGATTCTGTTATTATCCAGAACTCCATAAAATTTATGTACTGAATTATGTACTGAATACACTATGATTGAGTTTCCACAGTCCTCTGCAGCAGAGAATTCCAAAGGGTTATCACCCTTTGAGTGAAGAAATTCCCCTTCATCTCAGTTCTAAATGGCCTACCTCTTATTTAGACACTGTGTCCTGGTTCGAGATTAAGTATTCGAAGGGAGCATCCTATATGCACCCATCTTATCATGCCCTGGAAGAATTTACTTCTTTTGCAAAGAATACACCTCTCACTCTTCAAAACTCTAGAGAACACAGGCCCAGATTCTGTAATCTCACCTCATAAAACAAGATCTTGAAGAATAAGTGAGATAGGAGGTTAAAGTTCTTTTCCAGTCACATTTTGCATCATTAGTACTTTGCCACAGTACTTTTCTGAATCCTTGATAAGGTGCCAGCCACGAAATCTGGTCATGTATTGATGTATGAGGCCAAGTTGAAAGTCCTAATAAGCAGCTCCTAATGTAACACTCATTCAGACATTAAACTAACTGGGCTGCATAAATAATTTTAGATCACATACAAAGCGGGCTTTTAGAGCTCTTGTGATAACTGACAATACTCACTAACAAATGATGGAAATGATGAAAACATTACACCAGATGGTGGGGATACAAAATCTAAATAGAGGTATAGCAGATAGATGTAAGGAAGCCAAGGCCACAACTCAATTCCATGCATTCTCTTTTAAGTAAGACATTAATCAGAAAATAGATGCTACTATGCAGATGGCTTGTTGGGAAGGGGGTAAAATGGCCATTGGCACAGTGACATAAAGTACTCATATTATCAAATGCAGACAAGATGTTTAACATTCTAGTATCTTTTTTGGAAGAAATATTTATCACTGGAAAAAGTGCATAGCAACTGAGCCCGTTAGGAACCTCTACCTTGTCTGGATTAAACCATTGTGAGCAGTAATTTCTGACTCTCAATGAGTTTGTTATGCATAAGCAAATATCATTACCAGTTTTGTGAGTGCTCCATATTGTATCATTCATTAGATCTCTCAGTATTTTCAAGTGTAAGGTCCTTTAAAATGTCCTATGAAAATGCTGCATGTTGAATTTTATTTGTAAGCAACTCTGCTCATTTGGTTTGCAAAGATCATTTCTTCCCTAAACGACACTATGTTTCTCGCTAACAGGTGGCCCAGAGAAAACCTATCCCTTTCTCAGTCTTAGGGCAGAATCTCTTTGGGGTCTGAATGATGTGGACTATGGTGAAGAAGTCTGGTCAGAGCAATCTCAACATCAAGAGCATCTCGCTTCACCTTTTACACTTTTCACAAGTGGCATGTTGTGTTTCTCACAAGGCAGCAGTGAGTTGCTAACTAAGGCAGATTATTGCTTGTTAAATACCTCATTGAATGCATAACTTGCCTCTTTTTAATATTCGGCTTTCTATCTTACTAAATTCGCCAAACAACATTAACATCAAGAAAATGTGAAGTGGAAACCAGAACAGGCATTGGACAAATTTAGCTCACTGCTAACTCTGAAGGACTTCCATTCAGGGCACCAATATCCCAGGGCACACTCCTTGGGCACTGGCAACATGTAACCCCTTGTCCATGGACATCAGCATCTGACATGTGCCAGCCTCCAAAGAAACCTTCATGGCTCATCTCTGATCTACTTAAGGATACTGCTGCACTTCCATGCTGCACATTAGGCTGCACTGACACCTTTCATTGTAAAGTGTGCTCAGGGACGAACACACAGCTCATTGACTGGGCCAGACTGCATCTCCGCACTCTTTGCTTGTTCTGTAAGCGGTCACTCCCTCTGAGCCTACCTGGATGCTCACAGTATCCCTGCCTTGCATTGCCTTGTGCTGATGTGTTGCACTTTGCCCACTTAGCCTGAGATATGACGCCCACATTGCTTCTGACTCACCTGGCCGTCTAGCACAGACACTAAGTCACGGTTGTCAGCGGGCCTCAGTCAAGTCAAGGGGGACAACTTTCACTCAGGGGTCCTGGTACAGTACGTCAAAGATAGTATCTGCTACCAGCTCAGGGGCTTGGAAGCAATCAGTCAACCAGTTGGTCAGTCAGAATCAGGATTTGCTCCACATAAGGGGTGAGGAGCTGGATGCTGAGCAGCCCACCAACTGTGGGCTCTTAAAACTTTCTGTCCTACTGGTGGCTGTTTGCTCTCTGTGATGAGAGAGAGGCAGGTATTAAGGAAGATGAAAGCGGGCATTGAGGAGTTAGTGAGTTGGGGTTGTGACAGTGAGAGATGTTGCATGCATTCGCAAGTGTAGCAGAGCACCAGCCTTGGTGGGAGGTGGGTACAGTAGCTGAGATAGCGTGAGAAGTTGATTGCTGGTGGAGTGTAGAGTGTCATTGACATTATTCATACAGTGTTGGGCATTCTGTCAGAGACTGCTTTAAACCATGTGCCAACCTTGGACCAGGCTGGCATCGTCTGCTGTTGTGGCACCAATGTTGGTCTGGCAGGTAGGGGAAGAGTCATCTCTACACCAATCATTCAGTAGGATCTCTAGGTCTCTGCCCACACAATGGAGGCCCAATTTCTCCATGCCTGCCAGGTCCAGGGCAAATGCCAGGAAGACTGCAAGGCAGCTCTGACTGACATGCAAATGCAGTACTGAGAGATTTCTGCACTGACAGAGGTGCGATTTTTGCTGTCACACTGATCGCCACTTATGACACCTCTGCCAGCTTGTAGTACCGGGCAATTTCACTGCCACCAATCCTCCTTTGTCATTGTTTTGTCTTCTGCGTATCTAGTGATTGTTAAGTGTCCACTGTTCTTAGATAACAGAAAGGTTTACTGCATGATAGCAATAACTACGACAAATTTACTCAAATATAATATTAGGATCTTAATGAGCTGGTACATATGAATTCATTCCCTATGAAAATTAAAGTTGACTTCCTTATCTCCATCCACAGTCTGTATCTAACATTAGTAGAATGGGTGAGGCCAATGTGACATGAAGATTAATCCCTTCAGTACGAATACTTCATCCAGGAATTTTTTTTCATATTAGACATCAAACTATCTGCCCTCTCAGATAGAAGCAGAAGATCTTATGTTATTCTTTTGAAGAAGAGCATGGGTGTTATCCCCAGTGTTTTAGCCAAGATTTATCCCTTAATCAACATTGAAAACCCAATTATCTGGTCATTATCATATTGTTATTGTAGAAGATTGATGTGCACAAATTGACTGCCATTTTTCCTACATAACACAAGGGCTCGAACAAAGATTAAACTACTAAAAATACTTAATTGCTTGTAAAGGATGTTACAATTTTGAGATAGTGTGAAAATACTGTAGAACGTAAGGTTTTGTTTCTTAACAGAGGAAGTCATGACAGACACATTGTTTGGGTCTACCAAATATTCAATATGTATTTCAAGAAAGTCTAATTGGGTATTGAAAACATTGGCCTGAAAATAAAGCTCAACCACATCAAACATTTCAAACTCGAATGAGTTGCAAATAAATGAACAGGAACTCTCATAGATTAGAGACAACAAGGCATAGAGCTGGATGAACACAGCAGGCCAAGCAGCATCATAGGAGCAGGAAGGCTGACGTTTTGGGCCTAGACCCTTCTTCAGAAATGAT
>NC_063359.1:9592878-9691569 GCF_021869965.1 Rhincodon typus | reverse complement strand
ATATCTGAAGAAGGGTCTAGGCCCGAAACGTCAGCCTTCCTGCTCCTATGATGCTGCTTGGCCTGCTGTGTTCATCCAGCTCTACGCTTTGTTGTCTCAGATTCTCCAGCATCTGCAGTTCCTACTATCAACTGTTATAGATTGTTGATTGAGAGTGGGCTACATTCATTACCGTCAGCAGCGAGAGGGCTGCTTTATCAGATTGGATCTTTATTGTTGCCGTTTTACATTAATGGGGCTGTCACATATGTGTTCTCTGTAAAAAATATTTCTTTTGGAATCAAAACCCAACTCCATGGCAATACGTTGAGATCATTAGAGTCTCAGCACTTTATCATTGGGCCTAACCGCTTTACCATTAGCAATCCATCACTTTGAAAAAGAATAAGGACACTGCAGCAGCAAAGAACTATAGAATTTCAGCTGTGGTTTGCAATGGAACAACATCCTTCTTATTAGGCATGTAGCAAGCTCCTTAAGTTACCCTCAAGTTGTGACATACATGTGACAGCAAGAGTTGGCATCCTCTCATAATGAGAAGTATAACCTGAGAATATGCTGTCCTAGCGTCTGAACATCAAGTAACCCACGGGCAAATGCCATCTCATCACTACTGCCACTTTGCTGTTTCATCCAATGAAAAGTTATGACTCTGCCTAAGAATGCTGCATTGAGGAGGTGGTCCAATGAAGTTATCTTGAAAATGCATAATTCATAGAAAATGCAGTGTAAAAGATAAACACAGGCAGGAAGCAAACCCACAGAAAGTAACACTTGTTCAGATTGAGCATAGTCCCAATGTGCTGACTGCACCAACCCTCCAGGCACATTACTGCTTGAGTGACAGGAAACTTGCTTAGTTCAACAAAAAAAAAACAAGTAGGACTTCAGGTCTGGCTTGCTCAAAAACAATCACTTCAAAATAATCTTTTAAGCAGTTCGACCTAACTGAATATAGAATATATAAATCATCTAAGTTTTATCACTTTATGAAACAATAATTGTGCTTATTTTTCCCACTTCTAAACCACCCACTTCAAATAATACAATATTTAGAAAACAGTGAAAAAATGTGAAAGCAATAAAATACTGTTCAGCTGAAATTAGCATCATCATTTGAGTCACAAATATTTCATTGAGTTTGAGAAGATTGGAAGAATGAGGGAAATTATGTGGACGTGAAAGCTGAGCTAGCTGAAGTGATCTGGGAAAGAAGCTATAAGCCAGAACAGTATAGAAGCAGTGGAAGGCATTTAAAGGGATATTTTGTATTATTCAAAATAATACCTTCCTACTACAAAGAAAAATTCCAAGGGGAGGACTCATCATCCATGGTTAACTCAAGAAGTTAAGAAGAGTGTCAAAAGTAATGAAAAAGCACATAATTGTGCAAAGCTGAGTGGCGGATCAGATGACTGATCAGAATACAAAGCATGACAGTGAATGAGTAAAAGCCAACTAGGACAAATTGATTAGTGCATGTGAGAAAGCTAGCTAAAAATGTCAAAAAAACACAGACAGCAAGAGTTTCTGTAGGGATTTAAAAATGAAATGAGTAAGTAAAAGCAGTGTTGGTCCTCTAGAAGGTGGGAATGGAGAGAGAATAATCGATGATAAAGAAACGGAGGATATAATAAATAAGTATTTCACTAGAGAGGGTATAAAAATAATACCTGTACATCAAGAGGTTGAAGGAAGAGAATAACTTTGTGAAGCTACAATCACTGTGGATGTTGTAAATCAGGAACAAAATCAGAATTTGCTGGAAAAGCACAGCAGGTCTGGCAGCAGCTGTGAAGAAAAATTCAGATTTAATGTTTCGGATCCAGTCACCCTTCCTCAGAACTGATGGTAGCTGGGAAACGTTAGTTTATATGTAAAAAATAGAATGGGGAATGGGGTAGGGAGTAAACAATAGGATAGAGCCTGAAGAGAAACAAAAACCATTGGATAGACAAAGGAGTTGATAACGATATGGCCAGGAGGGCGTTGTGCCAATTGAAACTGAAAGAACTGTTGATGCTGTAAATCAGGAACAAACACAGTAGTTGCTGGATAAGCTCAGATCTGGTGATCCTTCCTCAGAAGTTCTGAGGAAGGGTGACTGGACCCGAAATGTTAACTCTGAATTTTTCTTCACAGATGCTGCCAGACCTGCTGTGGTTTTCCAGAAACTTCTGTTTTTGTTCCTGTGCCAATTGATGGAGGTATGGGTTGCTAGATCTTCGGGTCATGATGGACTTCATGCTAAGAATTAACTTCTGAGTCAGTAGACACAACGGTGTTAAGTTTTCAAAATTCACTAGATTCAGGTAAGATTTAATCGGGCTGGCAAGTAGCAAATGTTGTCCCTCTATTCAAGATGGAAGGGAGAATATCTTTATTATTTAATCATAGAAGATTGGAGCAGGAGTATGCCATTTGAGCCCTTGAGCCTGCTCTGCCTTTCAATATGATCATGGCTGATCATCAAGCTCAATGCCCTAATCCCATCCTTCCCCCATATCCCTTGATCCCTTCAGCAACAAAAACCAGATCTATATCCTTCTTGAAAATCTATAATATTTTGGCCTTAACCACTTTCTGTGGCGGTGAGTTCCACAGGCTCACTGCAGACTGGGTGACTTATTGGAATTCTTTGAAGGAGCAACATGTGCTGTGGATGAAGGGAAACCTATCATTCTATTGTAGCCCATTGTTTGATTTCTAGAAGGCATTTGACAATGTTCCATGTCAAAGGTTATGGGACAAATTAGGAGCTTCTAGCATAGGGGAAACATACTAAAATGGATAGAAGATTGGCTGGCTGACAGAAAACAGAGAGTATGTACAAATGGGTCTTTTGTAAATTGGCAGGATGTGATGAATGGGGTCCTACAGGGGTCTGTGCTGAGTCCTCTAATTTTTACTATTTAAATAAATGGAACAGATGCTGGTTTTGAAGGCAGGCTGGCTAAATTTGCAGGTGACACAAAAATAATTAAGGAAGTGTATTATAAAGATAACGTAACAAGGATGCAGACCAATTTGCTAGGTTGACTGTGTGAGTAAAAATCTAGCAGATGGAATATATTTTTGGAAAATGTGAAGTTGTTCTTTTTGGCAGGAAAAATAAATAAATAAATAGAGTATTATTTAAAACAGGAATAGCTGCAGGATTCTGAGGTACAGAGAAATCTAAGTGTTATAGTGCATGAAGCACAGAAAAGTTAGAGTGTACATGTAGCAAGTGATTAAGGAGACTAAAGGAATGCTATCCTCTAATGCAAGAGAAATTGTCCGTTAAAGTAAGGATGCTATGCTTCCATTATTCATGGTATTAGTGAGACCATATCTTGAATAACATGTGCAGTTTCAATCTCTTTGTTAAAGGAAGTGTGAATTTTAAGCATTTCAGAGGAAGCTTACTAAATTGAAACCTGGAATAAGCAGGCTGTCTTATGTGGAAATATTAGATAGGCTGAGCTTGTTATCACTGGAGTTCATATGAGTGAGTGCATTTGATTGAAAAGCCTAGACAAGGTTGATGTGGAAATAATGTTTCTTCTGTGGGTGCTTCCAGAACTAGGGGAGGCTACTTTAAAATTAGGAACAGCCTTTTTAGGACAGAGATGAATGGAACTTTTTTCTCTCACAAAGAGTTTTATGTCTTTGGAACTCTTTAGCTTAGATGGCGGTAGAGACTGTGTCACTGAATAATTTTAATAGTGGAGATAGATAGATTCTTGTTAGGCAAGGGAAACACATGATATTGTGAATAAATGGGAATGTAGAATTCAGAATACAAGTAGTTCAGCCATGATATTATTGAATAGCAGAGTAGACTTGAAAGGCCAAATGATCTACTTCTGCTCCTAATTCATATCTTCATATCTGAAAGTAAACTCAGCAACTGATCCATGGTGATTCATCCTTTGGGGAGAGAATACCAAAAGTGATATTCAGATATTGAGAGTTCTCAGGGGGACTTTCTCTCTTGAGCTTGTAGCTAAAAAAGTCACAAAGCAAGTTAGAGCTCCAATGAGTCATGTATAGAGTTTATCATTTGGATCAAATGTCATATGCCATATATTTCAGACTGCTCCCTCTTCCTATTCTGTTCATCAAAGCTATTAAGAATATCACTCAACTCAAATCTCCATGAGGACTTATCAAACTTATCCCGAGAGTAAGTATTTCCATGAGATTTGTCTGGTCTCAGTGGCCTTGTAATCAGAAATTAAGAACCTTAGGACATATAAATGTGGAAAACAACATTAAAGATAGATACTAAAATCCTTTTATTAATGTCAATGCAAAAATTACTTGCATTTTGTAATATATGTGTAACATTTTTCTTTAATTGCAAATTGCTTTTGGTTACAACACATTGATCACATGTAAGTGCATAGTGTTCAAGTTGCCGCCCACATGCCAGATTGCAGTCGTGAGTGAGTTTTATTGACTAAGTGTTGTTGATCTTTAAGACTGATGTGAGTCATTGATTGTGACATTGGTGCATACCACTGTGTCTGTTGTGTTAGCGCTTGCTGGTTTTAGTTACAGCTACATGGTTCATGCAGAATTCAGTGCATGTCCAGTGCTTGTTGAAAAACCTAAAATGGATGTCTGGGATTTAAATATTCAGCAACATATGAATATTGGAGGTAATCAAATCGAGTGAACTTGTTTGAGCTTTTAATTCTAGTACAAAGGAGACTCAATGGATTCACAATCAGATAAGATGACTTTTCGAAAAAGGGAGACGTGAGTAAGGTTATAAATTAGGCTTAAGTTTTGTGTTCAATGACTGTATAAGACCAAAGGGAAGTAAAGAGCACAAAAGAACAAGAGATTGCATGTTGAAAAGTCACATGTGTCTTTCTTGAGGATTTTTGTAACCTTAGAAACATATAATATAATTTCTAGAAGGTATATCTTAATTCCCAAGGATAAATGCCTGCCCTTTTGGATGAGTTGCACCTAAAACACCCAATCAATCGAGGAAAAGATGCTGCAGTCACCTCTCACAAACTGTTGAAAATTTTATTCTATCATAATACTGGAAATGAAATATTATAAGATCGCGACAGCCAGTGTGTGTTTCCATGAAATGGAAACACAAATAGATTCTGAACAGGGACTAAGAACATTATACCTATTGCCATGTTAACCCATTTGAGGTCCCTTTCTCACATATGTAACAGACAAACTAATAACACAAATTGACAGATATGTTTGATATAATCACCTTTACAGATACATGGGTCAGAACCAATTAAGGCCTTTGTCCGGTCACTGCCATTCTTTTACCAACACCGAGGGATACATGTGGCACCTGGTAAGGCTGCAAGGTGACTCACATGCAGGTTGGGATGATCCAGTCCAAAGGCACATCATGCCCTTTTCCCTATTGCCCTCTCCAGCAGGACCTTCCTAATTCCTTATCAAAGCCTCCCAGCCTAGCCACCCAGCAATCTCGCCCCTAAACCTAAAGTGTAACTTATTCACATCTCCCTTATTCCGAAACTCACTTTATGTGATTGTGAAACCATTAAGTCTCCCTTATATAAGCAATCTGCCCCCTCCTCTCCCCGCAACGCATCAGCTCCCAGCAGTGAGGAACCTCCTGTGGGATTGGTTGCAGTTTCAGCACTGGATAATTGTTGGCCATTTGATTGTCTATGAACTCTCAGAGGCAGAACGTCTTCCCACATGGATGGGGAGAATGCATCTGAGAATGAATGCCCCTACAGTGAAAACTTGTAGGGCCATACAACACAGAAACAGGCCCTTCGGTCCAACTCTTCCATGCTGACTGGGTTTCCTCAACTGAACTAGTTCCATTTGCTTGCGTTTGGCTCATATCCTTCTAAACCTTTTCTATTCATGTACCTGTCAAAATGTCTTTTAAATGTTTTAATTGTACTTGCCTCTACCACTTCCTCTGGCAGCTTGTTCCATATATGCACCAGTGCAAAAAAGTTGCTCCTCAGGCCCCTTTTAAATCTTTCTCCTCTCATCTTAAACCTGTGCCCTCTAGTTTTGGACTCCCCTACCCTGGGGAAAAAGACCTTGGCTATTCACTTAACTATGTCCCTCATTAATTTATAAACCCCTAGAAGGTCACCCCTCAACCTCCTACACTCCAGGGAATGAAGTCCCAGCCTCTCCATAAAACTGAAAAGCCCCAGACTCGGTAACAAGTTCAGCCCAACTTTTCTGCTTAGAGGTTGGGCCCCCACCTAAGCGTAGAATTCCAGCCGTGTTTACATAGTTATCAAGTTTGGAAAGCAAATATTCTAGAGATACAATATTTTGAAAAGACAGGCAGAAGCGATAAAGGGTGAAGAGTCACACTCATTAAACTATGTCATAAGGACAGGCCTAAGGAAGGTTCTTGTGCCTGTGCAAGAAACTCTTAGTAGATTGGTGCCCTCTAGGCTGTGATCCCCCTGAAAGACTCTCACCAAATTCTTCACTTAGTGGAATGTATCAGTCAACTAGCTCCTGACCCCATTATGGATGGCAGGGTTACACACATCTTCTTCCTTTGCCTCCATTACATATGTCTTGAGAGCACATGCTGAGCACGTTTTAGCAATGGTTATAAAAGTGACACATAACTATGTATCCAATTGCACCATTCTAAATACTGCTGTAGTCTCATTTCCTCAGGAGGTGCAGACCTTCTTGTCTGAAGTCAAAACATTGAAACATCTTCCCCTCATTAGAAGGCAATGCCACCCTTCCATTGAGATAACTTTGCAACAAAGACCTGGAATTTAGGGAGTACATCAAAGCTGCACACAGTCAACTGAGTCAAATGTACTTTCAGGGAAACACGCTTTGTTGATCAGATCAGTGAGGGGATATCAGACCTGGGATAACCACACAGTGAAGCCTTCAGAGGCAATTAATGTTATTCATGCAGAAAAAAGATGGGCATCTAGAGGGTGCAGGGGGCCAAGGTCTTTGCCCTGGTTGGGCTTTCCACTGCCAGGATGGGCATTCATGTTATGCATAGAAGGCAAAGCACACTTGAGAGATGATTCGCTGTATTCACTGGGGGAAGGCTGAGTGGTAGTTAGGGAGTGTGGAAATACTGGGAAAGTGTTCATCTTTATGTAGCTCATATTACTGGAAACTCAGTCACTGAGGAAGCTCAGTCATTACAGTAGTATGCTGTAGGAGCGTACGTTCTGCAGGACGTGCAGGATAGAGGGACGTGAGCCCAACTAATGATGGCAAGCAAGAAGTGACCAAACGGGAAAGCCTTCTGCAGAGTGACTGTTCCTTGAGTCTGCCTGCTCTTTGTTGGGACGGTAGCCCAGACTATCGCAACCCTCCACAAACATCTGTGCATCAGTGCACCTATAGGTAGAAGCTACTGGTCCACACAGTTGCCATAAAACCTTGGTTCCTAAGCTAAGGTTGCTGCCTCAGAGACTATCATGTCAAAAGTATATTTTTAAAAAAGGGGCATAGCCTTTATCGTAAATAATGCAGCAAAATGAAACCTTTGAGGTGAATTGAATGCATGGCAGCCTTCATTATGTCCATAACAAACAGAATATTAAAAGAAACTTACTCAGCGATAGTAGGAACTGCCGATGCTGGAGAATCTGAGATAACAAGGTGTAGAGCTGGATGAACACAGCAGGCCAAGCAGCATCGGGGAGCAGGAAAGCTGACATTTCGGGTCTGGACCCTTGTTCAGAATTTTTTCTTGAAAGTGGCTGGCCAGCAGACTTTCACATGGCTCTCTGCCTGTTCCAATAGGGCCCTCAAGTTGTCTCTTCAATTGACCCCAGCATGCAGGCTGTAATTCTGCTTCCCCACCCTCCCCTCTCAGCATGCCCCCAATAACTCAGCCCTCTGAGTCTGAAAGAGGATTATGTAGTATTTTTAAAGAAATGATCAGTAAGATGCAGTCAGCTGGCTGAGCCTTTCAAGTACCATTGGCCTCCTTGTGACTCACCCTATCCTCACCGTTCTCCTCCGTTGTCACTGGTTTCAATTCCTGATGCCCCCATGATCCTCCATTCAACCCCCATCTTAATATCGAACCCATATTGTCACAATTGACGTCCCCATTCTGATCTTGGAACCCTTCACGACGAAAATACCACTGCCCTTGCTGAACATTATCTCTCCTGGTCGAGGCGATACGCACCCTGCATTCCTTGACAGATCTACAAAGACTGTGCACTCCCCAACCCTCAGTATTCAACGGCCACCCGACCACATCCAACTACCCCTTGAGCCCTGTGACCATTTAACTCTGATTCACATGACCCCCTTCCAGACTGAATTCTAGTCATGAGTTCGCTTCTTAACAGAAATCACTTTTGTCAAAGCTATCCCAAACATGCACTAAGTGTAGTCCAAACTTCCCAGACTGGCTGGAATATAGCCCTTGAGCTAACTGAGGTCCAAACACCCCAGACTGACTGGTGCACAGCCCCCTAACTGACTGCAAGCCAGAACCTTCAAGAATGACTAAAGCACAGCTCACAGGTTGACTGGGGCTCACTCTCCAGACCAACTGGTGGCCAGATCATGTCTAACTGGAGTGAGGAACTAAGGGACCAAAACTCATACATTTCCAGCACTTGATGGTTTACATACTAGGCATCTAAAGTTGATAGCAGTAGAGGTATGGATACAATGATTATGATTGTCCAAAATTCCTGGATCCGATGATCTGGAAGATAGCAAATGCAAAACCGCTATTTAGAAAATAGGGGGAAAGAAACAATTGAACCTAGAGGCCAATTAGCATGACTCCTTTCCAATAGTTTGGTAAGTGATGGCATTTGTTGTTAAGGAAGACTTAATGTGTGAATCATCAAGTCATATTTTGAAATGAGCAGAATTGCTGCTATCAAGTTGGTGAGTTTTTGAGTTGGAGACATGACATTTGATTTTAGTCTTTTTTTGCAAATAGAAATGACAGCTTGGCAGAGATTTTGCAGATTCTTGACAAATCATGTCCAAACACATTAGTCGCCCACAATATTAATTTCATATTTGTCCTTACACTCACAAACCATTTTACACAATATCTAATGTTGATCATAGAACACGCAGCAGTGCCATGCACAATGACATCCATACAGAAAGCTGGGTTACCCTGCAGCATACACCTCCTGTCAACTAAGGGAATGTTATTGACAGGGCACATAGTGACCTGGAAGCCTGTCTGGCTCATAGACGATGTGCTAATAGTTTGCAACGTGTCACTTCTGCAAAATAACCTAAGGGACAGCAAGACAAAATTATTCCAAAAGAAAAAATAGTAAATTGGAGGAAAAATCGACCTTGAGAGTTATCCTGGTGGCAAATCCAAATGCTTTCTTTTAAACAAAAGTGCAAAACCTTATAGGGGTCTGAATGATGCGGGCTAGAGTGAGATTTGTGACAGAATCAGACAAGAAGTCTGGCAAGGCCTATCTTGACCATTTCACTGCCTCTTTAATAGTTTTGCCAATTGACAGTAGCTAGTTGCTAATTAAGGGGGATTATAGCTTGTTAAATGCATTATTAATGCCGCCAGTCTCCTGATTAATATTCAGCTTCCTACCTTAGCAAATACGCTGAACAAGCAAGAATTATTGACATAGAAGTTAGAGCGGGTAGCTGGCAACTTCAGCTCACTGCTTGTTCTAAATGTCCTCCATGTTGGACACCAATTTCCATGGCTGCCAAAATTCTTAGTGTTTCCTCCATGGCCAAGTGCACCACATTTCCATGTACATTGGCAGCCAATAGGTACCAGCCTCTGACATCCTAAGACCGTACCTGCAATCCACTCACTTCAGCACTTCAATGCTGTCCTGGCAACTATCATTGCAATCAGGAAGGATACTGCCCATGGACCAGACCAGGCTGCATCTCAAGTGTAGCCATAATGCACACTCACACTGAGCCTCCCTGGATGCTTACCTTGCATTGCCTTACTTTGATGTGTTTGTGTTTTACCCCCTCAGCCAGACCTACCAGGCCCATACTACTTCTGCCTTACCTTGCTGTTTATTATGAACAGCAAGCTTGCCACCATTTTCAGTAGCCTTCAATCAATTCAAGGGGATACCCTTCCTCAGGGGCACAATAAGTAAAGGGCAGTGGATACCCGTCCAAAGACTTGGTCAAGCAGCCACTTGGGGTGCTTTGAGTCAGGGTGCTCTCCATATAAGGGATGAGGAGCCAAATGTCAGGCAACCCACTAGCTGTCTTAAGTCTTTCTACCCCACTGCGGGCTGTTTCCTCCTGGAATGAGAATGAGGCAGCGAGTTGAAAGTTTGCGGAACTTTCAGTGCCAGTGGAGAGATGCCGTTCTGAGTGTAGTCATGGCAATGGCTTTGCAGGGTAAGTGCTTTTGGAGGTTAGGTTGGGTGAGAATGAGTGCAAAAGACGTTGCAGGCATTAGAGAGATTGGTAGAATGGAACAAGCAAGGAGAACACCAGAGAAACTCAACAGGTCTCTCTGGCAGCATCTCTGGCAGCAGAAAGAAATAGAGTTAACCTTTCAAGGCTGGTAATGACGCATTTTCAGAACTGAAGGAAATCATTCCCCAGCATCTGTAGGGCTTCTCTATTATTTCCTTATTTGTTTCATATTTCTAGCATCCACAGTATTTTGCTTTTAGCCTTGGTGGGAGGTGGGTACAAGAGCAGGGAGGGTGTGAGTGGAGGTATCAGAGAGAAATGGTCGCACTTACACTGGTGGAGAGTCAATGACGTTCTTCCTACAGTGTTAAGCATTCCTCTGGATGTTGAAGCTGCACTGACCCAGATGTCAACCTTAGACCAGGCTGGCATGGCCTAGTGTCGTGATGCCCATTTCTGGTCATGGATGAAGAGGACCTCCAGTCAGTACCCACAAAGCGGACACCAATATTCCCTGTCTGCTATTTTCGGAGGAAATCTCATGAACCATGAAAGACAGCTCTGGATGGACAGTGTTTCTGTGGGCTTTTAAAGATGGCATGGTCAAAAGGAACGCCACTGTTTCAGCAGATAGCCATAGAGTGGCATGTTCTTACAGGAGCACCACATGGCAAAATGGGGATAGAATCGAAAGTGAGAGATGCCAGGATAGATAGTTAATGAGGTGACTTCAGCAAAATACAGTGACAAATCTCACTGAGATTCACATCAGGAATCCCTCCAAAAATCTCAACACAACTTTAACAACCAAAAACAAGCGTAAGATTCAGCCTAGTGTGAGAGATTACGAAAGAATAGTGAGCGTGACCATGGAGTGATTTGAGCGTAGAGGACAAGAAGAGTAAAGTCAACTCAACAACAAAATAGGGAACCACTGGAATGAGAAGAGATACATTTAAAGGGCTCAAGGCTTAGAGGCAAATAAAGAGGCTGGCAGTATTGCTGATGTGAAACCATATGATTACAATCATTGAAGGAATGACAAAAAGGAAACAGAAATCAAGGTCAACCAATACACCAAGGTTTGCATGTCCAAGCTACTATATTTGAAACTGAATGTATGTTTATTAACTAACTTGCATATGCAAAATTCAACATTGTGTAACTGCAGAAATGACATTTCCAGGCTCATGAATCACTGCAGAAAATAAAATTCCTGACCTTAATCCAAGTTTTATAGTTTACAACAAAATACAGAGTGAAATCATAGAATTTCAACACCTCAAATAAATATAGCAAAATCTGCATCACTGTTTACAATGGTATATGTTGTGATGATGTCCACTACAACAACCTGAAATGTTTTGAGTATACTCACTGACACTAATCCTTCATATTAAAATTAGTCTAAGTTATAAAAGAAGGATGCCGAGATAAAGTCTTCATCAGAAGGTAGACTTGGACTTGTAAAATAGGTTTATCTTTATATTTCAAGTGATAATATTTAAGAACTAGAAACATTACATCTGCATTACGTACAAAAACAGAAGTTGCTGGAAAAGCTCAGCAGGTCTGGCAACATCTGTGAAGGAAAAAACAGAGTTAACATTTCAGGTCTGGTGACCCTTCCTAGAACTGATGGTAGCTGGAAGAACGTTGGTTTATATGCAGAAAATAGGGAGGGGAATGGGGTAGCGAGTAAACGATAGGATAGAGCCCGAAGAGAGAGAAGAGCAATTGGATAGACAAAGGAGTTGATAACGATCTGGCTGGGAGAGTGAATAGTTGTTAATGGGGACTGTTGGTGACTAACAACAGAGGGTGTGTAATGGCAGGCTATGTGATAACAAGGCCTGGTGTGTGGGTTAGAGGGCTAGAAGAGTTTAGGCCTGAAAATTATTGAACTCGATATTGAGTCCGGAGGGCTGCAGGGTCCCCAAGTGGAAAATGAGGTGTTTTTCTTCCAGCTTCCATTGAGCTTCGCTGGAACACTGCAACAATTAGTCACTAACAATCAGATTGCACAGGATCTGGTATTTATCCACCACTTTGTAATCCAGGAGAGCTAGGAGTTCTCCACTTCTTTGGTTTGAATTTTTATCATAACATGTACCTAGGTACAACCAAAAGCCTTTTTTTGTGCGCAGATCAAGCCATACAAACAGCATCAGGGTAGTAGAAAGAGCGAAGAATACAATGTGTAGAGAAGGTGCACAAGCAGTGAGTTCAATATTAAATTTAAAATTTGAGAGGTCCATTCAGAAGTGTAATAACAGCAGGCAAGAAGCTGTTCTTGAATCTGTCGGTACATGTGTCCATGTTTTTGTATCTTCTGCCTGACGGAAAAGGTTGAAAGATATTATTACTGGGGTGGGAGGGGTCTTTGATTATGTTGGCTGCCTTCTCAAGGCAGTGAGAAGTATAGATGGAGTGAACACAACCCAGTCCATCACAATTGTTTGTAGTTTCCTATGGTCCTGGACAGAGCAGTTGCCGTATCAAACCATGAAACATCCAGATAGAATGATTTCTATGATGCATCTATGAAAGTTGGTAAGAGTCTTTATGGACATGCCAAATTTCCTTAGCCTCCTGAGGAGGTAGAGGCATCGTTCTACTTTCTTGACAATCGCATCAACGTGGGTAGACCAGGACAGTTTATTGGTGATCATCAATCCGCGGAATTCAACACTTTCAACCATCTCCACTTCAGCTCCATTGATGTAGATAGAGGTGTGCTCTCTACCTTGCTTTCTTAAGTCAACAACCAACTCTTTGATTCAGCTGACATTGAAGGAGAGATTGTTATCTTCACATCATGCCACCAAGTACTCTCTCTTTCCTGTACTCGGTCTTGTCACTGTTTGATATCTAGCCTACAAAGATGCTGTTGTTAGCGAACTTGTAAATGGAGTTAGAATGAAATTGGGCCACAGTCATGTGCGTACAGGTAATATAGTAGGCGGCCACAAACATAGCCGTGCAGGACACCAGTGTTGAGGATAATTGTAAAGTAGGTGTTGTTGCCTGTTCTCACTGATTATAGTCTGTGAGTCAGGAAGTTGAAGATACAGGCGCAGAGGACAGACCAGTGACCAAAAGTCTTAGATTTTGGAGGTAAGTTTTTTTGGAATTATGGTGTTAAAGGCTTTGCATTCCAAATGTAACTCTAACCCAGGCCCACAATCAGCCAATCAAACCCACCCCCCTCCCCTACTGCCACTCCCTTTTGAATTCAACATGTTAAAATTAAACCTTATGTGATCTTCCTCTGTTGATCCCTGGCCATGACTTGCAATGAACCCAGCCTTTCTGATGTCCCTTCACACAATTTCCAATTGTTCCTGAAACACTGCACAGAGGCCAGTGTCACATCAACAAGTCACCCTTTATTAACTTACATTCACCCACAGGACTGGAGTTATATTGGCACTATCAGTCAAATTGATGAGAGATTGCTCCTCTGTTTGTTGTCTATAAAATTTGTACGTACATGAGCTATGACCAGCCAGCTCAAAGCCAGTCCATGGACTGAGGGAATTCTCTGAATCTCCTGCCCAGGTTAACAATCCCAATAAATGTCAATGTCAATGAGGTCCACCTGGCCATGGTTTCAATCACTACACTTCCATTTCTCTGTGCCTTATCCACAATCTTCAAGCTACAACCCCGACCCCTGTTTTTCAGAAATCCTGTTTTGTTTTCCAATCTCCTCCCACTTAGTTTTCAACCTTAAACCATGCTGAAGAGGATGGTGGTGGCTGGCTCTCTGATAGATGGGCCTTCATCACCAGGCTACACTTAGAAATTGGAGTGGAAAATAAGGAGGGAAGATCATCAAGGACAGGAATAGGCCAATGACTGGGGGTCAGAGGGGACGGTTACTTAGAGAAATTTAACTCAAATGAAGCAAATTTTTGTTGTATATTTTTGAGTCTGCCATATGACTTTAAAAGTCATTATTACAAAGGCCCATGACATGGGACATACAAAGGCATTGAAGAAACAAAAGTATAAACATCCTGAAAAACCACTGAAAATCTGTCAATAGCTGATTGAAATCATGCAGTGTTGGGTGAGACACTCATTTTTAGATTGTGAACCATTGTAAGTATTGTTTAGCTCAGTGCAGTGCACAAACTGTCGAGCAATTTGAAATATAGAGTTAGAAAAGCAAAGCAATTGCACTTTTCAAAGTCCAATTGAGTTAGCTGGCATTGCAAGCAATATCTTCTCCTAATAATTGTCACCTAATTGTAAAGTTCAAGCCACAGATTGGCTGGACTGCAATTTTCTCTCCCGACTGCAAGAAAATAAATTGGGTGCCATTGCAATGTCCATTTCTTTGAAACATGAGAAAAAAGGGAGCAGAAATGGTTCAGTAGATTGGACACTTACGCTTCACCTATGGGACTGGAGTTATCAGTCAAATTGATGAGATATATCTCCTCTGTTTGCTGTCTATAAAAGTTGGACGTGCAATGAATTTAGGCAGTCCCAATCCAGTTTCCAGTATGTCATGCTCATTGAATGCAGTCTGATATGCTAGTGTTCTCTGTCCCTGGATTCGCTTCCCTTACATCAATTAAAATAAAATTCACTAACTTTGGTAAGCATCTGTTTATGCTGGACAGTCTCATATGTTCTAAAATTGCGTAACAAGCAATTAAAAAGTATTAGTTGAGCTTGTAGTGCGGTCACTTACCCTTGCTAGAAGCTTTGTATGTTCACTTACCGGGGCCTATCCCCTGAAGGGGAAAGGAAGATGTCTAAGCATTATAACTTTTATGAATTAAGTAAAATCGTGGGGCATAGCAGTTCCCATGGATTCTCTATTGCAACACATTGAGCAATTTGAATTAGCTTGCGAATGAATCAGTAGTCTTTTCTCATGCAGTAGACTTCACTTCTCTTTGAAATTTGAAATTCTTGCATTTGCCCTGATGAATGCAATTCAACAGCATGTCTCTTTTTTTTATTAAGCAATAAATATGTTTCTTTTGATCACCAAATGTTTGCACATCTAAGCATTGCACATTTGCAAAAAAAAATGACTGTATTCTCTTTTCTTAAGTTTAGTGGCATAGATTGTTATTTTAAATTCTACTTTAAATTACTTTTTGTTATATTTTAGAGTTGGACCACACTGTCATAAATATTATAACAGCACAACTCAGTGATTTTCATTTGTGATCAGAATTTTTTTCTACCGTTTTGTTCTTCCCTCTGAAGATATATTCAATAATTACTTAGATGAGAAAGGTATAGTCACTGTCGTCCGAGAGGATGATAGGGCTGTTCTCTCATTAGAAAAAGAGGTGGTGGTTAAACCTGAGGGTCACCATGCCTCCGATGACGGGAAGAGTTTGGGAAGGAGAGCCTTCACGATGCAGGAACATACTCTGGTGTTATTCTCTGCTGCAAACTAGCTCTTCAGCATACTGAGCTAACCAAACCCCTGGCTGAGAAATGGTCAGATATGAATCATTAAGCCATGTTGTTTTGCATCCCATAAATATGTACAGCAACAATTTTGAATCCATTTGCTCATTTCAATCAATGCCAATTATTTCTGAGTTATAACACAAAGTAATGAATGCACTGCACTTTGCCTTATTAGTAGGTCATCATTTTGGCATGAAAAGGAAGTTGGTCTTGCTGTCTGTCCTTTAGCCCAAGGCAGAATCTCCTCATCTTGCTGACTGTATTGCTTTCCTTCTCATTCGGTCTAGTGGGAGCATTTCAGCAACCCATCTCCCCACCCCCACTCCCTCCCCCACTACCCACAGTCATCCCTGAACAACACCCTCCTAATCCAGGGGAGGAATCAATTTGGCTCATTTAAAATCTGCTCAACTCAGATGAATACAGCAGCAATGAGTGCAATAAATTATAAACATTTAAGCGATCTTAATTCGCCTCTAGCAAGCTGGTTTGTAAGGGGTGTCTGCATTCTAATGTAAATCTCCAGTCCTGCTGTCCTTCAAGATCTCTTAGTCATATAATTAATATGCATTAGCCCAAGTGAGATCCTCAAGCGCTTGATATAATGCTGCTAGCTTGGAGAACACGAGCTCCCTTGAAATAACTGTGAGTGATTTTCGCCACTGCTCCTGATCCAGGCTGCAGGATTTGGTCGAACAAAACAGGTCAGACTTTTGTGGAGAACAACTCAGGTCAAGTGGGAAAACTTCCCAACTCAGGAGACCTTCACAAAAAGGGTCCCAACTGATATACTTTCCTTCCAGAGAAGTGGGTGTCGGATGGAGTGGTGCCTCCAGAAATAGGCCTCATATGGCAATGGAGGCAGATGGTTGAAAGAAGCTGGCAGTTCAGAAAGACCACCTGTGTAGGTGGGGATAATAGAACATGTGTAGTAATGAGTTTCAGATCCTTAATTTCTTATCACACTAGTCCCCATTCACACCCATGTCCACTCATTGCCCACCCGTAATAACTCCATGGCCAATGCTCCCACCCATGTCCTCTTATGACCTCTATTCTCTACACTTTCATATACTTTTCCTGCTTATAACACCTTGATCCCTCATGTCCTTTCAAAATCTCATGTATCCTCTGTAACCATTCATCCAATATCTAATGTGGGCTGATCTCAGATGTCTGTGAAATGACATTTAAAAGTAAACTCTTAACAATCTAAAGTAACTATCATTCAAATATATACCAGTCTGAAAAAAAAACTCGTTCAAAAAAACCCATGTCAAAAACAAAATTAAATCCCCTCCAGAGGTCAGTTTGTTGCAAAAACAAAATCACTCATTTACTCACCAAGGTAAATATAGATAATCCTTTAATATCTCCCTAAAACTGTCAATCAAAATGTAAACCCATTCTCCTGCTGATAATAGTGTGTCTGTGGTTTTTTAAAATCAGCCATTATAGGTGCAGGTGCCATAACAAAGAATTCCAACCCATAAACAACAAAGCTGATTGAAACTATAAAACAGATGCCTCATTTTCATCTTTAAGCTACACCAGATGGCCTGTTGCTCAAGGATACTCCAGGAGGAGAATTTCTTTTCTCTCTGTAGGTAAGATGCAAAACAGTTATTTTTTGTTAAATTTTAAAGGACAGAGGCATATAATATTACCTCAGATCATTATACTCATTTTTGGTTAAATTTAATTTTTGTCAACTTAGTTTTGCCCAGCCTAACAACTTTTTCATGCTACTATCCCAAACCTGCTTCAGTAACTGCATACTCTGCCCTTATGGTATCCCTTTCATCAGACATAAGACCGAATCTCGCAATTGGCTCAGCCAGAATGAATTGTCCCTAGTTGAGGATACCAGGATAGACTGGCATCCCCGGTGCTATGGCATATTTTAAAGGCCATTGTGTACCCAGCATGCAATGGCAGTCCCGAACCACCCTTCATGGCTTGTGCTATGCATCTTGGATATGACAGAGAAGGGGAAATTGGAGCCCTACTTTACAACAGAGACCTGAAGGTCATGGCGGATGGGCAGATGTCCTCTTCCCCCGCAATACCAAAGGAGGCCATGGCACCAGGCTGACAGCCCAGTCTGAGGTCATTGCCTGGGTCAGTGCAGGCCAGTGAAACACCCTGCAATATATGAACGGGTCAATAATTTTCTTTGCTCCCCCAGCATAATTTCTGCCATTTTCTTGTTGCAACCTCACACTCACTCTAGCTCTGCTACTGTACCCAGCTCCCACTAAGGCTCGTGGCCTCCCTCACAGTTGCAAGCAGCATCTTCCCTCAGTTGCTTCTGTGTACCCCAAACCCCACACTAATCCTGCACACTCTCCATGCTGCATATATTCTCTCAGGTCACTTGAACAAACACTAACGGCTGTGCCACCTATGTTCATCTTAATCCATCCCCTACCTCCATTACTCCAGATGAATTCAGGCTATAAGAGGGTCAAAAAGGACAGGATCATTGGTGGGCGCCCAACTTTTGGTCCTTCACCCACTACAAGGAGAGGAGCTTGGCCCTCAGCAGAGAAGACTGGGACCAGTCCTGTAGAGGTGTTAATCCATATCCAAACCAAATTAGAAGCATGTTCTATTGTTGTTTGAATTCTCCATTACCCACAGGGTACACTTCATCTTCACAACTTCCAGCCCTTTTGAGTCTTGCTAGTAGCAACAGGATATCCAGAGTGGCCATTGTAAAGAAGACCACCAAATGGAAGATTGCTTCCACTACTTTTGGAGAAAAGAGCATGGATATCTTAGGGGAAGCATCAGCAAGTTTCGTCCTGCACCTCCACCAGCTCAGATTTTGATGCGCTAGGGGGCATTGTTTATAAATTAGAGTTGGGGGCATCTGCTGAGAAGAACACCACTGCCAGGTCTCTGCAGCTGGAAGAGGAAGAAACACCCCAGCTGCTGGAACTCTGTTGGCCCAAACTCCTGCTCAGCCCCAGGCAGGAGAGGTGCCCAGTGGGCTAGGACCCTCATACAAATGCACAAACAGACATAGAAGCAGGAAGCAGGCAGTAGGAGGCATAAGGGAAACTGACACAAAGGATGATGGATTGCACTAATGTTGTTGGCACCTTGATGTCCCTGGCATGGAAGTATTTGGCTGCCTCCATGGACAGTTTGGCAGCTACCAGGGAGACCCAGATTCAGCACACCCAACGTCTGCTGGAACCGTGCATACCATTATGCCAGCCTCAGTAGCAAGGCAACGGGGGTGGGGGGGGGGGGTGGTCAAGGGACCTTAAGTACATTCTGGATGCCAGTTCCTCACAAGGTCAGTAACAGTGGGCACCCAGCTGGAAGAAGAACCACATACAGGCTCTTCAGAAGACTCCTCTCAGGACAATCTAGAGGTGGCCGGAATAAGACCAGAAAATTTTGGAGAAACTCTGCAGATCTCTCTCTGTGGAGAGAGAAACAAGATGACATTTCACATCCATTATGATTCTTCTTCCGAAGGTCCACTCACTATTTTTAAAGGGCTCCCAAGCCAACGATACTTAGCGAATTTCCAGGACTTACTCTCTGCTTACTCTCTTCAAACTAAAATTAGCTCCAACCTGCTGAAATATTGAATTGAAAATACTGACCAGCATTTTACTTGGATTGTAGTTCCATTTGTTGGCTCCTGGAGGTGGTGACTCAAACCTGGGCATGCTTCCATGGGTAGAGTGCCCATAGAGGGATGAGTCATTAATAAATCCAAACAATGAGCAGTGGCATTCAATTTGATTATGCAGGGGCAGGGCACCATTATTTTCTCGTCTGAAAGATTTTATTGTACAGGAACATCCCTTGCGAACTGACAAATCTTAATTAACTGTTTTGAGAACCAGCACAGTAAAATAAACAAACTTGTGTGCTTTTATTTTCAGTTCAAGATGATCTCATATGTGTAGTCCCCAACCAATGCAAATTTGCTTCTCTAAAATTTGATCATTGTGGGTTGCCCCTTCCAGACTTTGTTTTGTCACTGACAAATATAAAGACACTTCACACAAATTTTCTGCTTTAACCAAGTCCGGTTATCAAGTTGTCTCATTTCAAACGGTTAACATTATCATTGGTATCTGATTGTCAAAAGCCTCGAGGTATATCACTGTCAATAAGTGCAAATGACCTTTCCATAAAAAAAACTGCAATTAAATAGTGCCTTTTACAAGCTGATGCTATTCCAAACTTTACAATTAACATGTAGTTCTGAAGTGTGTTCACTATGGTATTGAATAAAACATCCAAATAATCTGTTGCAAGATCCCACAGATAGCAGCACAATAAAGACCAGATAATCTGTTTTAATGAATATGATCAAGGGAGAAATAATAACCAGGACTTTGGGAATGCCCCTTCTCCTCAACAAAGTAGTGTCGTAAGATCTTTTACTTCTCTCTGGGAGAGCAAACTGGTGTCTTCATTGAAAGCCTCATTCAAAAATATCATCACCAGCAATTGTTTGAGGTATTCACCCTGTACAGCAATGGTTTATCAGTATAGATGCTTGTTGTTGAGTCTCTGGCATGAAATTGAAACTTTTTTTTGACTTCGGTATAAGGTTATGCTATTCGAGCAACAGCCGAAAATTTAACTTATCCTGAGGTCATGAAAGGGATTATATCAACGAAAGTTATTTTTCTTCCTTTAACTTCCTGAATTGGATACACGATTGCTGACTGAATTAAACTTATTTTAGTCAAAAATTGTGTTTAAAATTTGAAAATGTTGTTCAGCCTTAAAATTTGTTTGATAAATTTCATGGGAATAGCAGCAACATCAAGGAAGATAGATTTATGGTTGTACAATGTGAAATACTGCTCTGAGAAAGTTTTCAATTTTGAAAGAGTTCCTTGGGAAATCTGATAAGCCTTAACACTTCAGGCAGTATACCCTGCCAATCATGTGGACGAATAACTGGAACAGGCCAAAGAGATAGTTATATATAAGGAGGTGGAAGACAACATAGGTGGGATCTTATCACTCATTGACCAGTCTATTGTGTTTATAATAGGTTAGCTCACGTTAACCTTCTTGCTGCTGGTTAGTCAACTTTGTGGAATAGATGAGAATATGTTTCACGAATGAAGGTAGCAACGCATTATTGAGAAGCCTTATCATAACCATAAGGTCATGGGGATGATAGAGTGCCAGCAAATCAACATTGTCTCTTGGATTTCCTTATATGTCAGTGTCTGAGGGAAGACGTAAGTTTGAGTTGGACCATTGGATAGAGTGCTTGTTAATTTAAGAGTGTTTGACAATAGCAGTACAGGGGGTCAGGTGGGAAACTTGATCATTAAAACAAAATACAGAATATATTTTACTGCTGACAGGTTGTTACCAATGTCTTCAGAAACTGACAGAAAAAAAGCACTTATCTCCCAGCAACAGGCAAAAAGAGTTGAACACAATGCTACCTTTTAAGAGTTTTGCTGTAACAAAAAACTACAGAAACTGAACATTACTTAGGAGACATTTAAGACGCATAACTACAGAAAATCTATTTCCTCCATTAACTACATAGGCAAAAACTAGACACCATATTTATGTGTTATGCCATACTTTTTTGATGTGGAGGTTCCGGCGTTAGATTGGGGCGGACAAATTCAGAAGTCACATGACATGAGGTTACAGTCCAACAGGTTTATTTGAAATCACAAGCATTTGGAGTGTAGCCCCTTCGTCGGGTGAAGTGAGAGAGAAGCACACGGCGCACAGAATCTATGGGCAGAGAGATGAAAGATCATATAAATAGTGTGAGTGGAGTGTCGAATAATAAGTCTCCACAGGTAATTGAAAGTGTTAGACGGTGTGAGTAAAGTGTCAACAGCTGAATAACAAGCCAAGGGATGACCTATAATCCAATTAAATGAGGCAGAGAGATAATCACAAAAAATTAAAAATAATGTGGTGCTGGAAACAAGCCACATGACTGGAGTAACATAGTAGGTATGAGAGTCGCATGCTGAGGGTCTAACCAAAGTACTAAATAATCCAAAACTGTACAAACCAATTAAGGTAGAGAGAAAATAACAATTTATCTAGGTGATGGTGTCAAACAGGACAGTAAGGAAGATTTTTACAGACAGAACAGTATACTGGGGTCACATATAGCGCGACATGAACCCAAGATCACAGTTGAGGCCATCTTCATGGGTACAGAACTTGGCTATTAGCCTCTGCTTGGTAACTCTGCATTGTTGTGTATCTCGAAAGCTGCCTTGGAAGAAACTTACTCAAAGATGCGGCCTCCGAGATAAACAGTGTAGAATCGTCAAGCAAGAAGCAGGTAAGAAATGTAAAATTCGTATGTTTGCCCATGGAGATAAAGTATTGATGCTGTTACCAATGGTAGGGGATCCCTTCAAAACAAGGTTTAGTGGTCCCTAATAGATTGAGAAGAAGTTAAGTCAGGTGAGTTATCTGGTAAAGAAGCCAATTAAAAAAAGAATTATTGGGTATGTCTTATGAGCATACTGAAACCTTACTGTGATGGGGAAAGGGAACCAGAGAAATAGGTATTAGTTACTGCCAGTCAGAGTGAGGAATTAAATCCAGCAAATTCAGATTTTGATGTGCCTCAGAATAAATTGAATAATGAGGAGGTCTTTAAAGAATGGGTTAGGATAGTGATCTCTCTCTCCCAGGAACAGAGAACTGAATTGAAAGACTTGTTACAGTGCTATGAGGACATATGTAGAAATAGAATGGGGAGTACATGAGGTTGACGGAGGGAAGGCTGTTCTGATAAAACAACACCTTTAAACCCTTAATCCACTCGAAGCAGCACAGGTTCAGAAGGAAGTGGAATCAATGCTCCAAGAAGACCTCACAGAGCTGAGTTAAAGCGAGTGAAGATCGCCAATTGTATTGGTTCCCAAACCTGATGATACTCAACAATTCTGTATAGGTTATCGGAAAGTCAACGTCGTGATTAAATCAGACTCATGCCCAATTCCAAGGCTGGACGACTGTGTGAAAAATGTAGGACAAGCCACTTACATCACAAAATTGGACTTACTTTGCGGTTACTGGCAAGTACCTTTGTCAGAGAGAGCAAAAGAAGTTTCTGCTTTTGTAACCCCAAATGGGCTACACCAATTTAAAGTAATGCCCTTTGGAATGGAAAATGCACCAGCCACTTTTCAAAGACTTGTAAGCAGATTTGTTGCAGGATTGACTAATTGTGCCATCTACATAAATGACTTAGTGATCGTTAGTCATACATCAAAAGATCACATGCAACATTTGGCAGAGCTCTTTGAGAGACTATGGAAGGCAAAGTTGGTCATAAACTTGAAAAAAACAGAATTCGCGAAGACGGAAGTGACATTCTTAGGCACAACATCGGACACGATGGATAACACTAAGAAACGTGAAGATGAAGTCCATTGAGGAATTTCTAAGACCATCCTTGAAGAAGGAAGTGCTACAAATTTTAGGATTGAGCTGATTCTACAGGAAATTTCTACCAAACTTTGGGTGTGTAGTGGCACTGTTGATGGACTTGGTAAAAAGAAAATGAAATTTCAGTGGACAGAATAACGCCAGGAGGCATTTGAGAATTAAAAGCAGTGTTAACCACCGCAAAAGTTTTAGCCACTCCAATTTTTTTGAAACCCTTCAAAGTCGCCATTGACACAAGCTATGTAGGTATTGCAATTATATTGTTACAGGAGAATGATTGTGGAATTGAAAGGCTGATCAGTTATTTTTCAAACAAAAACTCAATATCCACCAAAAAAAAATTCAACAATCAAAGAAGAGTATTGAGTTTGATACTGGCCTTACATCATTTTAATATTTATGTTGCAAATGATGCATCAGAGACAATTGTGTATACTGATCGCAATCCTTTGACATTTCGGGAAAGATTTAAGGATGAGAACACCAGATTATTTTGTTGGAGACTCATGTTATAAGCATTTAATTTACAGATTGTACATATTGCAGGTTGTCAAAATGTTATCGCGGATACTTTATCGCGGATTTAAAAGAAAAATGTTTATATAAGATAGAAATGGTTGTGTTCAATGTTGTATATTTAGAATTAGTGTGAAATGTGTAAATCTAGATTAATGAGATATAGACTTGGTAATACAAGGGGAAAAAATAAAGCTATCATTTCATAATGATGGTTCTTTTTTTTTCTTAATGGGGAGGCATTGCAACGTTGGGTACAGCACTTGTGGACTGGAAGGCAGGAAGTTAGAATTTGGTGTTTGTAAAATGTTAAAGGGGAAAGCAGTGTGTGATCCCTTTAAAGATGATGTGCTTTTTCTATGCTTAGAAATTCAAAAAGGATGTCTGTGGGCAGCAGCTTGTGGCTTTGCAAGTGCACAAAAAGCACTTGAATTGAAACATTTAAATCAAAAGGCTGTATGGTTAGCAGGCCAAGCAACAGTTTTGTTTTGGTATCAAGAGAACGAGTTTTTATTTTAGCCAATCTACTTGAATCAAGCACTTAGATCCCAAAAACCAATTAAATTTAAATCTGATGGTTTTGACAACATAGGCCCAATCCTATTGTAAGAAATTGATATGTCATCAAAGGTATAAAAGGAGAGGGCAGTTGGAAATCAGGAGAATTAATTGCCATCTGCCAGAGTTAACAGCACTCAGCTCTCAAGACAGCATTGCTGGCTCTCAGTTTGCTGTAAGTCTTAGAGAAAGCACTATTTAAATCCTGACAGAACAGTTGACAGAGAAGGCACAGAGCATTCCAGGAGACATGTATCCTGGCTGTAATTTTGACAGGCTGAATTCTATTATTTAAATTGCATTCTATATCAGTAGGACTTGTATTTATTGGACTAGCATACCATTATAATCTTGTTTTACTTGAGACTGGTTAGTAGTTAGAAGAAGTATATTTGTTTTGATAATAATTTAGTTAGTTTGTTCTCTGTTAGAGTTAGATAAGTAAATTATTACTTGTTGATTGTAAAGTGAGTGTCAGGGGTTTATTTTATTTAACCATTAGAAGTTGCTGAAAAGGCAGGTTACACCACTTTTCACACTGCTTTTACAGATTACAGGGCGAGGCGCTCCTCTTTGGGTATTTCGGTTTTAGTTCCGCAGGGTTGAATGAACCTCTGCTTTATAACAATATCTAAGTGCCTGTGTCCAATAGACCAACTGTCCATTTTGCTTCTGAAAATGCAATAACTGGCTTTTGAATTTTGATGGCTTTTAGCCTGAGTCTCTGTCCCCATGGCAACTAAATCACACGGGCTTTTTGCTGGACAGAGTTTGGTAAATTTTTACCATCTCCCATTCCAAACAGAACAGAATAGTTTAAAAGATTACTGCCAAATAAATCTCACATTCATGACTAGATGTACAGAAACTGAGCAGATTGAATACTGTGCTTGTGAAGGTTAGAGACTTTTCAAATGAAAGCAACTTGTTAAAAAGTGTAGACTGCATCTCTTTAAAAAGACACATGGCCTGCGATAGAAAATAGCTCTTTCAAGGCTATGGAATTTTTTATTAAGTGACACAAGTAGGACAATTTGAGTGAGTGAGCAAGTACATCGCAGATAATGTGCAGAGATGTGAAATATTCCAATTTGGCAGCAAAAACAGGGAGGTAGATGAATATCTGAATGGCAGTAGATTGCAAAAGTGAGAGGTGCAGCAAGACTGGGTGTCCTTGTACACCTGTCACTGAACGTAAGCATATTGGCAACAGACAGTGAGGAAGGCAATTGCTATGTTAGGACTATATTCTCTGGAGTTTAGAAGAATGAAGGTGGATCGCATAAAAACCTATGAAATTCTAATAGGATTAGGCAGGTTAAATGCACAAAGGATGTTACCAATGATCAGGATTTCCAGAATCAGGGGTCACAGTCTAAGGATATAGGTTCACTATTTAAGACTGGAATGAGGAGAAATTTCTCTGCCAGAGAATGGTGAATTCTCCGTCACAGAAAGCCATTGAGGCCAAATGTTAAATGTTTTCAAGAAGGAGTTAGGTCTAGTTCTTTGTGGTAAAGGTTTCAAAAGATATGGGGGGAAAAAAGGGAACAGGATACTGAGATAGATGATCGGCCATGAATCATATCGAATGACAGAGCAGACTTGCAGTTCTATTGGCCTACTCTTGCCTCTATTTTCGCTTTGTAGTAATTGGAATGAGAGTCAGGTGGATCCATTGACAATGAGATCCTTGATTGGGGTTGTTAACCTGGCCGATCAGGGAGCCCTGGCTGACAGATATAAACAGGAGATTCAGAGAGTCTCCTCATTCGAGGGGCTAGTTATGAGCTGGCTGGTCAGAGCCTGTGCACTGTGCGTACGCAAATAAAGGGTGGCTTGCTGAAGGGATGCTGACCCCTGTGCAATTATTTCACTTTTTCTATGAAATTGAGTTGAAACCAATAGACAGACATTGTTCAAAGTTAAGTTTCACGTTGATTTTGAGTTAGACTTCAGTGGATCTTCATGCAGACAAATAACATAAACTTGTCAGTTCATTCACTGAGATAACACGGTGTAGAACTGGATGAACACAGCAGGCCAAGCAGCATCAGAGGAGCAGGAAGGCTGACATTTCAGTTTGAGACCCTTCTTCATTCCCTGAAGTATGGTGAAAGTTGTAAAAATTAACACAAACTGACCACTTTAAACTGACAGTTAAATATCTCTTCCACTTTGGATACATAAAGATATATATGCAGAGTGGTTTGGCACTTTAGATATTAAATTAACAGTCATTCTGTAAAAGTTGCACATTTTACTTTTGACATAGTCAGGCATAATAAAGCTATGTCAACATTTCCTCCTAACACCCCTATTTTCTCATACCATATTGCACATTTGAACATCGCAGTTTTTTTTTTAATTGCAAGGTAGTTTGAAGCTATTAATCAATGCTAGTTGGAACCTTCACTGTAATCCAGTAGGACTGATAACAGAAACCTTCAAGACGTAAGGAAAATCTTGACTAGCTGATAGAATACAAAGTTTTTATGCATAATAACATTTACTTGGAGACAGTACCAAATAAGTTGTGTGCTTGCATCCAAATAGACATAAGAATATGTGAAGATAAGTCTTCCAATTTATGAACATTCTTATATTGCTTCAATGAAAACTCTCTGCTGCGTGTAAATTAGGAGACATGATAAGAAATTGAACTCGTTAGTGTTGATGTTTTGGGTGCTATGAGTGAAAACCAACAAAATCTCATTGTTTCAGAGATAGTAGGAACTGCAGATGCTGGAGAATCTGAGATAATAAGGTGTAGAGCTGGATGAACACAGCAGGCCAAGCAGTATCAGAGGAGCAGGAAGGCTGATGTTTCAGGCCTCGACCCTTCTTCAGAAATGGGGGAGGGGAAGGGGATTCTGAAATAAATAGGGAGAGAAGGGGAGGCGGATAGAAGCTGGATAGAGGAGAAGATAGGTGGAGAGGAGACAGACAGGTCAAAGAGGCTGCGATGGGGCCAGTAAAGGTGAGTGTAGGTGGGGAGGTAGGGAGGGGATAGGTCGGTCCAGGGAGGACGGACAGGTCAAGGGGGCGGGATGAGGTTAGTAGGTAGGAGATGGGGTTGGGGCTTGAGGTGGGAGGAGGGGATAGGTGGGAGGGAGGACAGGTTAGGGAGGCGGGGACGAGCTGGGCTGGTTTTGGGATGCGGTAGGGGGAGGGGAGATTTTGAAGCTTGTGAAGTCCACATTGATACCATTGGCCTGCAGGGTTCCCAAGCGGAATATGAGTTGCTGTTCCTGCAACCTTCGGGTAGCATCGTTGTGGCACTGCAGGAGGCCCAGGATGGACATGTCATCTGCGGAATGGGAGGGGGAGTTGAAATGGTTCGCGACTGGGAGGGGCAGTTGTTTAGTGCGAACCAAACGTAGGTGTTCTGCAAAGCGGTCCCCAAGCCTCCGCTTGGTTTCCCCGATGTACAGGAGGCCACAACGGGAACAGCGGATGCAGTATACCACATTAGCAGATGTGCAGGTGAACATCTGCTTGATGTGGAAAGTCTTCTTGGGGCCTGGGATGGGGGTGAGGGGGGAAGTGTAGGGGCAGGTGTAGCACTTCCTGCGGTTGCAGGGAAAAGTGCCGGGTGAGGTGGGGCTGGAGGGGAGTGTGGAGCAGACAAGGGAGTCACGGAGAGAGTTGTCCCTCCGGAAAGCAGATAAGGGTGGGGAGGGAAAAATGTCTTTGGTGGTGGGGTCAGATTGCAGATGATGGAAGTGTTGGAGGATGATGCGTTGGATCCGGAGGTTGGTGGGGTGGTATGTGAGGACGAGGGGGATTCTGTTTTGGTTGTTATTGCGGGGAGGTGGTGTGAGGGATGAGTTGGGGGAAATGCGGGAGACACGGTCGAGGGCATTCTCGACCACTGAGGGGGGGAAGTTGCAATCCTTGAAAAACGAAGACAACTGAGATGTACGGGAGTGGAATGCCTCATCCTGGGAGCAGATGCGGCGGAGGCGAAGGAATTGGGAATAGGGGATGGCATTTTTGCAGGAAGGTGGGTGGGAGGAGGTGTATTCTAGGTAGCTGTGGGTGTTGGTGGGCTTGAAATGGATATCAGTTTCTAGGTGGTTGCCGGAGATGGAGACAGAGAGGTCCAGGAAGGAGAGAGAGGTGTTAGAGATGGTCCAGATGAACTTAAGGTTGGGGTGGAAGGTGTTGGTGAAGTGGATGAACTGTTCAAGCTCCTCGTGGGAGCACGAGGCGGCGCCGATACAGTCATCAATGTAACGGAGGAAGAGGTGGGGTTTCGGGCCAGTGTAGGTACGGAAGAGGGATTGTTCCACGTAACCTACAAAGAGGCAGGCATAGCTTGGGCCCATACAGGTACCCATGGCCACCCCCTTTGTCTGTAGGAAGTGGGAGGAATTGAAAGAGAAGTTGTTGAGGATGAGGACGAGTTCGGCTAAACAGATGAGGGTGTCAGTGGAGGGGGACTGGTCTGGCCTGCGGGACAGGAAGAAGCGGAGGTCCTTTAGACCATCTGCATGGGGTATGGAGGTGTATAGGGACTGGACGTCCATGGTAAAGGTGAGATGTTGGGGACCGGGGAACTGGAAGTTCTGGAGGAGGTGGAGGGCATGGGTGGTGTCCTGGACGTAGGTAGGGAGTTCCTGGACCAAGGGGGAGAAAATGGAGTTCAGATAGGTGGAGATAAGTTCGGTGGGGCAGGAGCAGGCGGAGACAATGGGTCGACCAGGGCATTCAGGTTTGTGGATTTTGGGAAGGAGATAGAAGCGGGCGGTGCGGGGTTGGGGAACGATGAGGTTGGAGGCTGTGGGTGGGAGGTCACCTGAAGTGATGAGGTTGTGGATGGTTTGGGAGATGATGGTTTGGTGGTCGGGGGTGGGATCATGATCAAGGGTGCGGTAGGAGGAGGTGTCGGAGAGTTGGCGTCTGGCCTCGGCGATGTAGGGGTCAATGCGTCATACTACAACTGCGCCTCCCTTGTCCGCGGGTTTTATGGTGAGGTTGGGATTGGAGTGGAGGGAGCGGAGGGCTGCACGTTCTGCGGGGGAGATGTTGGAGTGGGTGAGAGGGGTGGAGAGGTTGAGGCGATTGATATCACAACGGCAGTTGGAGATGAAGAGGTCGAAGGAGAGTAGGAGGCCTTGGGGTGGTGTCCAGGAGGAGGGGGTGTGTTGGAGGCGGGAGAAGGGGTCAGTAGAGGGAGGGTTAGGCTCACGGTTGAAGAAGTAAGCGTGGAGGTGGAGGTGGCGGAAAAACTGCTCTATATGTAAACGTGACCGGTATTCGTTGATGTGTGGGTGGAGGGGGACAAAGTTGAGCCTTTTACTGAGGACTGACCATTCCCCCATTTCTGAAGAAGGGTCTAGACCCGAAATGTCAGCCTTCCTGCTCCTCTAATGCTGCTTGGCCTGCTGTGTTCATCCAGCTCTACACCTTGTTATCTCAATATCTCATTGTCTTTTCTCAGAGACTATCAGCTGAAGGAAGTATGAGTTTGCAGTGTTCCCCATGTTGATGATGTCATTCGCTACACATATATCATTTTACAGGTGCCAACATCAATCCTGTGCTTCTGCAGCACCAGAACAAACAGAGGCAACAGGTCAATGAGCAATGTCTTGACAGCTGTCATGTTGCCTTCATTCTGCAAAGTCAGATTTGCTAATGTGTTTGAGCTGTTGAGCCAATAGAAATTTTGGTCAGTGGGTGATATAAGGAAACACATGACTTATCATTCCAGTGGGTAAGCCATGTTTAATGAAAGTCATGCTACGACATGAAATTCAATCGGCAAGTCAGAGGTATAGCACAGAATGAAGGTCCTTCAGCCCATTGCAACCACCTCGGTCAAAATCAAAGACCTAACTATGCTAATCCCAGTTTTCAGCACTTAGCTCATAGCCTTGTATGTCTTGTGCAGCTTAATTTTGCATGCAGCCCCCTCATCTGTTTGTGGTGGAAGGCTAATTTAGTGTTCATGATATTTTAGACTGTTTAGGAACTTAGGTGAAAATGTGTTTAATAAGGTTGCAAGCATGATGTTGATTCAATGGGAATACATAGCTTGTATCATAGGGCTGATATTACCTGTTCTCGCCATTGTACCCAAACAAATTTTGAAGAAAAATTAGACTTTTTGTTTTAAATGTACTTGATTTGCACAAATTCATATCTAAATGGTAACATAGCAATCCATCTCTGCCAGTGGAGCAAGCTAGGCTTGTCAGCATACTCATTGTAATTATGATAAGTTATCAACCAACAGAGGGTCACCTGTTCTGGAGTCGGTTTAAAAAAAAGGGTTATCTTTTATTTATAAATGAGTTTATTTTCACTGTTATTGAGCCTCAGTGAAAACTTTCGCAACATTTTCACTTCTTGTAATTATTTTGTTACAATACTAGTTGACTGGGCACATTGAACCTGGTCTATGGAGGGAACAGCCTTGAACAACTGAAACCAGAAGATTTTCGCAAATGTTTGCTCACCATTGTGTCCTTTGTGTTTCCAAAATGGCTGCTTGATAGCCTTGAGAATTCTAAGTCACAGAAAATACATCAAAACCTCGTTGAATAGTTGCGTTTCTTAAATTCTGTTCTACCTGGGCTAAAAAGTCACGTAGTACAGAATCCTTGCAGGAATAGGAATATTGCACTTATGCTGTGGATTTGTTCTCTGTAAATGCCTTCACTTTTCTGCCTGTTTGCCAACTGTTCTTCACTCTAATGATAGTTTCGACATTTGCTACTTGCTGTTCAACATGCCGCTTTCACTTTTTGCAAGAGAGATTCTATACTAAAATAAATTATGGTAGGTATTTGGAAAACAGTTTAATTATTAAAATAGTTAGATTATGTAATTTCTTGGTGTTACTTAATTTAACTTTCATTATGTTCAGAAGGATGACTCTTTTCTGACTGGGAAATGGAACAGCCTGTATTACGGGTATCATGTGTCAGTGTAAAACATTTCATGTCAACACATTATATAGGTCAATGCGAAACCAGCCTTCTAGTCCAAGAAGGAGTAAAAGATTCCACCAACAGTAATGATGTCTTGGCGATACTTTAGCTATCCTGTGGCTTCACAGAATAATTTGGAACTTGAGTATGAGCAGCTGCTTGTTCTGGACTTATGCCTACTTGTGGTCTGATTGGAGCCTCTCTTTGGATTGTAGGTAGCCCTTAGAAGAGATTGAGGTGTTGTTGAACTCCAAATTTTAAAGGTAAGTATCTAACCTGAACCACGCTCCAAACCATCTCAAGAAAATGATAACTAGTCCTTCCTTAAAGGATTAAGAAGAAAATAACTTGCATTGCCTTCCAGTTCTTCATTAAAATTTTTGAGTTCGAACTAGTTTAATTCAACTTCAGTA
Source organism: Rhincodon typus (assembly GCF_021869965.1). NCBI lineage: Eukaryota > Metazoa > Chordata > Chondrichthyes > Orectolobiformes > Rhincodontidae > Rhincodon > Rhincodon typus. The sequence goes on along the minus strand of NC_063359.1, from coordinate 9,659,891 downwards.
TCTCTGACACTTTGTGGACTATCGTATAACAATCCTTTCTCTGTGTGCTAATTATCTGTCTTTAGCACAAATAATGTAGGTGGATTTGTCACAGCAGGTGATGTGTTTCCTACATTACCACAGTGACTACATTTTAAAAGTACTAAATTGGCTATATAACACTTTTGGATATCAAGCATTCATTAAAAGGAGCTAAATCAATGAAATTTTATCTTTTTTTCATTAAATGTTACTGACATATCCTATGCATTCAAGTTTGTCATAGTGAAAGTATGAATATTTATTTCCTGGAACATCTCTGAAAGTAGTAGGTGTGTGCATATATAACACAAAGACATATTTCTAAAGGATAACATTTTCTCTTATTCCACACTTCCATTTATTTATTTCAATTTAGGAAGGGAGTATATTGTATTGCCATTTATACAGAGTTCACATTAAGTACAATTTTAAATGTAACCTCAGATAATAAACTAATATGTCTTTCTCTATTCTCTAATCCAGTGCTTCTGAAACATTTTCCCATTGTGAGCCCATTTTGAACATTGATAAATGTCACAATCCCTCAGGGGGAACTGAAAAAGCAGGTAATGTGGGCTGAGAGGAATAGGCGTCTGTTAGAGTGGGAGCAACATTATTTTAATTCAGAGTTCCAAGATGACCATTACTTCCTCAGAGCTTGTGACTCCAAACTTTCAGCTCACATTTGGAATCCCAAACACTACTTTTGAAAACTTTGCTCTATCAGCTGCAACGAAACTTGGTAGATATCTGAAAAAAAAAACATTTTTTTCAGTTTGGATTTTGTTTGTAAATGGAAGAAAAAGTACCAGAATTGATCTGCAGAATTGCAGTAAAAAACACTGATAACAGCTTGGTAATGATTAACTCACACCATTTCTCTTCATTGTATATCAACAGCATCACACCTAATCAGAAGAGCCATCTTTCGGATGGATCATTTCACTATGCTGATTCTTTTGCCCTTCTGAACATCTGTAAAAAAAGAACACAATGAATCTACTGCTCTGGAACATGAAAGGTGCTAAGTATATGTATTTTTTCTGTAAAGTTTTCATTCTTAAAGTTGTTTGTGAGCAATTTGATAGAACATTGCAATATTTTTAAAGTCTGTTCAATGAGATGATGAAACTCATTGATAGTTTCTCTCACTAGATGCTAATGTGAACAAATAAAAAGTGTAGGTGAGAGTGGTTACTCTTTAGGATTGGCCTAATGGAACATAAAAACATTATTGATCCTGCACAACATTTGACAATCATCTGCAGAGAGTCTTCATGAACACAAGGTGTATTAATTGATGGGATGAAGAATGCACAGAACATCCTCAAAAATCCCAATCAATTGCAAAATCAGGGCTGAGATCACTCCTATGATGGGATCAGGTATTTTGATGAGATACAGTGCCAGGTTTCCCAACTGGTTATAGTTCCAGAAAGGATACTTCAAACTGTTAAAGTCATTTTCAAAAGGATCGTGTCCTTTGTAGATTCCTTTCTCCCAGATCCAAAGAAACTTGTTTTAAAAGGATCCAATTTAACCAGATATTCTTGAGTTAACAAAGAGTGAGTTTTTAAATGACTAAACATGGGAAGAATTAGTAAACACCTACGGACAATTCTGAAAGATAACTTTTGACATTGGTCGTTGGACGGTTATTTTTGTAGATTGGTTAAGGTTCTGTCGATTTGATTCCTTCTAACAGTGATTGAATTCCAGCGTTCAGAGTGTGAGGGAATCTTTTCATTGCTTGGATTCTTTTGTCTAACTGCTAGCTATCTGACTTCTCGCATTCTGAGTGAAAAAAAACTTCATTACTTGCAATGCAGGGGTGACTACAGGATAGTGTTTTTTTTGGTTGTAGTCTTCACGCGATGTTAATGTTTGAACCCAGGCAGATACACATGAGATGTTTCCAGAGCTGTAGTACACACCACCAGAACTGAAACTGGCTTTATAAACCTGGACATCTATTATTCTCCAAAGGATAAATGTAGATGTATCTGCATGCCTTTGTGACATATTCTGTAGGGGCAGGCTTGCTGCTGAGCAAAGGGTCATCATTTCTCATTATCTTTGTATTCACATAAAATTATAGTCCACTTGATTTTAAGTTTCTTTGTTACCTTTAGGTGTTATATTCTATTGGTCCCATACAGATATTTTGCTAGCCATTCATCGGATGCCCACCTACATTAATTTTGTCTCTGTAGCAATTGTCTTTTTTAAAAAAAAATACATTTGAGAACTAATAGATTAAAGCACCTATATTATTTTGGGGTTCCAACTCATTGCTGTAACACAGGTAACACTGCTGTACTTAATATCCACTGTGTGTAATTCTCTATGCTCACTTCCTTTATTGGAATAATTAAAGAAAAATAGGCAGCGAGAAACTTCCAGCCTTTAAAAAACACTCGATTTTTTATAATCAAATATTCATATTAGAGTAAAATAAATGGAAGGCCAAACTTAAAACACAACACCATTAAACATGTACAAATTGGCAGAGCAGTGCAGCACTCAATCGCATTAAACAAGTAAAGGAAGTAGAAGCAGTTCAACAATAACTTACAAAAGAAAAATCAACAATTACTTAGCCAGACAAATTGTACCTTTTCATCTGGAAAAAAAAAATCAGGGAGTGGCACCAACTAGGACAGCTCCTTAATGAATTGGCGCATGCATGATGAGATGTTAGACTTCTCTCCATGCTGTTTGTCCTATGAATCCATGTTGTCGCTGTCACTCTACACAACAAACCAGCCTTTCAACCAAATGAGCTAACTGACCTTCAACACCAGCTGAGGTGCTTTCTTTGCAACCTTGCCCCTCACCAGGGGTGCAGTGACCCTCAGATTAAATTCACCATCAATCGTCTTTCTCTCTCTCTCTCTTTCTCTCTCTCTAATAAGACAGCAGTCCTAAGGTCCTATGGGACTAAGACGGCTTTACCTTTTCATTTTCTTATTCTATGTTACTTCGATGTGAGTGCAGTACAGACTCCATTCCACTTTAGCACTCTAGAACACTATCCTGGCAAGTTAGTAATGCATTGTGCCTGGCAGTTGATGTCAGCCAGGTTTAAAACTGCATGCAAGAAGCAATGCAGAAAATGCCAGATTCTGCAGCATGTGATGAGGTAAGATTACCCAAAACTTATATTGGATAGGTGGCGCAAAAATGCAGGACACAAAAAGTTGCTGAATGACACTCTGCTCACTCACCCTAAATCCTCACACAACGCACAATTATTGCAGTGCATCAAATATATAACCCAACTTCACTCGACAATACATTCAAGCCCCAATTTGAATAGCTTGCCGACTTCTATCATCTCATAATCTTTTTTCATACCATTACAATGCAAAGTCACTTGTCAACAGTCATGACAAACTTCAGCGTGGATTGCTGGCAGCCTTTAAGTGTTTATTTTATTTCATTATGAAAGTTAAGATAATTCCACCACCAACCTTGCAGAACATGCCGCATCCTCATCCCTTCACCTTTGGGTGATGAGCAAGCACATTGTATTGGGAAAATGTGTAATGCCACTCAATGAAAAAAAAATGACAGTGTTTGTCACACTAAGTGATGCAATAGTTATCAGTTCTTCTTTTAGAAGAGAAATAGAGGGAGAAAGTGTCTGAATCAGAGAGAGATTGAGAATATCAAAAGATTGAGACATACATACAGGAGAAAAAGGAAAAAGTGAAAGATTAAGACACTAATAGAGATACGTTTGCAAACTGTCATGCAATATTTCTCCCCAAACTTGTCAGCAAAATTCTCATTTTCTGTGTTCAAATAACGTACACAAGATATTTTATACATTAAACTGTCAAGACCTCATATCAGGCATTTCTTCAAATCGATCCATGAGCAAAGAAGTTTTACAAGAAGGGGCCTGCAGTCGATCAATGCAGGGGGCTTCCACACATGGTCTGACTGGGCCTGCAAGCTGCTGACCACTAGCACCGGTCCCTCGTCCAACAACCATCCCCACTCCACTCGATGCATGCTGGCTGTCCTGCTCCACTCAGGCCTCCAGCCCAAAATAAGGATAAAAGCTACATATGAGGTGAAAATGAGAGTCTTTAATATTGTTGCAGGTACATGTGGTTGAAATTTTTTTCTGTAAAATGAAGAGGTTGAAACTTGAAGTCAGATTCTGCATCTGCAATGGTTTCTGGAGTTGAATAGTCAGAGTTTGTCTTTGTAGATACATTCAGTAGTTGCCATTGCTTCGTAGATTGAGTGAAGATTATTTTTCCATACTGGCTCTGTCAGCACAGCACATGAAAACTGCCTTTTCAATAGACAGGAAGGAATTCTGATTACCTCCCACTGTAACTCCTGTTGTCAGAGCAAATATCCAACACTTATAGATAGTTCTACTAAGAGTGGTGGATGGAATTGGCTCTCCTGAGGTCTCTGCACAAAATTACTGTTCCCAGCCAGAAATATTATACAGTTCAAAATTTAAAGCATTGATATCCCAACTTTTGAATCAGAATTTCACATTAGACTTTGGGTTAGCCCATGTCTGCAGCAATGGTCCACCCATCCATAGTCTTTTAGCTGGTATAATTAACTTTTTGGTTGTTTCACCCATTAACTTGAATTACTCCCATTCTTTCAGGATTTTTGCTGAAATATGAAGAGCTATTCTGATCACCATAGAAGCCATGATTAAAGAGTTTCTGTTTACCCTCGATGAAAATGTTCATTCAATCTCAAAAGATCTCCTGTCATCCTTCTGGAGAAAAATACACTCTGGTTCCAATCACAATTGGCTGCACAAACAAAGTCAAGTGACTTTTGGGGGCTATTTTGTAAGACTCCTGTTTAAAGACAGATTATATTTCTACAGAAAATATGAGATTATAACAACACACGGTCTTCAAAAACCAATATTGTTAATAGTGGATGCTAAAGCAAGGTGATAAGTTAGTGTACGTTCTGATTTTACACCTACTTTGCTAGCAGGAAAGACAAGGGTAAATTCAACCACTTTTAAAGGGGTTGGAGACTGAATAAGTCACTTAATATCCTCAGCTAGCCTCATTGGCTTTGTCCTGAGGTTCTAAAATATATCATTTGTAAGTTTATTATTTTTTCCAGAGAATGCTTCAACAAACCATCTCATTGTCATTTTGCTGCTCGATGTGAACCAAAAGATATAGAGATATAAATGAAGAACATAAAACAACATAATTCACAATGTGTTATCATATCATGCAAAACATTTACATCTTGATGACAAATATGAAGTACTTTTGCTTCATTTTGGTCCTATGACTGATCCTTCAATCAAAGGAGAAATGAAAATGATCCAATACACATGTTGTTATGCTCGTCATTGTTGTATCCATGGCAACAGTACTTTTAACAAGAAGAATATAATGTAAACTTCACCTAAATTGTATTGTGGAAAGGGGGCAGAGTCATCACTAGCTTTTAGATTGCGTAACTCATGCGTGTCAAATATACACCAGAAATTAATGATTGGTTCAGTTTTGATTGACTTTTTTTCACCCTGACTGACAATTCTTCTTTCTCGGGCATGGTTAAGTTTCCAGTTGAACAGTAAACATTGAATAAATGGAGAAATGCTTTTAGGTGGTGCTGAATCGGACAGATTAAAATCCTTGCAGTAAGACAAGCTTGTTCTTGCAGTTAATAAATCACAAGAACATCATAAATGCATGAAAGGACTTTCTAGACTATAGATTCTAATTATTTATTGCCTTGTCCTCTCAAGAGATAGTTAATAGAATTTCTATTGTGAATGCATTATCTTATTGTATATTTATTTATTCATTTATAGGATTTGTTTAATAACTTGAACTTAGAATGATATCTCATGTGTTGTTCACTTATTTATTGATGGATGCAGATAATAATTCCAATAGCTGAAATGCAATACACCAACAGTGTTTTTGTTCCTTATCCTGAATACATTAGCAATACTTATATTCATAAAACTCTAGGAATTGAGACTTTGACTGTGAAAATATGAAGCTTGAGAGCCAAAAGATAGCACAGATATTTTAAAACTCAGAAGTGGTGGCAATAAATTGGATTCTAAAACCTCAACTAGTCTTGTAACAAAATTTGAAATGTTCTCTTTATGTGATCATGGCTGGTTAGGAGAGCATTTATTGCCCAACCCTATTTGAGCAAAGTTGATGGGGAGCGACCATCTCGAACCACAGCTGTCTATGGGAGTAGGTACACCGTCAGTGCTGTTAAGAACAGAATTTTGACACAATAATATTCTTCCAAGTCAGGATGGCCTGTGCCTCAGAAGGGAAGTTTCAGGTGGTGGCTCTCCATGCATCTGCTGCCCTAGCAGAACTTGTGGGTTCGGAAGATGCTGTCAAAGAACCTCCATGCACTCCTCGTGGTAATACACTGACCGATAAGAGTCTATCCATCCTGTCCAAAAACTAACGAATGTAGATTATGTTATTGCAGTAGGAAAGAAGATAGGCAGATGCAAAAATCCAGAAAGTAATAGAAAATGTGGTCAAGGACAAATCGCAATAAATAATTTCAACCAGAATCATAGAGATGCGAGGTAATGATTCAAACAGTCATAGAGAAATAAAGATCTACAGAACAGAAAAATGCCTGTTGGCCATTACACTAGTGAAAAAAAAAACCTAAGTATTCTGATCCCATTTTCCATCACTTGGCGCATAGTCTTCCATACCTTGGCATCACGAGATCACATCTAAATACTTAATTTATGAGGGTTTCTGCCTTACCACGGGCAGTGAGTTTCCAGATGCCCACTACCCTCTGGGTGAAAAGGTTGTCCTTACATCCTCTCTAAACCTTCTGCCCCTTACCTTAAATTTATGCCTTCTGGACATTGATCTCTCCTTCAAAGGGGAGCAGTTTCTTCCTCTCTACCCTATCTATACCCCTCATAATTTTATACATCTCAATCATGTTATCTCTCAGTCTCCTCTGCTCTATGGAAAACAACACCAGTCTGTGCAAGCTCTCTTTGTCACTGAAACTTTCCAGCATTGGCAGCATCCTGGTGAGTCTCCTCTGGACACTCTTTATCCCTTCTGCAATGTGGTTTCCAGAACTGCACAAAGAGAACAACACAAAAGAAATTGAAAGAGCAAACAGAAGAGGAAACTATGATGTTCACTGAGTGAAGCTGAAAATTAGATAAGAGTAAAAAAAAATGAGGAGCAGCAATGCCATCATATTCTCAAGCTGCTAAAGACAGGCACATTCTGTATGAAGTGGGCAGGTAGCAGTACAGGTCATTTAGGCCAGAATACAAGTGAGGCTATTTATGTCAAATCTAATGTAGCATAAAGTTTAATGAGGGACATCACATTGATGGTTATATTCAATGCCAAAGTACTGGAGTCTCACCAATCATGGAACAAAAACATTTGAACGGAGTGTCTAATATTACTGGCAGATAGTGAAAAAAGAATACTTGTATTTATATCACACTTTTCATGCCCACTGGATATCATAAAATAGTTCCTAAGTAGTGTTGTAGGGTAGTCAGTGTTGTAGTGTAGGAAACGCAGCAGCCAGTTGGACAGAATATACCAACAGATTGTAACGGAAGAGTCTGGGTCTCAATTTGGTGAGGCTGACTGTATGATTCTGTTGCTTCGCTTATCTGGGATCTCTCTCCCAGTTTTTCCTCCATTCCCCAGAAATTATTTTGGAGGAGTTTACAGAATGGACTTGGCAGGGTGTGTTGTCATCGGTTCTGGTTACTAGGTCGATGCCAGGTGTTCTGTTCAGTTTCATTCTCATTCAGATTTTCTGCAGCATTTTCGTACACTTATGTAGCCTGCTTGGCCATGTCAGAGGATTTTTCGGAGTCAAGCACATTGCTGTGGGTCTGACTCACACAGAGCAGACTGCATAACAAAGGTGGAATTGCTCCTAAATCAGACATGGGTGAACCAGTTTAATTTCATGTTAACCTCTAATCTTAGATCATTTCCTACTAAGACTAGCTGTTTATTCTCGATGCGTTAGTTGATCGAATTTAAACTCCCCAGCTGCAATGTGGGATTTGTACTCACATTTCTGGGGCATTTGTACAGCTTTCAGGATTACTAGTCCAGTAACACTACCATTAAACTACTGCCTGCTGCTTAAACCTATCTCTGTATCTCAGGTAGTGTTGTTCTCTCTGCTAACTGTCATCTTTAATTGTCCACCTTTTTGTGGCTTAAAGTTTTTCAATATAATCCAACTCATCCACGCACACTGGTTTTCCACCGGCAGTGTTACATTTTTTATTTGGACCTTCTTGAAGTATTTTTATGTGCCCGATAGCTCCAGCACTCATATGAATCAAGCTAGCTCTCGTTTGGTGCTGGCTGATGGTTTTGTAAATTGAGCAAAGAGGATGCACAGACTGCAGGTTGCAGGCACTTACGGCAGCAAACTGTCACTTATCGAACAACATGAAATATAAAACTTGTAAGGTGTTTGTTTAGGAACTGTGATTTGTCAAATCACATCAAACAAAGCAGCGCGTATCCATTCCACACAGCTCAAATGGCAGCCAAGGAAATGAGCAGTGTTCACAGTCAGTCAATCATACACTTCCACCAGAAATCTAATTGTTTACTGCCATTGCCAGCTTTTATCTGCAAACCACATGCCAGATAATGTGAAAGAAGGATGAGAAATTTTGTAGCATGCTTGCAGGTCTCTTAGAAACCTGTCAGCACAATTCGCAATCATAGCAACACATGTTTGGAAGCTTATTTTGGACCTTGATATCAGCTTCAGATTATACATTTGCCTCATCACCAAAGACTCCTATTTTCACATGCAAAGGATTGCTGTATTCTGCTCCTGCTTCAAGCATGCTTTTGATACACGAGAGTAACAATTCCAGTGTTTTCCTGGCTGATCTCCAAGCTTCAACCTTCCATAAACTTGAATTCATCTAACAGTGTGCAGACCATATCCTAACTCACATCCTCATCATTGATGGTCCCTTGCAGATGAGGATGACTCTTTTCCACTCTCAGGGTGAATCTATAAGTGGATCTACAGACTGATGCAGCTACCGCAGGCTTGGTTACACTTGGGAACTCACTTCCAATCACTGACTTACACTGGTCAATCAACATCTCAACTTCTTCTAGCCCCATTAAGATATCTTCACTGCTCTATTTCTGACCTCTTTATCTGATTGAGTAGAATACTGAAGTTTAGATGACTGAGCCATGATCTCATTGAAATTCTCAGATAGCTTGACAGGATAGTGCAACTGAATGAACAACAACAAGTTTTACTGAACATTACTACATATGGTAGGGAGAGGGAGAACACCTGATTTGCAGCTCTACAGATCCAAATCTAGTTCCAGTATATATTAAACAAAAAAGACAAAGAATTGCAGATGCTGGAAATCTGAAACAAAGACCGGGAATTACTGAAGAAACTCAGCTGGTCAGGCAGGATTTGTTGAGAGAAAGCAGAGTTAACGGTGCATGCCCATTGACTCAAAGAAGGATCTTAGAAGAAGGGTCACTGGACATGAAACGTTACCTTGGCTTTCTCTCCACAGATGCTGCCAAACCTGCTGAGCTTTTCCAGCAGTTTCTGTTTCTTTGTTTCTAGTTCCAGCAGATTTAAGATAAGAAATATGGTCGGATTAGGCCATTCAGTCCATCAAGCATACTCCTTCATTCAATTCAATCATGGATAATCAAACACTTCAATGCCTTTTACCCACCCCTACTCCCATTGCCCTGTATGCCATTAGTAATCTGAAATCTCTCAACCTTTACCTTAAATGGGCAAAAAGACTGAATTTTGAGGCCTTTTGGGTAGAGAGGTCCAAAGGTTCAGAGTTCAGTGAGTTAAAAAAAAATTCCACATCTTGGACCCAAGTGGCATCCCCCATATTTTCAAATTGTGCTCCCTGGTTGTGGATTCCCCATCCAGGAGAAATATCTTACCTGCATTACAATAGCTCTCTTTTTAGATATGTATTAAGTCTTAATGAAATCATCTTTCATTCGTCAAAATGCTAGAGAATACCCAATCTCTCATCATTGAACAGTCCCACCAACCTTGGAAATATATCTGGTGAATGTCATTGCACTCACTCTATGGCAATATTATCTTTCCTGAGGTAAGGAGAACAAAACTGTACACAGTAATCTAGGTGCAGTATAACCAAACTCTTACACAATTGAAGCAAGACTTCAGTATTGCAATATTCACGTTCTCTTGCAGTAAAGGTGAACGTTCCATTAGCCTTCATCATGCCTTGCTGCACCTGTGTCTTTGCCTGCACTGATTTATTGACAAGGACATCAAATCCCTTTAACTCTCTACATTTTCCAATCTCTCACCATTAAGAAGTGCTTTGCATATCTGTTTCACCTAGCAAAATGAGTAACATCAGATCTTTCCAATTTATATTGGATCAGCAGTGTTCTTGCCCATTCTCAAAGCCTGTCTGAATGTCCTGAAGCCACTTTACACCTTTGTCGCAACACACTTTCTCACTTAGCTTTGTATCATCTGCCAATTTGAAAATGTTGCAGTTGGTCCATGTATTCAAATCAGTGATATATATTGTAAAGAACAAGGACCCGAATATTGTTCGCTGCAGTACCCCAATAATTGCACCCTGTCAATGTGAGAATCACCTATTTATTCCACTCTGTTTTCTGTCTGTTAGACAGTCTGTTAATCCATAACAGTACATTACATCCTATCTCATCTGCCTTAATTTTTCTAACCAGCCTCCTGTGGGGAACTTAATCTAAAGCCATCTGAAAATCTAAGTGTGCTACTTTCATTGACTCACCTTTGTCAATTTTGTACATAATATCTTCAAAATCTCCAAGAAGTTTAACAAATACACATTTTTCATTTACATACCTATACAGACAATGCCTAACCAGATCATTACTATCCAAATGTCTATTTTTCACAGATAACAAGGTGTAGAGCTGGATGAACGCAGCAGGCCAGGCAGCATCAGAGGAGCAGGAAAGCTGACGTTTTGGGTCTGGACCCTTCTTCAGAAATTCTGAAGAAGGGTCCAGACCTGAAACATCAGCTTTCCTGCTCCTCTGATGCTGTCTGGCCTACTGTGTTCATTCAGCTCTACACCTTGTTATCTCTGACTCCAGCATCTGCAGTTCCTACTATCTTTATTTTTCACATCTTTTTTAATAGATTCTCACGTTTTTCCCACTACAAGGTTAAGGCTAACACATCTGTAGTCCCTGCTGTTTTTCTCTCACTCCCTTCTTAACAGAAGGAATAGAGGACTTGAGTTATAAGGGGAGGCTCGATAGGCTGGGACTTCTTCTCTGGAGAGTAAGATGTTGAGAGGTGACCTCAGAGGTTCATAAAATCATGAGGGATACAGATAAAATGATGGTAGGTGCCTTTTCCCGAGGTTGGGGGATTTCAAGACCAGAGGGCATATATTTAAGGTGAGAGAGAAAGAATTTAAAAAAGACATGAGGAGCAAGTTTTTTTCTATAGAGAGTAGTTAGTGTGTGGAATGAAATTCCAGAGAAAGTGGTGGATGTGCATACAGTTACAACGTCTAAAAGACATTTGGATAAGTACATGAAAAAGAAATGTTTGAAGGGATATGGACCAAGTGCAGGCAGGTGGGATTAGTTTAGTTTGGGGTTTTTGTTGGCATGGACTGTTTGGACTGAAGGGTCTGTTTCTGTGCTGTATGACTCTATGACTCTAGGTGTGAAATTTCCTTCCTTCCAATCTGCAGTAAACATTCAGAATCTCTAGAATTTTGGGACAAAATCACCCCAATGATTCGATTATCTACATAGCTGCATCTTCAACACTCTGGGATGCACTGCACAAGTAGAAGGTACTGAATTACTTTTTCCCATGGCTGGAGTAAACCTTGTGTTATGCCATGATCTCAGTGATCTTATGGTGGTTTCAGATTTGAGGAAGTGTACTGTCAATTGTTACAGACCATCTGTTAGCCCATTATCATGCATGGCTGTTTGGTTATGAAAATATTGATCAATATTATTTAACTCTCATTACTTCTTATAATTTGGTTTTAGAATGTCAACAGCACTAGCAAGGCAATATTTAATATTCATTGGCAGATTCATGGGAACATGAAGAATTTATCATGTTGTATGCAACCAGAATCACAGAAGAGAGCTTGGGTCATTCGTACTTCTTTGAAGGACAGTCATGAAAAGATTGGATTTCCACAACAGTCTAGCAACTTTCATATTCATTCATGTGGTGCCAACCCAATATGACCAGATGTCTGAATTTAATAACTTGTCCTGATGGAATTTGAGGCTACAACTTCAGAGCTGCTAGATTTGGCATCCACAAGTGTGTGATGCTGTAAGAACATTTATCTTCAAATATTTTAAAGTTAATTGGAAATTGCTATTTGTCTATAACATTTGAGTTCTGTGTATTTATTTGGTGATGCACAAATTGAGAGCTTTGCATAAAAGGTACATAGAGTCTGCCTGTATATCTTCCATTGAATGCAGAATGCATTAGGCAAGATTTGTTGATTTTAATGTTTGGATGATTTATTTTAATCAGCAGTGCAGAGTTTGCTGACAAGATAATTGGAACTTAGTACATATTCCAGTAATGCTGACCAGTTGTTAACCAGGGAAGATCTTCCAGCCAGCAATTTTGACATGTAGGTAGAATGGTTGATTGAAAAAACAGTCAATTCTTGGTGCCCTGAGACTTTTGCCAATTAATTCAATCACTTGTTGATGCATGTTATATAAGGTATTGAAGTATTGAAAGAGTTAAAGTTGGAGATTACATTAATCTTCATTAATCTGATGATGTTGTACAAACCTGAATGAGGAAAAGCAGAATAGGATCTTGGAGAATGAGGATCTATATCTTAGCTCACCTCATAGTCTTTATGTTTTGTTTTTGGATAGACTTAGAGTTAGAGTTGCATCAAGTCTTTTTTGGTAAATTTATTTTTGCTGTGAAACCCAGGTTTTCTCACCCAATCTTACCAAAAACTCACCTGATGAAGTATCTACTTTATTCCTGTAGTGACTCTCATTTTTGGTTTCCACTCCATTTGCTACTCATTGTGTATTTGCTGAAACATCATCCCTTCAAATGTCTTTTCTATTAAATAATCTCCTAGCCTAGTATCCCAGTTCAATTCAACTAATTCAGCTTTCATGCCCACATCATTGCCCTTATTTAAGCTTAAAATTTAGACCCCCTCCCGCCTTCTCCTTTTCAAAATTGAGCTTCTTTTCTCAGAGCTCACAAATTACTCCTGTCACATTATACCAAGACTGGTATAGGCTACTCTTCTGTCAGTTCTAAAACATGCTGCTCTAAGACATTTTCTTGAATGTGCTCTATGAAGTCCTCATTGAAGATATTATTACCAACCTGATTACTCCTCATACATTGTCAACACCATTAAAACTACCTTTTTGCACCTTTCAGTTCCAAAGAAGATTCATATCAGGCTTGAAATGTTAGCTTAGTTTTTCTCTGCACAGATGCAGCCAGACCTGTTGAGTTTCTTCAGCACTTTGTGTTTGTTTCAGATCTCCACATCTGCAGTACTTCGCTTTTATAAAAGAATCAGATAAAAATATACCGTTAATATGGTGGTCACTCATTGAAAAATAAAGACACAAGGCTGCAGAGTTTCTTTAACAAAAGAACAGAAATTTATGAAACAAAGACAAAATCTAAAAAAGCTCTCAATGTAGAACACAGTTTGAAAGATCATAAAATATATAGCGAAACAAAGTCTCATCCCATTTTCCAATGCTATACATTACAGAAATTTAGTGATGGAGAAATGACCTCTCTATAGCAATTATTTAAGTTCAACTTCACTGATTCTTGCCAGATCTTTTCTGTGGACAGTGCAGTCTTCTTACATGAATACTCAAAACTGAAAGCTTAAACTGCTTCAACTTTCAAATCAAAAACCCTGGGTATGGAACGTTCACAAGCTGCAGTGAATTTGCTTTCTATGGACTGGCCAATACTCCTTTCTGGAGAGAAACTGTATATGCTTCTGACCTCAGTGAAGTGTCCTCCAATACTGCCTAACAGCTTTCAATCTCTGAACTTCCTAAACTAAGATTAATCCTCAATTATCCTGAACCAAAATAAATTAATGGCACTCAATCTTATCCCACATGTCATAAACCATCACAGTAAAAACAACCTTCAATTAATAGCCCAGGCTTCTGTTGTCTGGCATCTACACTATTAAGTCACTATTCTGGAAGGACTGTCTGACCTATTTATTATTTCTGATATTTTAAAGTAAACCTCACAAATGTAACCGATCATATGCCACTATTTGTTGAAATCTGATCTCTAAAAGTAATAGAAATATATAGATATAAAAATCACAAACCTCTCATTAGTGAAACACAGTGGTGTTTGGCATGTTTACCATTTAGAATTAACATTAAGCACTTCCCAAATCAATTACATCATAACCAGTTGTAGAGGAAATATCCCTCTATCCCCACAATTCCTACCACAACTTTAACTGTTTCCATTTCTCATATTCAAGGTGAGCCTGCAAATATGGCTGGAACCTAGTGATCAAAAGGGCTAATTTTGCCACAATCATTAAAAACAATCACAATGTCTCGTGTTAAGCTTCATATGCAGGGGACCTGTTCATGCAAGATTTAAACGCTCAGTCTGTTTCATTGTATATTTTGCCCGCTGTCAAGAGTGGTTATACCAAGAGTACAGATATGTAAAATGACATTGTGAACTTAATCTGCATTTTTAAACAATTCCAGGACTTTTATCGTCACAGAATTCCTACACTGTGGAAGCCAGCCATTTGGTCCATCAAGTCCACATCAACCCTCCAAAGAGTATCCCACCCAGACCAATCTTATCCCTGTAACTCTGCATTTCCCATGGCTAACGCACCTAGGCTGCACATCCTAGACACTATGAGCAATTTAACATGGTCAATCCACCTAACCTGCACATCTTTGAACTGTTGGAGGAAATCAGAGCACCTGGAGGGAACCCATTCAGACACAGGGAGAACGTGCAAACTCCAAACAGACAGTCGCCCGGGATGGAATCGAACCTGGGTCCCTAGTGCTGTGAGACAGCAGTGCTAACTCCTGAGCTGCTTTTCTTGGGTCTGATATCAACATCTCCTCCATCCATCCTGCCTATGAAAACCTCACATCCAACCTCCCTACTGAAAGAAAAGGCGGTTACTGATTAAAGTTGTAATTGCACGAGGCAGCTCTGAATTCTTGCTACGTGAAATTGAAGATTCATAACTCAACTCACGTCAAGCTTCACAGAAATTTTACACACAAAACTCTAAGCTGGATTAGAACCAGGGCTCCAGCATGGCAACTCATCATGATAAAATGTCCCTGAGAGGTGATAGATTTAAATATCAAAAGTAATATCCTGAGAGCAGTGTGAGAGATTGCCAGAGCTGTGAAATTCAAAATGTCAAGGTTTAAAAACCACACAACAAACGCCATACCTCAATTGAGAGCTGACATAAAACGAGACCAAAACCTTCCAAATCATTCTGGGAGACTACAACCCTAAGGATCAAAGTGATTCAACAATTATTACAGACCTTTAATGCCTTACAAACAAAGGAATTAAAAATACTGCATAAAGTTAATTTCAAAATGTCACAATTGCAGGTATGATAGGACTGAAAACTGTTTTTCTCCATAACAGTTCTGCTGCAGGTTTTATTGCCATGATGATGATAGGGCATGAGTTCTTTCAGCTCCCAAGGCTATTTGATAAAGAAAATTAGTTCTTTGATATGTGCCATCAGGAGGAAACTTGCCTTCATCACTTGCTCAATGAACGATTAAACAGCCTCTTTGGAGAGCAATTAGTAATTAATTTTGAGTTTTGCTGCTGTGAAATACCTGGCTTTTCCCATAGACTGAGAAAAATTTCAAGCAAATGCAGGGATAGGAATAACCAACATTGAGAATCAGGAAGATAACTTTAGCGCAAACGTTACATGTCTATTAATGTGCATAATCAATTTGGCCAAATGAGTTAAATGCAAAAGATCCAAAGGCCAATACTTGAAGAATAAGGCAATCTTCCAGGCATTTTTTGCCAATATTCCTCATGTACATCAAGGCATGATGGCAATAGCTGATTGACACTGTCTTTATTTCAGAAAAAAAATCATCTAAATATGAATTTCTATAACAGTGGTAAATATAGACTGTCAAAGTTTATCTCCATTATCTGATTGTTACATCTGAGACATTCATAACCAAGATGGTTTTTTTTTTAAAAGGAAGAAATATTGACCTAAAATGGTTGCAATGGTCATTTGACAGAGATTGAGGAAAAACTTTGTGAAACCCATGTGGAATATGCTAAACTGCACAATATCACCATGTTTTAATCTGAAGATTTTGAAACAATGCAACTGAATCAGCATTAAAGGAATTACATTTCCTGTTTAGTTCACGTGTGAATGATAAACCAACAAATTGGGTGATGAATGTTTCTCCTGCCAGTTAACCAACTTTGAAAGACAATGGAAATTGAAAAAAAAATACATTGGACCATATTTCAAAATATGCTTTTGAACAGCAGAGCAGAGAGATGAATAAGTGAACCTTTCACATAAAGTGGGATTATCTCTCTCTCCCTTTTCTCCCCATGTTCGTCCTCATCTCAGAAGACAGCACCTGGTGAAAAAAACAAATTGAAAAACAAGGATTAACTGAAAATTTAATGATGTCCATAGATTCTGTTCGAACTACAAAGATGAGTTCACAACTAATTGATCATGGCCTCATGTTTAAAATGGAATAACACAAAGACTCTAAGGATCTTTAAGCTATGGAGTGTCTTTTTTTACATCTGGACTACGTTCTCCTTCTTTAAAAGGAAACTTACTATGTTTACGTGTATTTGACATGGGGTTTATTTTGTTATTTTTGCTTGGGATTAGTAGAAAAATAAAAACACTCTTCGTTCACCCAAGAAAATATTAGTAATTGACTCCCTTATTTTCTAGTGAACTACATTTTAATTGAAGAATTTAGTTGCATGCTAAACACAAAATATATATATCTTTTGTGACCAGCTGCAAGGGGGTTATTAAAGAAGGAGGCATACTCCCCCTACTCAACTGGTTGTAATATGATGAAGAATTTATTATGGCTGTTGGGTGATGAGACCGAGAGTAATGACAACACATATCTGAAGTTGCTCAGGTCAAACTGAACAGGAATCCCAAGGATCAAGATTAGGCTTTCTGGGTAATGCATATTAGTTCCACAACAGCCCAGAAAAAAAAACACAGGTGACACTTACTGTAAAGGCATATGCACTTCAGAAGCAAAAAAAAAATTGTTGACCTATATTTCATGTATTAAGTCTTTTGGTTCCCAAAAGTTTGAAATAATCCTGAGTCAAATGCTGGAGCTCTGTTGAATATATTTCTCAGATCACACCATGATAGATTATTAGTCGGTCCCTGACTATGGTGCAGAGTGACTGATATCACTCTGTGGGGGTCTGAGTACTTAAGTATACATACACACTCTTGAACATAAGGTTCTTAAAACTAGTTAGGATTGTAAAAATATTATGGCACCTTTTTCCTTGAACAGAATAATGCCTCCATGTGTAACTATTGGAATCATTAACTATTTTGCTTAGGAATTAAGTTTATGAAGCTCAACAATTGGCTTTTATAATTAAATTGAACACCTTAAGAGCACTTTAGAGCAACATTCTTTTCTTAACATGATTATTCATGGTTTTGCTTAGTTTAAAAATTCAGTTATTTTCTGATTTATAGCAGTACACTACAGTCAGCATTTGGCCTGGCAATGCTTCTCCTGAAGCTCTGCATTGTTATTCTGCAGCCTACGCTTTTTTCTTCAAACATTCTATGCACCAGTCTTCCAACAGCTTTTCAGCTTCCTGCTGTGCCCGCTGTGCTTGGCTTCTTGCATTTCATATTTCCTCTTCTCAAGCACTCCAGCACTTCTTGGAGCTTGTTATTGGTCTCCAGTAAATCATTCTGTGACAATGATACAGTGTTCAGGCTGCATCAGCAGTTCACTAATTTGCTGTCTGATCTCAGCACTGTCTGTCACTCTACTTTTTCATGTTCTTCTACTTGAAACATATGCTGTTGAGGCTTTGACCTGAGGTTCTGCCTCTCGAATGCTTAATTGTTTTGAATTCATGGACATTGTAAGCTGAAGTGTGCATCGACAGGTTAGATAACCACTGCTGTTAAAAAAAGTCTCTGTTGCTTTAGTTATAGCCAAGTTGTTGATGTGATATCCAGGATTCCCCTTGGAGAAGCTTCCTTTGCAGTTTTCAGTTTCTCTTCCATAAGCTGCTTTCCAACATATTGTATTATATCCTGTTCAGTCTTCAGTCTTTGCAAGTCAGCAACTGTTATAACAGTGATGAGAAGGCCATTATTGTTAGCTTGTTATTGTATGATGTGATGCCTGGGTTGTGGTTGAAGTCGAGTGCCACCATCAATCCAAATTCCTGTCTTACTTTAAAGGACAGTTCCATCATCTGCGGTGGAGGATGAACTAGTAATAAGTTTCAGCAGAACAGGTTCTTGTCTTAGATAGAACGAGGCCATTTATTACATTTCAGCAACTATATACAGGTTACCTTAACTGTTAGGCGTAATAACTAGAACGAACAAGAGGTCGGTAAGTAGGAACTGTCGACTGCCCAAACTGCCCATAGCGCCACCCAGTAGATGTGTTGTATATCCAATGGGGACAGCTGGAGCTTGGCTCAGATTAATCCTATCATATCCATTACGTTCTATCAACAGTAACCTCGCTCTCTATTCCTACATTTTCCACTTGGGCTGTTGTAAGTTTCTGAAAATCTTCTTCATTAGCTTTCTCAACTTTCTGAATTAATCCTCTTCCAATTCTGTCAAGGCTTCTTTATGCCTTTCAATTTTGGCCTTGCAAATGTCAATATCCGACTGAAACTCATTTGGTTGTGCATGGAGTGGAAACAATTCATTTTGATCAGACTATCCCTAGTATACCAGAGACACAGTCTAAAAACAAAATACTAGTTGTTAATGACCTGAAGACACACATTACTGCTTCAATATCTACAAATTAAAATCTTAAGAGTTTTGACCTTTGACAATACAAATATTTCAATTATTCTGTATATATCATGCCATCCATCTTCAGAATTCCTATTGAGAATGCAGAGAATTCTTTTTCACTGAGTTGTTTGGACCTGCAACATCCCTCCTACAAAGATAGGCAATGGCCTAATGGTATTGTTGCCAGACTATAAATCCAGAGGCCCAGGTGATGCTCTGGGGACTGAGTTTGAATCCTACCATGGCAGATGTTGGAATTTGAATTCAATAGAAATAAATCTGGAATTAAGAGTCTAAATGATGACCATGAATTCATTGTCGATTGTTGGGAAAAACTCATCTGGTTCACAAAGGTCATTTAGGGATGAAACTGCCATCCTTCCTGGTCTGGCCTACTAGTGACTTCAGGCCCACAGAAATGTGATTGACTCTTAACTGCCTTCTGGACAATTAGAGATGGGCAATAAATGTTTTCCCAGCAAGTGGTGCATACATCCTGTGGATGAATTAAAAAAAAGTGTGCTGGAAGCAGGTTCAGCAACAATTTATATGTTAGAATTAGTATATGCTGATAAAAGGACAAATTTGCAGGGCTGTGGGATAACACCAGGGCAGTCTGATTAAACAGGTAGCTCTTTCTGGTCTCCCTGCTATAGGAAGGATGTTGTGAATCTTGAAAGGGTTCAGAAAAAATTTACAAGGATGTTGCCAGGGTTGGAGGGTTTGAGCAATAGGGAGAGGCTGAATAAGCTGGGGCTATATTCCCTAGAGCATCAGAGGCAGAGGGATGACCTTATAGAAGTTTATAAAATCATGAGGAGCATAGATAGGGTGAATAGTCAAGATCTTTTCCAAAGGGTAGTGGAGTCCAAAACTAGAGAGTATATGTTTAAGGTGAGAGGGGAATGATTTAAAAGTGATCGAAGGGGCAACTTTTTAAACTCAGAGGGTGTTGCATGTATGAAATAAGTTGCGAGAGGAAGTGGCAGAGGCTGGTACAATTACAACATTTAAAAGGCATCTGAATGGGCATACATATAGGGAGGGTTTAGAGCGATATGGGCTAAATGCTGGCAAATCGGACTAGATTAATTTAGGATATCTAGTCGGCGTGGATGAGTTGAACTGAAAGGTCTGTTTCTATGCTGTACAGCTCTATGACTCTATGATTCTTTCAAACAAGATGTGATGGACTGAATGGTCTCCTTCCATGCTGTATAACTCTTTGATTCTTTCATCCTTCAGTAGAATTTTCCCTGTCGCTAGCTATTCCTATTGGCATAGGTCCCATTCTAACTGCTGTAAAAGTCACATTATTGCTTGGTATGACTTCCATATGACTCTAATCACCTTCTCTTAAAAATAAAATGTACAAATCAATGAGTAATCAGTGCCATCATTTTAGGTTTCTCCTTTATTTGCAGTATTGACAAATTGGTCATTTTATTTGGAAGGTGAACAGTCCTTAAGTTTCAACATTTAAAAAATGCACCAATTAAATGAACATGATTCCTGAAAATTTAGATGGATTCCAGTAATGCAGACCTTACTATAACCTCCACCCAAAGAAGTAAACATTCTGTCATGTCAAGCCAAGAACAGTTCAGCAAATACAAATTTTACCACTTATATTTTCTCAGCAAATTGGAAATCAAAGGAACAGTGAGCCAATGGAGACAATTAACACAGCATTAAATTATTTGAAAACAAACTGAATGCTGCAACCATGAGGACTGTGGAAAAAAAAGGCAATTTTATCTGCAGATTGCATGCAAGGTGCCCAACAGATCCGAGATTCCAGTTGTTGAACAAACCAAACTAGAAATTGTTGGAGAAACTCAGCAGATCTGTAGAGTTAATATTCTGAGTCCAGTGACCCTTCTTCAGATTCCAGTTGACCTTGACTTATACTCAAAGATGCTTATGTTGCACAAACTCTTTAGGCTTTTGAATGTTTGCCCTTGTAAATGAAGCACAAAAAAAAACAGTCAGTAAGTGTGTTCCCTTTAATGTAATTCTGAGAGATTTGTTCTTTCGCTTTTGTCCACTTTATTCAATTCTACATTTTTACGAACTCCATGAACTTGATTCCCTTGTGTAGTTTCTTGATATTTGAGGCACAATTTGGAAATATCTCATGTCTGCGAAAAAGTAGGTCATTGAGCTCAAACTAGTTGACTTTGATGGTTCACTCACACCAGGATAATATAGATATATGAACACTGCTGACACAGTTTAATTGTATCTATTTTTATTAGCAGAGGTTTTGGCTAAGGCCACTCATCTAGTCATACAATGACTAACTGTCTGTTTCTAGAACTCATATTGACAGTAAGGTACAGGGATAATAATTGCAGTCAGCCACCAGTGTGATAAGATTCTCTCACAAGATGATATTTCACTGTATTGTTCTACTTCTGAGTACCACCTCATTCTGCACATTAGTATTCTAACTGCTTGCACTGCTGTGTTTACCACTTGTGGTTTGGTTAGTCACACTTTTATCTTGGAGACAAAAGGTTGAGCATTCAGGACACACTCCTGTCTAATCTGAAGACACTTCTGCATTTCAATCCTGCACTCTAGGCTGCATGGATTTAACTATAATTGTAACACTATAGCCAGAGCATGGACTAGACCAGGCCACATCTCCAGGCTTTCCGCTGGTTCTCATAGCACTCCCTCTGAGCCTACCTGCTTACTCTCAGCTTCATTGCCTTTTTACACGTTACCCGCAGCCAGAAATACCAGGGTCATATTAGTGATGCCTTGCTCTTTAGCACTGACATAAAGCCTGGAAACTTGTCATCACTGTCAGCAGGCCTCAATCAAAGTTCAGGGGATCAGCCTTTACACACGGGCTTCCTGGCAAAGTAGTTTAAGGCAGCTTCTGATACCAGTCCAGGATCTGTTCGGGCCAGTCAGAGCCAGGATCCTCTCTTGATAAAATGAAAGAAGCTGAATGAGACCCACCACCTGTCTTGACTCTTCTGTCCTAGTTTGGGCTGTTTTCCTCGTGGAATGAGGGAAGAAGGTATTAGTGGAGAAGAAAGTGGATGGCACAGCTATTTATGTTGGTGTAGATGAGGAGGATTTCCATGTGAGTGAGTAGGCAGGGTAGACAGGGCATGCAGTGATATCAGGGGTTAGGGTGGATGAGAGCGAGTGAGGGAAAGTATTGCAGGCAATGGTGAAAGTGGTACAGCATGTGTTTCGGTAGGACATGGATACAGTAGCAGAGATAGAGTGTGAGGTGTCGGAAAGAAGATGCTGGAATTTGCCCATCAGAGTGGAGAAGATTGTTGACCCCCTTCCTACAGTGTAGTGCATTCCTCCAGAGTATTTTAAGTCAGGTGCAGATTTAGACCAGACTTGCATGGTTTTGGTGTCACGGGTTCCACCGCTGGTCCCAGAGGATAAGGAAGTCCTGTCCTGCAGGACCTCCAGAATCCTGCAGAAGGTGAATTTCTCTGTCATGTCTGGGGAAAATATCAGGAACTGCACAGTGCAGCTCCAAACTGATCGTGTTTGTTCAGGAGCACAAAAGACTTTTCAAAAATGGCACCTATTCAAGGGATGCTGGTGAATTCGGAGATATCTGCTGAGTTGTTCGGGGAACAGAGCATGGTAAAGTGGGTGCGGTGAGAAATGCCATAGGAACTTGGTTGGTAATTAGCCCAACAAGTTTGGTAGGACACAGTGAGAGGACTCAACAGGCGTCATGACAATAAACTAAAAAAAAACTCAATGCAACTCGGACCTAGTCCAAAAATCTTAAAATTTAGTTCTTGCAGATTTAAAGATATTTGCTTACTCAGTCTGCAATGGTGGAATGAGGTATTTGCTTTGTCCTGAGCTCACAGGATCATTGAATGGTCTCAGCACAGAGGGAGGCTATTCAAATCTTTGTGTTTCTGTTGTTTCTCCAATCAGCATCGGACCATAGCCCTGAAAATTCCTTTTTTAGATAACAATCCAATTCCCTCCTGAATGCTTCAACTAAACCTGCCTCTACCACGCTCAGGCAGTGCATGCCACATTCGAACCACTCACTGTGTGAAAAGGTTTATCTCCATGTCCTCATTGCTTCTTTTGACAATTGCCTCAAATTTGGTGCCATCTTGTACTTGATTCTCCCACCAGGGCAACAGGTTCTCCCTCTCCACTCAGCTCAAAGTCTTCATGGTTTTGGAATCCTCTGTTAAATTGTTCCTTAAATGCCTCTTGGAAAAAGTGCTGTAATATAAACTCAAGTGCTAAACACATATGTCCCAAGGCACTCCACAGAGGTATAAAATAAGATAACAATTAAAAGTTGAGCTTTGGGTAGTGTTATAGAACAGAGAGATCTGGGGGTTCTGGTACTTAATTCTTTGAAGTTTCTCTCAGAGGTAAACAGGGTGGTTAATAAGGCATTCAGCATGCTTGCCTTCATTGCTCAGTCCTTTGCATATAGGGGTAGAAGCATCAAGTTGAGGTTACACAGGATGTTGGTGGGGCCTCTTCTGGAGTGCTGTGTCCAGTTCTGGTCACCCTGTTATAGCATGCTATTATTAAGGTGGAGAGGGCTCGGAAAGGACTTACCAGGAAGTTGCAGGAATGGATGACTTGAGTTATAAGGAGAGGCTAGATAGGCAGAGATTGTTTTTACTGGAGCTAGGAGATTGAGGGGTGACATGATAGAGATTAATAAAATAATGAGGGGTATGTATAAGGTGAATGGAATATGTCTTTTCCCTAGGATGGGGATTTCAAAACTAGGGGGCATATTTTTCAGTTGAGAGGAGAAAGATTTAAAAAAAGACATGAGGGATCTTTTTCTTTAAAACACAAATGGTAGTTTGTGTGTGAAATGAACTGCCAGAGGAATTGGTTTTTGTGGGCATATTTACAATGTTTAAAAGACATTTAGATAAATATATGAATTAGAAATGTATGGTGGAGAGATATGCACCAAGTGCAGGCTGTTGGGGCTAATTTAGTTTGGGATTATGGTTGACTGGTTCGACTGAAGTGTCTGTTTCTGTGCTTAAGACTCTGTATGACATATAAGGAGATATTAGGGCCATTGATCAAAACTTTAGGTTTTATGGAGAGCCTTAAAGGAGGAGATGCAGGTAGACAGGCAGTGAAGTTCATTGTATAAGGGCACAAGGGTTAATTAGTACTGCCTTCAGGATGGCCCACAATAATGGAGCCCTGGGGGCCTGGGGGAGGAAGAACAACTTAGGATTTCAAAAGAGTAAGCCCTTGTGTCCTAGTCTCTGAAACAATATTTATCATATTAATGGAATCTGTAATTAGTTGCTGGTATGAGACTGCCAGGAAAGAGGATGGCGCCAAAAAATCTGCGAGACATCTCATACAACATGACCGATGGTGAGGATTTATCTTACGGCAAGGTTTACCCAGGCAACTGGACACAGGTCCCATGAGGACAGAATGAATAACTCAAGCATATCCAAAAGGCTGCAATTAGAGCAGAGCAGATACCTTGAAAGCTTATGAGCTGCAAGTTAGAACGATCATTAAGGGGACAGACCATGAGTGATTTGAAAACAAAGATGATTGTTTTTGCTTTTAAATTGATGCACTAATTAACCAGAAACCAATGTAGGTCAGCAAACACAGGGATGGTAAGTGAGAGGGCTTTGGTGGGAGTTGGGACAGGAGTAGCAGGGTTAAATTACCTCAAACTGATGGAGGGTGTATCGTGGGAGACCAGCCCAACAGTGCACTTGAATCGCCAAACCTGAAGATAATAAAGACATGTACAAGGCTTTCAACAGCAAATGAGCTGAGGCATGGGTGAAGCTGGGCAAAGTTCCATATCCAGAAATAAGTATTGTTAATGATGTAGTGAAAACAGAGGGGTCAAATATGACACCAAAGTTGTGAACAGGAGTATCACTAGATTTCAGGAAACTAAGCATCACCCATTTTGATCAGAAGGACAATAATATCTTTTGTACCTAATCTACCATAGAGAAACAAAAAGGCTACAGACAATGGTGGAATGGTGGCTCAGTGCTTAGCACTGTTGCTTCACAGTGCCAAGGTCTTGGGTTTGATCCCAGCCTTGAACGACTGTCTGTGTGGAGTCTGCATGTTCTCCCTGTGATCTACATGGGTTTCCTCTGGGTGTTCTGGTTTCCTCCCACAGTCCAAAGATGTGCAGGTTAGGTGGATTGGCCATGCTAAATTGCCCATGGTGTCCAGTTATGTGCAGGCTAGCAGGATCAGCGGTGGTAAAGGGGGGATGGGAGGGCGGGAGGCGGGAGCGAGGGTGGGGGGGGGGGGGGGGGGGGGGGGGGGAAGGAGTGCTGGGTCTGGGTGGGATGCTCCACAGAAGGTACAGGCTCAAATGGGACAAGTGGTTTCTATCTGCACTATAGATATTCTAAAAGACACTAAATGACATAGTCTATTTACACTTTGGACTAAATTCAAATTTAGTCCAGTTTAGTGATGAAACACTGATCCCTGCAAAACCCTGTATCAAATGCATTTGGAAAGTCTCAGAACATCAGATCTGCAGTAGTACACTGCCCTTTTTTTGTTTCTAGTAGGAAATCTGAGTCAGTCACAGAGGTAGGTGATGTAGTAAATACAAGAGACCACATTGATGCATTGATGGAGAGGGAGGTGCTTCTGAGAGATGGATTAGGACAGCTATCTGGGAAAAGCAGAAAGAGAGATTTTTGCATTGCCCCTAAACCATACCAGGTCTGGTCAAAAATGTCTCGATCATGATAGCAAGTCCTCAACTAGAAAATAAATGTTTGTTTTCCCATCAGCTTTCCGGTCTTTAAGGATAAGAAAATTCACCAAAAGCAGTGCATGCCATGAGAGTGGCAAAGCCAGAATTCAAGAAACAAATGGCATCTGTGCTCCCTATAGACACATGTTGACATAAATAGTGCTACACAACAGATGGATAAAGCTCCAAACCACAGGGCTTAGCTGCTGCCAGGATTTTGCAGCAGAGGACGAATAATATAAATAATCTGACAAGATAATCAGAACATTTAGAAGGTAGATGCAAGGAGATGGGGGGAGGCGGAGTAACTTTCATTAACTAATGTTATACTTCAAGGAGAAAGATGCTGCTTTCAGAGTGACCACACCATCAACCCATTGTGTGCCAAAGCTTACTTATTGATTCCAAAATCAGCAATGTGTAAAGATTTGATTTCAGTTTGGCTTTTCCACAAGATAACAGCAAGCAAAGTTCACAAGAGCAGATAATAAAATATTGCAGAATTAAATAAAATGTAGCAACTTAAAACGTCTAAGCAGAGGGTGCCAAAATTGGCGGCATCGTGGTAATGTGACTGTTCTGGTGATAAGGCTACAGGGATATTCTGGAGGCTGTAGGAGGAGATCGGGCAGGTGGCAGATTCAGTGGCATAGACTGTGACATGGCCCAACGCGGGATAATTAAACAGTGAGGGAGGTCCCCTGGTTTCTGCAGTGGCAGCTTCGGGAACAGGTAGAGAAGGTCTCCCAAACAGTGAACTAATCGCAGGACTCAAAGACTGTTGAACTTTATTCCTTTATTTTCCAGTTTATATTAAGAAGGTCTTTAATGTTAACTATTACTTTATTTCTCTACTTATTCTATAAAGGTAACACAACTTTTTAAACTTTGTTTTACTACTTTGCACTTCAGGTTTTTGTACCTAGGTATCTTTATACCTCAGATGCTTCAGTGTGTGGCAACATTGTAAACGTTTTACTGTACTCCTGTACTTGAGTATATGTGACACTAAATTCTAAATCTAAATGTCATAGAATCCCTACAGTGTGGAAAAGGGGCCCTTCGGCCCAACAAGTCCACACCAACCCTTGGAGCATCCCACCCAGACCCATCCCCCTATAACCCATCTAATCCACAGACCCCTGAACACTATGGGCAATTTAGCATGACCAATCCACCTAGCCTGCACATCTTTGGACTGTAGGAGGAAATCAGGGTACCTAGATGAAACCCACGGAGACATGGGGAGAATGTGCAAACTCCACACAGACAGTTGCCCGAGAGTTGAATTGAACCCAGGTCCCTGGCGCTATGAGGCAGCAGTACTAACCACTGAGCCACCATGCCGCCCCTAAAATCAGACCATTGGCAGGTGGTGGATTTAAACCTTTAAGAAGAAATGAAAACCTGGAATAAAAAGATGGCTTTGACGATGGTGACCATGAAGCTATCATTAATTTTTGTAAAACCCCATCTGGTTCATGATGCCCCTCAGGGAAGGAAATCTACCATCCTTAACCTGGTCTGCGCTATATCTGGCTCCAGACCCACAGCAATGTGGTTCATTCCGAATTGCCTTTTGAGATGACTTGGCCAGTAAGCTCTGTGCGAGGCCAAGTAGAGATGGGTAACAAATGCTGAACTTTCTAGTGATGTTCGCATCTTCTGACAAAATGAAAAAAAAGCCAGGTTGTGAACAAAGAGACTGAAAGTCAATCTTTACTCAGTTTTAAATTTATTCACAATGTGAAAGATTGGAAGTTTAAATCTCCTAACTCCATGGTCTCCTTCTTATATTCTAAAGTAATCATTTAATCCATGTGTATACCTGCATGTACTTACATTTATACAAATAATATACATTAATATTTACATATAATATACATAAAGTGAGCTGATATGAGTTGGTTGCTTTTTGCTGATATATATTATCCTCTTAAATAGCCTTTGTGTAAGGAGAGGTAAAATGAGCTACAATGTGACAAGATTTTTGCTCATTTTTCTTTTATGGCCAGCAAAAATTTTGATTCAGCTTTATTTTCCCTTCACTTATTTCAAAATAATGGCTGAATTTGTGTGGAAGGTATCAAATTTTCTTTTATTATTGCTGCTTTTATTCAAGGTATGAAAGGTGACCAGACGTACAAAGACTTCATATTTTAGAAAGGCTATCAATCCTTAAAAATGAATTTTAGAATAAAAGGGCTGTTGTGCACATAAGAAAAGGACAGTTGTTTTCTTTTACATTTTCACTTGCTACTCTATAATATGGTGCCTATCACAAGAGTTTGTCCTTGCATGATGCTCTTAATGATTTGTACCTAGGCACCCCACAGAAGCAAATAAATAAATATGCCATGTCAAAGGAGAATATGTTGGAAGGGGCAACCAAAAATTTGATCAAAATTGTTAGATTTTAAGTAGGGCTAAGGAGAAAGGTAGCTGGACACATAATGAAGATAAAGGAGTGGAATTGCGGAGTGTGACAAAGACAATTAAAAGCAGAGTCGCTAAAGCAAAGGGAACTGAAGATGCAGAGAATATTTGAGTCAGAGGAATTGAAAGCTCTGAGTAGGTGATTTTAAAAGAAGAGAGTTTTAAGTTAACAAGGCCAGGGAGGTATTTAAACACATGGAGGTGAACTTTAAACTTGAGATATAAGGAGCTGGTGTTGACATCATCATCAGCAGTCCCTTGCAGACAAGGAATGATGCTTTTCCACTCTCAGAGTAAGTCTGTAGGTGGCTATGCAGACTGATACAGCTACCGCAAGCTCTGTTACATGTGGGGCAGGTGGTGGTTACAGGAAGGGGTGGGTGAGGCGTGGGTGTGGCAGTGTGCTTCTTTCACTGTTTTTGCCTGGTCTGGAGGTGTAAGGTGCCTTCACGGATGCTCCTCCACTACTTTGGACGGTCTTGGGCCAGTGATTCCCAGGTGTCTGTGGGAATGCCACACTTTTGCCAGTGAGGCCTCAAGGGTAGCACTGAAGCGCTTCTTCTGTCCACCTGGGGCTTGTCTGCCATTTTGGAGCTGGGAGGGGAGCACCTGCTTGGGGAGTCTTGCGTCAATCATGTGGATGACATGCCCATCCCACTATAGCTGATCAAGGCTGGCCAGTGCCTCGATGCTGGGGATGTTGGCCTGGTCGAGGACACTAGTGTTGTAAGTGTCTATCCTCCCGGTGGATTTACAGGATCTTGCGCAGGCAACATTGGTGGCACTGCTCCAGCTCCTTGGGGGGCCTGTTGTTGTAAGACCTGCATAGCTCAGGTGGAATGCCAACATCAATCCTGCATCCTATGTTAATTTAGGGGCTTTCTAGTAGTTTGTAGTAATATATAAACCACAAATAAGTCTCAAACAAAAATAGGCACACATCTTAGGTAACAAGACAAAGTTGATTACATCGCGCGTGTAGGTTAATTTACCGATGGAAGCATGTGGAGTAAAGACTGATTGGCTCTAATTATGATCACCCAGAACTCCACAAGACTGGCCAATGCTGCACCCATCAAAGTGGGCAGAGCATCAACTTCACTCAAGTTAACCCATCTATATCCATTATCTTATGGAACAGGTGGGCACCATTATGTGTCAGGAAACATTAGTATAATGGAAGAATAGGATTTGTTGTTGAACACAATGTGCATATTAAAGCTGAAGTTCATGGAAGGTGGTCTGAAGTTTGCTAAATAGGAAGGACCACACTGGCACCCAGCTTCTAGTCTGCACTGGGCCCTGGCTCCACACTACTCCGGTGTCATGCCATACCGGGAGGCTGCTGAAGGAGACCAGGGGGTCACCATGCCATGGTGAGGCTACTACTGGAGGACCCTACTGCGTCAGGCTGGGAGGCTGTTGCATCAGGTTGAGGGTTTGCCATACCGTGCCATGAGGTTGCCACGCCAACGCTGGGAGGCCTTTGCGGAAGGCCATTGCTTCAGGCTGGGAGGCTGCTATTCGAGGCCGCTGGAGGCTGGGAATCATTGCTTGTCAGAGGCTGGGAGTCCTCAGTCGCCAGAGGTTGGGAGTCGTCAGAGGTCGGGAGTCGAAGAGAGAAAAAAGGACAAGAGAAAGCACTGATAGGAAGAAAAAGATAAGGAAAAGAAGAAAAAGAATGGGTGAAATGGACAACCTCTGGTTGGAGTGTCCTACTCCACCTCCATCTTGCAATTTCCTTCTTGACCACACAGAATATTTATAGATAAATATGTTGCACCAGCATTAATTTGAGGTTATAGAAAAAAAATGATAAAAGCAGATTTTAATACCACTGTCTGACTTAGTAGTAAAACGTTTTACCTGGAATGTCTTTTCTATTATCTTGAAAGCAAACTCATTTGAGCAAAAAGGTTCTAGGTTCAAGCCCCGTTACAAGATATGAAGCATAGCTAGGTTTGCACATAAGGATCATGGAAAGACTGCATTGTTGATCGCACTTTCTTTCAGAATCATGTGGAAGACTGCTCAATTGGATGTAAAGATTCTATGTTTAGCTCTCCTAGACAATCAAAAGGATAGGGCAATAGAAATGAGAATTCACTACAGATGACTGGCATGTGTTTCATGATGGAAGATAAAAAAATGCATACCCCATAAATAGCTGCGGACAATGTCAAAGGAGATTTCAGAGACTTTTTTTGTGGATTTGGTTCTCATGAATGTACAACAGTAAAAATTAATGTGATGGTAAACTGAATCCACCGCTGTAGTCAGATAACCAGTTGAAAATTGCATAAACGTGTGAGATTTGAGTGCAGCAGACAAAAGTAGAAAAGACAGTGGACACATTATTCCCAAGGCTAATTTTTAGTGTCAAGGTCTACAGTTTTTTTGAAATGCAATATACATTATTGAGCCTCAAAAGATGGCTCCATGTGTCTGATCTTTTAGAAGTGTATAAACTTGTATGATGAAAAAGCAAATTGAAATTGTTCAGTGGTGAAGTCAGAAATTGTCACACATTCAAACTTGCAAGCATAACTTTAGGATAGATAACAGAAAGTATAGATAGATAACAGATAACACCTAAAGAATGATCAACTCTTGGATTAAACTTCCACATAAAGGAAGCAAAGAAAAAGAAATCTGGCTCCGTTGAAAACAAAATTGGGTAGTGCATTGAAGGAACATAGGTTCTTTTAAACTGGGTGGAATTGAGAGGAGTTTTAATGGGGTTCTTTTAGAGTTGCATTGTGAATCACCAGAAAGTGAGCTTCCTAATGGGATTCATTTTCATCAAATTGCTGCAGTATATGTTTATTTCAGCTGTGAACAGTAATGAGGTGGCAACATAAGCAACCCATGCTTATAATTTGATATGGCACTAAGCAAGGAGTGACACACTCACCATTCAAATATGTATCTGTATCTCATTTGGGGGAATATAACCAGAATGCATAAATGAAAATTCACCTTCATTTGCATGAATCTCAAGGTGCTTAATAATAATGAACTCAACTTTAAAGATTTTCCAGCAATGAGGCAAATATATGAAAAACTTTGTTCAAACAACAAACACAATGGAAGTGAACCAGGCGAGTAAGAAATACAAATGGCAAACAGGACAAGGTTGTTGGACTTAGTGACCCTTGGATTAATTTGAACATCATTGACCCACAATCTGGTCACATTGAATCCAACTGTTCCATATTGCCTTCAGCTGCAACTTTAAATCAAGCAAATTTGGCTTGATCACAGCCAATTTCACTGAAACAGGGTAACCTTCTAAATGAACATTGCCCTGAACCTGATAGTTATTCCCAGAATTTTGGTTATAATGTGCATTTCAGGAAATGAACCTTAAACTTCTGTTAATGGCAGCAACTGTGACAGGATTTCAATCCCTACAGTGTGGAAGTAGGCCATTTAGCCCATCAAGTCCACAAGGATCCTCTGAAGATCATCCCACCCAGACCCACCCTTCCTACCCTATCCCTGTAATGCTTCATTTCCCATGTCTAATCAACTTAGCCTACACATCCCTGGACACTATGGATGATTTAGCATGGCTAATCCACCTCATCTGCACATCTTTGTGATTGTGGGAGGAAACTGGAGCACGTGGAGGAAACTCACACAGACACATCCGAGAATGTGTAAACTCTTACACAGACAGTTGCCAGAGAGTGGAATCAAACCCAGGTCCCTGGTGCTGTGAGGCAGCGGAGCTTACCACTGAGCCACCATGCTGCTCTGAAATTTAATGTGGTAGCCCCATGACATTACACTCAGAATGCAGTAGCAGTTAGAAAAGTCAGATAAGCATTTCCAGCCTCCCATTCAACATTATATGCATATAGTTTTCTCAATTAAGAACACATTTTATTGTTATAATATATGATTGACAAGTATACATTGGATCGAAAATGCAAAACTGAAGGGCCATTATGAATTAGACTACCTGGTTATTTGTCAACTAACAATTTATTTAGAGAGGATTTCTTCTTTAAAAACACAATTCTTATGAGCTGATACTATTATTGTATGGCATGGGTATAAAAGCTACACATCAGAATTATAATCATCTCTGATTCTCTGTGACCAATGAGAACTATATCCAAAGTATTTGTATTTATTATTGCAATAGAAGGCCTTATAAGTAAAGAAACTAAAATCCAAAAGCCTATTTATGGCAAAGTCATAAATGATTGGCCCCTGATACATATCTACGATATTTGAATCTTGAGTGGCATTGTGGTTTCCATACTCCACTGACCATCTGAGTGGTCATGGGTAGATTCACTGCCATCAATCTGTCTTGTCGGAATTCATCTCAGCTACTGGTATCATGTGGGAAGAATGCCCACACTACAGTTTGGGTAGAAAATGGGCTCAATCTTGACCAACAGTAAATAGGTTCACCACATATGACTTAATAGCTAGTTACATTACATCTGAGAAACCGAATAGTCTCTGGTGTAATATTAGGTTCAATTTAAGAGGACATTCACATTACTACCACTAACAAATTCTCACACAGCCTTGATAACAACTGTAGATTCCTAATAACTGATAAGGCAAACTGTTTAGTGCTTCCAAGAATAGTCTTTTAAAATCTGAGTTTATTTTTGCAAGTTCAATTAATGCATTGAGGAATTACTTGTCTCATACATCTTCTTTCCTCAGATTTTTTTTTAAATCTATGCTTCATGTCCAGGTTTATAAACATATTTAACAAAAAAACTCATGCCCCACAGTTCCGGCCCTTGAATGATTTGTTCAACATTAACGGTCATTCTACAACTTCATATGAGATTTCATACATATTCTTACCTTCAACCTTTCTAAAGCATTCCTGGAAAATTTCAAAATAACCAGATGCCTTCTTTACTTCCTGACCTAAGGACATTACTGATTTCTGTCTTTAACTGTTCATTATAATGTTCGCATGCCTTAAAATGCAGGCTTACAAAGCACTTTGCTCATGCGTTTATATTGTAAATAAAAACTTGCACTTATGTGCAGTTATGATAATCTCAGATGTCTCAAAGCACTTTACAGCCAATAAGCTATATTTTTCTTAAAGTACAGTTATTGCTCTAATGCGTGTCAAGTGTCAGCAATTTGTGAACAGCACGTTCTTGCAACCAGCAATTAAAGAATAACTAGATAAATAAAATTGCTTCTTAATAACTATTGCAGTAACTCCCTGTGTAGGCAACATGAATCCATTAAGCATTTGTAATAAGCTACAGAAATGGAATGTTTGCACTGTCACTGTAATTTCATAGTAAATCCTGAACATGTTCAATTGGAACAAATCAGATCATCCTGCACATACCAATAATTAAAAAAAACAAACAGAGACTTGAATCTAAAGTTTATAACAAAAAGAATGATGAAATAACTTCA
Organism: Rhincodon typus; assembly: GCF_021869965.1. Taxonomy (NCBI): domain Eukaryota; kingdom Metazoa; phylum Chordata; class Chondrichthyes; order Orectolobiformes; family Rhincodontidae; genus Rhincodon; species Rhincodon typus. Next base: position 9,626,100 of record NC_063359.1, on the reverse strand, counting down.
GAGGCTGGTATCCTGTCACTGAGTCACCCTTTACTCACATGTGGAAAGTCCTTGACACTGATCCAGCTCCCTCAGAGCCAGCTCTCAGAGTGAGCAGAACCCCTAACACTCCTGTTTATATCCGCTGTGCCCATCTCATATTCCGTTGTCTCTTCAACGTTTGACAGAGAGGGAGAATCCAGGGGTTCCAACAGCCTTTCCGACCATTCCAAGGAGCCGGGCATGTTTTATTCCCGTCCCGTTTGCAAGTTGGCAGCTTTCATGTTGTCCATGTGCTTTTTTAGGATCATCACACCTACCCGAATGTTACATGTCACTGGAGCTGACCTCACATTGACCATGACTCTTTCCGACACCAAACATCATCCCCTGAAGTAAACTCTCTCTTTCTCTCACTTAGAGGAGTATTGTGTCCAGCATTGGTGTGCCTGATGCTGTTTCACACCTCCCTCCCAGATTTAACTTGGTGTGGAGTCTTCTCCCAGTTAGCAAAACTGCCGGAACTATCTCTGTTTTTGCATAGGGAGTAGGTTTATAATCATATCAGAAGTGGAACAGTTTGGTATCTAGCAAAGCTGTGAGCTATTTCTTTAAGCCTGCCTTCAATGTTTGGACTGCTCTTTCTGCCAGACCATTGGATGATAGATGATATATAGTTGTCCTTATAAGGCATTCGACATTCGATCTTAGGACACACTCAAATTCCCTGCTGATAAACGATGGCCCGTTATGTGTGAACAATATTTCTGTGAGTCCTTGCATTGCAAAAGATGCACGCACTTTTTCTAATATTGTTCCCATGCTTGATGAATGAACTCTCTGCACATCCAGCTCCTTTGAGTGGGTGTCCACAATGACTAAGAACATTGAACCCATGAAAGAGCTGCCATAGTGGACATACAAGTTAGACCAGGGTTTACCTGGCCGTTCCCACGAATGTAGGGGAGCTACTGGTAGTAATTTTTGTCCTTGCTGTCACTCTGTGCACTGCCCCACCAATGGACTATGTCTGCATTCAATTCTGGCCACCAGACATAACATCTCATCGATATCTTCATTTTGGAAACCCCTGGATGACCCTAGTGGAGTTCAGCCAGTATCTGGCAGTGACCTTTGCTCAGGGCAATCACTCTTGCTCCCTGTAATGATATGCCATCCTCTACTGTGATCTGGTCTCTCCTGATCCAAAAAGGTTTTAATTCTGGTTGTGATGGCCCTTTGGTTTCCCCATCACCACCAGCTGTTTCAGTTTTTCGAGGACCAGACCTTTCTGCATCCAAAGTCTGTTTTGTCCGCTGTGACTGGAAGTGTCTCCAGAAAATTTAAAACCATTACGGACTCTTCCAGTGGCAGTGCCACTCGGGGTGTATCTGCCAACAGGAGGCATTCAATTTATCCGCATTCACTAGTTGGCCTCCCAGACGATGTTCCAACTTGTAATTATACCCACTTAGTATTAGAGCCTACCGTTGAATTCGGCCTGAAGCCATGGGCCGCACTGCCTTGTCCTCTTTAAGTAGACCTCGCAGGGGTTTGTGGTCCGTTATTATTACAAATTTACATCCATAGAGAAATTGGAGGAACTTCCTGACTCCAAATATGACCATCACACCTTCCTTCTCTGCCTGGGCATGTTAATGCTTTGCATTGGCCAATGTCCTAGATGCGTACGCTATTGGGCATTCCTCTCTGTTGGTCCGTCTGTGAGCTAATACTACCTTAATGCTGTACAGGAAGCATTATATGTCAATACCAGATCTCACTTGGGATCATAGTATGCCAACACCTTCAAGGATGATAGCTGTTTCTTCACTTCACTGAAAGCTATGGATTGGCTATATGACCATTTCCAAGGCTGACCCTTTAAGAGTTGATGCAAAGGTGCCAGGATGGAGGTCAGGCTATGTATAAACTTTCCATAATGATTCACCAGCCCAAAGAAAGATTTGAGTTGCACTATAGATGTAAGAGCAGGAGCACCTTTGATTGCACTCACTTTATCTTCCAATGGGTGTAGCCAAGTCTTGTGAATTTGTAGACCAAGTCAGTTACTTGGGGTGTCTCAAAATACACATTTTTCTCTTTGAAGGTGTACCCCTGCCTGAAAGAAACACCTAAGGACTATGTCCAAGTTCCCTAAGTGCTCCTTATTGATCTACTGTGTTATTAGCACGTCACCTAGGTAAATGGTGATCTGGGTTGACCTTATAAAATGTTCTCTATCATCCACTCAAAAATTGCACAGGCTGTCAATACCCCAAATGGCAGTCTCGTATATTGGAACAAACCCTTGTGGATATTAGTTGCAGCGTACTTCTGGGAATTGTCGTCCAACTGTAATTGCAAGTATGCATGACTCATGTCCAGCTTCATGAAGGGCAGCTCCACTGCCAGTTTTGCATATAAATCATCTCAGAGAGATTGGGTATTTATCCAGCTGTGAAAAGCGGTTTATCATTTGTTTAAAATCCCCACTGAAGCAAACCAACCCCTCGGGCTTCACAATCGATACAACCAATGTTGTCTATTCCGCAAACTGGACTGGTTTGATGATTCCTTTGCTTTCCAGCCTTCTGATTTCTGCTTCTACTTTTGCCCATAAAGCAAATGGCAGTGGGTGGGCCTTGTTGCTGGAATTGCTTCCTGGTCAACATCAAATTGGCCTTGGCTCCTTTGATAGTCCCTAGATCTTCCTGAAAAACTTTTGGGTATTTAATTAGGACTTCACTCAGACAGTCATTTTCTATTTAAAAAATGTTCAGTCAATCTAGGTGAATCTTTCTCAACCAATTTCACCCCATCAAGTTTTGGCCTGAGCCTTTTTACCAAAATCAGCGGTAACTGAACTACCTACTTTTCATAAGAGACCTGAACCAAAGCTGTACCCTTAATCTGTAAAATTCCCTGGCATAGGTTCCCAGGCTAGTCAAGGCCTTGCACAAACTTGAGAATTGGATTCCAGAGCAAATTTTATGAAAGACTGGTTCTGCGATCCCTGAATCGGCCGTGTTGGTATCAATGTTCATTAGAACCAGGTGACCATTTAACCAGAAGTTTATTTTGATTGGTTCTGATTTGGATGTTGCTAAGCAATTTAAACGTTCCAAACTAGATTTAGGTGGAATTTCCAGGGTGTGCAGCCTTCTGGATACTAGCCTAAGAATTCTCTTACTCCATTTAGGTCTAGTGGGACTCCTTGAGTGACATACCGACAGCAACTACAATGGCCAGCTGTGATCCTGAAGGAAATTTTAAGTGCTGGACAAGGCTTGGCATTGTTTTGGGGTTTTGCTGTGGGCTGACCTACAATCCCTCTGTTCAGGATATATCCTGGAGGGAGGCTGTGTAATTGCCTTCTCTCAAGTGGTGTTCCCCAAGCTCAGTTGGACTGCTAAAGGTGTCCACTTCTATACTCTGCAACTCATATGCTCCACTAGCTGCATTTCCTAATGATAAAGCAAATTGTACTGCCCATTTGAAATCCAGTTGGGCTTCAGCCAACAGGCACTTTTGTATGGTTATATCATTAATCCCACAAACCAAATGATCTCTCTTCATCTCATTCAGTATGAAACCAAAGTCACATGCCTCTTCCAGTCATCTTAACCTAGCCAAAAATTCCACTATCAACTCCCCTGGTTCTTGAACTGCCAAGCATCTCAGAATTAGGGGAAACTTGGAGTCATAATATTCCGTAACTAAATTCATCAACTCTTGAAAGGTTTTAGTATCTGATGCCTCAGGGAAAGTTAGGCTCCTAATAACCAAAAAAGCTGCGAGTTCACAAGCTGTCAGGAGAATTGCTCATTGTTTTCCATCTGCTCCAATGCCATTTGCACAGAAAAATTAACATATCCTTTCCATATACTAGGCTGAATATTCAACAGCAGGATTGAACGAATCAAGATTCCCAAATAACAGCATCGTACCAGAAATGCTTACCCCAAGGCAAAGACGACTGTTGCAAGTGAATTTCTTTAGAAGCATGCTTTCCTCTTGTCACCACTGAAATAAGTCCACAGAGACTGGGATCACATCACCAAGATCCCCCTTTATTTATATGTGGTAGGTCCTCAACTCTCTCAGAATGAACAAAACCCCTGACACTCATGTTTATATTTGTTAGCCAGGGCTCCCTAATTGGACCAGTTTAACAGCCCCAATCAGCAAACTCATACTCAGTGGGGTCCACCTGGCAGACCTCATTACAATCACTATCAATGATACAATGAATTATTTCAGATTTTTAAAACTGATACTGTAATGACCATACTAAAACCACCACTGACTAAACAGTATTTCTGAAAATAAATTGTAATTTAAATCCCTGAAAAGTACTTCCCCTTTTATGTCTAACATAGCCAGAAAACCCCACTTTACAGCTATACTTTACAATCTCATTAAGTAGTTATTCAATTTTTGTGGCCCTAGTTTAGAATGTTTCTCAGATCCACGTTGAACAGAAGTAAACAAGCCCGGTTATTTTTAAATGCAATCTATCTTCCAAAGGGAGGTTTCATTCTGGCGATTCTTTTCCTGATATAAACTTGGTGAAACTTGCAGCTTTGTTTCACATTCTCAGGAATGTTGCTTTTTAAAGCACAGTGTCAGCCCCTAATTTGCATTACTGCACCACAAAGAATTTTGGCCATTAGCTGCTCTCTCTTTGCCACATTCTGCCAGACTGATCAGTCTGAGAGTTATTGGGAATAACGTAGAAACAGTTCCCAATTCAAATCCCATCTCCTTGGCAACAAGAATTACATGGTACTTGTAATTAGGTAGAAATGCAAATGTGCTACCCTTGAGCTTGAAAATTTCTTTCATCTCAGAAGTGAATGGACAGTTGAAAGCATAACTGTTTACAACCTGACATTCTCAACATCCTTTTGGCGCTTTGGAAAACACAATCCAAACATCATAAACACAGAGACAGCTGTCAATTTGCTACAAGTGAGAATGGTTTACATCTTTTCCCCAGCAAAACTAGCTCGGTCTTCCTTTAACATATAATAGCCACTTCACCAAGATGTGTTGTCAGGCAAAAGTCAGTGCAGGTCTTATGACTCATTTCATTTTACACTAAATTACAGGCAGTTCCAAATCATAACAATTTAACAAAGCTTATAGTTGCAACACTATTTTCTACCTCCCTCTTACTTGCATATTACTAAACAGTTTAATCTGGACAGTTTCACAAGCAGTGATATCGGGTACATTAGTTTCACTTCTAAAATATTCCAATTCTGGATCAAAATCCTGATGCACATTTCATGATTGACAAATAACCACGTGACAGCCAGTATAGTTGACAGTCCATTAACTTTCCAATGCATAAACAAAACTGCACTGCTTCCAAAAAGTTGCTTTAATGATACATATTCCTTTCTCTAACTTTGGTCCCATTTTCAATCCCTTTGAGAGAAGCACTTTCTTACTTTTGATTTTGAATCTGAAGTATATGCCTGAAAACTAGGTGCAGAAAACTTAATTTCCATTTCTGCGGGAAACAGTTCAATGCTGAATTTTAGGCATTTTTACCCATTAGCCTCAGCAACTAGTTACATTGACGATGTTTCCCTGGAGACATTTTATTCAGAACTTTCAGGGAAGCACAGACACCTCATTAACGTCAACCTGAACATCAAGCACAGGTTCCACAAATGAAAAAAAAACTTCTCTTATTAAATGTGTTATCCCAATCAATCCTCCAAGATTTCTGCTCACAAGTTGCCTTGATTCTCACTGTACTTTGAAATAGATATGCAAACTGGATATCAAACTAAAAACACTTATGTGCTTGATTCATTGAGAATTAGAGAAATAAGAACCCAATTGTCATTCTAAGAAGAGCACTTGGGATTTTGTAATAGCTGGTGACAACTATGTCGTGTCAGCAATATTTAATAGCCATTTGTCAAATGCGGCAGTTTCTACCTGTAGAGATACATTACAATGCATCAGCTTCGATAAGCATCTCATTATTTGTAGCTCGGATTTCAAATACAGTAACAAACACAAGTATATTGAACAGCTGACAAGCCCAGAATGGCTAAAAATGTCATTTTCCATGCCAATTTAGCAAACCATTCTGGTTAGGAGTGAGGGCAGTGGTCCACAATGAACTTACCGATGAAGTCAGCTGAAGTTGGAACTGTGCTTTTGCTTTTCTCGCGCCCCTGTTGCTGAAATACTATTAATGGAAGAGTTCTCACATGTGAGACATGTTTCTATGACAACCTGTTAATTGATAGCTGCAGTCAACAGAACAAATACCCTCCCAATCACTGATCTCACAGAACTCCTGAGTTTGTCTTGAATTAATAGTGAAACTGATGGTTTTAAACCAACTTAGCCGATTTGCTAGACACACATCTTTCTACAGGCAGTATGTTAAAAGCTAGTCTACATTGTAATGATGAGGGCCCTTAAAATCCACAAGGGATAGAATCAAAAGTACCAATCCCATTTTGCTCATACTGTCTGTGATGGCTCCTTCCAATTTATTGCATGCCCTGTCTCTTCTAAATGCCTCTACTTTTTTTTGCCTTTTGAAGTTTTTATCCGATTCCCTTTCAAAACTGACAATCATTCTTCCAGATGTTCTCCCATTCACAAGAATTCACTGCTGTGATGCAAGTTGTCTGATCTATTGGAGTTTAAAATAGAGGCATATGGGGCTAGTTAATTTTCTGAAGGGTTTAAAAGAAAATTTAAGTCAGATATCCCTTTTGGACCAGTGACTTAGTACATGAGTCAGAGGGCAGAAGTCCCTTAGAGCCTTAATGGGAGGTGGTGGTTTATGACAGCTCATTGAAGCTCATTTGAATGTCTTTTGTTTCAAGATACTCAAAGATTAATTTTAACTTAGGATTCTAATGGTTCCAAGCTTCTGGAGCAGCTGCAAGAGACCTGACTGGGGTCAGAAGCTAATATCATTTCTCATTTAGAAAGAAGTGTAGGGCAGTCCAGGTAAAGCACAGCAACCTCAGTGTGGATGTTTAATTTGTGAAACTTCCAAACCAGGAGCTTTTGGTTAGAGGTCTGTAGGTTATTTAAAGCTGAAAACCTCTAAACTCAGGTAAGGCGACTTCAGAATTCACAGTATAGAACTGAAGGAAATCAATTAAGTTAAACTGAAAAATCTGGATTTGAGTCTCCACAGTGGATAGTGCCTGAAAATGGGATGGGATTTTGTTTCAAGGAGTAGTTTAAGACCTTTCACCATGGACTCTATATTTAGATAATATAGTGATTGGAACTATGGCCAGATGGTTCTCATTGGCTATGAGATCCTTGATTGGTCCAGGTTAATAACTCAAACAGGGAGCCCTGGCTGACAGATATTAAGAGGAGTTTCAAAAGATTTCCTTAGTCTAGGGTCTGGCTTTGAGCTGACTGGTCACAGCCTGTGTACAGAGTACATATAAATAAAGTGTGACTTGGTGACAGGATACCGGCCTCTGTACAGTTATTTCAGATAGATGGGTCTGTTTTAATTGTGTAATGAACTTCTCCTCTGGTGGTAAAGAAATTCTCTAGTTTCATGTGAATATGTTTTTGTGATTGAACATCAAGTTAAGTTTTTTTTTCAATGGTCTAGCAAGCCAAATTTCATTCTGGGGTCTAGTTTGTCCAATAGTACCATCAGCCAAAAGATAACAGTGCTAAAAAAAGGAAATCTGGTCATTTCTCTTCAGATTCTTTAGACAAGTATCTTCAATCTGTGTTCACTGCCTAAAAAATAAACCTCTTACCAATGGAAACAGTTTATCCATTTTTGCCTTCTCAATCTTTTCTGTCTATTCTATTAGCTTCACATTAGAACCCAGGGAACTGTTATAAATGTTGCTACCCTGCAGGTTCCACCAGGAGATCACCAAACCTTCTATGGAATTACAGGGTCAAGGTATACTACCATGTCCTATGTACATTACAAGACCATTAAGTATGGAATGTTGTTGTTAATTAACAAAATGAATTAATACTTTTTAAAATAGTTCAGATTAATACAATTCAATCATGTTTAATAACATGCAAATCACATTTCATTTGGAATAATTGTGTGCAACAGATTATTCAGCAGTTTTACTAGCTGAAATGTTCCACAGAAATGGAGCCAGGATAGCAGGACAGGGACAGGCTAAACACAAGGAAAATGTATTAGTCAAAATGTATGGTTAAGTGGAACATTGAGTCCCAGCAGTGATGCCTAAACTGAATAATCAGATTGACAGGCTTTAACAGATACAGAGGTTGCAAGGTTATTTCAGGTATTAGGGAAAAAAAAAAGCACACTTGGAAAGCTACCTACGTGAGAGTACTGGAACAGCCCATGGCAATGTGGAAACTTCCCAAAACCTGAACAAGGTGGGTTATGGTAACCAATATGGGTAAATTATAGGAGACAATGAGGGAGGCTTTTCTCTACATCGGAAGCAACAAGCTGTATTTTCTAGAGTCAAAAAGAAACTGTGAATGCTGGAATCCAAAGTAGACAAACAGGAGGCTGGATGAACACAGCAGGCCAGGCAGCATCTGGAGGGAAGGAGCAGTCAACATTTTGGGTATTACCCTTCTACAGGATTCCTGTAAAAAGGTAATACCCAAAACATTGACCGCTCCTTTCTTCCAGATGCTGCCTGGCCTGCTGTGTTCATCCAGCCTCCTGTTCGTCTAAGTCGTATTTTCTAAATGAGTCCCAGATGATGTGGCAAAGTTTTTGCTAGTGGGCAGTGAGTAGCTTAATACTGGGGATTATTGCTCATTTTCACCATTATTACTAGCTAAACTCATCACATTAAAATGGAAGCTTACATTCTATTAACCGCCATATTTTAAGGTACAACGTGCACATGGCATCTCCATCTCACCGGCTGCTCTTCAGGTCTCCATTTCAGACAAAATACACACACACACGCACACACACACAAGCACACACCACTTACCAGCCTCTCTGCACCCTCGTGGCACATCTATTCATTTTCAGGATGGTTCTGCAATACACTGCTGCATATTGGACTGCACTGGCAACTCTCACTGCAACGTAGTCGGAAGGACACTTACATGTAGAAACAGGGACCCAGTTCACTGACTTGACAAGGCTGCATCTCAGGACTGTTTGCTGGCTCTCCTGTTGCTCACTCTTTTAGTACCCACCTAGATGCTCACAGCCCCCTTGCCAGACCTTGACTTTTACTGCTTTGCCCCTTCAGCCAGAGGTGAAAGACTCACAATACTGCTGTATTGTTTTGCAGTTTAGATGCAAAACCAGGCAAATTCTTTACTTTGGATAACAATAAAGAGAATCAATATCTGTTACATCAATTTTATATTTGTATCATGTGGCAGCAGCATATGCTCCAAATAACACTTCAAGGCTGCAAGCAAACATCCATTTCTTAAAGACTAAGGGGAAAAGTCCTCAGTGAAGAGCAGAGAGATGGACCTCTCAGACAGGAGGTCCTGGCACATTCTGTCAATGGGGCAGTTCTGATATCCGTCAAGGGGCTTGTACATGGTCAGTCATCCACTCAGGGTGCTCGGGCTCAGTCTTCTGTCCTTGTCAAAATGGTGAGGAGCCAAATGTTGGAGACCCCTGCATCCACCCAGGCTCTTTCTGCCATATTGTGGGCCCATTTCTCCTGAAATGAGAGAAAGGGAGGGATTGACTGAAACTGAAGAGGCTGGCCCAGCTGTTAGTGCTAGTTGCGTTGGGGAAATAAACAGTGGTGTCCTGAGCGAATAGATAGTACAGAGACTGCAGTAGGGTTAGCAATGTGGGGATTGAGTGGATGAGAGTGAGTGAGAGAAGATGTTGCGTGCAATCGTTAGAATGGTAGGGAATGAGCCTCAGTTGGAAAGTAGCAGAGGTAGAGTGAGTGCAAAGTATCTTAGTGCAAGGCACTTATCCTGGTGGAGTGGAGAAGATCACTGATCTTTTTGCTGCATTGCTGGGCATTCCCCTTGACAGCTGAGACTGCACTGTCCTTGGTGGCTCGGAACAGGCTGCCATGGCCTGGCACTATAGTCTCTACTGCCAGTCTTGGCTTTCCTCTGTTCCACTCCATCCAGCAGGACCTCCAGGTCCCTGCCTGCAAAATGCAGCACCAATTTCCTATTATCTGCCTCATCTGCGGAAGATGGCACTAGTGCCAGGCCTAGGATGTCGGTATATCCTGGGATATCCCAATCGTGGAATGTATTTCCATCTATGATAAAATGGGAGAATTAGGCAGCATTCTTTATCAATTTTTTCTCCCCCAGTTTGTTCACAGTGTGTTGCCATCTAATGTGAGGCTAGCGCATTGCCTATTCCTAAGTACCCTTACGAGTCAATCATATTGTTGGTCTGGAGTGCCGTGCAGGCCAGACCAGGTCAGGATGACAGACTTCCTTCCCTGAAGGACTTTAGTGATCCAGATAGGGTTTGACGACAATCAGCATCAATATGCATTTTCGTATCTGGAATAACTTTTTATAAACAATTTTTAGTAAATTCAAAATTCATTATCTGCCATGTCAAACCCATGTCCCCAGAACAGTCACCTGGGATTTTAGACTTTTAATCAAGTAACATCACCATTAAACTAAGGGATACATCAAGATTCAACCCTGAGAGGTTGTTTGCACTAGTAGGAGGATGCACTGTCTCAGGATAAAGGGATGATCATTTAGGCTTGAGATGAGGAGAAATAACTTTTCTCAATGGGTTTAGAATCTTAAGAATGTCTTTACACACACACACACACACACACACACACACACAAAGAGAGAGAGAGACACACACAGTCAACACTTCAGAGCAATTTCTTGACGGAGAAATGAAGCAACAATCTTTCAGAGCCAACTGAACAATGCAATCAGCCATGTATTGAAAGTTTTCTTGTACAGATTAGAAGAAAAATGTGGACATAATCAGGAGAAAATAAAAGAGTAAAGCCTTCAAGTCTACACAGATAACATTGTCTTCTGGTGCATCACCTTCAGAAAATAGCCCATTTCACAAAGTAATTTCTGCAATAAATAATCATTCCTCCAGCTGTGAAGAACATTCGGAACACCTACAATGAGTTCTTTGGAGCTTTCCATCATGTTTGTGATCATTTGTTTAGAATATGGGATTTTGATGGCAATATGGGGCTCAGGCAGTGTAAAACTTAAATAAACCTAATCTTTTTTTCTTTAAATATTACACCTTTAAGGACACACTACCCTGATTTGATTTCATTTATTACTGTCACGTGTACTGTACTGAGATACAGTGGAAAGTATTGTATTGCGTACTAACCAGATAAATCATAGAATCCCTAAAACCTCTACAGTGTGGAAGCAGGCCATTCGGCCAATACCTTACATGGCACATCAGGGTAATAGAATAGAATGCAAAATACCGTGTTACAGCTACAGAGAAGGTGCAGAGAAATATCAACTCTAATATGAGAGGTCTTGTCTGATAACAGCAGGGAAGAAGCTATTCCTAAATCTATAGGTTCCTGTTTTCAAACTTTTGTATCTTCTGCCTGATGGAAGAGGGTGGAAGAGAGTATAACTGGGGTGGGAGGGCTCTTTGATGATGTTGGCAGCTTTCCCGAGACAGCGGGAAGTGTAGACGGAGTCAATGGAAGGATTCCATGATGGACTGGGCTGTGTTCACATTTTTCTTTAATAGACTTTCTAATGATGGTAAAATGGGAGGTCCATCTCAAGTGACCTTGTTACTACAAAACAGCCTAATCGCTTTTGTCAAGAGTGAGGGAAATAGTACAGGGTGAACTTTCGGCTTGCCTGAGGACTTAGTTCCTATCTCATAGCTCCTCGATTTCCCCGGCAATTCAATGCCCAGCACAAGACTTGAACATACTCCCTTTATTTGCAAAGATTGTGTTGCTGTATATGGAGATATATCATGTATAGCAAGCATAAATGTGATAATGAAATTGACTGATTATCTTAAATTGGCTGTCAGTGTAGCAATTAGTGGATTCTAGATTGTTCACCGAATGCTACCCAACTGTGGGATTGCATCTAATAGTAGACATATTATTCTGTGTTTTTCAAGCATGGGCTGCATATACTCTGCCTTTCAGATATTGGAGTAGGAAAATACGATCAGGAACAGGCCTTTTGGTCCTTCAAGTCTGCTTCACCATTCAATAACATCTTGGTTGTAGTCTCATTTCTACTTTTCTGTCTGTAACCCATAACCACTGCCTTCTTCATCTATCAAATTTAATTTAATAAATATAAAAATAAATTTAAAATTTAAATTTAAAAATCCACACTCCATTAACTTCTTGCAAAGTGAATGTTAGACTCAAACCACAATCGGAGAGAGAGAAAAAAACAGAGCTTCAATGTCTATCCTACACTTCTTAAAGTATGCCACCTAGTTTTAGTAACCCCCCCTACCCCAGCAAGTGAACCCTCTCTGAAATGGTTCTAAAGCAACTAATTTACTTTTTCACTAAACGTGAAGGTAAAACAGTGCTCCCAAAAATGTCCTATATTTAAAGAAAAACCCTTTCCTACTGGTATGTTTCATTCCCCCAGCAATAAAAGGAAACATTCCATTTACCTTCCTACACGTTGCTATAATTATATACTCGTCGGTGATAGTGGCAATCACTCGCTAATGAGCAAGATTGTCCACCACAGGTTCTGCAGGTCTCTGTTCTAGAGCTGCATCCTAATCACACATTCATTATGTGTTTCGGAGGTGAGTGGCCCCAGACCTTGAGAATGTTGGTATTCCTTTCTCAGGTTGGTTTTCTGTACGCCTCCTGCTAACATGTCTTCTCAAAGAATTGTATCCCTTTGTGCAGGAGATTCCTCCAAGTCAGCTGCTTCTGTGCAAGGGTCTCTCTCCATGACATCTATGTTGCATTTCTTGAGGGAAGCCTTCATGGAGTCTTTGAAACGCTTCCTTTGACCTCATCTTATTTAAGTGCATTCCTTGAGCTGGGTGAAGATGATTTGCTTTGGTAGTTGCATATCAGGCATTCTAAGCATGTTGCTGGCCCAGCAGGGTTCGTTTGGAATGGTCATGACCTTGATAGGTGCCATTAGCTGCTTCAAGGATGCAGATATTAGTATGCCTGTGCTCCCAGCTGATGTGGAGGACCTATCTCAAACAGCATTGATCATACTTCTCAAATGTCTTTAGGTGATGTCTATATGAAGTCCAAGTTTTGGAGCCATACAGAAGAGTCAGAAGAATAGCTGCCTTATACACAAGGATCTTGGTATCAGCACAGATATCACAGTCATTGAAGACTCACATCTTCAGTGGTGCTAATTTTGGGAACCATGCACCAGAACACCTAAATCCCTCTGCACTACTGACTTTTTCAATTTTTCTCCATTGTGAGTAGACAAAGGAACATACTGTTTGATTTAAACAGCCATTTGCCAAGGATCTACAGCCTAAATGCCTGGCATTGCACTGGCACTGAAATTCATACACAATTTCACTCAGTAGTGTGGTAGGCTCGACATCTTTTTTTTGACTGACAGCAACATCCTGCAAATGGAAGATTTTAAATTCGCATTCCTACATCTGTCACGAGAGTGTGAGGTCAAAAGCTATTGCAACATATCTCCTATTTTCATATTAAGCTTAGCTTGCCCATTATTTACTGCCAACTTCTACCTTTTATTGTGCTAGTAAAGCTTTTCTTTAATATCTATATTTCTGTTAGAATTAAGTGAAGGCTTTTCAAGACCTAATTCAAATTAGAATCCATTGTGACCAAGGTCCTGGTTGCAACATCACCATGGAAACAGAAATCAAAAGCAAGAGAAAACTTGTACTAATGTTAAAAGGCAGATAAAGGTTGAATATGCCTTTCCATAGTTCCATTTTCCAGAAAGTCCTTGTATTTCTTAACTGTAGAAAGAGCAGAAGAGACACCAATATGTTTAGTCATACATATAAGGAAAGAGCAATAGTTCATGTCTTCTCCCCAGAAGTTAGTTACAGCTAACATAAATCTTTGTTGTTCTTTGTGAACTGTTGCTTGAATGCACAAAGTCTCACTTTACCTAAAATGAGATCATAAGCCATCACCAATAAAGAGTAAGCTTTGAACCACGGACACTTCACTTTCTTACAGGAAGTTGCTACCAATATCTTAACACTTTTATGTATAGAGGTCAAACTTTGGTAAGACTCTCTGTGGAATGCAAAAGTTTCAGATGTTTAATTAATGTGCAACCTGATACAAAATAAAACATTTGCAATCCCACTTCTTATTTAAATTCAAATGTAAAGGTAAATTTTAAATCTGCAGTAGCCAAGCAGCAACTACTAACCAAAGTCAGACTCAAGAATTTGAGTCTCAGTGTATAAAATTTTGTGGGTTTCCCAGTCTCCATTTTACTGGAAATACGCTTATGTCACATGAATCTAGAAGGGAGCCAAATGCAAACTTTTTGTTCCTAATCTACTCCCTGGTGTAGATTCTGTTAGAGGGGAAAAAAAAATGTTGATTTCAGTGCACGCAGTGTGTTAGTTCTACATGGATATTCCAAAACTTGATTCAATCTATGGTCAAGTTACCATTGCAGCCATTATAGGTCCATGTTTCTTTCTTTTTAAAACCCGTTTTAGTCTAACAAAAAGGTCCTAGCTGTAACCATCAGATGAAAGAAGTTAAAATTCAATGGCCCATTGTTACTATTGTAATAAGAGGACACCTTGATAAAATGAAAATGAATAAATGTTTAGCTTCCCTGCAGTGAAAGGATAAATGCATCAAAAGTGTTAACTTTGGATCAGGATATTTTATTGAATTCCTTTGATTGGATTTGTTCCATCAATTATCTGGAATTTTCATAGCAATGCCTCAATCTTTGATTTTATTAAGATCAGGCACTCAAACATACTTATTGACAAATATCAAATTCTCAAAGGCGCAGAGTTAGTGCACAGGAAAAATAGATCCATGCCCAGGGAATTTGACATTGACCATCCTGGTACTCACATGATACAATAGAATGGAGTTGTTGACTAATTATAGCAATCAATCTCTTACAATTAGCCTATAACAGATGCAGGCATAATGAGGAGATAACCCCAGTGGTTGAGAACTTTGGTAAACGTAGGTCAAAAGTTTCTCAGGCTGGCCACACTTACCAGATCATATCCCAAATGAGTATTAACCTGTAAGCCAAAATGTTATTTTCTGTAGGGAATCTAACTAATTTGTATTTAACTAATTCAACACTAACTGCTTCCACTGTCTCTCTAAAACCGATTCTATAGGTCGACTGCTGTTGGGAAGTGATTGTATCACCCAGGGATAGCTGAGTTTGGGTTAGATCGCAGATAAACATGAAAAATATTTCTCACCTTAATGGAAGTGGGAAAATGGCGATGGGGTGACAGGGGAGCAGGTACCAACTCATTCATAGAAGAGTGGTTTGTTCATTTAAATGTTACAATGAAGCTATACACCCCTGAACTAATCAGCTATTTTTTTAAGTTAGCCAGTCTGGCTAAAGACAGATCAAAACTATTGAATCGAAGAGGTAATGCTGTAACTTAACTTACCTGTTAGATCCAGTTTACCCGGTTCTCCATTTCTGTATGATTCGATATCACCTTAACATTTCAATTTGCACCCTCTTCCCCAACTCTGTTCCTTCTGAGCTCACCTACTAGACTCCAACGTCTTTGTGCCTCCCATTTTCTTCTTCATACTGAACTTTCCAATCTCTGTACCCTCTTCCACTTTGTCCTGTAACTCAGATTCTATTCCTTCGTCCACGCCAATCCCCTTACCCACACCATCCTAATGACCCTCACTGATGTCAATGCCTGACAGCGAGCTGAACTCTACACCATCATTCAGCCCATCGAATCTGCTCTGCCACTCAATTAGATCATGGCTGATCTGATAATCCTCAACCCCACTTTCTTGCCTTTTTCCCCATAACCCATGATTCCCTGAATGATTAAAGATCTGTTTCAATCTTGAATATCATCAACAGATCTCTATGGTGAAGAATTCCATAGACGCACAACCCTCTGAGGGAATATACTCTTCCTTATGTTGTCTTAAATGTGTGACCCCTTAATCTGAGATTATGTCCCCTAGTCCTGGATTCTCTCAAAAGGGGAAAAAGCATTTTCACCATAACCCTACCAAGTCCTCTAAGATCTTGTGTGTTTTGATAAAGTTATCGCTGATTTTGCTACATTCCAAGGAGTACAAGCTGAATTTACTCAACCTCTCCTCAAAAGGTAGTCTCTCCATATCTGCTATTCTTTTCCTTTTAATTTCTCATGTCCATATGAATATGAATTCTGACATCTTCCGATTCAAGATCTTTTCCTACTATCAAACTGTTAGAGCCAACTCTAACACTGTTATCCCACCACCCTTTCCTTCCAAAGAGTCACGTACCCTGAACATTTCGTTTCCAGCTTTGGTTTCTTTGTAACCTTGTCTCTGTAATGGCTACAATGTCTTACTCATTAACTTGCATTTATTTATTTATTTTGTTCCAAGTACTACGTACATTCAAATAAAGGGCCATTGATTTTGCCTTTTTTTAATCCATTATTTCCCCTTTTGATCCTATTTACTGCTGTTTTTCTATTTTTGTTTTATCTGACCTTTCCTATCCTATTCTGGGTATTGTTATGCAAATGGACGCCATATATATCTGCTGCACCCTCTTGCTTTGTATGTCTACTTCTACCCATTCCCAAACTTCCCCACCTACTCACACCCTCATTAGTTTAAAGCCCTGTCTACAACCTGAGTTATTCATTTGATATGGCATGGTTCAAATGATGCCGAACCACCCAGAACAATTTCATTCTCCCCCAGTGCTTCATGAACTGTTCGCCATTCTGTGCACACCAATCTATGAGTCATACAGTTAACACCTTAACTTTAAATTTCCTATGCCAGTTGTCCGTGGCTTAGGTAGTAATCCAGAAATTACTCTTGGAGGTTTGGCTTTTTTCAATTTAACTCCTAATCATCAATGTTTTTCAGGAAAAACCCCTTTCAGGTCCTATCAATGCTATTGGTACCAATGCGGCCAACAACTCTTGAATCCTTCCCCTCCCTCTCCAATTTCTTCTTCAGTTCTGACAAGGTATCCCTAACCCTGGCATCATGCAGGCAACACAGCCGTTGGGATTCCAACTCACCACTGCAGAGAATAGTGTCTACTGCCTTAATTATACAAATCCTCCAGCATAACTGCATTCCTGTTTCCTTCTCCCTATTGAATGCATCTCTGTACCAAGGTTCTATGGTCAGTTTGTTCACCTTCCCTGCAGTCCCCACTCTTGGCTACACAGCCTGCAAGAACTTCGTAAATGTTAGACAATTGCAGGGGCCTAGGCTCCTTAATTTTCACCCTCTGGGTCATGTCTCACCAGCAGTCCCACTGTCCTGTCCCTGAACACAGGCCCAATTTTGAATGACCTAACCTGTAGGGTGTGAATGTCCTCTATTGCAAAGTATCCAGGTAACTCTCACTGAACTGGCACAATGTCTGCAGCTCAGTATCCAACTCCTCAACTCAGATCCAAAGTTCCTCAAACACCAAACCCTTTCTACAAGTGTGTTCACTCTGGATCACATTGGTCAACAGCTTCCACATACTGCAGCAATGACACATCATCTGTCCTGCTGTCAGTATCATATTTGATTTAACATATGTATTAATTACTCAAGATTTCCTGCCCTTTACAACAATTCACTGATATATTGGTTTTATAAACTCAAATGAAAAGCACGAGTATAAATCCAATACTCAACTATTTTTAGTTTTAAAAGAAAGGAAGGAAGAAAACACTGGAAACTCAAATGCAAACTGAAGACCTGACCTTTATTTTAACAATTGCAAATGATTCACCAGGCCTACTCACCAATCAGCTTCTTCATGCTAACGTGACACTGTGGTTCGTGAAATTAATCAGAGGCTGGTCTCACTGCAGGTACATCCCAATTCACATCTTTTATCCTCTCTCATTCAGTTCTTGGTCTGAATGTTTACTTCTTGCAGTAACCTCTAGTAAAAGCACCTCTTCCCCACTTTGTACCAAATTTCCCCTCTAAATCAAATTTCCGATAGTAGTTAGTCAGCAATTCACTTGGCCTTCATCTTTCACACTGCTGCAGTCTGATGCTCCTCACAACCTCAACATTCTTACAACAGTACAGCTCCCCATTTCCCCATTCCCTTGCCTCTGCAAGCTAACATTCAGATCTTAGAGTTGGCCAATAAATTTTGATTTACTCCACCTAACGGCCAATTTCCTATCATTCTTGTATTCTGAATGAGGGAGTAGTTTATGATAACATACAATATCATTCCTTGAAATCCTAAAAAGAGGAATAATATTGGTTAACCTTCTCTCTTCCTGTTGGGTTGTACTTAACTTATGCAGGTCACTTGGCCTTACATTTAAAGCAACACAAATCCTAGTGTGACACTAAATCATCTCTGATATACACCGCTCATTTTTTTAAAAACAGTTATTCATCACTTGGCAAATATAGCATAAATCACATGTCAATAACCAGTAAGATAGGCCAACTTGTCAAAATTCATTTGACTATTTGAGCTGATGGGGGCCTCCCGCTCGCAGTCTGTTGAGTCAGGTGACCCCCTAAATTAGATTTAAAGCATGTATTTTTTTCCTAAATGACGTCAAGATTTAGCCACATGGCTCACCATTCCCAGGACAGCTGTCACCACAGGAAAACATGACAGAAAGGAATCAAGCTGTTCAAATTGGACCGCCAGTCAAACGGAATTAAAGTAAGATTTTGGAGCAAATCATGCTGCCAACTGTCCAACTTATATGATGATTTTACAAATGGCTTGTCCAAATTTTATACAGTGGTGCAATTATTAATAAGCTTCTTACAGATGCATTGTTAACATGGCAGCAGTGAAAATCATGGCTTTAGGATAGTTTGTTGTAAACTCATCTTTGGGTAAAAGGTATATGATTAAATTCTTAAGCGACAGTAAACATTACAACTCACAATTGGAGTCAGTGTGGGAGTTTTAATTCTATCCATTTTGCACTGTGGTGATTTTTGTTAGTCTTGAGGTGCATGATGTCTAATACAAAAATATTTTTGGATTCAAACACGAAATTACCATAAATTAGCATCAGTATCAGGACATCATTACCAGTAGGTAGTGTGACATTGCACACTGACCTACAGAAAATGTCGAATACATATGAACTGTGGCAATCAATTAAACGTAATTTTATGTATAAGAACAAATATAATGGAACAACCATTGCAAATTATTTGGTATATAAAGTGCAGAAACCAGTGTTTAGCTCAGCAGTTCAGTTCAGAAATAGTTTTGGAAGATGTCCCTGAAATTTCCAGACTGAGAAGTATGCTAAAGACACAAATCGAAATTACTGGAAAAGCTCAGCAGATCAGCATCTGTGGAGAGAATCAAAAGTGAATGTTTCAGGTCGAGTGACCCTTCCTCAGAACTCAAACTAAAATGTTAATTTTGATTCCCTCCACAGATGCTGGGAGATCTGCTGAGTTTTTTCAGCAATTTCTATTTGTGTCTCTGATTTATAGCATCTGCACATCTTTCGGTTTGTATTTCATTGAGAAATATTCCACCTTTATTGAGTCATTAATGCAATTGTATTATTGAAAGTAAGGAATACAGAGCTGCTTATCTACCTCCCCACTCCTTCTCTCTCCCAAATCAGGATGCCCGTCCTTGTCATCCTCTGTCCAGGAGGGTGGGTTGGAAGTTCACTCCCAAAAGAATTGCCAAAATTTGACTATTAGGGGGCTGATGACAATGACCTGGTGAAAGCACCAAATCCAAGACACACTGTTCCAAACCCTCACCCCACACAAACACTCCAGTCACCTGAAGCAGCTCAGCCTAGCTATTGTGCACTCCACAGTATACAGTTCTCCCTTGCCAGCCTGCAAACCTCCCCATGCTACTCTGCTCTTCAGATACCTGGCCCATACCTCCACCATGAACAAGCAGGCTGACATTCTGCACCACAGTCCTCCCTTATTCACTAAGCAGTTTTAATCAAGTGTGCAAAACTTAGTAATCAGCAAAACTTAGATAGTTGTCATTTCTAAGCCTCTGTTTCTCTTCTGCCCCAGGGAGAGGTAGCCAGAAATGTTCAAGCTATTTTTTTGTGGATGGCATAGGCCCATAGAAACAATGGGTGGTGTGAGTCATAGAGTCATACAGCACAGAAACAGACCCTTCAGTCCAACCGGTCCATGCCAACCATAATTCCAAAGTAACTAGGCCCAACTGCCTACATTTGACCCATATCCTTCCAAATATTTCCTATTTATGTACTAATCCAAATGTCTTTTAAATGTTTAACTGTACTCACATCCATCACTTCCTCTGGAAGTTCATTCCACACATGAACACATTCTGTGTAAAAAAGTTGCCCCTCATGTATTTTTAAAATCTTTCTCCTCTCACATTAGAAGTATTTTCCCTCGTCTTAAAATCTTCCACCCTAGGGAAAAGACACCTGCCATTCATTTTATATGCCATTGAGGTTTATCCCTGAAACTCCTATGCTCCAATGAAAAATGTTTCAGCATATCTAACCACCCCCCATAACTCAAATCCTCCAATGCCGATATTTTCCTGGTAAATCACAACGTGACACTATGACTTGAACCAATTCTTTCCAGAAGATATCATCCTTTTAAATGATAACTCATATGGAAAACAAACAACATAACAGATCAAGGGTGATTTTTGAGGAAAAGAGAGGGCACAATTTAAAGTGACAAGTGAAATCTAACAATAGGTCTTCCAACATTAATAAATGTATTATTCAACACAGTTGCCTTTGGCATAAACATAAAATTATTCCCATGAATAATATCATGAAGTATTGCAACACTGAAAGAGAATCTTTGGCCCATCATGCCCACACCAATCATCATGCACTTCTCTAACCGCATTTCCCAACACTCAAGCTACTAGCCTTGATTATTGTGGGGTTTTTTTTCAAGTATTCATCTAAATACTTTTTTTAATACTTATGATGGTTCTTACATCTGCCATCCTTTCAGGAAGCGTGTTCCTGATGCCCACCACTCTCTGGATTAAAAAAAAAGTTTCCTTAAATCCCCTCTAAACATCCTAAACCTGACCTCAAATCTATGCTGCTTTGTTATTGATCCGTCTCCTGAGGGTAATAATTCCTAGTTATCCATCTTTTCTACACTCCTCATAATTTTGTAGGAGTCAAGCCCGGCCCTCCCCAGCCTACCTTCATAGCTGTAGCAACCCAAACTAGGCAATATCCTGGTGATTAAAAGCAAATACTGCAGATGTTGGAGATCTGAGAAAACATAAGAGAATGCTGGAGAAATTCAGCCACTCTGGTAGCATCTGTGAATTACAATGTGACTTTTCTTCAGAACATCCTGATGAATGTCCCCTGCACTCTGTCCATGCAACCTGTAATGTGGCAACCAGAACTGCGCAAACTACCCCAGCTGTGCCTAACCAATGTCTTATATGGCTCTATTATAATTTCCCTGCTCCTTTATTCAATGCCTCGACTAATAAAGGTTGGTATCCCATATTATCTTCTGAACCACCCTGTAGACCCACCTTATTGTCTTCAAGGATCTATGGATATTTATGCTGAGGTCACTCTGTTCCTCAGGATTTCTCAGGGTCCTCTGTATAAATTTCATTGGGTACTCTCTCAGTTTCTTCATTTTATCAAAATGCATCATCCCACACTTAACAGGGCAGTGGGACAGACATGGAACAAGGGAAAGTGCAGGCCTCTCAATAGACAGAAAAACAAATATGCGAGTCTGAGGAATGTTTGCAATCATCAAAGCTATCAATTGTCTTTACGTCAACCTATTTTTCACTGTTTTAACAGAAATGGACTATTTAGGTACTGTTGGGGAACAGTACTAATGCATTGTAATACTTTATAAAAAGGTTTTGAAAATACACACACGTATCCTCTGACCAAATAAATTAAACACATTGCTCACCCAAACTTCTCCAATGTCTTTTCTGAACAACAAAATCAATTTTGAAAAGCTGACTGGCATGTTGCAATCAAAATCAAGTACCACTCCAGTAACCCAGTTGACAATTTCAGAAAATCCAATCAATCTTAAATTGAGCAGCAGATCTGCAGCAGTGCTATGCTAGCATACATTATTAATCTGCTGGAAAACAATATTTCGTTTTTATATTGCCAATGTTTGCATAATTTTGATTAGTATTAAATTGTCTGTAGATTGCTTAACCGAAGTATAGCCTTGGCCCTTTTGGAATGTTGCTGCATAATGATTTGAAGGCACCATTTTAGTAATCCTTGTATTGTTTCATTCACACTTCAACAATGAAAATATCAACAATTGTCAGTTAGCTAACATGGGGAAATCATCTTCAAATCTGAAGACACAATTTGAGACAGATTAATAACATTAAATATTTACCTTTACAAATTGCTTAAAATAGAGAGATGAATTTTAAAGAAATGTGCACAATTACCAGTCTACAAGTCAGTAAAGCAAAACACTGACATCTGAGTCTTGGCTTTGCACTAGGTGACTGAGAAAGCCTCTTTTCTGATAAATGTGCAGCATGTGTCTCTGACAATGCGCTGGGAGGTGCAATACACCAGTTTCTGAGACCCGTCCGGTCGCTCCTGATAAAGGGCTACTCCAATCTCTATTGATATGATAGTTAGGAAGGATTAATCATAGTGGGTCTGGACATCTATGAATGCCAAACCACACAACCTCTCATGTTATATTCCATCTGCCATTTCTTTTCTTTTCCATTCACTTAACCTATGGCCTTCTGCAGATTCTGTGTCATTATCACTATTTGTTTTAATAGTTATTTTTATGTGATCCACAAAGCTGTTGATGGTACTTTCACTTCCCTCATTCAAGTCATTAATATACATTATAATTAATTGTGACTCCAGGACTGACCCCTGTGGCATTCCAATAGTTACAGTTTACCATCCGGTAAATGTCCATCCATATGCTAATTCTCTGTTTTTCATTACTTAGCCAATCCTCCATCCATGCAAATACACCACCCTCAACAAAATGGGTTCTTATCTTGGTAAGTACCCTTACTTGTGATACCTTCTCAGATGCCACTTTAGAAATCCAAACAGATTACAAATACCAGTTCTTAATTATTTACCTTGTTTGTGACATACTCAAAGATTTCCAGTAAAATTGTCAACCATGATTTCCCCTTTGTGAAGCAAAGCTGACGCTGCATGACTTTTGTCACTCCAAATGCTCTGCTATTACATCCGTTGTAATAGATGGGTATTTTTTTCAATGAAAGAAGATAGTTTAAATGGCATACATTTAAAATTTTTGTCTCCCTCCTTCCTTGAATAAGGGTATTACACTGTCAAATTTCCAATCCTCTGGAGTTTTCTCAGAATCTAAGGATTTCTGGAAGATCACTACCAGTTCATCCCCTATCTTTGTAGGAGCTTTCTTTAATATCCTAGGATGCAACCCATTAGGGCAAGGGACATATCAACATTTAACCCCGTTAATTTTCTTGGTAAGTTTTCTGTAGTGATAGTTGTATTTATTTGCTCATCAACTACGATTCCTTGATACTATAGTGTCTTTGGAATACTATTGGCGTTTTCTACTGTGAAGACTGATGCAAAGAATTTATTCAACTCCTCTGCCATTTCCTGTATCCCCATTATTAGTTCTCCAACTTCATTCTATAAGGGGTCTATATTAACTTGGCCCCACAAGTTACTCTCAAAGTTATTTTCTCCCTTTTATCCTGTTGGTCATCTTTTGTTGGTTCTTGTTTTTTTATACCCCCAATCCCCTGGTTTATGATTAAACTTTACTACATTGGACTTTTTTTTTCCTTTCAATTTGGGATTATCCTTAAATTCCACACTTAGATCTATTTCCTTCTTAGAATCCTTCTTGCTCACTGTGACACATTTTCTTTTGAGTCATGAACTTTATTTTATATATGCCTGCCATTGTTCATCCACTGTCTTTTCTGCTAAATTCTTTTCCCAGTCCATTCCAGCCAACTCCACGCTTTTTCCTTTGTAATTACCCTTACTTAAATTTAATACAGTTATTCCTGACACAAGTTTCTCACTCTTAAACGGAATATTAAATTCTGATCACTGTTTCTAAACGAATCTTTTATTTCGAGACCATTTATTAAATCTGTCTCATTACACATTACCAGAGCAAATTTGGCCTGATCCCTGGTTGGGTCAACAATATACTTTTCAAGGAACTGTTGAAATAGACACTCTGATGGCTACTGTTGTCACTTTGACTTTCCTGACTAATGTGAAGATTTATGTTATCCATGAATTTTTAAAAAATTTTATCACAAGGATGAGGAAGTCGCTGGATAGGCCAGCATTTGTTGCCCCATGTTGTGCATATGGAGTCATATGTAGACCAGACCACGTAAGAATGGCAGTTTCCTTCTCTAAAAGACATGCGCGAACCAGATGGGTTTTTCTAACAATTGACATTGGATTCATGGTCATCATTTAGACTCGTAATTCCAGATATTTATTGAATTCAACATCTACCATCTGCCATGGTGGGATTCGAACCCGAGTCCCCAGAACATTACCTGGGTCTCTGGATTAAGAGTCCAGAGATATTATCTTTTGTATATGCCTTCATAATATAATGATGCATTCTCTATCCTACAGTATAGCTACTGTTAGAAGGCCTGTAAACTATTCCTACTAGTGTCTTCTTCCCCTTGAGTTACTTATTACCTCCACACATAAGGATCATTTGTGGATATTGTATGTATCCTGTCTTATGCAAACAAAGCGACCCCACTAGCCTTTCCATTGCCTATCCTTTTGCAAAGTCACATTCCCTACTATATTTACTTCCCAGTTTTGAAGTTCTTGCAACCATGCCTCTGCAAATGTAATTACTATACATCGCATCCTCATCACCAGTTATCTCAAATAAATACGATTTTTCTTTTTGGGAACTTTGTTGGTTTGTACTAAATGAATGCTGTTTTAATTGTTTTGTCTTAAAGTATTTGCAAATGTGTTGATCTCTGTATTATAGCAACGTTGCAGTATTTTTTGTTGTTTAAAAAAGCTTTATGTTCGATGTTATGGCAACTCTGTACTGTTTTACTTCTTCTGAAGCTTCAAATTCTGCTAAATATCTTTACCATAGAAAGCATATTGTTTAGGGGAATGTGCTGTAGTGATGGAACAAGTTCTATAGTGGGAAATAGGACAGCTAAGAAGGTGTTTAAACAATCAAATGAAAAAATTAGCTTGAGATTTCTTAAAGGAGTGATGAAGGATGAAAATAATAATAGATGTTTGAAAAAGGCTGTGCCAGATGGACAGGGAGTGAAAATGAGAAGAGACTAGCTGGTAACAGTTGTATCTAATGATATCCAGGAGCATGTACACTAGCAGCAAGATCTTTCATGTAAAATCTAGTTATCAGTATTAAAAACATGAAAAACATGAAAAAGTGAATCAAAGGGAAAAATAACCTCAAATAGATTTTTTTTTACTTTTTAAGATCAGGCTTATATTGCATAGATACAGTCTGAAAGAAAGCAGAGGTGAGCATGCACAGTCAGAAGTTATCATTGTACAATTTGTTTGAGCGGACATTTCAGTTGATAACAGATTTCAGTCTGCATCATAGTAATGTACAGCCACACTTTCCTCTATTAGGATGCAAGATGCTGCAATTCAAAAATAAAGGGAAGAATGCCATTGACTTGAAATATTATTTTCTTCTTCATTGTGATCAAGAACATGCACTTACATAGGATGTTTCCTTCTAACACTTTATACTTGCATATACTTTATTGTGAAATGAGGAGGAGGATTGTGCTGAACAAAGGGGACAAAGATTGAAGCAAAATCCTGCAGATGCTGGAAATCTGATATAAAAACAGAAAGTGCAGGAGGAACTCAGTAGGTCTGGCAGCATGCATAGAGAGAGAAACAAAGTCATTGTTTTGAGTCCGATATGACTCTTCATCAGAACTAGAAAGAGGACATAGATAAGATTGGTGGATGGATTGAATGGATAGATAACTAACAGATATCATACAGAGAAGTGTGAAGTTATTCACTTTGTAGAAAGATACAGTTGCAATATCAAATATAGGGTACAATTTCAAAGGCAGTATAGGAGGAGAGGGATCTGGGTGGCTGTGTGTTTAAACCATTACAGTGGTCAGGAAAGTTGAAAGAATAGTCAATAAACCATTTCATTCCTAAGTTTTATAAATAGGACCATAGAATACAAAAGTAAAGAGGTCATATAAATTTATAAAAAAAACTGGTTTAGTCTGGAATGGGGTGTTGCACCCAATTCTGGGCACTACATTTTAGGAAGGATGTGAATGTATTAGATAGGTACAGAAATAATTCACAGGACTGTGCTCAGCGATGAGCAACTTCAGTTAGGTAAAACTATTAGAGAAGCCAACCTAGTCTCCTTGGAGAAGAGAAGTTTGAGAGGTAAGTTGAGGAAGCCATTCAAAATCATGAGTCTTGTATAAGGCCAATTGTACCGCAAAAGGTTAAATGACAAACAAGATAGGCTCTACTCATCAGGTTATAAAGCAATGTTTGGAAGGAGCTAACCAGAGGTTAAGGAATGTTTAAGTTGTTTAGAGAGCTCTGATGGGCAGCTTACAGTATTTAAGTAACAATAATGTGTTGTCAGCTCTTAAGCTAAGCTTTCTTTGCCTGAGATTGTGTATTTCAGATATAGCGAGTGAACGGTATGTAACAAACTGATTATCAAGATTGAGTCTATCTTCCACTGAAGATCTGATGGGAAATTTGTTCCTCACTTGTTATCACTAGTTTAGGTTAGTCTCAGTAAGAAAGATTGGTATGGCAACAATTTGAGAAAGAATTCCACCCAATGTATCTCAGATAGATTAGTCTTGCCACATCAAAGATGTCACTGGCGCTGTCATTTAACATTATAAAACTGAAAGGTCTGGACAAAGTAGATAGTGAGAAATTGTATAGGTGGAAGGATTGAGAAGTAGAAGACTTAAATGAAAAGTGATTAGTAAAAGAAATAATGGCAACATGAAAAATAAACTTGTACACAGAGACTGCTTATAATCTAGAATTCACTATCTAAGAGAATGATGCAGGCAGATTCAATTGGTCACTTTCAAAAGAGATTTAGATCATTGTCTGAAAAGGAAACATTTTTGCAAAAGATAGGGAGTGATGCTGGATGAATATCTCTCACAGACAACCAGCACAAACAAAATATGCTAGCCTGTGCTGTAACCAATAATTCTACACTTGATTCTTTCACAAAGGCATGTTTTGGAATGGACACTGCACAGTAGGAGGAACCAGAAGCTTTGGATTTTAAGCAGGGTCTTTAAGAAGAGGAGCAGAGTAGAGAAAAAAAGACAATAATAAAGAAAAGATCTGCGGATGCTGGACAACTGAAACAAAAACAGAAATTGCTGGAAAAACTCAGCAGCTCTGATAGCATCTGTGGGAAGAAAGCAAAGTTGGCATTTCAAATCCAGTGACCATTCAGAGAAAAAAATAGGGTGCGATGGGGATGTTTAACAGATTAAATAGGCATTTAATGACAGAGCAAAGATAGATTTATTAAAGCCAAACTAAGATGAATATAAATTTTAACAACAAAGTTTTTTTAGTTGCTTTTAAGTGACCTGCTGAAACATGTAATGGGGCAGGTGAGACTTGAAATCAGACCATCTGATGGAGAGGTAGGGACACTACCAATTCATATCAAAAGCCCTGGTGGGGATACTTTAATGTTAAAAATGTTATCAGTATAGGGTTAAGCACGGTCTAGTGGATTTAATAAGATTTAAACAGAATAATAGATAAACTACTAAACAGCAACTGTTCCAATATAGTAACATCACATAAATACACCCTTGACAAAAGTAAAGCCAGTAAAACAGATTGCCTCACATAAAATTCTGGCAGCAGAAAGAGAACCCAATCTTTTAGCTGCAACAGACAGCCAGGGAGACAGAGAGATTCCACACTCAACAATGGCTGAAAGCTAAGCTAAAACCCTGGCTCTGTGGGAGCCTGACTCCACCCATTCATGCTGCTTTTATTGTTCGAACTTTTAGAAAGAAATACCCAAGGCCTCACAAGCTGTTTATTGACTTGGAACAGACTATTCACCACCTAGAGCTCAAAACCTCTCTTCCCAAAAATAAGGGGTAATACACGCCTCTTACAGCCATAGTATCATCACACGGGTGACCAGTGAGTTTGTGGAGATGGAAATACAGTCCCAGTGGTGAAAAGATTATGGAATCAAAAGCTTTGTTCATGGTCAAACAAGACGACAAAGGTGCAAAGGTTTTGGTTCAACTTCAAACAGCAGCAGAAGAGAGATGGTGGTGAGAGGTGGTGATTGGGTTCTAAAGATATTGACTTCAGCCTTGTTTCAGATAAAGCATTGGTCAAATCCTGATTGTCAACATTTGACATAAATTGGCCTAGGGCTAAATGGAAGCTGCAAATTGTTAGCACAAGAAATGCTTGAACTGGAATACAAACTTTAAATCAACCAAGTTTTATGAACTCTACTTATGTAGGTTATATTAGCAGTTAACTGTACAGCAGGTTTTTATTGAACATTATTATTGACTGTGATACTTTTATACAGTTTTCAAACTTTTTGTTGACGCTATATTATAGCCTTAACAGCCAGCTTACAGCAGACACTTAAAATTAAGTGTCTGTCCCTTAATTGTTATTCATTTGTAAATACAATAACTGAAAGCCTGAATGGGCTTTCTGAAATCATACCCAGTTGAGATTGAAAATACTCATTTATGCAACATAAGTAGGGGATACAGATGGGGAAATAATTCTATTAAGTAGCTATTGAAAATAATAAGCCCAAAATCTCCTTATCTAAGATTGTGTGAGTCTTGAAATTGTTGTTGAACCAAGAATCGTCTGATTCAGGAAGTGAGAATGCTGCAGCAAGCTAAACATTGTACATAAATTCTGACATTGTCTAGAGGTTACAGATCATTTCAATATCCATTCTACTTCTGGTCCTGTTGCTATTCCAGATCAAGGAATCTTTTACTTTTTTTGCTAAATGTTCAGCAATCATAAATCACACAAAAAAGGGGAACACAGAAAAATGAACACACAGAGCTGGAAAGGAGAAGGGAAATGTAACAACATTGAGCAAGGATTGCTCAGGTCACTTTCCTCAATGTAACAGTTTGCAATTATCTTAGAAATTAACCATGAGCATAAAAAGCAATTTTTGTCCATAAGAAAAGAGGAGAATTGAAAACAATGGGTGGAAACTTGCCAGCGCCTGAATAACAAAGACCGCATTCGACATCAGTCCAGGAACCTGAATGTGGTCAGTCAGTCACTGGGGGATCCAGGGTCAGGGAGTTTGCACCTCTACAATCCAGGAAGTGGGCCATGGTCAGTCCTACAGTTCCAGTTCAACCAGCCTGCAGATACAAGGGGAGTCATTCAGGGAGATGCACAGATATTAGCCTCGGTCTGCTCACTCATCAGTCGGCCCTCTCTCCAAGTTGATCAGTGATGGGCCAGGGTCAGTCTAAGTGTTCTGCCCACTGATAGTCATTGCACTTATTGGGGCCAGTGTGGAGCTGGAGAAACTGGGAGAGTCAATTGTGAGCATTGGAGGCACTGATTTGGGATTCAGTGGGAATAATGATTCAAAAAGGCAACTCAATATTCAAGAACAGGAGATGATAGAACATGAATGGATGAGGATGGGGGTGGGGGAGGGGTGTTCATTGAGGGTCACCACCATCCTGGTTTTCATAGGGAAGTGGTAAAACTGTGCATGACTATGTTTGGCATGATTAGGCTTTATGTTTGCATGACACCAAGAGTTGATTTTGAATGATTCAGAGAGAAGCCAGTGTTTCATCAATCCCATTTTTTTTTCACTTTTGTTAATTAGATAGGGCATATTCCCAAATATCTGAACTGCACAACAGGATGGGAATAATGAAGAAAAGTATGGAAGCTGTAAAGAGATGGAGAGAATAGAGTTTCCATGGGCATGAGCTTTGCTAAATTGATCTCTGAAGAGCCTTGAAAGTAGATTTCTGTAGGCCCAGATGTGATTCCTTCTCTGGCTGGTACATATTCAGACCACTCTGTTCCCTTTTAAGGATGGGGCACCTGGAAATGGAGTAAGGTGCACCAACCCACCCTCCTCCTCTCACAATTGACGCTACTCCTGTCTTTCCATGGCAGCCACCAACCTGTCTGTGGAGGCAGCCAGGTACTCCCATGCCAGGGGCCGCATGGAACAAATGCATGGATGTGGGCACTTCCAATCTTTGTGTCAGTTTGCCCATTGCCTCTGACAATCCTGCCTGCTGCTCTCGTGTCTGCTTGTGCATTTGGATAAAGTTCCAAATGGCCAAAGCTATGGGATCCTTTTCTGGCTGGGGTTAAGCAAGTGTCTGGTCTCAGGCAACCCTCAGTGCCAGTGATCCTGCGGTATTTCATCCATCCATTCCTGATCAGCTGCAGAAATGTGGCATTGTTTTTGCTCCTGGCTGGATTCTGGCTAACATACCCACTAAGGCAACAGTATCTGAGCTGTTTGAGGTTGCCAGAAGCAGCACTACTTCTGAACCATCCTCAGAGGTTGAGGATAGAAAGATGTTCTAGACAGGCTGGTCTCCTTGGGCTGCAGTTGGTCACAGAAAATGTGATCTGAAATAAGGGTAAAAAAGGTTGGGTATGTTAGGAAACAATTTTCATTTGTGGTAATGGTGAAGATCTGGACAATGAATCTTACTTGGTTGCCAGGAAATGGATGCCTTGGCATCACCGCATAAATGCTCTCTATCCTGTCCCACTAAGGTTCGGATCCTCCCCTCATAGGGATGACAAGAGGGATATCTAACACTTCACTACAAACCTTAGCTCTACTGAAACATAGAATCCCTACAGTGTGGAAGCAGACCATTTGGCCCATCGAGTCCACATTGACCCTCTAAAGAGCATCATACCCAGACTCACCACCAACCTACCTCTGTAAGCCTGATTTCCCACGGTTAACCAACCTAACCTGCACATCTTTGGACTGTGGGAGGAAACCGGAGCACCTAGAGGAAACCAACACAGACAGGAGGAGAATGTGCAAACTCCACATATAGTCACAAGAAGGTGGAATCAAACTCATCGTCCTTGGTGCTGTGAGGCAGGAGTGCCAACCACTGAACCACTGTGCCATCCTGGGAACAAACAAATGAGGGAAGATGCATTAATGAAAGTGGTAAATTATGCAGACATATGTAGTATTTTGCTTTACTTAATTTAGATTGGTCTGGCAAGGTCTGATGCTATTGTCTCCTCTAGCAATCCTGAACAAAGTGGATGGTTTCCCTCTCCATCACCCTGTCTATCAGGATCTCCACATCTCTATGGGCAAAATGAGGTGCTATCCTCCCTTTCTCAGCCACCTTGGGTCTATTCTACATCCACAAGAACCATGAAGTCCTCATACAAAGTAGCTGTAGGACCATTATTAATAGGTACAGGAGGAGGCCACTCGGCTCCTTGAGGCTTCCCCCAGGAGGTCCCAGCAGTAATGAGTACATGATAGCACAAGTGGGACAACATAGAGTCATGGTGCATAGATAACAAAGGCGGGCTGTGGAGAATTACATGAGAAAACTTGCTGGAAATCATAGAGAACAATCCTCAATGAAAACTTCCCGAGAATGACACTTAGCCAAACTTTTGTGAAATTCAGCCTTACTTTACAACAGGCAATAACAGGAATGAGAATTTCAAAATAGTCAAAAGATACAACTCTGAACTAATCAAGAAAAGAACATTACCCTTCAGATGTAGAAATAATGCAAGACCAATTCCACATTAAACCCTTTATGCCTAAACTATGACTGCATCATTAAAGTGCAAAGATTTCAATTCGATTCAAAATGATTTCCACATTAAGAAGAATTATACATGCATTTTGAACATGGTACTGAGTATTATATTGATCTGAACTCAGCTGAGGACATAATGATTATAGTCACGGTGATATTAACTTGCTGAGAGTAGGGTGAATTGATAGCAAATTGTTCAACACCTCATTGTGTCCATGCAGTATTCAGTAACTTGGATAAATGTTAGTTTTAAATGCATTTCAAACAGAAATGTAGTAGTCCCAGGGCAGAATTTCTGAATTGTAGTCCTTGATACAATGCTTTGGCCATTGGAAGGTAAGGAACTAGTTTGACTCTTTAGCAGACTTTTCCATGCTGTCTTAACTTAGGTACAGCATTCAGAACATTGGGTTCTGCAGCCAATGTTGCACCAAACCTCTCAAGGGAAAATAATTCTAATTGAAAAGAAAAGGGACTGCATGTGGATTTGAGGCTGCAATAACCACAAAAATGGAAAGATTGCTTGTTGGGTCTCTAACACTTATCTAGAGGACCTGCTGAGGAATCGGAAAGGCTGTAGTGTGGTGTAGTCTCCCAAGAAGAGAACAGCCGAGCAGCTCTGCGTAGAAGTGAGGTCAGGACAAAGAGGATCCAGAGTCTCAGGGAAGTTAGGCACACTTTCGAGTTAGCCAGCAACAATCACCTCCCTACTCCCTGAAAGACACCAACCCTCAGTCCCCACCACATCACTGTACTTTTCCCAGAATTTCCCTGCATAATCTCCCTCAGACCAACACATTTGCAAATCCACTTAGTCCTCACCGTTTTGGCACTTATCTGAACCACCAATACAAAAACAGTCCCCCTCAGCCTATTTCCCTTATTCACCCTTCACAAATGTCGTCCTCATCCACTACATTGAAAGGCCATGGCTAAATTGGCTAACTTTCTGCTTTCTCTTCTTTCTGGTGTGAGTGGCCATCCAGTGAAGGAGGCCTTGGTGCTCATTGGCAATGCTTGCCTATCTGGCCCACTTGGAAAAAAGGATTTTGTTCTGGGAAGCTGTAGATTTTAGCAGCTGTTAGAGTCTCTAGAAACAACAAGGTGCAGGGCTGGATGAACACAGCAGGCCAAGCAGCATCATAGGAGCAGAGAGGCTGACGTTTCGGGCCTAGACCCTTCATCAGAAAAGGGGGAGGGGAAAGGGGTTTTGAAATAAATAGGGAGAGAGTGGGAGGCGGATAGAAGAGG
>NC_063359.1:9555771-9577878 GCF_021869965.1 Rhincodon typus | reverse complement strand
ACGTTTCGGGCCTAGACACTTCATCATTTCTGATGAAGGGTCTAGGCTCGAAATGTCAGCCTTCCTGTTCCTATGATGCTGCTTGGCCTGCTGTGTTCATCCAGCTCTACACCTTGTTATCTCAGATTTTCCAGCATCTGCAGTTCCTACTATCTCCATCATTCTTTCCTTCCCTGCTTTGTTTCCCACTTTTCTTTTTTGCTGGGGTGCTTGTGGCTCAGTGGTTAGCACTGCTGCCTCACAACACCAGGGACCTGGGTTCAATTCCAGCCTCTGTGTGGAGTTTGCACATTCTCCCTGTGTCTGCATGGGTTTCCTCTGGGTGCTCCAGTTTCTTCCCACTGTCCAAAGATGTGTAGGTTAAGTGGGTTGGCCATGCTGAATTGCCCATAGTATCCAGAGATGTGCAGGCTAAGTGGGTTAACCATGGGAAATGCTGGGTTACTAGGATGGAGGAGATCCCCTGAGTGGAGTTGTATTGGGAGTGTTGGTGTGGACTTGATCAGCTGAATGGTCTGCTTCCATGCTATAGGGATTCTACGTACCGGTTTAATAACTTAGGACACAAAATCAAGGTCAATTTTATTTTTTGTGCCTTTCGTCGGCATCCGTACTTCTCCCACTCAAATATTGTGAAGCTTAAATTGGATGTTAACGATGGACCCACCGATTTGTGTTCAAAATATCAATGTTCAAAGACAACACTGCAATTTTGAGCTTCACTGCTTCATTTAACACCTGAAAACATATACACAAGCAGGGGTTTTGAATGAGTCATCAATACTTGCAAGTCAATTTGCACTAACTTTCTACTGATGTGTGTGAGGTTTTTTTTTCAGAAATGGGGTAGAGTTGATGAGATCTGCAGGGATTGGTACTTTGCCTGGGCAGGGGCTCTGAGCACACCACTACTACCCTATAGGCTGCAACATGAAGGGAACATGTGCAGAAAGGCAGTAAATAAGAAGAAAAAAGACATCTGGATGGGTATATGAACAGGAATGGTTTAGAACGATATGGGTCAAATGCTGGCAAATGGGACTCATATAAATTAGGATATCTGATTGGCATGGATGAGTTGGCCTGAAGGGTTTGTTTCCATGCTGTACAACTTTACAAATCTATGACCAGTTACTCTTAGTGGAAGAAGAGGACCTTATCCACCTAGAGTCTACTAACATCATCTTTCCTAATTCCTTCACAGTCAGCATTGATATTTGGCATGTGATTCCTGAAGGATGATCTTACAGATTTCTGCAATCTCTTGGAACCAGATTGGCTGCTTCAGAACATTGAGAGATTGACTCAACTGTTGTATATGGGCCTGAAAGGGTTGCACTGATAAATGCCATAAGTAACATCCACTAGGATTATGTCACATGAACCTCTGTGCAGAACAACTTAGGATCGCAAAAGGATCGAAGAGACCCAACATCTTGTCCTCTTTGAAGTCTCTGTAACGATGTCTGATATATCAGTCCAACCATAACTAGTTGCTATGATGTCATAAATTATATACCATTAATTACAAGAGACTCTTCAAGTTAGACCAGGAAGTGGTTTTGCTCTGCCACACTAGACTAAGCAGATCCTAAACTTAAAGAGTATGGTGGCAGAAACTTTATCAGCAGCAGGAGCTTAAACGTTGCAGTGAGCTACTTTGTCCATACTGTGACTGCCTCTGGCTGTAGACATGGCTGTCGCCCTGAAATTGTGTGTGTGTCAAGATTCTTCCTGGCTAGAGCAGGTAAACCTCATTTCCCATTCTTGCACTCCATTGCTGTATTGGGGAGGTGACAGAGACTCTTTATGCTAGGACTGAGAACTAGTTTTGCCAAAATTATGAACCTATTGGCATGGTCTAGGAGGCCATTGATAGCACATTGGTGTGAGCACCTCAATGATGAGATTATTCTGTTTTCAACTGTTATAATTAATGTATGGTATAGTCAGCATATTGTGCTCGTGATCATCTACATTCCTGATAGCATTCACATACCCTTCGATCTCCATCAGCTGACTCTTCCATCAAGCTTCTAAGACAGGTTTTTGCAGTTGGGCAACACAAAGGCTATTCACTCAATATCTAGCTCATAAAACGTCCCCTTCTTGACTGAATTACAGCATGCATTTAATGAGAACGATAAGAAACATCATTGAACACACAGTAGGAGTGCTGAAACAACAGCTCCACTGTTTCACTCACTCTGGAGGAGCCCTGAACATTCCACAGAAGCATAGGCTTTCTACCAGGGCTAGCCCACCTATTTTGGACGCTACAGGGCAAATTTGGTCAATCCACCTAACCTGCAAATCTTTGGACTGTGGGAGGAAGCCAGAGCATTCAAAAGCAAAAACCCATCTCAAAGACATCTCGGGACGAGGAATAAATGCTGGCCCAGCCAGGGATCCCCATGACCCATGAGTAAATTTTTGAAAAATAGGCCATTTCAACACACAAGATTACTGTAAGGTTTCAGCAACACAATTCTACTCACAACAGCTGTGCTAACACATTTCTAACTGACTTCTGATTACATGCTGCTTCACATCTTAGTTCCTCGGTTATTTGCATTTTCTTTTAAAATGAAATGACAACACTTAGAATTCCTGATTCAAGTCCAGTTCAGGAAGATGAAGAACAGATGGCAGGAGGAGATGAGAAGGGGCAAGGAAAGGAAGAGAAGGAGGCAGCTGGCATATTCACATTCTGGATCAGTTTTAGTTTGACCGGTGAAAGACTGGTGAGCAGGACAACCTCTCACATCTCTTGGCTTAGAAGACCTGGCTTCAGACCAGGCCACATTAGGAAGGGAAGAGAACAGCTCTGGCTAACAGGTTAAAACAAGTGTACTGCTGGAGTGTCAATGGTAAGGTCAGAAAGCCGCCTTGAGAGGGGACGTTAGCTGATACACGCACCTTGGGTCACTCTCACTCGTATGGGGCAGCACCTCAGTAATCTTCAGGCATGCAAGTCCCTGAAAGTCCCTTTGAGCACTGGGATGTAGTGCAACTGTGGCAAAAGCATAAAGCTGCAGTTTAAAGGAGCTGCCTTTCCTGCAGTAGCCTTTAAAAGTCCATTGGATCCAGAAGCTCTAAGGCACAATTTGGTGATACATGGAATCCTCTGAGCCCCACTGATATCCTCCCCAAAGTGATTTCTCCCCAACTCTCACACTCTGGAAAAAAAAAGTGTTTTTTTTATTGTTTTCTCACATACACCCCTGAG
The DNA here is from genome assembly GCF_021869965.1 of Rhincodon typus. Lineage (NCBI taxonomy): Eukaryota > Metazoa > Chordata > Chondrichthyes > Orectolobiformes > Rhincodontidae > Rhincodon > Rhincodon typus. The sequence goes on along the minus strand of NC_063359.1, from coordinate 9,574,649 downwards.
GAGGCAAAAGTTCTCCTACTGGTGTCAGATCACCCACCACCACAATTACAGAACGTCCAGCATCAGGAGAATGGTCAGCATCCCTAAGTTTGCCCACAGGTTATGAACCACCCACAACAAAATAGCTCAGCCTGATCTATGACACAAGTTGAGGCTTCAACCTGTTTGTTGTCAGAGTCATGAAGCCTGTGGGAATATTCAGATCATCATAGCTCCTCACTAGCTCACGAATTGTACCACTTTATTGGTCACCTTGGCTTTCTGGTTTTTCTTTAGAAGTGGATTCTTCTGTCAGTGACTCATCCCTGACCAAATGCTGCCTTAAGATTCCTTATGCCCAGTTTCAGTCGCTGCCTTGACAAACATCCGTTTTACACCTGAATCTCAGCAGTTTCAGCAAATTATTTGACTACACAAACACTTACTTTGTATTGACACATGCACATTTCAAGCATGAGTTGTTTGGATAGCATTTGAAAGTATTTGACTAGGATTTCCATTTGCTCCTGAACTGGACATTGAAGCCAACTGTGGAAACTCTGTTCACAAACCAATTGAAATTAAGCAACCAAGCACAGACTGGAGATTGAACTTTGCATTTTGCTGTTATTCTGTATGACAGAGCTAATCAACTTCTAAGCGTACCTGAACAAGGTGGATGATTTTCTTTTATGATGAGATCAATCTTTTCCCAGTTGTGATGTATTTTACCACGATGCAGTAATCACATAAACTGAAATATGAAGCCAGCCTCCTTCTCCCCAGGTTGCTGCCTAATATGCCTAGTATTTCCAGCATTTTTCTATTTATATCTGCAGTTGGGTTGTTGTCCACAGTTTGAACAGAAACATTGATTAAAGTAATGAGCACACTGAATAGGCATATTCCTTCTTGGAATATCTAAATTATCAGGCTGCAGAGGAAACACGAACAAAACTCATGCCTTTGGGTATAATTTGCAAATCAGTTTTAAAATATTAATGGTTAGATGGCAGCAGAGGGTCAGTTGAATCATAGGGTTGTTATAACGTGGAAGTAGGCTGTTCAACCCTCATTTCCATTCTGCCACCATGCCCCCTCCTCCCCTGCAAAGTGCCATTTATATACTGGTCCTCCCCTGCCCTCTGCCCAAATCTTTGTGGTTCCTCCTCTTCAAATGACTTTGAAAAAAATAATTGTTCTTGTGATGAAGGCTTCACTTGTGAGGCTAATGTTTATTGGCCACTTTTTATTGTTCTGTAGAAGGTCGTGGTGAACTGTCTTCCTGAACCACTACAGTATTTGCCGTACAGGTCCAGCCAAAGTGCTGTCTGGGAAGGAGTTCCAGGATTTTGACCCAGCAATGAAGGAATGGTGACAATCAAAGAAAGAAATCTGCTGAGTTGCTCTGGCTGATCTTGATATTTATAGTTGGTGTCTCAGAATTTTCTAAAATGTATATCAGAGCAACAATGTGAACTATAATACCATTCTCAGAGCAAAAGTTTGAAAAAAAATTGAATATGTGTATTATACCCAATTTCAAAACAGGGATAGTCTCCCTGCCTACCCTCAAGGTAGGTATGAATTGTTCAGATTGAAACAGTAATTATCTATACCATCTCGGTACTGCCCATCTCTGGCTCTTCTGTCAACAATGGGTGTCACCGCAATCTCATCTCAAACACACTACACTAGCAAGTCAAATCAGAAGCTGTACCCACAATTGCAAAGCAAGAGTGACCTTTGAGAGCTAACATGCCAGGAGCAGTTAATTTACGATACAAGGGAAGACTTGGAAGCACTCAATAAGAAGCAAAGAAAGATGTATAATTGCACTTTCACAATGTACAAAATGAGTAAGCATTGAGGAACAGCAGCAGGGTCAGTTGCTCCCCAAATTCCAGGACTATTTTCCCATTAGGATTTTTATCAGTAAACATTCCCCTTAAAACAAACATTCCTGCTAACTTGACTTTACTGTGCATCAGAATCCTCTGAAGAGTTCCTGCTGATTAAAGACACCGTATCTGGGATTCTAAAAATACCTTCTCCCCCTTTGTTTAGGAGTTCTCTATGCTTAACATTTCAACAGCGTTTACACTTTCTGCACCTCTTCCTGCCACATTATCCCACTGGCACAACAGCTTATGCACAGCACAGCACAATTTTGTTCATGGCTATAAGTTGAACATTTGTATTAAATGTCTCCATTAGTATTTCTTCACACTTGCTTACTTTCTTGTGAGAGCCATGTTTCAGAAACACATTTTGGTGCAGAGTTGAGCATTGTGCCATTAATTTAAACTATGGTCATGTTTTAAATGCAGTTACATTGATCAATAAAATCAGTCAAGTGTGTCTTTAGTGTCATCACACAATGATGATAGTAGAGGAACAATTTACATTTATATAGTGCTTTTCATGGAACAAAACACTCCAAGGCACTTTGCTGGCACGTGATGGCAAGCAAAGAGGTAGCTGGAGATTTGGGAGGGAAGTACAATGCGTGGAGAGAAAAAAATAGCATAAATTCTGTTCCAATACTGGAAAAAAGCAACGCAAGTCTGCTGAAAATGCTGCAGTGAAGACGGTTAGGATATAATGACATAGAGGGACTTTGAAAAATTTCAAGTAATATATTATAATTAAAGGATCTTGCCTTAGACAGTCTTTTAGGAACAGCAGTGTTGATCTTTCACAATGGGCATTAAAACATTTTACATTTAACATTAACACAATTACAAATACCGAATGAGTTACCAGAGGAAGTGGTGGAGGCCAGTACAATTACAACATATGAAAGGCATTTGGGTGGGTATATGAATAGGGAGGGTTTAGAGTGGTATGGGCCAAATGCTGGCAAATGGAACGATATTAATTTAGGATATCTGGTCAGCATGGACGCGTTGGAACAAAGGGTCTGTTTGCATGCTGTATATCTCTATGACACTATAACTACAATTGTATAACTCAGTGATGCAAGAGTAGCAATCCTGTGTGAACTGAACTGTTGATGGTTTCTTTCATCCGTTTCCCATGGCAATCAGAGGGCAGATAAAACAGTAACTGGTCAGATTGAATTTATCTCACATTTTGTATTCAGGCCATACTGTAGGTAACCTTCCATTTTGTTGGGGAAATGGTACTGCTGTGTCTTATGCTGTAGCCAGTGCCTTCCACCTTTTTGATTTCATGTGGAATGAATCAAATTAGCTGAAAGCTATATTTTTGGGGAGCTCAGGAGGAGGCAGATAAATCATCCACTCAGCACATCTAGCTAAAGGTGCTTGTTAACATTTCAGTCTTGTACTCACATGCTAAGTTCTGTTATTTGACAGTAGGGGATGAATCATAGAATCCCTACAGTGTGGAAGCCCATTGAGTCCACAGCGACCTTCTGAAGACCTCCCAATCAACCACATCACCCTTCCCTATCCTATCCTGTAACCCTGCATTTCCCACGGCAAACCCACCCAGCCTGCACATCTTTAGACTGTGGGGGGAAACTGGTGCACCCAGAAGAAACTCCCACAGACACAGGGAGAATGTGCAAACTCCACACAGACAGTCACCCCTGGGTGGAATCAAACCCAGGTCGCTGACACTGAGAGGCAGCAGTGCTAACCACTGATTCACCATGTCGCCCATAAATGGATAGTCAAAGAACATCTTTCCCCTTTTACATGTTTAATTATCACCAGCATGCATGACTGGATGCAGCAGGACTGCAGATCTTTGATCTAATCAATTATGTTGGAATAAGTGCAACCTGTCTATTGTATGCTATTTCCGCCATTCAGCATGTACGTCATCTTGTGTTGTAATTTCACAGGCTTGGCACATCATTCTTGCTCTGGTCATTCATTTTCACATTCCTCATTGAACTAGATTTAGCCCCTGGATTGATGATAATGATAAAGATATGTTGGATCCTGAATTATACATTATGAAGGAATATGATTCTGCAGCTGTTGATATTCCACATCAATGGCCCACTTATATGGGCAGATTCATTCTGGCTCTTCTGACCAGCTGTTCTGTGACTCTAAAATATTGGTTCCTGAGGATAAATGTGAACTTACATGAAATCGTAATTTCTCAGAAAAAAAGAGAGATAAAAATAAAAGAGTTTTAAACACAAACTTAATATCCAGCTTTCATTTTAAAGATTAGAAATACTGATTCAAACACCTTTTCCCTGACTCGTGACATCACTCCATGATGGTCCTAGTGCAGGTAAGTCTCTCAAGTTTTGCTTTATTTTCCCTCTCACTCATTTCAAACTCTGGAGACTTTATTTCTTGAAATAAACCTTAATTAAATCATCACTTTTCTCCTCTTCTGATTTCCAACTTTGTCCCAAATTCTAAATACACTCACTCTGTCTGTCTCAGCCAGATGAATTTTCGCTCACTGTGACCATACATCTTGCTCAGTAATGTCATACAACAAAATTGACAGAGAGAGTGTCGTCACCGTGAGAACGTGTCTAGGTAACAACAAACATGTATAATGTTGAGTCTTACCAATATTGTCATGGTTAACAACATCTGTGGCAGGTACATTGGTGACAATGAGGTTAATTAGGTTCTTCTCTCCTGTTAGTTACCCAAAAGGCTGATTCTCTTCCTTTCCAAACTCAACCAGCTCATTCAATTATGGTGCTATGAAACTTTTCTACAGGACAGGCAGACAGACAAACAGACAGACATTCACATCCTCCACTCAGAGTACACTCTGTAACCTTGATATCCTCAAAGACTTTTTCAAATGACTCATAACATGGAGAAACCCTGATTCACAAAATTGATCCAGAGACCTTGTTCAATAAAGCAAATAAACAAATTATATGCCAAACAAAAAAAAACAGAAGTGTTACGGATGTTGTAAATCGGAAACAGAAACAGAAACAGAAAAGCTCAACCGGTCTGGCAGCATCTGTGGAGAGAAATCAGAGATAATGTTTCCAGTCAAGTGACTATTCCTCAGAAGTCAGATTATATGCCAATGATAGTTAGGGCATAGTTACAAAACGTAAAGAGCAGGTGTAAACCTTCCACATGTAAAATTGTTTGGATCAATAAATTAAACATATCCTTATATAGTTTTTTAAATGGGGAGACTAAATGGGATTTGGGTATGTGTGAGAAAATTATGGTTGACATTTCATTAGAGTAACGAGGGAGTTCTACACTATAGGAGCTATCCTCTTTTGGATCGTGGTTTGTTATAACCCTATCTCAGGAGGACATAAAACATATGACAATCTGAACAAGAAGAGCAGGCAAATTCTCTGTGGTATCCTGGACAAGCTTTCTTCCTTTTAATGTCTATGACAGATTATCTATGTATTCATTCACTCGATTTTGTTGGCCAAAATGTGCAAAACAAGATCCCAACACATTTCATGCATTTGAAAGCAGTGGCTCGGAGTCAAAAATGTGTCATGGGCTGGCAAACATCTTGAGGAATTATGAAGAGAGGCTACGAGAAAGCTCTTTATTTCATGAAAACTGACTAAATCAATGTTTTTGCTCACTCGTTTCTGGTGAGTTTGCAAAGAAAATGTCAAAGGAAGCTCAACCTTCAGCATTTTCGCCACCAGGATACCTCTTCTTCCAGCAGTTAAAAGGGAAATAGTTCACATCAATTTGGCTAAATTGCCTTGAAGGATATTTACTGAAGAAATGAGGATAATAAAAAAAAATCTGCAGAGAAAACACAATATTTCAGCAAATTTATAGAGACATGTGGCAATGTAGTTTTCAGCCAGCAAGAGTCACATTCTTACAGACAGCTGCTGAGATTGCTTTATTTGAGTCAGTTGGAGCTGTAAATATAAATGTTATCATGTTCCATTGTCTTCATTAAACTGCGTGTCAGCAACCTGCCAAACCAGATCCCATTTTACTTCCGATTCACTTAAATTTTCAGCGCAGGGGCTCCTAATTTAAGGAGAGCTGGATGGAAATTCACATTTTGTCAATGAAGTGGTCCATTGCCCAATGGAAATAATATTGGCAATGACGGTATGCTGTGGGGCTTCAAGAAGGATTCCAAGCATTATGGCAGCAGTTATGTCATTGTCACAGTAATCCCTCACTTTCAAGTGATTCAGCTAATAATGAACACAACTGATTTGTCACATATTTTTCCTATCACTCTTGACATACTGATCACAGATTATTATCTCTTTTCTACCTCACCTGTCTTTGGGATCATTGTCATTGAGAGCAATTATTTCTTACTGTAACGGTTTCAATTTTTCTTGCAGTTCATTATTTAGGAGAAAGAGGTAACGCAAGGTGCCGGACTGATTGCCAATTCGCATGAGCTGAATGCAGCAACCAAGCTGATGAGAAAATGGAAGAATGGCTTGTGGTTCTCATTGTCCTAATGTCACTGAAAGTTGGGCATAATGAAAATGGGCAGCGCGCAAGCGACGACTTTTTCCAAAGTATAACTCATTTTTAATATGAAACTTCAAGTTACAAAAATGAGCAGGCAGTCGTAGAAAGGAAGGCTGCTGTTCAGCCCACCGACCAGAAACAAACGTTGCAACATAAATTAGATCTATACTCTGCATGGCTCAAAACAAAAGGAACAAAGACAAAATAAAAGAGCAAAAACCTCCACCAATACTCTTTCCCATCAGGGTACGGTAGGGACTACTGTTGTTTATGCTCGAGAATCAACCACTGTCAGCTCCTCATTGGTCTAGAATGCAGCCAAAAATTTTCCTTCCCAAAATCAGGTCAAAGGACTTACCTGGATAACAATAACCTAGGATGAACTACTAATGAATCGTAATGAGAAATGGTACTTAATCTTAACAATGTAATTTATTGTATGTCAGCAATAGATATAAGCTACACATTAACTCTTGTGGTGAAGTGGTATTGTCCCTGCTCCTAGGCTGAAAGCCTTATGTTTAAGTCCCACCTGCTCTAGTGGTGTGTAATAACACCTCTGAACAGATTGATTAGGATAAAATAGGTTACATTAAAAAAATACAAACGACATTGGCTAGTAATGCATACCAATTAAGTCTATCAAAAGACAATGATGACAATTCAGAATCTCAATTTCAACTCCTTTTCCACCTAAGACTTTCTAACATCAGATTTTGTATTAAGTTCCACCAAGTTTTCAACATCGACCTTTTCAAAACCCTGACCTTATACAACCATCTTTCAAGTCCTGCACTACAACAATTCTGCCAGAGAAAACCAGATTTCTGTGGCTTGGCATTTCCATATAATCTCTGTCCAAATATTGGCATAATCTAGGCAAAATCAATTTGATAGAGTGCTAAAGATTATGGAATGTCATTAAGCAGAATGGAGAGAAACCATAACCTGCCAGTTTCAGCCTACAAAGCAGGTCATATGACCTGGTCTGATTGGTGAGTTGACATTGATTGTGCATTGGTGGGGCTTTCAGTCACACCCCAAACAATATCTTGGGTTCAAGGGCACAAGTGATCACAAAATTCCTGCCTTGATCATTTGACCTGCAATAGCCAGCAGACATTTGAAGTTTGTTTCTCTTGCTGGTAACACAATTACAATTCTGTTTAATTCAATCCAAATTCAGTCAATTGATTTGCCCTTGCTACGTAAAGCTTGCGATCAGTCAATTGAAGCCATGCAGGTGTATCCTGCTCCACTGCGTTCATTACTTAATTGAAAACATCAGTGACCAGCAGTCAATTGAAGTCAATTAAAAAATTAGACCAAGAACATTAAATCAGTCAGTTGAAGAAATGCTCGTTTCCTCATATTCCCACACCTCTTTTGTGATGCTGGAGGATGCTGTCCCAGTCACAAATCAATTGTGATTGATTATATTACCCAATTGTGCTGATTCAATAGTAATTTACGCTGGGGCTTATGCTGATAAGTTTGGACCAAAAAAATTCAGCCAAAAGCCTCTGCGAGAACAAAGAAGTCATGTGTAATATTAGGGACAAAACCTAGAACAATAAGTGCCAGTAAAAGCGATGCATGAGACATACTGGTCTGACTTCTTTTACTTACTACAAAATTGAGCTCCAGTTTGACCATTTCCTGCTATGACTGTTTTTTTATTTCTTTTAAACTGCTCTTTTTTCTCCTTCTGAGAAATGATTCCAATGACTGTTCTGGTCAAATAAAAGTGCATTTGAAAACAAATAAGTGGCCACAGAGAGTTAAGTTTGTTTGGGAGGTAATAATGGAATGGCGGTATTTATCTGTCCTTTGTTGGAGGGACAACTTGCAGCCTGCAATTGAGCTACACAAGTATTGGCACTTTTAAAAATTCCAGTAGGACGCATGTCTATGATAATTCAACACACCTTTTTGTTTGCTTGGGAGTACAGAACTTAAGCATCATTTTAAAGTTAATGATTTAGGTATACTGGTGTAGAGGTGCATCAAAAATCTGAAATGTGAACCATCTCTCCCTCTGCACGTGCGAGCTGACCTGCTGAACAAATCCATTTGCTATTTTCAAAACCAATATTCAGCACAGTAGTTGGAGTTTAAAACAAAAGATGGTGTAAGGAGATGAGGTGTTATTGGTTGGACAGTATACATCTGGCTGCAAAATGAATCAAGGAGGAGACTGGAGAATCTAAGGCAGTTACATTTAAAACTGTTCTGATGAAGGATCACTCGATCCAAAACATTAACTCAGATTTCTCTCCACAGATCTTATGCAACCTGCAAAGCTTTTCCTGCAATTTCTGTTTTTGTTTGTGAATGGAAGAATGTGTTTGTTGGTGACTGCATGCTGGAGGCTATAAGTCTGTTTATCAGTTAGATGTTCATGCCACACATCATTGCTCAGAAAGCCACTGTTTGTTTAATGCAGCCCTGTGTGAAGTCATTGTACAACCTTAAAACTCTTCTCTTAAAAAATGCAAGTAATTACCCGCAATGGAAAGATTTCAAAAGAATTATAGGCATGAAAGCATAAGAGTTTAATTTTAAATACACTCATGGGACGTAAGTGTCACTGGCTGGCTATCATTTATTGCCTTACTTATTTGTCCTTAAGGTGGTGGTGAGCTGCCTTCTTGAACTGCTGCAGTGTATGTGCTGTAGGAAGACCCACACTTCTTTTAGGGAGGGAATTCCAAAATTTCGACTCAGCGACAGTGAAGGAACGGCAATATATTTCCAAATTAGGATGCTGAATGGCCTGGAGGGTAACATGAGGTAGTAATGTTCCCAGGTAGATGCTGCCCTTGTCCTTCCAGATAGAAAATGCTGTCTAAGTATTTTTGGTGAATTTCTGCAATGCACCTTGTAGATTGTACACACTGCTGCCTGGTGGTGGATGGAAGTTGAAACTTGTGGATGTGCAAGCAAACCATTTTGTTCTGGATGGTGTCCAAGCTTGAATGTTGTTGGAGCTGCATCCATCCAGACAAGTGGGGTATATTCCATCACACTTCTGAATTGTACCTCATTGATGATTGTTACGGAGGGGAGGTCAATATCTTTCTGATAATTAAAGCTGAAACACAAAGAGAAGCTCGCCTCGCCTCATAATCTGTTAAAAGAAGTGTAAAGTGGTATAATCTGCCTCTCACCCCCAATCTGTTACAAAGGAGTGGTTAAATGAAAGAAATCCCTGATGCTCACTTTATAAGCAACAAGTAACAATTTGTTTATCTAACGGTGAACAAATTAATTCAATTAGTAACAAACTGAACACTTCCCCCCTTAACTACTAACTATTCCCGAATAAAGCAAAATTCTAATGGTATGCTGTTCCAATAAACCAAAGTAATAAGAAAAAAATAAATTAGAACTTAATTTCTCGAAATTACAGCAAGCATAAATCTTCTGGAATGTTCTTCGCCTTCTTCCGCTGAATTCTTGTGTCAGTAATATGAGCTAAGAGTGCTATAGTACCTTTATTTAGATGGTGCTTGCTTTGAGAGCTTAGAGATTTCTGTGAGAGCCAGTGACTTTCTCTTTCTTTTAAGCTGATGGCTGTTGAGAGCTGATGTCTTAATAGATGGCAGTTGGTCTCACACCAATTTTCAAATAACTTCTTTTATACCTTTGATGACCTATCAATTTCTTACACCAAGATTGGCCCTAGGTTGTCAAAACCATTAGATTTTAAATTTATTTGGGTTTTGGTATCTCGAGCCTGATTTAAATTAATTTGCTAAATTCAAAAACCTGTTGTCTTAGTAAAAGTGCTGCATTGCCTGCTAACAGTACAGCCTTTTGATAGAATGTTTTTCCGTGCATTTGGTGCTGTCTACACACATTTTTTTTTAAATTCTCCAAGCCCCAAAAAAAATCCTTTAAAGGGACCACACATCCTTGCCCCCTCTCCCCACGCACACCCCACCACGCACCACCTCCCCACCGCATCATTTTACAAACATCAAATACTGTACCGAACTTTACAACTTGGTGCGTAGGCTTCGTGGAGTTAGGTAGTGTGAGTTACTTGCCACAGTATTCCTAGCCTCTGACCTGCTTTTGTAGCCATTGTATTTATGTGGTGAGTCCAGCTGAGTTCCAGTCAATGGTGACACCACCCCCAACCCTCCACCAGGATGTTGATAGTGAGGAATTCAGTGATAGCAATGCCATTGAATGTCAAGGGACAGCGGGTACATTTCCACAATGGAGAGAAAGCTACACCATTCAAATTCACAAAATGTGTCACCTTATGAAGCACAGCCAGATTTTTAAAAAAAAAATTCAAAAACAGTGTTGGTTTCTTCAGGTTATCTGTCAATAATATAGATTCCATTAACTTATTATTTCCATGTTTTGTTTTTCCAGAACCATTGGGACACATCATGCTCCATAACACTTCCACAGCCACTTGTTTTATTCTCTGTACTTTGTGCAACTTTGCTGTTGTGTTCACATAACATGAAGGAATACTATTCAAATCGAATAGCATGAATAAGTGTCAGTTAGCAAACATTGATGCGGTCATGAAATTTGAAGCATTCTGGTTCTATACTAAATTACTGTAAGTCCTTTGTCACAGTTTGACAGTTTGCTTGCATCATTTCTTCAGGTAACAACTCATGTTGGATTTAAAAATTTATTCTTACCGCTCAGCAATTCTTATTTCTGCTTACCAAGCAAATGTTCACCAAGATTGGACATTTATATTCTGTTCAACTTCATTACATCTAGTTCTTAACATTTAAAGATTGGTTAAAATCCTGGAATTCCTAACCTAGTGGCAATGTATTGACACTATTTGGACTTCAGGAGTTCAAGAGATCACCTCCAGCTCCGATTAGGAGGATTGAGATGGGCAATAAGTGTAAACTTGCCAACAATGCTTATAACCCATGAATGATTTAAATATTATACACAAGGCTAGTTTGTAAGAGACAGAGTTAAAGACATGACATTGTTGGCGGATCTAAATTCAAATATCTTTCCGAGATATTTGTATATTCCTTCCTGCTCATACCAAGTGAATCAGATAAGGTGTTTCTAGATCTGAATGATGTCAGCCTACATTAAAGCTTCCTGGAATAGCAATCCTCAATGTCATGAGTTAGGCAGTGTGCCATTCAGAAATGCTTTTGGTTTGAATTAATGCATACTAACACGAGACAATAATATTATTTAATAGAAAGTTGTGGTTGAGATTTGCAAGGCTATTCAACTTAGGAGCATCGATTGTTCAACTGAAATATAAGTGTCAGTCCTTCTAGAAAGGGGTACTGAAATTGACCAAGCTGTACCTGCATGCATTGCAAAGGCTAAAAAGGTCACAAGGTTGTTTATTTTCACAGATAAACAGTCACTGGAGTGCCATAAAAAATTAACATAAAGGTTATGAAATGTTTAACAAGTGACCTAAAAGTAGTAAAATCACTGAAACCAATGAACATAAATAAACACACAAAGAACAGAGTCCTGGTGCCTGATACCACAAAGATAAAGGTTGGCATAACTGCACGTTTAAAACATTGCAAATTCAGTTGGTTTAAGTGCTACACAAGAAGTGTTTTTAAGATGCGGAATCCAACGAATTGATTTTAGTTGGTATCAGTGTTTGTCTTATTTTGAAATAAAGAGAAGCTACATTTGTTCATGTGTTTCATTACATACAAACCCAGCCTTTTAATTCTGCAAGTAACAACTCAAGAAACCAGTACTTTAAAGGACTCCAATTTCATCAGTAAATACAAACAGCAGCTTATAAAACTATCACAAAGATATCTGCAACATCCAAGAGTAATGAAAATGTGAGAGGAAATTTATAGCTGATCTACAACATCAAGAGGATTACCAATATTATACTTGGAGGAATTAGATGACTCATTGGACAAAAGTAGCCAAGGATGGATTTTGACAGGATAGTAAGAAGCTGTCGATGATACATCTGGCTGACTTTATAAGCAAAACAATTTTTAAAATTTCGAAGGGTCGCTGGTCAGACGACCAAAGGCACAATGGAGGGATGAAGAGAAAAGTAGATAACTAGGTAATGATGCTCATTGGATAGGATTTAATTGCCATTACAAAAATATGGCTGAATGTTGACTGGGAACTGAATATTTAATGGCGTTCAACTTTCAGGATGGTCAGACAAGAAAGAAAAACGAGGAAAGTGGCACTGATAAAGAAGGGATCAGTTCTTTAATGAGAGATCTGAAGAATAAAGTGTGGAATTGATTTGGATGGAGCCAAGAAACAGCAAGGGGCAAACAGTTAGTGGAGTTAGTTCTAGGTTACCAACTAGTGGTTGTGTGGGGCATGGTATTAACCATGAGATGAAGAAAGCATGGAGTGTACAGAGCACAGTTAAAATTGGGGATGTCAGTGTACACGTAAACCATGTAAACTGAACACTACAGCTATCGAGGATGAGATTTTGGAACAGTAGGGATGTTTTTGAGAGAAAGGAATGCTGAGGAGCGAAGTGGAGGACAAACAATTTTAGATTTAGTATTACATAGTTAAAAAGGGCTGATTAACAGTTTTGTTGTAAAAGAACCTTGAGGAATGACTGACATCAATATCATCGAACTTTATATTATGCTTGAAAGTGAATTAGTTCAATTTGAAGGGTGTTAAAATTTAATAACAAAAATCACAGAAGGAAGCCATTCTGTCCATTGTGCCTGCACCAACTCATTAAGACGTGCATCATTATCTAGTACCAATTACCTGCTTTCCCCCATACCCTTGCATGTTATTTTTATCCAAAATAATCATCCAATACCTAACTGAACCTGCCTCCTCACACTTTCGGGCAGTGCGTTCCACACACTAACTATTGGAAGTGAGGGAAATTATGAAGGCAAGAGTTACAAATTGCCTGCCATGAATTGATGGAATATATTAAAAGACATGACTGTACATGGATAATCTTCAAGAACAATTACATGATGTTCAGAATTATACATAGAACATAGAACATTACAGCGCAGTACAGGCCCTTCGGCCCTCGATGTTGCGCCGACCTTCATTCCTTCAAGGTGCAAAAATTCAATAAAGGTCATTCATTGGTGGCTGACGAAGGAAGTTCAGAACTGTATAAGATTAAAACAAAGACATGTAAAGTTGTCAGAAATAGCAGTAATTCTGAGAATAGGGAGAATTTGTTTAAGGATACACCAAAGAACTAAAACAAGTGGAGGATAGAACAGGAATGCAATAATTAAAAATAAGAGTCATGTGAGAGCTCTATAGGTTCATGAGAAGGAAATTTTTGAAAACAGGAAACATGGTGTACCAATTGGATAGAAGCTTGTTTAGACCACAGCTGGAGAACTGTGCTTGTTTCCTTAAGTGAGGGAAAGTATTATTGCTGCAAAGCGAGTATAATAAATGTTCACTGGACGTGTTCATGGGATGTCAGGATGAGGGTTGGGCAAACTGAGTCTATATTCTCTGGAGTTTTGGCAAATGAAGGGTTCTCAGTGAACCTTAAATAGTCAAAGGGATAAATAAACAGGGTAGATGTAAATAAGATGTCTCGCCTGGATTAGGGATGTAGAACAAGGATGAAGTAGTTAAAAATAAAAGGGGATGCCACTTAGATCCAAGCAGAGGAAAGTTTTCTTTACTTAGGGTTATGAACTATTCATATTCTCTACCCCAGAAGACTGTGGACACCAAGTCTTTACATATGTAGAGCATTAATAAGTGTTCAATTGATAGATTTCTGATTAGCAGTGCCATACAGGGTTATGGTGATTAAAACATTTAAGTGTTTGATTAGTAATGATTGGAGCAGGCCTGATGGGTTGAATGGCGTAGTCCTGTTCCTATGTGGTACGGTGACAGGAGGTGAAGGCTCGCTGGTTGATCATATATAAAAAACTGCTTTATCTTGGACACAAAGCTGAACATTAGCAGAATACCACATTCAAAACCAGTCGACATTACACCAGCTAAACAAGAACAAAACTGCATCTATCTTTGGCCTTTCAAAACACTGGCATCTTTTTAATCCATGTCTTCAAATAAAGATGGGGGACAGGAATAGGGCTACCAAACACCGAGCTAAATACAGCACTCAAAGCCCCTTCTCTTCATATGCAAGCAGCATGTCATCACACAGAAGGGTATAAAGGATTCAAACAGTCATTTCTCTTCTGTTGAGAATGCATAAATACTTCTTCCACTACGAAGTAAGGTTAACCTTGTTCCACTGTACAATAAGAATACATTTAGAAACAAAAAAATACAGCTACCATTTTCTATCTTGAGCTCTCTCATTCCTAACTGCTTGAGTTAGTGTTAGATTCATGTTTCTTTGCAATAGATAGGAGATAGTAAGGACTGCAGATGCTGGAAGTCAGTCGATAAAATGAGGAACTAGAGCAGGTCAGACAGCATCAGAGGAACAGGAATGTCGACATTTCGGATCTGAACCTTTAATCAGGACTGAGGAGGGGGTCAGGAGATCAGAAATAAATGGGGAGGTGGGGCTGGGGGAAGGTAAGTGGGATGGTGATAGGTGGATGCAGGTTGGGAGTTTTGGAGATAGGTCATGAGAAGGGTGGGGCAGATAGGTGAGAAAGAAGGTGGACAGGTTGCGTCAGGTCAAGGAGACAGTGATGAGAGGGAGGGCTGGACATGGGATGAGCCTGGGGTTGGGGAGATTTTGAAACTGGTGAATTCTGTGTTTAGGCCATTGGGTTGTAAGCTCGAGGCGGAATATAAGGTATTTTTCCTCCAGTTTGTGTGGCCTCATTTTGACAGTGGAGAAGGCCCAGGATGGACATGTCACCAAGGGAGTGGGAGGGGCAGTTGAAATGGCAGGCAAGCAGTTGTTGTTTGTAGCGTGAAGAGCATAGATGCTCTGCAAATCAGTCACCAAGTCTGTGCTTGGTTTCCCCGATAGTGGAGACCACATCGGGAGCAACGAATGCAATACATCAGGTGAATCTGTGCCAGATTTGGAATTATTGTTTGGGACCTTGGATGGAGGTGTAGTGGTAGGTATAGCACTTCCTGCTGTTGCAGGGAAAGGTGCTGGGTGTGGTGGAAAGGTTGGCGGGGAGTGTGGCGCTCACAAGGGAGTTGCGGAGGGAGTGGTCCCTACAGAAAGCAGATGGGGGGGGAAAGAAATATTTTTTTGTTGGTGGGGTCTGATTGCAGGTGGCAAAAGGGCAGAGGATGATGTATTGGATTTGGAGATTGGCGGGTGGTATGTGAGGACCGGGGGATTCTATCTTTATTGTTGGGTGCGGGGGCTTGAGGGCAGAAGTGCAGGAAATGCAGGAGATCCTGTTGAGGGCATTAAGAATCATGGGAGAGGGAAAATTATGTTCCTTGAAGTAAGAGGACACCTGGGTTGTCCAGAAGTGGAATGCTTCATCCTGGGAGCAAATGTGGCAGAGGCAGAGATGTTGGGAGTATGGGATTGCATTTTTTGCGAGAGGATGGATGAGAGGAGGTGTAGTCAAGGTAGCTGTGGGAGTCAGTGGGTTTTAAAAAGGATGTCAGTGCTAAACCAATTACCAGACATGGAGTTGGAGAGGTCCAGGAAGGGGAGGGAGGTGTCAGAGATGGTCCAGGTGAATTTGAAGTCAGGGCAAAAGGTGTTGGTGGCGTGGATGAACTGTTCAGGCTCCTCATAGGAGCACGAGGCAGCACCAATACAGTCAATGCAGCAGAGGAAGACGTGAGGGACGGTGCAATGCAGCAACCCCTTTGGTTTGTAGGATGTGGGAGGAGTCAAAGGAAAATAGATACCCACTTTTCTCAAAAGCATCTAATGCAGGCAGAACTCAGCCTGTGCTTCAATAACATTCATTGGTAATTAAATCAATATTCACAGACAGCAGTCCAGTTAGAAAAAGGTCAGTTGCAAATGTCAAACCAGTTATCAATCAGCAGGTTCATTCTTTTCAGCTGAACTGGAGAATTGAGTCATCAATTCCAAACGATAAGCTCCAATGCACAAAGTAAAGCATATTCTGTAGTTTATAATTACATATGAAAGAAGCAAAGATCAATTAGCACTGTAATTGCTTTCTGTTTTCAAATAAATTTTAGTCTTTACAGCTGTTTCCATTCAGATTAACTTGTATTAACTGCATATCAGAACAGCTCAAGGCAGTCACTGTGTGATGGAACCTGTTGATGTCGTCTCCCTAATAAACAGTTTGTGAAGATTCCAGGAAAGCAAGCCTGAAGGCACTTTGGCAAGACCATATATTGGCACACAAGTAGACCATTCAGTCCATCAAATCTGATCTGGCATTCAACAAAATCAGAGTTAACCTGTTAATCCTCAACTCCCTTATAACCTTTGATTCCCTTCCTGATCAAAATCTCTCCCACCCTTGAATATACTCAATGACAGTTTCTTCAACCGTCTGTCGTAAAGAATTCCACAGATTCTCTACTCTCTGAAGGAAGAAATTATTCTTCATCTTTGTCTTAACTGTACAATCCCTTACTCTCAAGGCCAATACTTTGCCCCTAATACCATGTGTTCTTACCTTTGTTTAGCAGTCTCTTATATAAGACCTTGTCAAAGGCCTTGTAGAAATCTAAATATCTCGTGTCTCTGCATCTAATGGATCGGAACAATTCACAATATTTTTGGCAACCGCACAGAGTGTCTTGGATAGTTTAAGTAAAATTTCCCTATTTTCAATACTGTAATCCTTTAGAAGGAAAGGCCAACATGGCATTTGCCATCCTTATTACCTGTTGAACACATACACCTGCTTTTTGCAATTCAAGGTACGAAGATCACCAAACTCCATGCTGCGGATCTCTGGGTCAGCTTCTTTAATCTTCCTGCCAAAGTGCAGAACCTTAGTTTCCCCACATTATATTCCATCTGCCATTTTTTTTACTCACTCACTTAACCATCTATATCACTCTGTCACCTTTGTCATCATATCCACTTGCTTTCTCATCTGTTTTTGTCATCCTTAAACCTGGGGATAATACATTCACTTCCCTCATCCAAGACATTAGCATATTGTAAATAATGTGGCTCCAACACTGATCCCTATGGCACTCCACTATTTGAAGTCTGCCATTCTGAAAATGCTGAAGCTAACTCCACCTAATTTTCTATTCAAGTTAATCACCTAAAACACCATGAGGTCTTATTTTGCTAAGTAGCCTTATCAAGTGCCTTCTGGAAATCCAAACATATTACATTTGTTGGTTACCATCTATCTGTCCCGCTTGTTAGCTCAAAGAATTCACATAAATTTGTCAAACAATTCCTCTTCATGAAACAGTTCATGTTTTGTGTTATTGTATGATGTGTTTCTGAATGCTTGGCTGTTGTTGCCTTTATAAGAGACTAATGCTTTCCCAAAAAGCCCACTTTTTGATCTCCTTCACACTATCAGAGGTGGAGTGGGAGTGGAAGAATCCAATTGTTATCATTCACATTTGTTCCAATAAGATTGTTAGGACTAAGAAAAAACATACGAGGTTCCGCTGAAAATTTAGGAGCTAACTTGAAAGGCAACAACTCTAAAGGTAATAGACACAAGATTATTAAGCTTAAGCCATGGACTACTCACATAGGGTAAAAAAAATGTTACTGTGATAAATGCATAGTTCAAAGATTAGGAGGAGCAGGTTTCAGTTCATGGGCACTGGCCCCAGTACTGGGGGAGAAAGAAAACATCCCAGTGTGGGACAAGCCCTGATATGAATTTCCTCAGGCTACAATCACTTTCCACAGAGGAGTTTGCCCTGGATCACCTTCCACATACTGCAGCATCAATACATCACCCGTTCCATCAGCACTGTCACATTTTATTTATTTATTTCTTTATTAGCCTAGAATCAGTTCTTTTCACACTTTTATTGCTCTTTTCTTTCCTTTGCACTTGTGTTGATCTCATAGTTAACAGGCTATTTTTTTTTAAGAAGGAGAGACAGCAATTGTTTAGAAGCCTAAACACAAACTGGAACTGAAGACCTTACTTTAACTTTCAAGATCAAAACTGCTCAACAAGCAGCTGTTTTCCCTGTCTTCATACCACATTGTGATTCATGATGTTTCTCAGCTGCTGATCTCACTGCAGGTAAAGCTTTCAATCTGCACTTTTTATCCTCTCCCTCTCACCTCTCATTCAGAACTCTTCCCTACTGCGCTGAATTCCCACTTTCAACATTGATTGATTGATTAAGTCAGTCTGTCTCACTCACAAAGGCAAATTCCCTACTCTCACTGACCAACAAGTATAAAAATTCCTTTTTCATTTGGACCTCATGTGATTCAACATTTAGCTTTAGTAATCAGAACCTCACTTAAGCAATGGACTTTGTGTGTTTGATAGATAACTGCCACTGTCAGGCAGCTGCCTTTTTGGTGAGGTTATTTTAAATTAAAAGCCAACAGTTGTTGGTCTGAGACAGTAGGAACTACAGATGCTGGAGAATCTGAGATAACAAGGTGTAGAGCTGGAT
>NC_063359.1:9525515-9555371 GCF_021869965.1 Rhincodon typus | reverse complement strand
ATCCAGCTCTACACCTTGTTATCTCAGATTCTCCAGCATCTGTAGTTTCTACTGTCTCAGACCAACAACTGTTGGCTTTTAATTTAAAATAACCTCATCAAAAAGGCAGCTGCCTGATAGTGGCAGTTATCTATCAAACACACAAAGTCCATTGCTTAAGTGAGGTTCTGATTACTAAAGCTAAACGTTGAATCACATGAGGTCCAAATGAAAAAGGAATTTTTATACTTGTTGGTCAGTGAGAGTGGGGAATTTGCCTTTGTGAGTTCTTGGTCTGAATCTGGTGTTCACTTTAAAATTGAACACGGAAAAGATTTACCTGTTGCATTCCCATTTTGAACCATATTCCCAGATGTGCTCACTCTGCTTTCTATTTTTAAGGTGCAAATATTTTTCTGAATTAATTTTCTCTTTGGTAAATTGTAAGACAAGACACATCAGACCCAAGTAAGGCAACACATTTAAATCTCATCATAAATGTCAAGCATATCTTCTACTAGATACAAATGCAAAACAAAGGTCTCGGCAATACCATTTCAACAATATTCTTCTTTATCAGCCTCACCTCCTACAGAACCAGTGCAACATGCTTTCCCAGTTCTTTCAGATCTTATACTGAAGAAATTAGTGTTAATTTTCTGCAGTGGGTTCATACTTCTAAAGGACTGTCCCAAAATAATTTTGTCTAGTCCTGAGGATCGCAGGAAGAAGAAAAATTAAATCCATTCTTCTGGGGTGAATCTGAATAAGAAGCTTAAATTAGTAAGTTCATCCACTTCCTGCGTCATTGTTACAAGAATAAATTTAAATTAAGAGGAAGTATTACTAACTGTTGACAATGAACATTGAAATTAAAAATAAAGCTCAATTCATTCAATTTCAGAACATCATCTCAATACGGTCTAATTGAGATAAGATCAGATCTGAAAGCATCTTCTTCATTAAAAAACAAATCAGCATAAAGTTTCCACGAGAATTTAATCCCTTGGTATCGGTAAGAGCCATTTGCAGTGCCCCATCATCCGTGCATACAAAGAAGCAGTAGCTAAATGTTAGGGTCAGCAACAAAGACTCAATGTTCTTCAATAAAGTCGTCTCTGGTGATTCACTGGGATATGAGCTTGGTACTTTGCAAGTGGCTGCGATTTTGCTGGATATAGGAGCCTATGTAAGAGGCTTTCTTGAATGACAGAAGAGATTTGCATTGCTTGCTGGTATGATCACAAAAATCATAAGTTCAAGCAAATTAAAAGTCACTTCCACTGAATGATGAGACGAAGTAACTCCAGACACCAATTTTAGCTTGAATGAGAAAGTTACCCCAACTGATGGTGTGTTCCAATCCTGTTCCAGAGACTTGCACACATAATCCTGCTGACACTTCGGTGCAATTAGGCTTTTGTCTTGACATCTCATCCGCAGGTCATTCCTTGTCAGTCCTCATGGGTGGACATCAAAGATTTATTCGTATTATTTGAAGAAAGACAACGAGTGCTAGCAGTTCTTTATTCTCAGTTAAGATCAAAATAACAAGTGACCCAAACATTTCCGTATTGTTGCTTATGAAAATTGGCTGCCACATTTCCAATAGCATAAGGGTCTTTTTCCCTAGGGTGGGGGAGTTTAAAACTAAGAGGCATATTTTTAAGGTGAAAGGAGAAAGGTTTCAAAAAGGGCATGGGGGCAACCTTTTCTACAGTGTGAATGGTTTGTGTGTAGAATGAACTTCCAGAGAAAATGGTGGATGCAAGTACAGTTACAATGTTTAA
Source organism: Rhincodon typus (assembly GCF_021869965.1). NCBI lineage: Eukaryota > Metazoa > Chordata > Chondrichthyes > Orectolobiformes > Rhincodontidae > Rhincodon > Rhincodon typus. The sequence continues at coordinate 9,553,602 of NC_063359.1, read as the reverse complement.
AGCATCTCTGACACTGGCCCTTTTTATCTGCCAGCCAAATCTCTGTGATTGGACCAGATTAACAGCCGCAATCAGGGAACTCCTATTCTATGAGGTCCAGCTGGCTGACCTCATTACACCCACTAAAAGAGGCTTTAAAGTCTCTAGTGGACCAGGGAAAACTGTAAAACTTGCAGCAATCCAGGCTAAAAGTAGCCTGAAGTAAAAAAAAAACTTACATTCCAGATTGAACATTGCCTCAAAGTGAGCAGGCACCACGAGGTAATGTTACAGAAACGGTAGGAATGGGCCTTAAAATAAATATTAATCAGAAGTCAGATACCCAGGGACATCACAAAACCAGAAACTAAAGCAATAATATTGGAAAGATTAAATGCCTGATCTAATAGGGACAGAAAGTTTTGGAGACTCAGAACATCATCCAAACCTTTGAAAAGGCTGGGAATCCTTCATTAGGACTTTATGAAAGACAGAAAACATTTGTTTAAAGCACAAAGAGTGATTATCAATTAAATAAAATGGTAATTAAAGCTGGAGTTTATTTTTAAAGCTGCAAACGTGAGATTGATACATTGAAGTTAATAAAACAAAAAGATGGGAGGTCTCCATTTTAACTGCAAAAGGCAGGAAACCCCACTGTAAGGCAATCAGGGGCAACAGAGCTGCTGTAATTGCAAAATATATGTTATTTAAGCAAGGGAAATATATAATCATATCGGGAAGAGATTGCATCAGAAATAACACTGCCAGGAAAACCTGAAGATGGGCCAAATGTTGCACAGAATTGCACGTGTTAGTGCAAACAATTTTTGAGATGCAGAATTGTTGCCAAATTAAATACTAACTCAGAAGCTGAACAAGTCAATTCAAAAATGGGAGTAGAATTGATGATGTTATAGTTTACCAAGGGCTAAAAGGAAGAACAGATGCCCATTCAAAAGTACTGAGAGCCTTTAACTCCTTCCAAATCAGAATGAAAAAACAGACACAAGATGTTAAAAATCCTCATCAGCATTGTGGAGCAAACAAAAATCACAGTGTGAGGCCTCCACAGATATTCGTCTACTCTACCATACTAGACCATGCAAGCCCTGTAGTTTCCTGCATGTAAAGAGATTGGTGTCAGCAAGCCCTCATCAACAGCAGTAGTTCATTGAGCATGGCAAGCTGATCCACCCATACAATAGAGTAACATCACACCATAAGTATTTCATTGACTCTTTAGGACATCCTAGAATCATGAAAGGCACTATACAAATGTAAATAGTTAAAGCACTAATATTATCCATATCTCTATCTCATAAACATCAATATTAAGCCATTAATAATAACCAACTCTTTTGCAAATCTTATGTTCATTCTTCAGCCAGATGCTCTGGATTATCTTCCTCCAGCTTGTTGCTCTACCTAAGATCTCCTAATGACCTACTGAAAGAAGCTTGTTGTCACTTTCGTTGACTCATGCCCCAAACCTGCTGCATGTTCTATAGCTTTTCACTTCTTTTGTGAAGTGCATGACAACAACTTGAACCATTAAACAAGCTGTGGAAGTGCATGGTCATGTTGCTAGTTCATATTTAATATTCAATTCAGTATTATAGCAAACTTCAACTGGCTTCGAACTTGACAAGAAACTCTTGTATCAGAAAGAACCTTCTTTTCAAGAATTGCTACTTTTGAAAATGTTTTCAAGGTTTCTTACAAGAAATTGTTCAGGAAGGAACAGCAGCACAATAACTTGCATTGGATTATGTAGGATATATAGCACAGAAATAGGCTATTCAGCCCATCGATCCATTCTGGTATCTATGTATCAGTCAAAACCTCTTCCATCCTTTCTCATCTAAATATACCACCTCACCCATTTATTTTCTTCTTCCACATATGTTTATCTATTTTCCTTTCGATGCTTCTATAAATTCACTCTGTCTATTCCCTATGGAAGCAAGTTTCACATTTTTACTATTTGGTGAAGAAATATCTTCTGAATTGATTGATTTCTTGGTGACTATCTTGTATTAATGGCCTGACGTTATGTTCTTCTCAATAACAGGAAGCATTTTGTCTGTCACCACCCTAACAAAATATTTAGTAATTTTAAAGAACCATACTATCCTTATTTTTAAGACATAATATAGCTAGCATGTCAATTTATTTCTGATATGTATAGGCAGAAATTTCTGATACCTTTTAAATTTTCTCTCCGCTCTCTGCAGTGCCTCTACAACCTTTTCCTAAAAAGACCAAAAGAAAACAGTATTGATTAAGAGATCTGCAAGAACTGCAGATGCTAGAGTCAGAGATAACACAGTGCAGAGCTGAAGAAACACAGCAGGCCAGGCAGCATCAGAAGAGCAGGAAATTTGATGTTTTGGGTCGGGACCCTTCACAAAAGTTGAATACAGCTTTGAATAACCTCCCTGTTTTCCAATTCAAACACCAGCAATAAAACTTCCTGCTTGTTTTGCTAACTTAAAATCTTGCTAACCTTTACTGGTTTTGTTCTCTATGGTTCCTTTGTTCATCCAGCCCAATTTACATTTTCATCTTCCAGGAAATTATTGGCCTCCCAGTTCTTCCTACTAAAATGTACTAACCTACATTCATCTGTGTTAACTTTCATTTCTGAATTACTTTCCCATTCTGCATGTTTATTGCTAGCCTCTTGTACCATCAATAACTTATTTTTTCATCCCGGAAGACATTGCACACCAGTGTTCTGGTAAGATGGGAAAAAGTATTTACCACTTTCTCATAAAGATTATACTCAGTTAGCACAGAAGGTAATAAAATGGAGTCTGACACTGTATTTTAATATAAAAGCTTTGATATCTTATTAAGATCACCTGTGAGTAAATGACAAAGGTGATGAATTATCCGTATATTTGTAATATTTGTGGCCATACAATGTCCTTTATCATCACTTAACAGCTTTCCGAAGGAAATAATAAATTACTTTTAGAGAGAGCAGCAACATTTAAAATGTATATGATGCATCTTCGTATCAATATTTTTGTATAGATTTCATTGTCCAGATGATTGAAAGAGTGATAGGCACCCAAATAAAAGAGTGCTATTTTCAAATTTTACAGTTTGATTGATAAATAAATGGACTGCAAACCTATTTAACTAAAAATGCAGCACTCAGCTCCAAACATCACAGAAGGTCATTTGGATCCCAGAGCTGCCAGCATTGATATTACTAAAAGGTTACTGAGTTCTGAGCCTTATACTGCAGAGGCAATATTCAGCAAAGCCTGATTAACTTGCAGAACAGCCTTCTGGGAGTATCTCTTAAAAATCGTCACACACGAATAGGATAAAGGCCATGGCAGTACTGCTGTGCAACAAAATAGTTCTGTAAAGGCAAAAAAATAACAAAATACACTTTAAATATCAAAAGTGGCTCAACACAGAATGTTACAACTATGGGTGATTGATTAGTAGAACATTGCAGATTTTATGAAGCTTCTAGATTAGATATTTAAGCCAACAAGGAATACAGTTCAAAAGACTAGAATGGCATGTGAAGAAGATCTTAATAATTTGAATAATTAATGAACATAGTTTAGATATTTGTAATGATTATTGATTAAAGTTTTATAGGGCCTCAAAGCCAATCACCACCACAAATTATCATGGGAATTGCAACGTGCACTCATCCTGCATTGATGCAAGTATTGATTGCAAAACAGGCACTGTGCCAACTCTGCAACACATATACACATGTACCTTCAGCACCAACTGCACTATTGTTTAGCTGATTACATCAGCAGCCATCCAATATCATAGGAGATGAGCACTATTTAAAGTTAACTACATGCTTGAAGCCAGCTTGCACCTATTGAATGGGAAGATGCATCGCAGTTGGAGCAGGTATTTTTGGCAGCTATGAAGTAAGTGAAGTTAATCTGAGGAAGGTTTCTGAATGATGCAATTGAGCCTTGGTGTTGAATGGAAAGAAGGCAGAATAGAGAACGGACAAGGCATATCTACAAAGAGTCAGAAAATACTCCAGGCATATACTTATAAAGTAATGGGAGAAGAAAGTTATGAAGATCATTCTCAGGAGTCCCATAAGGAACTGAATGTGGTGCCACAAGAATTTAATGATCTCAGATGATTGGTCAAGGTGAATACATCTTCAAATGCCATCTCCTGCATACTGTACAACATTGTTCAGAGACCATTCAATACACCTCTTTGCACACCAGTCATATATTTGACTGTTCTCTCACAGTTAATATTACTGCAAACATCACACTGACATCTGTCAGCTTGCACACACTATCAACCATTCAAGATGAAATCCACATCATCTAAAGAGATTATAAAATATTCAGTGATGCACTTTCCACCCCCTTGCAGGTTAAGCTGGTTTGTAACAGAGACAGCAGGAATTAACTACAGAAGCAAAACTGTATGTTCTAGTCCACACAGAGGAGACTGCGTTGACTACTTACTGAATAATCATTGTTGAGACTGTGGCCAGTAATGAGGATGAAATGATCAAAGATAATGGTATCCTTGTATCTAATTCTACTTTTCATATATCACCTCATCTCCATTTCACATGCCTGCCATATATGAACTCTGTCTACTGTAAGCTTGTACCTCTCAGTTTTCTCCAAGCCCAACACCAATAATTTATCCTTGTGTCTTTCTCCATTGGACATCCAAAATATATGACCTAGCCAGTCAATGGAGAAAATGAAGACAACGCTATTGAAGGCAGACCATCGCTCTTTTTTCCACTCATAACCACAAGCTTGGGTATTGTGATTATGCTTATTTTCAAGAATACAGCTGAAGAATCCTGTAACATTAGACATGAATGGCCTGCAGCAAGGGCAAGTAGCTCTTGAGGGCAATTGGAGACAGGAGATAAATTCTGGCTTATCCAGCAATAAACACAGCTATTGAATGAATAAAAAAGAAAGTCCTATATCCCAGGAATGAGTTAAGTAAACCTTCTCTGCCAACTGTTTCTAGCCTGAGAGCATGAAATTTATTTATCTCCCTTTGAAAAGAGAACCAAAATGACAGGCTTGTATCAAATCACCTTGAACTCTAACTGACATCATAATTGTCAAGATTGCACACTCTGGGTGCATATTCTAATTCCTGACCAATATACATTTATTCCACAAGTGTATAGTCCCACTTTGGATGATATTTTGGAACTCTGAGGGTAACCAATTCCCCTGCAGAATGGATGCAAGTCATCCCAATTTCAATGCTATGCATCTTGGATAGTAGATAGCTTGGCTATTATAAACTAACACAGACAAACATGTGGTAAATAATGCTGTAGTTATTTCCATAGAGTTAAACTTATGTGCATATGCAAGTAATTGTCAGTCTTGTATAAGAGTTGACTCTCAACTTTTGTCCCAAAAACCCTTTGTTTTCCATACGGCCTTGTACTAATTTTATATTCAGTGTGAACAATCCAATGGTTCTTTTTCACAATCACTCTTTCTGACTTAAATGTCAGATATGCCGGTAGACTGGGATGTTTTCTCCTGCTGAATTCAGGACCATGGCCAGCAACTTGCATCAGCATCCCCAGTATAACAATAATAGATGCAAATTAGTGGAGAAATTCAGCGAGTCTCGCAGCATTTGTGGAGAGATAAATAGAGTTACTGTTTTTGAGTCATGGAGTCTTTCGGTAAGGAAACAGACCCTCAAAGCCAATCACCACCACAAATTATCATGGGGATTGCAAAGTGCACTCATCCTGCAAGCATTGATTGCAAAGCAGGCACCATGCCAACTTTGCCACACATACACAGTTACGTATCTTCAGCACCAAATGCACTATTGTTTGGCTGATTACATCAGCAGCCATCCAATATCATAAGAGGTGAGCACTATTTAAAGTTAGCTACTTGCTTGAAGCTAGCTCACACCACAGATGCTGCCAGTTCTGCTGAGTTTCTCTTGTACACTTTGATTCCATTTCAGATTTCCAGCATCCAGAGTATGTTGTTTTTTATGACAGTGTCACATTTGGCAGTTTAGTAGTTAGAAAGACATTGACAGATGTTGAATCGAGCATTACTTGTGTAAATGTCCAACCCTATTTTACATTATGCTTAGGTATTTGGTCTGGAAACCTTAATTTTTACATGAGTAGATCACAAAACATTTAAGTTAATGCACAAAATAGACCTCAACATTATCATTTATTCGTATTATGATCAGTAAGGAAAAGTCTCAGATATTAATATATAATGTAGGCAAAACATATAAATGATGAATCCAGTCACAGATGTAACATGAAAAAGAAAGAGAAATGCCCACTTGGCCCATCAATAGTCCTTGTTTTTTAAAACAGTGAAACCTCTTAAGGCTAATATCTGCAATTTAACTGTGTGAACAAAATGTAAACATTTACAGAGTTGATAAAATGTGGAGCTGGAGAAGCACAGCAGGTCTGACAGCATCAGAGGAGCAGGCAAGTTGACAGTTCAGGTCTGGATGCTTCATCAGGACTGGGGAGGGGGCAAGGAGCTCAGAAATAAATAGAGGGAGGAAGTGCTACGCCTGCCCCTACACCTCCCCTCCAACCTCTGTCTAAGGCCCCGAACAATCATTCCAAATCTAGCGGAGATTCACCTGTATGTCTTCTAACCTGGTCTATTGCATCTGTTGCTCCCGATGTGGTCTCCTCTATAACCAAGAGACCAAACGCAGACTCGGTGGTTGACTTGTGGAGCATCTGCGCTCTGTACACTCCAAATAACATCACCTTCCGGTTGTCAGCCATTTCAACTTCCCCTCCCACTCCCTTGTCGACATGTTCATCATGGGCCTTCTCCACTGTCAAAATGAGGCCACTCGTAAACTGGAAGAACAACAACTGATATTACGTCTCAGGAGCTTACAGCCCAATTGCCTCAACAAAGAGTTCACCAGCTTCAAAATCTCCCCGGCCCCAGTCTCAATAATGTCCAGCCCTCCCTCTCATCCTCACCTCCTTGACCTGACACAACCTGTCCATTGTGCTTCTCATCCATCTGCTCCACACTTCCTATTGAGCAATCTCTACAACTCCCTACCTGCATCCACCTTCTACCATACCAACTACTTTTCCACCACCCCACCCCCATCACCCATTTATTTCTGAGCTCCTTCCTATCTCCCTAGTCCTGATGAAGGGTCCAGACCCGAAATGTCGACTTTCCTGCTCCTCCGATGCTGTCTGACTTGCTGGACTTCTCCAGTTTGACACTTTATCGACTTTGACTTCCAGCATCTGCAGTCTTTGCTATCTCGTATTCATTTGCGGAAATTCCTTTCCAATTCACCAAGGTAACCCAGTAGTCATCAGTTGAATGCTTTATTTTACTCATGAGGCATCACTTGGAGCCCTTAACTCACTCACTGCACTCTTCAAATTTATCCCAATGACCTTAAGAACATTACATTCTGTATCAGCAATCTACAACCCCAATTGAAACTGATTCAAACTTGAATTCTGTCAAGCAGAACAGAAAGATTTCAATCCAGATAGCTTCCTAACAGGAATTTAAATTGTTTTTTTTTAATCTCAGAACATCTACATTGGTAAGATCTTTGAGACACAAAATGTAACATACCCAAGGTACAAAAATTTAGAATTTATATATAGCACAATAACATTAAAATGGATTTTTTGAACAAATGTTGTTTGAAAATGTGACATGTATGGCATTACCTTCTGTATACCAATATTTTCTATGTCACTTTCAGTCAATCCCTTTGCCAACATCCACTTATGGTCCCTGAATGGGTTACTTTGGAAATGTTTGATTCAACCAGGTTGAAGTGCCTTTTTTTTAATATGAGCTCAAGATTATTATTGCACAAATGGCCAGTTCTCAAAACTGATTCATACAGAAGTTGCTGGAAAAGCTCAGCAGGTCTGGCAGCATCTGTGAAGAAAAAAATCAGAGTTAACGTTTCGGGTCCGGTGATCCGTCCTCAGAATGCTCTGAAGAAGGGTCACTGGACCCAAAACGTTAACTCTGATTTTTTCTTCACAGACGGTGCCAGACCTGCTGAGCTTTTCCAGCAACTTCTGTTTTTGTTCTTTATTTACAGCATCCACAGCTCTTTCAGTTTTTATTTACTGATCCATACAGCACAGCATTGCAAGTTTGGACACAATTTTGCAAGGAATCCAGGGTAGAAGTGGGAATGGAATGAACAACTATTTTTTGTCAATAGATTCTCTACTCAAACATTTTATTTTAAGGGAATGTACAAATACCTATTTGCTGTAATTTTTTTTTCATTAATAAGATCAACATAATCTTCTTTCCTTTAATTCACATTTGCCAAATGAAAAAATAATTTGTCATGAGGTCTTAGCAATAACATTCCAATCCTGAATATAAAGGTGGACAGTGCTAAGTCATTCTCCTAAACCATTCTTCCTGTGCAGTTCCTGACCTGCACTGAATAATAATCTCTGGCACTCCCGGCTCCTTAAGTCTAAGAACTGGCAACATATGACATGCGTGGCACTGACTTCATAATGCTGTAATGCTGGCAAGATCATTAGTAAAAAGGAGACAGAAAAAACTTCATTAACTTTGATATTAATGATATTTCCTTGCTCCTAACTCACTCCACACTCATTCGCTAAGATCTGGTTCTGATGCAACGTCATTCCTTTGGTTCAGATCTGGTCTATGTTTTTCCTGTTTCTTTTGATTTTCAAACTTGCCTGGCCTTGGATGTTCGCTCTTCCCTCCAAATTCCTTTCATTAACTAGATTTGATGCATTACATATTTGTTTGACTTCAACACGTTAAAACCAAAATCAATTTTATCCAAGCAAAGTAAAAGCAGTCAATAGTTTAAGGAATACAAACTTATAATAATAATCACAATTTAAACAGAGTGTGTGAAAGCACACGTAACATTTGTAGAATGTTGATATATTAATCCGGCTTGGCTAGGACCCAAGGATTGCAGATTCTGTGACTCCTAAACCTTAGAACAAAATCGAATAGAACAGAACAGCAATTTATTGCCACATCGCATTTTCACATGAAAAATACAGTAAAAAGTATTATAACAAGGCCTGGCAGCATCTGTGAAGGAAAAAACAGAGTTAACGTTTCGGGTCCGGTGACCCTTCCCCGAAACGTTAACTCTGTTTTTTACCTTCACAGGTGCTGCCAGGCCTGCTGAGCTTTTCCAGTAACTTTGTTTTTGCTCCTGATTTACAGCATCCGCAGTTGTTTCAGTTTTTTAAAAGTTTTATAAGTTGCCCCATCATGGCACCTCCGTCATGACAGAAGTCATATATAATCATTTTTTAAAAAGTAAATTAAAACAAAATTCATCACAGTTCGGTTAATGGCTTCTGGGCTCAGGGAAAGCTGATTTAGGAACGATGGGATACCCTGAAGACATAGCCTGAATAAGAGCACCACGCCGGGTCACTGCACTCTACGCCAGAAGCCTCCACCGAAGAAGACCACCATGCCAGGCTCAAGACCACCACTCCTGGATGAGATCACCTGCCGGGCTGCTGGAATACCTGGATGCCGAAGACAAAGAAGACCTCCACAAGGGACAAGACTGCCACATCAGGCGACCACCACACTGGGAGACAGCCACACATGGAGACCATCACACAGGGAACCCACCACACAGTGAGACCCACTATGCTGCGCCACATCTGCCCATTGATGTTTCTACTCCTTCAGACTCCCGGGTCTAGTTGTGGACTTGGAGCCTCAGCCTGACCTGTGAGGCCAGGGCAGTGGAGTCAGCCTGGGACCCGTTCCTCGCTCACTGGGAGACTCAGGGTTTGGGTGGGCCCGTGTCCAGTTGGTCCTGGCATTGCTTTCACTGCCGCTGGAGGACTCTTCCTTCATCAGAAGAAAAACGAAAAAGGGACAGGGTAAAATGAAGAAGCAAAAGGAGGAAAGGCAATCGGAGCAGATGAGCTCTGGGCTCAGCGTCCTTTATTCAGCTGCCATGTTGAAAAAGTATCTTATTAGTAATTCTGGGAACAGAAGTTCATATTGAATGATTTATACCAACCAAAATGTTCAGAGGGCTCAGTTTCTATTGATAACCTGGTCCTTTTACTTTGTCTCACATATAAAATATCTTTATTTTGTGCGCTGATGTTCAACAAAAAATTATTTATGCACAGATGTTTCATTCAGCCATTTAACAAAGTATAAGAAATTAATCTTCCAAGACCAAACAATTACCTGTTTCCCCATCTCAAAGATGATCATCACTCATCTTCTCATGATCTAGGACACACAGATGCACTGAATCCTTCACTAATACAAAGCTGAACCCATTGGGGGTTTGAATTCATGAGGGATTTATCATAAAGCAGATTTATACAATGTCAAGCTGGATGCACCATGAAGTATCCCCATCGAATATGCAACAAGACACCTCCATCAGCCTCACATCTGTAACTATTAGCACAACCAGCTGCTTCAAGTCTGAAGAGATTGTCTGAAGCATTAATTAAAGACCATTGTTTTAAGCAAAAAAAAAGCTCTTTTTAAAAATGGTGGTGAGCAGAATCTTTTTCATTGTGTTGTACAAGACAGTTTGCATCTGAAAGGATCAGCTGGCATCATGGGATAAGCTCTGCCTTTCAGAATATAAAGTACTGATGCTGGGAGGAGCCAACTGTGGTTTAGGGATTTTAGGACCGAAATACAAGTTTTTTTTTGCGCTGGTATTGATTATTATATCATCATCCCCTTATTAGGGTGTAATTTCCAACACAATGAAAATGAGGTATTTCAATACCCCTGTAAACAATGCATCTTTTGATTTGATTTGATTTAATATTGTCACATGTATTACAATACGTTGAAAAGTATTGTGTGCTATCCAGGCAGATCATCCCTTACATAAGTATAGCAAGGAAATAGTACAGAATGCAGAATATATTGTTGCAGTTACAGAGAATGCACAGGGAAAGATTAACTGTAATATATGACAGATCCGTTCAAAACAGCAGGGAAGAAGCTGTTCTTGAATCATGCATTGCCAGCCTTTAGTTCTTTGACCTGGGAAAAAGAACACCATCCACTCATGCCACATTTGTCAAGTGCCCTCTGACCATTCTGCTTTCAGAGGAAGCTGTCAGATTTTAAAGTAAACCTCATTTTGAGTTTTCTGTATTGATGCTGGCTTCATTTTAATAACGCATTAGTGTTGGTGCTGCTGACACCCAAATTATCACTGTCTTAGGAATTACACTTTGTTGTTTTTGTTAATTCTTCACCAAGTTTTGAAGCCTGTCCAACCTTCCTTCCTAAAAAAAAGTCTCCTGTTTGAATATTACAATTCCCACACATTCTGAATTTTAAGGATACAAGATGAAAAAAGCAATCAAAATAAACTTACTTCTCCCTTTGCAATAGTGTTACTTCTCAAAATACAATGAATAATGCACTTAAAAAATGAAAAATTCTCTGATGCCTTGCTCCAGGTTTGGAGATAGTTGGTCAGGTGACAGAGAAGCTATGGCAACAGAAGGGATTCAATGACATTCAGGAGGTGCAAAGAAGCAACAACAAGTAGTGGAAGGTAGTTTTGTGCACATGGCTTGGAAAGAGAGTCTGGTTAGATATTCAAGAACAGTGGACAATCTTCAGATTGGAGAAATCAATGTAGAAAAAGAAGAGGATTTATTCATTCAGAGCTATGTAGAAGTTAGCATTTTACTTCAAAAGTGTCTTGACTGTCCTAACCTCATGCGTGACTTGTCCATTTTAATTGTGGTAATGTTGGTCCAGGACTGGCTGCAAGTTCACTAAAACACTCATTAGCAAACTATGGTCCATTGCCAATGCAAGATACTGACAACTCCATCTGCATTGCGATAGGTAACATTTTCATTTTATTCACCAGGAAAAATAACAGTCAGTAATAAGTCAGTAAAAAATGAATAAGTCTTTGCCCACATGTTCCAATGGATGCATGGGTAAGTGATAAATGACAGACACTCTTGTTCCTCCGGTCTGTGAAAAGCAGAAGCTTCACAGTCACTATGAGATCTTCAATATCTTTGGATGCCCTCAGCCAACACGTTACATCTTGGATCACATAATGTATCCAAGCAGTTCTTTTCAGATTCAGTTAAATATAATTAAAAGAAGGCTTGACAACAGCAATTTGCTTAAATATGAACATTTATTGAGTAATAATAAAAGACGAGAAAAGAAAGGAACATTTATTAAGTCAATAAAAAGAATGAAAATGAGTGAAATAAATCAATATGCTTCATGCCCTTCTGCTTATCAGGGACCCTTGACTGACAGCTGGTCAGGAGGCTGAGGTTGTCCCTGGCACTGTTCATGATCCTGGTCTGAGGTGAAGTCCAGCGACTTGGAACGAAACTCTCTCTCTTATACAGTGTAACAAACAGCAAGGCACTGGAAAAACAATCCCAAGAAATCACGTTGATTGTGCTTGCTTCAGCATGTACAGGAATGCTCACAGGACTCATTCAAGGTCGTGTACTTGGTTGAGTATCATCACGAACTCTCCCAGCCTATTTTCCCATCTTATACTATCTATTTGCTCATGCAGCTATCGAATATCATCACTAACTTTCAGTCCTTCGGCCCATCCTACACAACCTACCCCTGATGATATTTGACAGCGCATGTTACAATTGCAAATGCAGACGCATATCAGCAATAGCTGCACAAGAATGTATGACAAGAGTACATAATCTGCACCAAAAAATTAAAACTACACTGAAAATAACTGGCATCAAATTAACAATTGCAGTGGCCTTTGGGGACCAACCCTTAAATACATATTTCAATTCTTATGTATGGTGAAGGCTGGGATGGAACCAACAAGTAGTACCACCTGACTGAGGTGACCAGATATTGTCTACAGCTTTTATTTCAGTTAATCTATTACCTAATTTGCTCTTAAATTCAGTATATTCCAGATTCAGCTTCCTCAATTCTTGTTTTTTTTTATTCTTCAGTTCCTTATCTACAGATCACCACCAATAAAGTAAAATAACATCATACGTGGACTCAAAATTTCTCCAGCTCTCTTCATTTGTGTTTGTCTTGAGGATACTTCTTCAATATGTTTCCCTCCTTGCCAATGTGTCATTGAGTGATAACTACCTCCAAATGCAGGTACCCCCTTTTGAGCTACAATATTCATGGTATCAAACAATACAGCTGTAACGTTCATCAGGCTTTACCTACAACTTATGCTTCCTGTCTTTTATTTTTCCTGTAGTTCCCTTACCACAGACTCCTACACTACTTGAGCCTTAGTTCAGCCTTCTTTAACATATACTAACTGTCCCAACACATCGGAATTTCACCTACTAGTTTAGGCATACAAATGCTCAAGATGGGGTATCAGTATGTCATCCGATGTGCCCTTTCTATCCACCATTATTCCTCCCAGAGTCCATATTCTATCATTTCTGTAATATTTTGACATCATAACCAATCACACATTTTATTTGGATTGTAATTCTTCTTACGTCCCTTTCACTAATACTACTTTCATTGTCTTAAAGTCAGTCTTACTATGGATTTCATGTCAGCATCTTATTGTTTAAACTATGTTTTTGTGCTCTTCCAAGCCACACTAATCCTCTCGTCAAGTAGGTGTACATATCTGAGACCCATTTTTCAGTGCATGTTTTTTACTGTCTCATGTTTGTTACCTTCAAGGTAACATTCACTCGTGCACACTTACATTGGTATCCCAAGGCCTTGTCATGCATTTTGGCCCCACATGATCTTACCAAATGATCTGTAGCATTTTACTTATCTCTCTACATATGGTCCCAATATCTTGGGTAGGAGCTTGATCGCCAAATCAGTTTTGTGCTCTTATCTAAACCTCATTTTCAATACTGTAACATTTTAACCTGAATTGCCACTTCAACCCATTATTCTCATTTTTTTTTTGTCTTCTGCCACCAGTCTCCACCCTTAATTAATTTGTCTCATCCAATTTTGCAGTTTAACTATTACCAGTGTATCTAATTCCAGAGGTCTGTAGACATTTGTAGTCCATGGAAAATAACCTTATAATTTTTAAAGCAGAAGTCAAACATTTCTGTTTGATTCAGGCACAACATAATTTGTTTGTTCTTTTTTCTAACATGACTCACTTTTTCTTAAAATTACTTGATAATTCATTCTAGATATTTGATATAGCTCTGTGTAAATTTATCCAAATTCAATATTCTGTTTACTCCCTTAAAGTTACTAACCATGTTTGTATGCATTGAAACCATTGAGACTGTGTGCATGCACTTTATCATTTCCTAGAATCCCCTTAAATTTTCAGGTAACTATCCCATTTAAATGTTTTAGAATAACAGGGCATATGAGTCTGAATACAGTTTTTGTCTTGATGTGCTTAAGTGTACCCAGGCTCAACTGTTTTGAGATTCCTGACACTCACTATAATTAATATTTCCACAGTACTTCCCCCAATACTGGAATGCATTATTGATGAATGGCTTGATGGGTTGAGGGTGCTTCATTCATTATTGTATTGCGACATTGAAATTCTACAAATGGGTTCAACCTTCAGTGTATCCAATTTCTAAAAAAAAATAAACAAGCTCCATCCATTCCACATCAAGCAGAATGGATTAATTAGTATTAATCTACTATGAATTAAAAAAGAATGGGGTTGGGCATAAACTATAAGACCATAAGACCATACGACATAGGAGCAGAAATTAAGCCATTCGGCCCATCGAGTCTGCTCCACCATTCAATCCTGGCTGATAAGTTCTTCAAACCTATTCTCCTGCTTTCTCCCCGTAACCCTTGATTCCCTTGATAATCAAGAACCTATCTATCTCAGTCTTAAATGTAGTGAATGGCCTGGCCTCCACAGCCTTTTGTGGCAGTGAATTCCATAGATTCACCACTCTCTGGCTGAAGAAGTTTCTCCTTATCTCCGTTCTAAAAGGTCTTCCCTTTACTCTGAGGCTGTTCCCTCGGGTCCTAGACTCTCCTACCAATGGAGCCATCTTCCCAACATCCACTCTGTCCAGGCCATTCAGTATTATGAAAGTTTCAATTAGATCCCCCCATATCTTCTAAACTCCAATGAGTATAGTCCCAGAGTCCTCAAACTTTCCTCATATGTTAAGCTTTCCATTCCTGGGACTATTTTTTAAAATTTACTTAATCAATGTTACTTTCTTTTTTCGTCTTTTATTAATACTCGATAAATGTTCATGTTTAAGAAAGTTGCTGTTGTTGAGCCTTCTCTTAACTACATTTAACCGAATCTGAAAAGAACCACTTGGATACACTCTGTGATCCGAGACATTTTTGGCAATGAGGGATGGGATTTGGGAAAATGCGTGAACAGTCTCTGATTCATATTGTTACAGTCCACCGAACCTAAATCTAATTCTAAATGGCTTACTCTTGCTCCTACTGAGTTTCTACATTTCAATGATAAGTTCTGCCTTGCTCTGGCCAAATCTGTTGACTTTTTTTTCTCTCCACCACCTCCAGATCCTTGTCCTGGAAACAAGGAGCTAGCTTGTCCTTCGTCTGCAACATTTTCAGTGCCAGACACTGAGTGGGGCAGCACAGTGGCTCAGTGGTTAAAACTGCTGCCTTACAGTGCCAGGGAATCAGGTTCAATTCCACCCTTGGACAACTGTCTGTGTGGAGGTTGCACATTCTCCATGTGTCTGTGTAGGTTTCCTCCAGATGCTCCAGTTTCCTCCCACAGTCCAAAGATGTGCAGATTAGTGGGATTCACTATGCTAATTGCCCCCATTGTGCCCAGGATAGTGCAAGCTAGATTGATTAGCCATGGGGAATGCAGGGTTACAGGGGTAGGTCAGGAGGTGTGGGTCTGGGTGAGATGGTCTTCAGAGGGTCAGTGTGGTCTTGATGGGCTGAATGGTCTGATTCCACACTGTAGGGATTCTATGATTCACTGTGAGGCATCATTCTTAGCTTGCAGCATTTGAAATGGTGTTCCGCTGGGCATTACATATGGTGTCAGAGGCATGCTAGCCATAAGGTCCTGGCACTGAGGCAAAATTCCATTTTGCTAACTTAACAATTCCCTGAGAAACATGTCCAAAAGCTTGGTTGCATAAGCATTAGTTTGAAAGCAAACCATTTCATGAGCGAAGTGAGTCCAGCCCATGGTGTTCCCAACACTTTTAAACTCAAAAACCACTGCACTTAAATTGCAATGGAAAAATTTACCCATTGTCCTTAAGGTATGATTCTATGGGTGATTCTGTCTTGGTCAATGCTCTCATAACCTTAGCAGAACCCTTCAGATTTTCATAAGGGTCAACAAAGCTAGGTTTACCATCATAATTTCTGGTGCGTTGGTGGATGTTGGATGTTCAGTCTAGTTCTATTCCTTTCTTTAGACTTTGTAGGATTTTTGATGCAATGGAATAGCTTGCAAGACTATTTCAGAGGGTATTTAAGAGTCAACCAGGCTGCTGTGAATCTGGAGTCATGTATTGGTGAGACCAAGTGAAGCATATTTTGTTCCTGAGCAAACAAAGAAGTTAATGCCTTCTGAGATGGAGTGAGGGGAAAGAGCAAGTTATATTTAGGAAATCATTGGCAGGCACATATTATGAAGAACATATTTCCATTAATTACAAATCCACAGCACAAAGTTAATTAATGTCACTCTACAAAGACACTGTAGAAAACTCTACACACATTGAAGATTCAGTAGGATATATCTTTGAACTCAGACTATGTGTCCAGTTAACAAACACAAGAAATGCACACACTAGCTTTATTAACTCTTTATCAGAAAACAAATAGCTAGCCAAGAGCTTTATGTCAAGAAATGAATCCCAGCACATCCCAACGTATGTAGCAAAGGTGCATCTCTCTAACTGCCTTCATATACAACAAAAATTACTTGATTTCAAAATGAACTGATATGAGTTGAACAATATTCTTAATCAAAAAATTAATCACCATAATGCTGCATGCAAAGTCAATTTGTAACCCATGTGGATATACTTTAGAATACGTGTTTTTAGCAGACAGATTTAAATCACTGTTAAAACCCTCACAAATACTACTGAGTGGACATACTAAACATTGATTGGTTTTTGTGCAATGCATACACTAGATTGCAAATTATCAAGGGACCATTCATTCAATTTTTAATCTCCTGGAGGGTACTGCTCAAAGACAGTTCCATCATGTACATGCTTCCTCTGTATAATGTCAACTCTATGCAAGGTTATATAAATCAACTGGTGTTAACAAATCTGTCTTCAGTATTTTGCACGCATAAAACTGACAATGATATCAGCCTCTGAACGGATATAAAAGCTTTAAAATATAAAAATGTAATCATTTTCTTTTTCACCTAAGTGTTTCATGTCTTGCTGACATGAAGGATAAAGTGGGCTGGAACTGGATTTGCTCGTTTCCCTGACAACGCATCTTGATAGTTTGTCCTTGGAATTGTCTGCTGAATGATAGAGTACAGCAATACATATATCGCAGCAACAGACCCTTCTGGGCTTCTTCAATCACTGCACAGCCATGGCTAAAACTGTTTCATAAACAGTTGCAGCACTTTAATAACCCCCTCACAACACTAGATACAAAAAAAAATCTGTAACTTTGAGCAAGTGAATACTTAACTCCAAAGGGTTATGGTTGTTGAGTTGGCTGGTGAATACAAAGTGCCACGCTCGGCCACCAAATAGTGGAGTAGGGTGGGGAAAAGGGGTGTCCAACTATATCTGTTGCTTTTAAAACACAATTAAATCCCAACGCGATCATTGAGTTGTAAATCTATTGTCACAGTTAACATGCTGGCAATTTAGGAGAGAGAGGATTGAGGCAAACCAGAGAAACAGCAAGCAGTTATGGTTGGCTTCCCTCTTAGCAAAACACCACATTACTTCAAATGAACGTAAACCAGGGAATCACTTAGACCCCAGTGACATACACTGGGTGGTAAAACATTGTTACATTACTTGAGTCTTGTGTCGTCATGATAAAAACACACAGGATTTTTTTAGCTTCTCTTCATCCACAAACAATTAGGCTCATCATGTCAGTATAATGGTAGTTGATAAATATGGAACTGGAGAAGCACAGCAGGTCAGACAGCATCCAAGGAGCAGGGAAGTCAATGTTTCAGCTCAAAACATTGACTTCCCTGCTCCTTGGATGGTGTCTGACAGGCTGTGCTTTTCCAGTTCCATATTTATTAACTCTAGCTTCCAGCATCTGCAGTCCTTACTGTCTCTCAAATACTATTTACTTGTGATGAATGCAAAAACAGTTAGACTTGTGAAGCAGCTTTAGCTTGCCAAGAAACACATTTGACCTTGTGTACAAAGTATTCCAGCTACAGAGCTCTGTGTGAAAAGTAAGTCCTCCATCATTCAGCTGTGCAGTGGGACCAATGCGGGATCTCATGATGGATGACAGTGACACACTCAGGCTAAACCACTAAATATGCACTTAATGGACAGTATTTTTTAATGCATGTTAATACATATAGCCCTGTTCTTTGCAAATAGAATGTGTACAAACCCTGCATCTGTTTCAACTTAGCAAACGAGATGGCATCCATTCTCTGATTCATTTCTCAGGGCAATGCCTTGATCAGAGTGAACATGCCTAGTTTAAAATGTAAACGAAGCTTGGCAGATAACAGTCATCGTCAAATTGTACATTCTCCATGGTAACAACTCTAACAATCAAAGTTTACTTGCCAAAAAATAAGCACTCTCCTCTCAAGAGACATGGGTAGTGTTTTTACTTGATATTCCTTGCAAATTGTCTGGATGAGTGCAGAATAAAAAGCTTCAACAAAATGCGTCCTTTTTCAGTAATGCACAAGTTCTAAACAATCAAATTATTATTTAATTTGTGAAAAGTAAAATGAAACAAAAGCAAAGGTTTTGATAATTGAACGTACATTATGTTATTCTTTCTGAATGTTTTCATTTCATAAGTTTCAATCAGGTTTGTCCTTTGAGAGAAGTAATATTTGTGACTTTTTCGCAGATGACTGTGATAATTGCTAACTCTACCAGTATGTTTTGTTGGGTAAGGGTTTTTGAGTTGTTTGCTGCCATCAATCCTCCTTTGACTTTGTTTTGTTTTGGTTCAATCTATCTATGATGATACACCACCCAAAAATATCTATGGAAGAGATACTGTTCTTAGATAACAACGAGTTTTATTGCATGACGGGAGTAAGTACAACTCCATTCGATCAGCCATAATGACTAATTACCCTAAGGAGATGGTGCAGATTCATCTGCTGCCTCTAAAAGCTGAAGCAGAACTCATTGTCTCCACCCACAGACTGTAGCATCAGTACAATGATTCGGGTCAATGCAACACTAACATTAATGTCTTTGGAACCATTATCTTATGCAACTTTTTTTTCACAATGGGACGTAGGCATCACTGGCAAGATCATCATTTGTTGTTGACCCCAATTACCCTTGAACTGAGCCATGGTTTGCATTTCAATAGGCAGCTAATTTACAACACATTACTTTGGACATGGAGTCACATGTAGGCCAGGCCAATTAAGGGTGGCAGATATCTTTCCCCAAGAAGATGTAAGCAAACTGGAAGCAGTTTTACAGAAATTAAAGATTCATGGCCCTCATTGTAACTAGTTTTATAACACTCCTGGTTTGTTATTTGAATGTAAGTTCCATCTGTTTCCATTGTTGAATTTGAATCAGTGTCCCCAGAGTGTAATCCTGAATTACTAGCCCAGAGAAATATATGGTAAACAGACACTATGATGTCTTTTTTTTCTGTCACCATGTCTCAGTTGTATGCTTTCCAAGTAAACAGAGTAGCTCAGGTTGTCAAAAGATAGATACCTAACCAAGGCGGCTTGTTCAGTTGGGTATTAAATCATGTTTCTCTCAATAAGCTGTTAAGTGAGCTATTAAATCAATTATATTTTCCCTTGATGATTGCGAGTAATGGCTGTGGCTCTTTATTGCAGTTGCCAATTTGTAAATACATCTGAGAAAACAATATAACAAAGTCCTCGATATGGGACTTCTCAGAATATAATTAAAATAATAGAAATTGAATTTTTAATTTTATTCACTTATAGGACATGGGCATCGCTGGCTGGCCCAGCATTTATTGCCTGCCCCTAGTTGCCCTTGAGAAGGTGATGGTGAACTACCTTCTTGAACCGCAGCAGCCCACATGATGTAGGAAGACCCACAATGCACTTAAGAAGGGAATTCCAGAGTTTTAATGCAGCGACAGTGAAGGAATGGCAATATATTTCCAAGTCAGGGCAGTGAGTGGCTTGGAGGGGATCTTGTAAGCATTGGTATTCCCATGTATCTGCTGCCATGTCCCTCTCGATGGAAGTGGTTGTGGGTTTGGAAGGTGCTGTTGAAGGATCTTTGGTGAATTTCTGCAGTGCATTTTATACATGTTACACACTGGTGCTACTGTGTATCAGTGATGGAGGAGAGTGAATGCTTGTGGATGCAGTGCCAATTAAGTGGACTGTTTTGTCCTGTAGGGTGTCATGCTTCTTGAATGTTTTTGAAGCTGAGGCAGAAGTGCTAACCACTGAGCCATCGTGCTGTCTAAATCCTGCACACCCCAGGCAAGTGGTGACTATTCCATCACACTCCTGACTTGTGCCTTGTAGAAAGTAGACAGGCTTTGAGAAGTGAGTAGGTGAGTTACTCACCATACTTTTCCTACCTTCTGACCAGCTTTTGTAGCCATCGTGTTTATGTGGTGAGTCCAGTTGAATTTCTGGTTAATGGTAAGCCCAGAATGTGAATAGTGGGGAATTCAGTGATGGCAGCACCATTTAATGTCAAGAGGCTGTGGTTAGATTGTCTCCTATTGGAGATGGTCATAGCCTGGTAATTGTGTGACACAAATATTACTTGCCACTTGTCAGCCCTGGATATTGTCCAGGTCTTGGTGTATTCAAATATGTACTGCTTTGATATCTGAGGAATTGTGAATAGTGCTGAACACTGTGCAATTTTTGGCAAACGTTCCTGTTTCTGAATTTATAAAAGAGGCAAGATCATTGATGAAGCAACTAAAGATGATTGGGCCTTGAACACTACCCTCAGGAACTCCAGCTGAGATGACTGATCTCCAACAATCAAATTTATCTTCATATATTCCAGGTATGACAAAACCAGTGCAGACTTTGCCCCCAATACCCATTGATTCCAGTTTTGCTAGTTTGTGCTTCTTGATGCCACTTTCGGTCAAAGGCAGCCTTGATGTCAAGGGCTGTCACTCTCACCTCACCTCTGAAATTCAGTTCTTTTGTCCATGTTTGAACTAAGGCTGTAATGAGGTTGGGAGCTCTGTGGCCCTAGTGGAACCCAAACTGAGCATCACTGAGCAGGTTATTGCTGAGCAGGTGCTGCTTTATAGCACTGTTGATGACACCTTCCATCACTTTACTGATGATCAAGAGTAGGCTGATGGAACAGTAATTGGCAGCGTTGGATTTGTCCTGCTTTTTATGTACAGGACCTGACTGAGAAATTTTCCACATTGTGGTAGGTACCAATGTTTTAAAGTACTGGAACAGCTTGGCTCAGTGAGCTTGTTCTGGAGTACAAGTCTTCAGTGCTATTGTCAGAATGTCATCAGGGCCCATAGCTTTTGAGGTATCCAGTACCTCCAACCATTTCTTGATATCACGTGGAGTGAATTGAGTTGGCTGAAGACTGGTATCTGTAAAGATGGGGACCACTGGAGGAGGCCGAGATGGATCATCTACTCGGCACTTCTGGCTGAAGTTTGCTGCAAAAGCTTCAGCCTTATCTTTTGCACTGATATGCTGGGCTCTTCCATCATTGAGGATGGGGTTATTTATAGAGTTTCCACCTCCAGTGAGTTGTTTAATTGTCCATCACCAGTTATGAGTGAGTGTGGCAGGATTTAGATAGCACCGGTGGCTCAGTGGTTAGCACTTCTGCCTCACAGTATCAGAGACCCAGGTTTGATTCCATCCTAGGGTGACTGTGTGGAGTTTGCACATTCTCCCCGTGTCTGTGTGGGTTTCTGCCGGGTACTCTGATTTCCTTCCACAGTCCAAAGATGTGCAGATTAGGTGGATTGGCCATGATAAATTGTCCCATAGTGTTCAGGGATGTGTAGATTAAGTGTGTTAGCCTGAGGAAATGTAGATCTAGGTAGGATGCTCTTCAATGGATCGGTGTGGACTTGTCGGGTTGAAGGGCCTGTTTCCACACTGTAGGGATTCTATGAGGACTGCAGAGCTTCGATTTGATCTGTTGGTTGTGTATTAGTTTAACACTGTCTGTCACTTGCTGCTTATGCTGTTTGGTGTGTAAGTAATCCTGTTTGGTAACTTCACCAGGTTGACACCTCATTTTTAGATATGCGCTGCTGCTCCTGGCATGCCCTCCTGCACTGTCCATTGAACCAGGGTTGATCCCCTGGCTTCACGGTAATGATTGAGTGGGGGATATGCCGGGCCATGAGATTGAAGGTTGTGCTAGAGTACAATTCAGCTGCTGTTAATGGCCCACAGCACCTCATGGATGCCCAGTCTTGAGTCGCTAGCTCTGTTGTTCGAATTCAATCCCATTTAGCAATGTGATAGTATCACACAACATGATGGAAGGTATTCTCAATGTAAAGGCATTTGTCTCCACAAGGACTGTATGGTGGTCACTCCTACTGATACTGTCATGGACAAATGCATCTGTAGCTGGCAGATTGGTAAGGATGAGGTTAAGTATGTTTTTCCCTCTTGTTGGTTCCCTCAGCAACTGCCGCAGACCCAGTCTAGCAGCTATGTCCTTTAAGACCTGACCAGCTCAATCAGCAGCATTGCTGCCGAGCCACTCTTGGTGTGGACACTGAGATCCCTTCACCCCAGCCCCCCTTCCCCACCCATTCCCCACCGCCCCAAGTACATTTTGTGCCCTTGCCATCCTCAGTGCTTCCTCCAAGTGTTGTTCAACATGGAGGAGGATCGATTCATCAGCTGAAGGATTACAGTCCGTGGTAATCAGCAGGAGATTTTCATGCCCATGTTTAACCTAAAGCCATGAGACTTCATCGGGTCCGGAATCAATGTTGAGGACTCCCAGAGCAACTCCCTCCCGACTGTATATCACTGTGCCACCCCTTCTGCTGTGTCTGTCCTGCCGGTGGGACAGGGACATATCCAGGGATGGTAATGGCGGTGTCTGGGACATTTTCTGTCAGGTATGATTCTGTCAATATGAAATGTCAAGTTTTTGTGTTACTAGTCTGTGAGAAAGCTGTCTCATTTTTGACATTAGCCCCCCGATGTTAGTAAGGAGGACCCTTCAGGTTCAACAGGGCTGTTTCTGCTGTTGTCTTTTCCGGTGCCTGGGTCGATGTCAGGTTGTCCGTCTGATTTCACTTCTTTGTGGAGACTTTGTAGCAATTGATACAACTGAGTGGCTTGCTGACCCATTTCAGAGGACAGTTGAGAGTCAACCGCATTGCTGTGGGTCTGGAGTCACATGTAGGTCAGACGTGGGGAGGATGGCAGATTTCCCTCTCTGAAGGACATTAGTGTGCCAGATGGTTTTCTCCCAACAGTGGACAATGGTTTTGTGGTCATCAGTCAATCCTTAATTTCCAATATTTTTTTTATTGACTTTAAAGTCAGGTCTCCATAATATTAGCTGACTTTCTGGATCAATGGTCTCACGACAATATCACTAGGTCATCGCCTCCCAGTATAGGACTATTACAATTTTAGGATACACAAGCTGCAGTCGAAGACATACTTTTTAAGGAGCCACTGTTGTAATGTAGGAAATAGGGCACCTCATCTGAGGATGTAAGAAGTTAGATACCAGACAAGGACAGGTCACGTCTTATTAAGTGAATTGAATTTTTCGAGGAGGTGACAAAGGCGATCGATGAGGGAGGAGTAATGGATGTTGTCTATGTGGACTTTAGTAAGGCTTTCGACAAGGTCCCTCATGGTAGGCTCATCCAGGATATTAAGATTCATGGGATCCACTTGGCCCCGTGGTTTCAGAATTGGCTTGCACAAAGAAGGCAGAGGGTAGTGGTAGGGGGTGCTTTTTAGGCTGGAGGTCTGTGACTAGTGGTGTTCCGCAGGGGTCTGGGACCTCTGTTGTTTGTGATATTTATAAATGACTTGGATGAAAATGTAGACGGATGGCTTAATAAGTTTGCAGGTGATACAAAGATCAGTGGAGTTGTGGATAGTGTAGAAGGTTGTCAAAGGATACAGCCGGATATAGATCAGTTGCAGATATGGACAGATAAATGGCAGGTGGAGTTTAATCTGGGTAAGTGCAAGTTGTTGCACTTTGGGAGGTCAAATGTTAAGGAAATGGCAGGACCCTAAACAGCATTGATGTACAGAGGGATCTTGGGGGTCCAGACCATAGCTCCCTGAAAGTGGTCATGCAAGTTGACAGGGTGGTAAAGAGGGTGTATGGCATGCTTGCCTTTATTGTTTGGGGAATTGAGTACAAGAGTCAGAATTCCATGCTTTGTAAGACTTTGGTTAGGCCACACTTAGAGTATTGTGTTCAATTCTGGTCACCACATTATGAGAAGGATGTGCAGACTTTGGAGACAGTGCAGAGGAGGTTTACCAGGATGCTGTCTGGATTAGAGGATCTGAGTTATATGGAGAGGGTAGAAAAACTCAAGCTGTTTTCTCTGGAGCGGCGGACGCTGAGGGGAGACTTGATAGACGTCTTGATATAAAATTATGAGATGCATAGATTGGGTTGACGGTCATTGACGACGTGTCTAATATTAGGGGGCATGCATTTAAGGTGAGAGGGGCTCCATTCAGAGGAGATGTGAGCGGCAAGATTTTACACACAAAGAGTGTTAAGTGCCTGGAACGCGCTGCCATGGGGTGATAGTGGTGGAGGTAGATACGATAATGGTGTTTCAGAGACTTTTAGATAAGCACATGAATATGCAAGGAATGGTGGGATATGGACCGGGCAGAAGGGATTAATTTAATTTAGCATCATGTTTGGCATGACATCCTGGGTTGAATGGCCTGTTCTTGTGCTGTACAGGAATGTTCTACGTTCTGTGTTCTAAGTGCTGACAGTTAAGAGATAAATATTGGACAGCACACAAAATAGTACTGTGGGATCATTTATGGTCAGCAGAGAATATAGGGGAGGCTTTGAATGTACATCTTATTTTAATTTACATCTCACTTCCTACACCATAGAATTACTATAGCATTTCAGAACATTTTGATACTGACTGCAGGACACTTGTCTCAAACCAGTGCAGAGCGTCCTGAAGTCAGTATCACAATGAAGCAAACTAGTTGTTTTTTCCTTTAATGAAAATTTTAGCTTCATATCCCACCATTGAGATTAGTTTTATAAATTTTGATATATAGTATTTGAAATTAAATTCCACCTGGTTCGAGTCTTGTGCAGTCAGCAACACAGTGAACCAGGCTCGGAAGAATGTCCTGCAGTCAGCAATGCGATACACAGTCTGGGAATGTGTCCTAAAGTCAGCATTGACGTGATTCCCCTCTTAATCAAACATTATTTTTTCACTTTTACTCTACGGTTAAGACTGCTGGGAATGCAGAAACTCACTGTAGAAGTATCTATACATATATGTTGAGAAAAAAGATTAGTAAAGACAAATGTAGATCCCTTACAATCAGAAGGTTGGGAAATTTTAATAGGGAACAAAGAAATGGCAGAAGAATTAAACACATACTTTGGCTGACAGGAATGTTATGAAAACAAGGGTCTCGTGAGAAGGCAGAATTGAAGGACATCAGTAGTTGTAAGGAAATGGAGATCATCTTTCAATATTCTACTGATTCCAGAAGAGTTATTACAGACTTGAGGGTGAAAAATATAACTCCAATATTTAAAAAGATGGGGAGAAAAAACTACAGAATTGCAGACCGATTAGCTTAACATCAGTAGTGAGGAAAATTATAGAGTCTATTGTAAAATTTCTGATAACAGAACGTTTATAAAAGGCAGATCATGCTTAACAACTCAGCAGGCCAAGCAGCATCATAGGAGCAGAAAGGCTGACATTTCGGGCCTAGACTCTTCATCAGAAAAGGGGGAGGGGAAGGGGGGTCTGAAATAAATAGGGAGAGAGTGGGAGGCGGATAGAAGATGGATAGAGGAGAGGATAGGTGGAGAGGAAACAAACAGGTCGAAGAGGCGGGGATGGAGCCAGTAAAGGTGAGTGTAGGTGGGGAGTTAGGAAGGGGATAGGTCAGTCCAGGGAGGACGGACAGGTCAAGGGGGCGGGATGAGGTTAGTCAGTAGGAGATGGGGGTGCGGCTTACGGCTCTATCCATCTTCTATTCGCCTCCCACTCTCTCCCTATTTATTTCAGAACCCCCTTCCCCTCCCCCTTTTCTGATGAAGGGTCTAGGCCCGAAACGTCAGCCTTTCTGCTCCTATGATGCTGCTTGGCCTGCTGTGTTCATCCAGCCCTGCACCTTGTTGCTCGGATTCTCCAGCATCTGCAGCTCCTGCTATCTCATGCTTAACAACTCTACTGGAGTTTTTTTGAGGATGTATCTAGTGCAATAGTTAAGGGCGAAATGAAAGTGTGCAAAGCTAAAACACATAGGATAGGGGTAATTGATTGGCATGGATTATAAATTAGTTAACACGCTGAAAACAGAGTCAGAATAAATGGGTTTTTATCTGAACAGCAAGCAGTGACTGTTGGAGTACCATAAGGATCATGATTGGTTCCTAGCTATTCCTGACATGTATGTATATGTATAAATGACCATGATGAGAGAACCAAATACAACATTTCTAAATTTGCTGATGACGCAAAACTGGGCAGTTTTGTGATTTGTGACGAGGATGCATGGAGGCTTCAAAATGATTGAGACAATTTGAGTGAGTGGGCAAACAATGGAAGATGCAATACAATGTGGCTAAATGTGAAGTTAAACACTTTTGTGTGAAAAGCAGACAGACAGCTTATTGTTGAAATGGTGATATTTTGGGAAGTGTGGATGTACAAAGGGACACGGGTATCCTTGTACACAATGAACGTAGAATTGCAGGTACAGAAAGCAATCGGCAAGGCATATGGTATATTGGCCTTCTTTGCAAAAAGATTTAAATTCAGAAGTAGAGATTGCAGTTATATATGGCCTTGGTGAGACTACAACTAGAATGTTGCAATGCAGCGTAGGCTCACTGGGCAGATACCAGGCATGACAAGATTGTCCTATGAGGATAGATTGGTTTGACTGGGCCTGTATTCACGAGAGTTTAGAAAAGTGAGAGGGGAATTTGATTGAAATGTACAGAGTTTGAACAGGACTTGGTAAATAAGATGCAGGGAAGATGCAATCCTCTGGTTGGGGAACCTAGAGCCAGGGTACATGGCTTCAGGATACAGGGCCGATTATTTAGGGTTGAGATGAGGAACTATAAGTGAAACTGTGGAATTCTCTAACACAGAAGGTGATGGAGGCCTCGTCACTGAATATATTCAAGAAAGCGATAGATACAGTTTTAGATTTTAAAGGCATTATGAGGTATGGAGGGAAAGCAGTAATCTGGTATTGAGATCATATTGAATGGCTGAGCAGGCTCAAAGAGCCAAATGGCTGACTTATGTTCCGCGGTTCTATGACCTTTCTCCCTGAAAAGTAAATAAAAAGCAGTGATTTACAATCTACCTTGAGGCTGCTAAACAAATCATCCACTGGTATAAATATTTTCTTCCAAACTGAACCTTCCCTGGGCCATAAAATCTCAACTTAGAATATAAGTCAACAATTATCTGACCA
Organism: Rhincodon typus; assembly: GCF_021869965.1. NCBI lineage: Eukaryota > Metazoa > Chordata > Chondrichthyes > Orectolobiformes > Rhincodontidae > Rhincodon > Rhincodon typus. The sequence goes on along the minus strand of NC_063359.1, from coordinate 9,525,777 downwards.
GGTAGCTTGTCTAGTCATTTAGCTTAAATCACATGATCTCTTGACCAGAGAGATAGTAAGAACTGCTGATGCTGGAGTCAGAGATAACAAAGTGTGAAGTTGGAAGAACACAGCAGGCCAGGCAGCATCAGAGGAACAGGAAAGCTGACATTTCCGGTCGGGACCCTTCTTCGGAGACCCATTTATCCAAGTTTTCTCTGTGTTCCTTCAAGTCTACACTGTGTTATCTCTGACTCCAGCATCTGCAGTTCTTACTATGTCA
>NC_063359.1:9446522-9525115 GCF_021869965.1 Rhincodon typus | reverse complement strand
TGTGTTCATCCAGCTCTACACCTTGTTATTTCAGATTCTCCAGCATCTGCAGTTCCTACTATCAGTGAACAAGATGTGTTTTTCCTGACAATCAGCAACAGATTCACAGTCATTGTTAGATTCTTAATTCCAGACATTTACTGAATTCAAATTCCACCACATACCATGGCAGGATTTTGAACCTGGGTGCCCAGAATGCTATTTGGGTCTCTGGATTAACAGTCCAGCGATAATACCACTAGGCCATTGCCTCCTCATAATATGGGGAGTATTATTAGTAACACCATACCAGGAATACTCTGCACAATTTTAGTTTCTTTACCTCAAAGAATACAAGTGCATGAGAGAAACAGTTCAGGGAATATTCACCCAAATGATTTCTGGGGTGAAGGGGCTGTTTTGAAGAAAGGTTTGACCTATACCCATTCAAATTAAAAGAATGCAACTGCTTGAACCCAAGTATGTAAAGATCCTGGGGAGACTTGACAGGTTGAATGCGAAACCAAGTTTCCCCTTTTGGGAAGTTTAGAATGAATGGATACAATTTGAGAATAAGGATCCTCCTATTGAAAACAGATGAGTTTTTTTTTTCTTGGAGGGTCACTGGTCTTTCTTCTCCAGAGCGCAGTGAAGGCTATGTGATTGAATACATTGAGTTAAACAGGTTTTTGATGCACAAGAGAGTCTAGAGTAATAAGGGCAGACAGGAAGTTGAAGGTAAGGCCACAGTCATATCACCCATGGCCTTCTTAAAAGACAGAGCGAGCTGAAGGGGTAAAATGGCCTACACTTGCTCTTAATTCTTGCATTCAATTTAAATTTAACCTGACAAATTAGGGGACACAAATTAGCAAAATATGAATGAGGTCAGGTTATCAGCATTCTTTTAACCCTGAATAGAGATTTGCCCTTTCTTAATTAAAAAAATGTTGCATGCAGAACTAGTAAAAAAAACTTTTTATTTTCAGTTATAACTTTAATAACAATCAATTCCTTATCGCAATTTGCACATAGAGTTATCGCGATATACAGCATGGAAACAGACCCTTCGGTCCACCTCACCCATGCCGACCAGATATCCTATATAAATCTAGTCCTATATGCCAGCAATTGACCCATATCCCTCTACACCCTCCTATCCATATATCCATCCAAATGACTTTTTAATGTTGTAATCATACCCACCTCCACCACTTCCTCTGGCAGCTCATTCCATACATACATCACCCTCTGCAAGAAAAAGTTGTCCTTAGGTCCCTTTTATACCTTTCCCCTCTCACCGTAAACCTATGCCCCTCTAGTTTTGGACTCTGCCAACCTGTGGAAAAGATCTTGCCTATTTACCCTACCCATGCCCCTCATGATTTTATAAACCTCTATAAGATCACTCCTCAGCTCTGAAACTCCAGGGAAAATAGCCCCAGTCTATTCAACCTCCTCCTATAGATCAAACCCTCCAACCCTGGCAACATCCTCATAAATCTTTTCTGAACCCTTCCTAGCTTTACAATATCCTTCCTATAGCAGGGAGACCAAGAATTGCACACAATACTCCAAAAGTGGCCTAACCAATGTTCTGTATATACATGGGGAGGCAATGACCTAATGGACTGTTAATCCAGAAACCCAGGTAATATTCCGGGGACCCGGGTCCGAATCCCTCCATGGCAGATGGTGGAATTTGAAATCAATAAATGTCTGGAATAAAGGGTCTAATGATGGCCATAAATACATTGCCGATTGTCGAGAAAAACCCATCTGGTTCACTAATGCACTTTAGGGAAGGAAACTGCCATCCTTCCCTAAACTAGTCTACATGTGACTTCAGACCTACAGCAATGTGGTTGACTCTTAACTGTCCTCTGGGCAATTATGGATGGGCAATAAATGCTGCCTGGTTAGCAATGCCCTCATCCTGTGAAAGAATAAAGGAAAAAAAAATACACAACATGACCTCCCAACTCCTTTGTACTGGCTAAAAAAGGCAAGCATACCACATGTCTTCTTCACTATCCTGGCTACCTGTGACTCCACTTTCAAGGAAGTATGAACTTGCGTTCCAAGATCTCTTTGTTCAGTAACGTTCCCCAGGACCTTATAATTACGTGAATTAGTCCTGTCCTGATTTACCTTTCCAAAATGCAGCACCTCACATTTATCTGAATTAAAATTTATCTAAATTGAGTTGGCTCTAATGTAAAGAGGGGTACGCCAGGTTCCAAGTGGTTGATTGTGATAGGGGACTCTCTAGTCAGAGGCACAGACAGATGTTTCTGCAGCCAACAGCAAGACATCAGAATGGTGTGTTGTCTCCCTGGTGTCCCATCAAGGATGTCTTGGAGAGGGTGCAGAATATTCTCAAAGGCAAGAGGAACCAGCAGAAGATTATTGTACACACTGGAACTTATGACATAGGAAGAGATAAGGATGAGATTCTCAGAAGAGAATATAGGAAGTCCTCAAGGGTAGTAATATGTGGATTACTCCTGGTGCCATGAGGTAGTGAGAGTAGGAATAGGAGGATAAAGCAGATGAATGTGTGGCTGAGGAGCTGATGCAGGGGAGAAGGAGTCACATTTTTGGATCATTGGAATCTCTTCTGGGGTAGAAGTGACCTGCATAAGAAGGATGGACTGTACCTGAATTGAAAGGGGACTAATATACTGGTGGGGAGATTTGTTACAGCTGCTCTGGAGAATTTAAACTAGTAAGAGGGTGTGGTGGGACCCAGGGAGGTAGTGAGGAAAGAGACCAAGTCTGAGACTGTTGGGAAAAGGAGTAAGTCAAACATTCAGGGCAGGCAGGAACAAAGCAGACAATGAGGTAGGACTGATGAAGTAAACTGTATTTATTTCAATGGAACAGGCCTAACAGATAGGGCAGATGAACTCAGGTCATGGTTGGGAACATGGGACAGGGATATCATAGCAATTACAGACATGTGGCTCAGGGATGGACAGGACTGGCAGCTTAATGTTCCAGGGTATAGATGCTATAGGAAGGATAGAAAGGGGAGCAAGAAAGGAGGGGGAGTTGCTTTTTTTTATTAAGGATGACATTACAACCGTACTTAGAGAGGGTATTCCTGGGAATACATCCAGGGAACGTATTTGGGTCGAACTGAGAAATAAGAAAGGGCTGATAACCTTACTGGGACTGTACTATAGAGACCCTAATAGTCAGAGGGAAATTGAGAAACAAATTTGTACGGAGATCTCTGTTATCTGGAAGAATAATAGCGTGGTTATGGGGGATTTTAACTTTCCAAACGTAGACTGGGACTGCCATAGTGTTAAGGGCTTGGATGTAGAGGAATTTGTTAAGTTAGCATATGAGGAGAACAACCCAAGATCAAAACCAATGCTTTCCAAGAAGCAGGAAATTAGCCATTTGTGGATCACATTGAGTTAACTTTCTGTGTCTCCATGTTTTATTTACAGATTATAAAATATACACGTTTTCTTTTGTTACTGGTAGAATCAGATAGACCTTTATGAATTATGTGGCCATTAAGAGAGTGGATGCATCCACTGAAGGTTTACTCTGACACTGCAATGATTTCCGCGCAGTGGCATATACCACTAGCCAGGACACATCTCTTTCTGAAGTGAAATGTTATTCATCACAAGCAAAAAGAAACTTGCTTTCATAAATGAGGAAAGCTTCACCTCCATTAAGCTGCAGGTTATTCCTTCGTCTCATAATACAGGCAGTTGGAATGTCAGGCCATCACTATAGTTATCTAATATTTAGTAGGATTCTGTAACACATAAGAGACTGTGTCAAAAACATAAAGGAAAAGTAAGCCTTTCCTTTGAATTTTGAGCCAGATAGCTTTGCAAAGGTGAAAATCTATCTCATCAATAATTATAGAATCATGGAGTTAAACAGCACAGAAACAGACCCATCAATCCAACCAGTCCCTGCCGAACATAAGCCTAAACTAAACTAATCCTACCTTGCCTGCTCCTGGCCCATATCCCTCCAAACCTTTCCTATTCATGTACCTATTCAAATGTCTTTTAAACATTATAATTGTACCCATATCCAGTGCTTCGTCAGGAAGTTCATTCCACACGTGAACCACCCTCTGGGTGAAAAAATTACCTCTCATGTCTTTTTCAGATCTGCCTCCTCTCACCTTAAAAAACATGCCCCTTGGACAGAAATCACAGCAATCAACCTAAAGGAAGAGGCCAACTCAAACGCAATTCCATCTTTGTAAAAAAATACAATACCTGCTGCATTATTTAGTGAATTGGCCATCATCAAGGGCAGCGCTATTGGTGAACAGAATAAAATATTGTTGAGATAATTGAGAGTCATGGAGTAAAATATTCACCTGCACCCATTTTCAGGTATAGTGGTCACAATTCCATTGAAACAGGCAACTTGCAAAATTCAAGCTGCCTCCTTTTTAACTGTTTGTAGCGTGCAATCACCTGTAGCTTATACTCAAAGGGGATCCAATAAATGTGCTTAGCAAACACACATTTTAGTTATTCGCTAATAGGGAGTAGTATTAGGTGACTAGGGATGTCATTGCACAAAATTGAGCATACACAAACTCGAAAACATGGTAGCAGATCAGAAAAAGTGCTTTGCATGGGTAATAAAGTTCAGCTGAGTGTATTTTCAGATGACATCTCAGATCACACACCATCACTGACTGCTTGCTGTTCCACACACCACAGCCTAATCATTCAGCCACTAGAAAATAATTGTGAAACCCACCTTCACTTACCTTAATCTGCTTTTTTTTGTAGTTTCGGCATTCAGTTAACCAAGAACTGTGAAATGGCCAGCCTCAGCAGCCTTAGGAGGAAGAACAAGAGTAACACTACAACATTGGCAGAAGAATACAATTACTCGCTCTGAATTGGGTATGAGTTGGCTGCAACAACAACGGGAGGAAAGATAATCCTCATGAATAGCTCACCAGAGGACAAGGATGCATGGTAGCTCTCCTATGGAGGATTTGATAGAATGGCCTACAGGAGAATAATAATGAACATGCTGTTAGAGACAGGGGAGTTAGATAAACTAGTGTGGTCAGGTGATTCATGACTTCCAGGATTGTTACAGCAATATTAATATGTTATCGTGAGCATGGATAAAAATTAGAAACGTAGAAGCCAAACTTAAAACTAGCCAGAGTAGTTAGAAGAGACAGTATTCATTCAGCCAGGCCTTGGACAATAAATTCCTGTCAAAAGCAGACAGATGTGGAACTGCCTGATCAGGTGCCAGCAGCCATTTTGTTTCAGAATGAACTGTTGTTTACACCTGCAGTGAAGCTGCTTTGTTAGAGGAATGTTATACAGCCTTGGTGGCACTCAGTTCAGTAGGAGGCCCGAGGCATAGTGTGACAATGACATCACTTGACCTTCCCTGCACAAACCCATGCCGCTTACCACTAACAAGACCATTCACTTCCAAATGTGAATAAATCCTGTCTCTCAGTGTCTTCTCACCAGCCTATAATTACCTGGATTATCTCTGTTTCCTTTCTTAAACAAAGGAACAACATTGGCCATTCTCCAGTCCTCTCAAACCTCATCTGAGGCCAAAGAGGATAAAAAGATGTCTGTTAAGGCCCCAGCTATTTCCCCCCTTGTCTCCCACAGTATCCTGGGATAAATCCCATCTGGCCCTGGGGACACCCAAAACTTCCTCCCTCATGATGTTGACCTGCCTGAGAGTATTCACACATGTTTCCCTAACCTCAACTTCCCTCACGTCCCTCTCTTTGGTGAATACCAGTGTAAAATATTCATTAAGGATTTCACCCATTTCCTCTGGCTACACACAAAACCTCTTCCTTTATCCTTTAGTGGCCCTACTCCTTCCCTAGCTACCCTCTTGCTCCTAATATATGTATAAAATGCCTTGGGGTTCTCTTTAACCCTGCTGTCCAAGGACATTCAGTAGCCCCCTTTAGCCCTCCTAACTCCCTGTTTGAATTCCTTCCTACTTTCTCTATATTCTTTGAGGGCTTTGTCTGTTTTTTATTGCCTATAACTTAGATATGTTTCCTTTTTTTGACTAAGTTGATAACTTCCCCTGTCATGCAAGACTTCTGAATCCTGTCATTCCTGTCCCTCATTTTCACAGGAACATGCGTGTCCTGCACTCTAATCAACTGGTCTTTAAAAGATTCCCACATGAGAGATTGATAGAGTTTCATTAAAGTACAAAAGTAGAGCTGTTAAATATTGCTTTTCATTGATAAAGCATTTAATTAAATTGTGTTAAATCTTCCCGTATTATCCCCTTTGTCTATCTCCTAAGTTAATAAGGGTTGCTGCAAATTGGTCAAAGTTAGTTAGGGTATATTTACCTAGCTTTCTCTTTACGCCACTGAAACCTCCAAATTCCCTCTTCTCTCTTTGCCTTATCAACGTTTTCCGGTTTTGAAAAGGCCGCTATGCCTGTTGCCATGTGTAATGTCTGCCACTCTGGTAAAGCACTGAGTGAGTTCTGTGCTGTTATCAATTTTCAACTGAGATATTAAACCCATGTCTACGCTCACAATAGAACGTAAAATATCCCTGGCACTATTTCAAAGAACAGCAGAGAAGTATCCCTCATTTTCTCGGCAACATTTGTTCCATAATCACCAAGGCAAGAAGAAATTATTTGGTCATTATCAAATTACTGTTTGTCAGAGCTTGCTGTGTGAAAACTGATTGCCTCATTTCCTTAATTACAATTAATTATCTTTCAAAAGTACTTCACTAGCTGTCAAGAGCTTTAAGATGACCAGTAGTTGGGAACAGTATTTTACAAAAATTCAGTCCTTTCTTGTTTGGTTTTTATCAACATGGTTTCCGATATAATTATCCTTCAGCTAGTTTTGTACTTTGTAAGAAAATGGCACTTGTCATTTTTGAATACAATGCTATCCCCTTGCATCTCCAAGCCAGTGTTGTGTCATATAAAACTCATGACCTAATCCTTTTCTAATAATGAGTGCTTGCTCCTTCCAAAAGTAAAAATGCCTGAGTTAAGAAGATTTAATCCTCAGTATTTCACTCTTAATGTTGAACAATTTAATCTATCAATGTGCAATCAATATGTGCAAGTTGCAAAATGTCTTATGGTCAGTAATAGGTTCAATATAAATGATTTTTTTGGTGATGTCAGTAGATGTTAGTAATCTGCAAGTATGTCACTAAGTGTTATTGTGGTGCATTCTATCCCTGAGACTCATATAACACATGCCACAATACATTACCGCGCTGAAACTGCACTCCAGAAGTGTTATTCACAGTGAAGCACAGCAAATTATATACGAGCGAAGCATAATCTTTCAAACAGTTCAGTCCCATAATTCTAACATGCAGCCTGTAGATTAAAGCTTAGAGAACATATAAGTAGAAAAGCAAAGTGTAACTGCAATTCCTGGTTTCAGCAGGATAGCTGTTTGGAGAAATATGCATAAGGGAAAATTGAGCCTAAGTTTCACATTGCTACTTTTCTAGGTCAAGTGGAACTTCCTTCTTTTGTTTGCCAACATACTTGGGAAGCCAAACTGCTCAGATCCAAATAGTAGTTCAATTTTAACATCAACGAGGCGTCGAATCTTCTACTTGAGAACTTCCATTTGCAAATGTTGCAGTGGTGAGTTATCGTCAAATTTGTACTTCCATTCCCTGTGGAGACTTCAGAAAGAAAGGCATCAACAACTCTGACAAAAAGAAGCAATAGAAAACATAATAATTTAGCACCTTTACTGTAACAGTCAAACCAAAATCAATGGGCTAAATCTTACAAGAGTTTTGGCTAAATGTGAGTTGCATTGAGTTTGGTGGAGCTATTCTTGCTGAGGCTGAGAAAGTTTTCTCACTTTTTTTTACCAAACTTGCTGCATTCATTGGCTTTTCAGCCCTTGTGGCAAGTACTATGTCTGATTTCCATCCCAAAGTAACTGAACACTCAAAAGACATCCCAGAATTGACTACTGTCCCTGGAACCGGTGCCATATTTAAATGGTCATTCTGCACCCGAGCAAACACCATCAGTCTGGAGCAGCCCTGATATTTAACTCAGTCAAAGCAGACAGGGAGAAATCAGTGTCCCACTTTGAGGGTCTGGATCTGGAGCTCCAGCTGAATGGGTTAGTATACTGATGGATCCCTCCTCCTCCAGAACCAGGAGTGGGAGGCCAAAACACCAAATCATGCCAGCCGCGTATGAGGTTCCCACCCACATTGGAGTAGTCTCAATCATCAGTAAGAATGTTTCACGCTATAAAAAGATCAATGTCTTTGTCCATTCCATCAGGGAACGTGCCACCCTTTTCTCTCTGGTCTCTCACACTCATCCTATCTCAGCAACAGTACCACTCCTCACGTCTTCTTCGGAACTACTTCTTCAAAACTCTATAAGCTTCCAAAGATGCGTCATTCTGGATTCAAAACTGTTGGATTTTTTCTCCCTCTCCACAGATCCTGCCAGAACTGCTGAGTTTCTCTAGCGCTTTCTGTTTTTATTGCACTCAACTCACCCCCCTCTTAAATGTGGCATCACATGCAATCTCACAGTGTTTTCAATTCATCCATAGATAGAATCACTCACTTTTCCAGTTCATTGGATTTTGTTCTTTCACTAGCATATTCTATCATATCAACATGATTACGACCCAAACAAGATACTCCCATAAAAGCTCCTCAACTAGGTTTACAATAGTTTTAGTAGGATTCCACTTACCAAATCTTTTTAGTCCAACTCTGTTAAATATTGTGGTCAGTTCTGACAAACCTGAAGAATCAAAAGTGAAACTATCCAACTCTCAATCCCTACTTTCAGCTTTCTCTTCTTTTAATGACATCACATGCACAGCTCTTTGCAAATGTGCCTTCTCTGTTCTCCCTGCAGCTTCCAAGTTGAAGCTACACCAAGAGTTGTGTGTTTATGGTAACTCAATCTGTAACTGAACATTCCAATTAGTTGTGACTCATCCTTTCTTATTACCAATTCCCATCCCCATAGCAATGTCAAGTCTCTGTTTAGAATCAGAGAATCAAGTGTGGAAGCAGGCCATTTGACCCATCGAGTCCACTGCAACCCTCTGAAGAGCATCTCATCCAGACACACACCCCCTACCCTATCCCTGTAGCCCTACATTTCCCGTGGCTAATCAACCCAGCCTCCACATTCCTGGACACTATGGGCAATTTAACATGGCCAAACCACCTAACCTGCACATTTTTGGACTGTGGGATGAAACCCACGCAGACAAGGGGAGAATGTGCCAACTCCACACAGACAGTTGCCCATGGGTTGAATCAAACCCAGGTCCCTGGTGCTGTGAGACAGCAGCACTAACCACTGAGCCACCGTGCCACTCTTATTTCATGCCTTTGCCTTTCATTTGAATTCAGAACCCTCAAGTCAGGCTAATTTCTCATCACTGTGGTGAGCCCCTTCTGGAATTCCGATCAGCCCTCTTCCCAGAAGCCTCTCTTGTTTCTCTTTGAATTTAAAGAGATATCTCACAAGCATGATTTTCCCAAGTACAGAGTTGGTCATATGAAAGCATTATACATCTTGAAGGAATATAATGTTGTAGCTAACGTTCATGCTGAAATGCAAGCAATCTGAGGAGATAGTAGGAACTGCAGATGCTGGAGATTTCTGAGATAACAAGGTGTAGAGCTGGATGCACACAGCCAAGCAGCATCAGAGGAGCAGGAAAGCTGACGTTTCAGGCCTAGACCCTTCTACAGAAAATCTGAAGAAGCCCTTTCTCTACACTTAATGGATCTGATTCAAATAAGAAATGTGTTTGTCAAACAGAAGTTTCTCAATCACAAATGTGAGTGGTTTGATTTTTCTAACGTGTGTTCTTTGACATAAATGGAAACTCTATAAGTCTGTCTCCTCTTTGCAGATTCTGTCTTTTTTTGTAAGATAAATAAAGTATAAAAACAGTGGTGACTTGCTACAGATGAACAGGGCATTGTTGAGATTACACCTGAAGCATTGGGTACAGTTTTTATCTCCTTACTGAAATAGAAGATCTCCTATCCCTCCTTTAAGGCAGAGATGAGGAGGAATTCCTTCTCTCAGTAGGTCTTATGCCTGAAATTAAGTCAGACAGATTTTGACTTACAAAGGTATCAAGGCTTATTTATGAGATGGCAGGAAAGTAGATTAAAAGCTGTCATTCCATAATAACCCTTCCTTATTGAAGCTGGAGCAAGCTTGAGAAACAAAATGTCTATTCTTGATGATCTTATGAAAAACTGGCTCTGTATTCATGTTTTAGAATCATTGAAATGTAAATTGGTTGCAGCACAGAAGGAGTCTATTAAGCCTATTATATCCAATACCAGCTCTTCAAAACTTTCCTAACCATACTCCTCTGCTTGACCACCCAGTAGTCCTACAATACTTTCCTCTTCAGATAATTACTTCTTTTTTGAAGGTCTTGATAGACCATGCTCTCAGGCAGAGTACCGCAGGAATTAACCACTGGCCAGATAAAAAAAGATTTTCCTCATATCCTCATATTATTTCTTTTGCCAATCACCATAAATCTGCTTCTCAATCTTTCTATCAGCAAAGACAGTTTATCCTACCCAGGCAACGTATAATTGATATATTCAAAATTTAAATCTCCACTTCTTTTTCCAGAATGTCATTCGTACACTGTTCTTTGGTTTAAAAAATGCTCAAAACCTGTTGCCAACATTCTATGTGGACGCATGAGCAGCACATTGCTGCAGCTGTATCACATCTTCACACTTGCACTATTGTGAGGGAAGATGCAGAAACAAGACAAAAAACCAGCATTGTCAGTGAACATGAACATTGTTCGAATCATAGGGAAGAGCCATTTAGTCAATGTGCTCCTATATACAGGAAGTCGACATCAGAATTACTGTGCTCAGGGCGATTCATTCTTCCTCTGCTGCAGCTTAGAACTCTGCCAGTACAAAGTTTGAAACACCAAAATTACAGAGAATACCATCTCAGCTAGCCAGTCCTCATTGGTAACATGATGGTCGCTCCTTCACATTGGGCAGAAAGCCATACAACCAAAATTACAAATGGACACTACCCAAGTGTGACAAAGGAAAACAGGATATGGAGATGCCGGTGGACAAAGTCAGAAATCACACGACACCAGGTTACAGTCCGACAGGTTTATTTGAAAACATAACCTTTCAGAACCTCAGTCCTTCTTCAGGTGTCAGTGAGAGAGGTAGTATCAGACACAGAATTTATAAGAAAAAGATCAAAAGTTCGCACCATTGATGAGGATGTACTAAACAAACCTATGACGCTGTTAAACCTTTAATTAGTTAGAAGGTTTTAATTGATTAACATGTTTATGTAAATCCCTGAATTCCTTTCAAGCCATGGTCCTGAGAGACCTAAAGGTTTTATCAGTGTAAAGAAGAGATGACATTTTAGGTCAGACAATGCATGTTAGGTATGAGGCTTCATTTAGAATCTGTTTGTGTTTTAATTTGGAGTCAGACTGGTTTTATTTCTAAAGTAGGAATTTATAAAAAAAAAGCCTACCCATTTAGCCAAGCAAATGAAATGGTTGACATATCAAGATGCTGCATGATATGGAATGTCAACAGTTAATTCATGATATGCACGGCCAATGGGCAAAAATAGCATTATTTGAAATGTAATCATAACATTGACATTACATCTCCAAGTTGCCAACAATATTGCACATTTACACTGATTGTGATGTATTAACTAGCTGGCACATTGCATTGGGTTATCCAAATACCATTACAGCTTGCATACGGTTAAATATCTTACTGTCTCCCTGGTTGAATTTGTGAACATTACTTGCTTTCCATTCACCACAGCATTGAGCAGGCTCATTTCTCTTGTTCCATCAACAAACTACTGCCATAAACAAATTTCTCCCAAATATACTTTGATTGTTAAGTGCTTCTGCATTCATTCCACTTAAGATTGAATGCACTGCAATCCACAGGGAAAAGGTATCAGTGAAATGGACTGCTTCCTGAAGCCCAATTTAAAACTTCTACAAAAATAAAAATCATTATTGTAGTGGACTGTGTGCTGCTGGCAACATGAAACATTAACAGTTAATGCCTCCGAACTTAAAATCCAGCAGTAATTCACAGCAATGTCTATGTAAGCGATTATACTGGAGAACATGAATTTACACAGGCAATGGCACCAGGTATTGACATCATGTTGCAGCAGTTCTTTTGACTTCTCTGTCCTGTTTCAACCACGTCTGAAAGGTCCCAAACTTAATTGACAAGAATTATTGGAGATTATTGAACAAAAGAAAGTTAAATGAATGGTGGCTTGGCGCTTAGCACTCCTAACTCACAGCACCAGGAACCCAGGTTCGATTCCACCTTTGGGTGACATTCTGTGCGGAATTTACACATTCTCCCTGCGTCTATGTGGGTTTCCTGTGGGTGCTCTGATTTTTTCCTATGGTCCAAATCTGTGCTGGTTAGATGGATTGACCATGGCAAATGTGGGGTTACAGGGATAGGGTGGATGGTAGTTCTGGGTGGGATGCTTTTTAGATGTCAGCGTGGACTCAACGGGGTGAATGACCTGCTTCCACATTGTAGGGCTTCTATGATATGAACAACACATCATCAGTTTCAGAATTTCATAGGATTAAATAGGGAAAGGAGGAAAGACCTAAAACAAATCTCAGCATTTTAATCCTCCTGCAAGGTGTATCTTCAGAGGCATCAACAGTTACTGGTCTAAACTATCTAATTAGCATCAAAACAATAGTTTCCTAAAACACCGGTGGACAAGGGAAAAAGTCCTTACACTGTTGCCCAGGTAACACAAATTAAAGGCATCCAGAAATCAGCAAGTAAACAATTACTTCCTGTCTATTGCTTAATTAACTTTAATTACAGAGAGCCAGATGTCAGAAATCCTGTCTATCTTCTGATATAGCCTTTCTAGTAGGAGAACAAATAAAACCATTAAATCTTTTGCAGAATGATACCTTGTAACAGGTCAATGGTTATATTACTTCATCAACAGAAATAAAACTTTTGAAGATGGCTTCGCATTTTATGAGTTCCAGCTAACATCGTGGCATTATTATGTACTTTTTTCGAGCATTTGCGTAGTGCAGCAAATCAAAATAAATTGTACACTTGTGGATAATTGATTACCATGGCTGCAAAATGTTTTTGTGATAAGTTATACCTGGCACTGAGGAAACATTTCAAGAACTTAACGTATGAATGCAACAAAAACATCACAAATTGGTTGAGAATTAAGGTGCACACCTGGTTAAGGCGATAATTCTTCATGGACCAGCAAGGCCCCACGTTTTAACCCCAGGTGACGAAGTCCAACTATGAAGGTAGTAGATCTGCTAAAGGAGTCTTAATACTCACAGACAAGGGAAAAAGAAATTAGTTCAAACTCAATCTTGCAATTGTCACCACCAGAACTGCATGTGTGAAAACAAGGGATTTGTTAATGAAGACCAGAAGACCGTACAACATAGAAGCAGAAGTAAGTCATTCAGCCCTTCAAGACTATACTGCCATTCAATGAGATCATGGTTGATCTGATAATCCTCAGCTCCACTTTTCTGTCTTTTCACCATAATCATTGACTCCTTTACTGATTAAAAAAATGTCTATGTCAGTCTTGACTATAATTCATGACCCAACCTCCACAGCCCTCCATGATAAAGAATTCAACAGACTAAATTCTGAGAGAAGAAATTCTTCCTCATCTCTGTTTTAAATGGGTGACGCTTACTCTGAGATTATGCCCCCTGGTCCTAGACTCTCCCACAAGCGTAAACAATCCTGAGGGGGCCTATAGATTATTTCTACTAGTGTCTCCTTCCCATTTTTAACTTTGTACCTGTACCCAAACGGATTCCACCTCTTCCGATCCAAGATCTTTTCTCGCTATTGTACTTATTCCGTTCTGTACTGACAATGATATCCCACCACTCCTTCCTTCCTGTCTGTCCTTTTACAAAGTCACATACCTCTGAATATTTAGTGCCCAGCTTTGATCTCTTTGTAACCATGTTTCTATGATGGCTATAAGATCATACCCTTGACACGTACTTGTGACTTAATTCATATAATTTGTTCCAAATGCTACAACATTCAAGTAAAGAGCTATTAATTTGTATTTATATAGCATCTCATCATGTTTCCATGAATGAACCCTATAGAATGAACGGGTCAGTTACTGAGAGTTTATGAAGTGCCATTTTGTGCATGACATAGACCATTGAACATCACTCCGATGAACAGTTGGTCTAATTCTGTGGCATTAGGTCATTCGAAGAATTACCTGCTGTACTTCAAGTGTTGCCATGGAATTTATAACATCCACTGAAACCTCTTGAGCAGGCACGCAGGATCTCAGTTTAACACCTTATCTGAAAAACAATATCTAAAGCAATGCATCAATCCCTGAGTGCTACAATGAAATGTCAACCTGGGTTACGTGCTCACAGACTGAAGAGGGAATTAAAGTCATAACCTCTGAATCAGAACGTAGAATGTTACCAACAGTAAACTGATACAATAAATCTTTGTTTAGATTGTTTAAAACAATGCCTCTCACCTCCAAAGTAATCAGATTACTCTCCCATTTTCAACTGAATCAGTGTGTTTTTCCTCTCTTGTCACAAAAGAAATGTTGCAGATTCAGAGACTTGAGGTATTGGGTTGAAACTTGCTTATAGGAAGTTTGCAAACCATAATGCATATGTTTTTTATTTGCCTCCTGTTGCTAAATTGATGGAAAATTGTTGATAGTGTTCTCAGAGTCATTCTGTAATTTGCTCTTCATTTCGAGAGTTGGCATTTGCATTTTTTTCTAATTCCCCTAAATTCAAAATGCAGTATTTTCTTGGATATCTGAGAACAGACATCACTTTACCTTAATACATGTTGGAACTTTCTCAGCCCTCCCTCTTTCACCTTTTCAAGTTACCAGGGAGTGTTGTTTTCTCAGCAGCCTGTTCAAAGGCATTATTATACATACAGAAGCAGATGAGACTTCAACTCAGATCTCTTGGCTAAGAGGTAGGGACTCTACCACTGCACCACAAGAACCCTTGTGTTTTTGGGGACTCACTGCCATGAAATTGGGAGCAGAAATTTTGCCTAAACAAATAGATGGATGCTTCCCCAGAAACAGGAAATATCTTTGTGAAATTTTCAAATATGGCCTCAATAAATTAGAATCCCTACAGAATGGAGGCAGGTCATTCAGCCCATCAGGTCCACACCAACCCTAACAAAAGCATTTCATCCAGACCCACCCTATCCCTGTAACCCTGCATTTCCCAGGGCTAACCCACCTAGCCTGCACATCCCTGGAAACTGCAGGGCAATTTATCAAAGCCAATCCACCTAAGTTTTGGACTGTAGGAGGAAACGAGAGCACTTGGAAGATATCCATGCAGACACAGGGAGAATGAGCAAACTCCACACAGACAGACATCCGAGGGTGGAATCAAACCCATGTCCCTGGTGCTGTGAGGCAGCAGTGCTAGCCACTGAGCAAACATTCATCTCCAGAACCAATTCCTCCTTTTCTCACCATGCAACAGCTGAAATGGACACAGAGAGCAAAGGCTAATTGAAAACATACTCCATTCTGCATTCAAGTTTACAAATATCCCTTAACCCACTTAGGGATTTTCTTTTTACCTGCACTCATGACATTGTTCATGCTTGGCCTGACAACTGCAGACAGAACTACAATTGTAATCTCAAACAGGGCTCCTTCCTCTGTATTGAACTTGTATATCCGTATTTGACTACATTCTGGGTACATCTGATACAAAGGTATGGACATATTGCCATCCTGTCAATGTAAACCTTGGCATTCCTGAAACTCTTTGGTTCAGAGGTCATGATTTTCCCTAGCAAAAGTCTTTGAGTGCCTCCTGTATCCAACAGCATATCGGCAGCTTGACCTGCCTCATTGAGGAAAAAGAAATTAATTTACCACTTGATAAGAAGTCCCAAACATTTCACGATTTTTAAAATATTTTTTGTTTGCTACAGTGGCTTCATATTTAATGTTTTTTTTGAATTTGAATTTGAAAGGTTTTTAAAAGAGATCAATGAAAAGATGGTGGAACATTTATTTTTAATCATGGTAGCTCTTGAAAGTCACTTGTTTTATGATAATTGCTTATTTACTGAAGATCGCTGTCTGTGATTATGATTGTCAGGACAATGTATCTGCTCTAGAAATTATTTTGTTTGTTCAGTTAGTAGCCAGTCTGGAAAACGCAATTAACTTCCCAACCCAGCTTTCCTGTTTCTGAAAAGACTCTCATTCTGAATCCGGTATAGGACGTGCAGATCTAGTGCAACCTAAACCCTAATTATCTTCCTGGAGTGCATCTGGAAGAATCCTAGATACTGCATTTCCTGGGCAAGATGTGTAAGTTAAGATCCAAGACACATCTGTCTGTGTTTCATGACATCTTTGTGCACCAGAATATTAGACTGACGTTCTATAGCCTATCCATATGTCCTATCCTTCAAGAACTAAGGCCTTTTGTCCACAAGATTTTTCCCCCTAAAGTGAATCTCTGCGGAGAATAATCCATGATTCCCCTTTAACCCAATATGTGTGTGTTTTGAATTAGTTAGAGGGAAACATATGTATATCCTAATATCAAAAACTAATTGCATTGTCACCATTTGTTTTAGAATAACTGGGTGTTATAAAATAAACCTGATTGATGGATCTACTTTATTTTAAACTTAATATAGAAAAAAAATGCATATGATTGACCATATTGGAAACAAAACAAAGCAATCAAATTTATGTTATCACTTCTGAAATAGTGGAACAAGAGAAAGAGAGTTGCACTTCTCAGTTGTAATAGACGTGAGGGCTTGTTTGGGATACTCAGCAGTGACAATATTTGACTAGATTTGATTTGATTTATTGTAGTCACATGTACCTAAATACAGTGAAAAGCTTTGTTTACGAGCAGGTCCAGACCCGAAACGTCAGCTTTCCTGCTCCCCTGATGCTGCCTGGCCTGCTGTGTTCATCCAGCTCCACACTTTGTTATCTCAGATTCTCCAGCATCGGCAGTTCCTACTATCTCTGAGCTAATTGAAAGTTGCCCTGAGACTTCAGTGGATCACCTGATGTGGGAGTGAATCATTTAGAGGTGGATATTGCTTCAGCTCATGGTCATTCCCAAAGAAATTCATTTCAGCCTGTGCAGTCATGGAGATACTACACCTGGCTACAACAGCCCTGAGTCAGGGCTGGCGTAAAATGACCAGAGTTGCTGTTTCTGAGCCAGTATGCTCTTGTGCATACACAGGGGTGTCCATTGTTGAATATGGTGTGCATTTTCTTATGCCTGCGTTTGTGTGCAAATCAGATTTGGTATCTGATTGTGAAGTTGTAAACGGACACATGTTTGTATCTGTCTTCAGTTGTTTGTTTGAGCTTAAGACTGTAAGATATGGGAGAACAATTAGGCAACTCAGCCCATCAGGTCTGCTCCACCATTTCATCATGGCTGATATCTTTTCTCAACCCCATTCTCCTGCCTTCTCCCCGTAATCCTTGCTCCCCTTTCTAATCAAGATGTTATCTATCTCTGCCTTAAAGACACTCAATGACTCGGCCTCCACGGCCCTCTGTGGCAATGAGTTCACAGAGTCACCACCTTTAAGAAATTCTTCCTCATCTCAGTTCTAAATGGTCACCTGAGGCTGTGACCCTGGGTTCTAGTCTTTCCTACTAGTGGAAACATCTTCTTCATCATGTCCACTTTATCCAGGCCTCTCAGTATTCTGTAAGTTTCAATTATATCCCCGTCCCCCCCTCCCCCCGCCATCATTCTAAACTCCATTGTATACAGACTCAGAGTCCTTAACTGATCCTCAAATATCAAGCCCATCATCTCTAGAATCATTCTTGTAAACCTCCTATGGACCCCCTCCGATGCCAGCACATTTTTCTTTAAATACGGGACCCAAAGCTGCCAACAGTACGCATGGGTATGTGCATGAGTGCGTGTAGTTTTTCTACTGTTATGTACACATGTGTTCTATTATTGTAGATTTGCACAACTGAGATAGAAAAAAAACAGCAAAATCTAGTAAAAATGACTCATATTGCACCAACTCATACTGTAAACTTCAAAACAGAGGCCCAATACTAACAATATGTTCATTTCCAAGTATGACATTTCGTTTCTGTACAAGACCCATATCTGACTCAACGGGTTTCTCTCCTCAAAATGCTCTCATACCAGCTGAGGTTTTCCAGCATTTTCTGTGTTTGCTTCAGATTTCCATCATCCACACTATTTTGCTTCAATGTTCTTTAGTTTTACTCTTTATTTTTCCACTGTGAAGGGCTCGGATTCCGCTATGACTTCTACGTCAAAATAACCAACGATCCGCACCATCCAAATCCACAAGTGAAAAATGGCTGTTTGAGGAATTTCCAAAGGACTACTGCACATTTGATGAGCTCCTGAGCTTTAAATGAATGGGCAGAATTGAAACAATGAGGCTGGCAATGCAGCTTGTGAGTTCCCAAGCCCCATGAGTTTTCTTTAAAATAAGATGTTATTTTCATTCCCTGTTGCTGCTGGCCTCGGGAGAGAACAGTTAAAGAGAAAAGCAGAGCCATCACTGCACAAAGAGAAAATATAACTAACGACTCTCTATATACCTTGCCAGACTTATTTCTAAAGTCCTCTGAAGCTACCATAAATAAATATTAAAATTGCTGAAATCGCTTAGATGCTGGTGCTTTAAATCCTTGCGCTGCTGATGTTTTCAAGGTAGTGGGAAATTAATCGCTCTGTTGAACTCCTCCACGGGCCCCATACTACATTAAAGCATCATTTATTGCAGGTAAGTGGGCCTGATAGTGCTGACAGCTTCTACAATATAAAGGAGCCGTCGTCCTCACGACCAGCCTGCAATGTAGAGCTGCTTCCATATCACTTGCAATTGCAGCCATTTCCATCATTCAAAGTGGCAGATGGTAATACCAATACAACTAGCACACTAAGTTCACCTGATGGACAGACCCAATTTAAGACGTTTGTCTTGGTGCTTTTGTGCCAACAATACAAAGACAGTTGGACAGTACCTACCTCCTCCTGGGTCTGTAATTTACTGTCTTAAAAGGGTTGTCTTCTCTTATGTCCTTTGGCCGCACTGAGCTGGAAAGCTACGTCAACTTGTTTGCATTGTCAGTTTGAGCAGAATTATAAAGTAAGCATGTTGACACATTGCAACAACTTCAATACAAGAGACCCATGTCAGGCCTGGATACATCTTGAAGTCAGAGAGGAACAGGCCCTCAGTTACCACTGATTAACAATACTATAACCAGCAACTTTAATGAAGTAACACATCCTGAGGCACTTTATAGGGGTGTTATCAAGCTAAATTTGACACCAGGTCACAGAAGAATATAAGACAGGTGACCAAAAGTTTGGTCAAAGATGGAAGTTTTGCTCCTGGGCTCAGAAGAACAAAGTAGGATATTTTATAGACCAAACACAAGAGAAATTACTTTGGAAGTTCTAATTTTGCATTCCATGAATGCAGGTACTAATGGGTGTCAGGTCTACTGCTTTTGGAATGAGTTCAGAGACAGCTTCAGGGCTGATTTGGAGGCAGGCTCTCTGGAAAGCCAGCCTTGGCCTCCCTGCCACTTTGTCCTACCCCTTAGACTCTTCATAAGTGCCCCATCCATGTCAGGATTTGGCACTCCATGCCCCTAATCCACTACATATGGCCTCTCATACGTCCATGCCAGCCTGTGAAACCCACCAACATCCATGCCCTTTTAAGTCCCAGTGCAAAATTATGTCCCCACCCACCCCTGTGGATCTTTATGGTCGTATGAAAACCCATAGCCCATTTAAGTCCCAGTGCTGTAAATATATCCCCATTGCCAGCCTATGCCCCTTCTCTAACTGCCTGGCCCTTTATGGGCACTAAACCAACTCGTGCCAATTTGCATCATCCCATGCAACTCACGCACTATCCTATGAAATTACAGTCTCTGCACATGCAGTATCTACTATGGGCAGATCTCAGGACCTAAATCAAGATGAAATACAATAAAAGTTCCAAGTGTCTAATGATAAATTCATTACTAAAAACAAAACATGCTCTCAATGATAAAAAAAAATTCAATTCGTTCATCTAACAACTTTCAATGACTTAATCCCATACAGAAAGCAAGTGTTTGTACTCCTAGCTTCATTTCAAAGACATCGTAGCTTGTGAACTATGAATGATTAATTAATAGGCACTCCACTGTGATAATAATAGGTTGTGACACCAGTCATGTCACACTAATCTATAACTGTCATCTTACATTGAGAATGTGAAACAGTAAGCAGTGACTCCTTCTTTTAAATGGCAGACAGTTTTTGTTTCTAGTTTAACAGCCAGATGATTTAAATAAGTTGACACCTTGACATTCATAGAATTTTTAGAATTTTACAGTGCAGAAGGAAGTGTCCATATCATGTCATGTCCAATGAATTTAACCATTTTTAACATGCATTCGTGTCTCAGTTTAATAGTCACAAATGGCACTTGAACTCTCCCAATGGCGCCAATTATCTTCCAAATGTTGTTCCTTGACCTGCCCAAAAGAATAGCCTATCTTTCCAAAGAACTTTAATAGGCTTAGACCAAGCTTGCTTAACCTCTTGCTTGACAGGCCACTTTTCAATCATTGTCTTACTCAAGGAACTAATAAATACATTTCAGAAAGCAGAATATTATTCATGAATTCCAAGGGTAAGTATGAAAGAAATCATTTTCCATGAACAGAAATTGGAAGTGAATCAAGAGATAACTAGGTGTAGAGCTGGATGAACACAGCAGGCCAAGCAGCATCAGAGGAGCAGGAAGGCTGACATTTCAGGTCGAGACCCTTCTTCAGAAATGGGGGAGGGGAAGGGGGTTCTGAAATAAATAGGGAGAGAGGGGGAGGCGGATAGAAGATGGACAGAGGAGAAGATAGGTGGAAAGGAAACAGACAGGTCACAGAGGCGGGGATGAAGCTAGTAAAGGTGAGTGTAGGTGGGGAGGTAGGGAGGAGATAGGTCAGCCCAGGGAGGACGGACAGGTCAAGGAGGCGGGATGAGGTTAGTGGGTAGGAGATGGGGCTGGGGCTTGAGGTGGGAGGAATGGTGAGGGAGGCGGGAACTAGCTGGGCTGGTTTTAGGATGCAGTTGGGGGAGGGGAGATTTTGAAGCTTGTGAAGTCCACATTGATACCTTTGGGCTGCAGGGTTCCCAAGCGAAATATGAGATGCTGTTCCTGCAGCTTTCGGGTGGTGTCATTGTGGCAATGCAGGAGGCCCAGGATGGACATGTCTTCCAAGGAGTGGGAGGGGGAGTTGAAATGGTTCGCGACTGGGAGATATAGTTGTTTGTTGCGTAGGTGTTCTGCAAAGTGGTCCCCAAGCCTCCGCTTGGTTTCCCCAATGTACAGGAGGCCACAACGGGAACAGCGGATACAGTATACTACATTAGCAGGTGTGCAGGTGAACATCTGTTTGATGTGGAAAGTCTTCGTGGGACCTGGGATGGGGATGAGGGGGGAGGGGTAGGGGCAGGTGTAGCACTTGCTTTGGTTGCAGGGAAAAGTGCCAGGGGTGGTGGGACTGGAGGGGAGTGTGGAGCGGACAAGGGAGTCATGGAGAGAGTGGTCTCTCCGGAAAGCAGATAAGGGTGGGGAGGGAAAAATGTCTTTGGTAGTGGGGTCAGATTGCAGATGGCGGAAATGTCGGAGGATGATGCGTTGGATTCGGAGGTTGGTGGGGTGGTACGTGAGGACGAGGGGGATTCTATTTTGGTTGTTATTGCGGGTAGGGGGTGTGAGGGATGAGTTGCGGGAAATGCGGGAGACACGGTCGAGGGCATTTTCGACCACTGTGGAGGGGAAGCTGCGGTCCTTGAAAAAAGAGGACATCTGGGATGTCCGGGAGTGGAATGCCTCATCTCAGGAGCAGATGCGGCGGAGGCGAAGGAATTGGGAATAGGGGATGGCATTTTTGCAGGAAGGTGGATGAAAGGAGGTGTATTCTAGGTAGTTGTGGGAGTCGGTAGGTTTGAAATGGATATCGGTTTCCAGGTGGATGCCAGAGATGGAGACAGAGAGGTCCAAGAAGGAGAGAGAGATATCAGAGATGGTCCAGGTGAACTTAAGGTTGGGTTGGAAGGTGTTAGTGAAGTGGATGAACTGTTCGAGCTCCTCATGGGAGCACGAGACGGCGCCGATACAGTCATCAATGTAACGGAGGAAGAGGTGGGGGATAGGGACAGTGTAGCTTGGAAGAGGGATTGTTCCACATATCCTACAAAGAGGCAGGCATAGCTTGGGCCCATGCGGGTACCCATGGCCATCCCCTTTGTCTGTAGGAAGTGGAAGGAATTGAAAGAGAAGTTGTTGAGAGTGAGGACGAGTTCGGCCAAGCGGATGAGGGTGTCAGTGGAGGGGGACTGGTCGGGCCTGCAGGACAGGAAGAAGTGGAGGGCCTTTAGGCCATCTGCATGGGGAATG
This sequence comes from Rhincodon typus, assembly GCF_021869965.1. NCBI lineage: Eukaryota > Metazoa > Chordata > Chondrichthyes > Orectolobiformes > Rhincodontidae > Rhincodon > Rhincodon typus. Next base: position 9,502,547 of record NC_063359.1, on the reverse strand, counting down.
CAGGTGTATAGGGACTGGACGTCCATGGTAAAGATGAGGTGTTGGGGACCAGGGAATTGGAAGTTCCGAAGGAGTTGGAGAACGTGGGTGGTGTCACGGACATAGGTAGGGAGTTCCTGGACCAAAGGGGAGAAAATGGAGTCAAGATAGGTGGAGATAAGTTCGGTGGGGCAGGAGCAGGCGGAGACAATGGGTCGACCAGGGCATTCAGGTTTGTGGATTTTGGGAAGGAGATAGAAGCGGGCGGTGTCGGGTTGGAGAATGATGAGGTTAGAGGCTGTGGGTGGGAGGTCACCTGAGGTGATGAGGTTGTGGATGGTTTGGGAGATGATGGTTTGGTGCTCTGGGGTGGGGTCATGATCAAGGGGGCGATAGGAGGAGGTGTGAATCTTACCACCACCCCCGCACCTCCCACCCTCCCATCCCCTCCACACTGCTGGTGAAAATGGCGAATGTCCATTTTGAGGATGGACTTCTGGAATTGGTTCTCCAGGGCGATATTTGGCTAAGCCAAAAAGGGCCTCCATCATTGTGAAAAGTTAGGCAATACGACTCAAAGGAAGTGTTACGTGTGGAGAGGTTTAGGAAGGAACACCAGAGATCAGGGGTTCCAATCAGGGGATGGCATGGATCACAATGGTAAAACCATTTCAGGGTGTGCCAGAGGACAGAATTGGAAGAAAACATCGATATTCACAGGTTTAGAGGTTACAAAGATGTGAATGGTGGGGCCAGGGAAGGAATTGAAAAAATGGAAGAAAATTTTAAAATGACTGTGTTGCTCGTCTATATTGGCCAGCTGAAAGGAAGGTGTGTTGGATGAATAGGACTTGGTGCATTTTGATAAGGTGATGGCCTGGTGGTATTATTGTGAGAATATTATCCATCGATTCAAGTAATGTTCTGAGGACTTGGGTTTGAATCCCACCATGGCAGATGGTGGAATTTGAATTCTATAATAATCTGGAATCAAGAGTCTAATGATGATCAATGAAATTATTATTGATTGGCTGGGGGAACAAAACATCTGGTTCACTAATGTCCGTTAGAGAAGGAAATCTGTCATCCTTACCCAGGCTGGCTTACATGTGACCACAACAATGTGGTTGACTCTTAACTGCTCTCTGGGCAGTTAGGGATGAGTAATAAATGCTGCCTGACCAGCGCTGCCCGCATCCCATGGATGAATTTTTTAAAAAAATAAAATATAAGAAGAAGAATAGGATACACTCATGTTTACAGAGAGTGAACAATTAGCCAGGACATAATTCCAATAAATAGTCATTCCACAAAGGAAGCTTGAACCACCTAGCACCAAATAAGTGAGAGTGATTCAAAGAACATTATTCAGCAGCTCACTGAGATACCTCAGATTGTCCTTCCCTCTCAATATATTACTGAGACAACTGTCCTTGCTCCTGCTATCTTCAGTTGAATCCTGTCATTATACTGCTGCAGTCACAAAAGCAACAAGACTAACAGAAGCAGGCATTTATATTTATGAGGTAGAGTCTCAAAGCAGCATTGTTGCTGTAATTATATTATGATTATGATGCAATTAATATTCATGATTTGGCATGGAATCTTATTTTGCAAACAAACCAGAAGTGCTCCCTGGCTTACAATATGATCATAGAATGTCCTTTGCATTATGCCATACATAAACAATTTTAGACATCCTTTTTAATCAAATAGAGACATTAGCTTTTACAGCCCAATCATGATGCATTTGAAAGTTAATTATAATGTTGTTAAATACATTTAATTGCTACCTAACCATGCCTCTCCTCTACATATGATATCTTGGTCTTCGATGTTCTGAGTAAACTTTGATGTGTCAGTTATATCTATTCACATGATGTTCCAAAGCAACCTGTGTCACTAATCAGTGTCAAAAAGCAAATAGTTGAAGGGGAAATTGTGGAACATACTTGAGACAATTGAAATTCCAATAAGAACATTATAAAGTAGGAAAAGACCATATAAGCCATCAAGTGGGCAGTACGGTGACTCAGTGGTTAGCACCACTGCCTCCAACCCCCACACCCCCAGCCTTCCCACCCCTCACCAAGGACCCGGGTTTGATCCCACCATTGGTAACTCTCTGTGGAGTTTGCATGTCCTCCCTGTGTCTGTGTGGATTTCCTCTGGGTGCTCTGGTTTCCTCCCACAGTGCAAAGATGTGCAGATTAGGTAGATTGGCCATGCTAAATTGCCCATAGTGTCCAGGGATGTATGGGTTAGCTATGGGAAATGCAGGGTTCTTGGGTAGGGGGACAAGTTTGGGTGGGATGCTCTGCAGAGAGTTTGTGTGGACTTGTTGGACTGAATGACCTGTTTCTACACTGTAGGGATTCTGTAAGCCTTCTCAACCATTCCATCTGGCCATTGCTGACCTTAGCTTTAATTCCACTTTCCGGTCTACTTCCTATATCAGTTGATTCCCCAAGAAATCAAAAGTCCATTGATCTATTTTAAATAGACTCAAGAATGGAGCTATAATGGAACAACCCTTGGAGCATATAATTCTAAAGATTGAAATCATTTGAATGAAGGAATTCGTCTTCATCTCAAATCTAAATGATTGGCCTCTGATCCTGAGACTGTGCCCAGGGTGTTATCGATTCCCCAAGCAGGGGAAACATTATCACAGTACTTAATTTTATTTTCAATATTTATACTGTGAAGGCAACTCATATACTTGAATATTTCAATGTGATTACCTCTCATTCTTCTAAACTCCAGAAAATATAAACTCAATTGACTCAGCTCCTGAAAATAGGAAAGCTTTCCATCACTGTTAACAACTATCAAACCTTCACTATACTGTCTCCTAATGTATTGACTATGCAAATTTTCATTCCTTCATATGGAGAGCAAAATTCCACATAGTATTCCAGATGTTGTCTTATCAAAGGCCCTTAGAATTATGGTAAGACTTCCTCATTCTTGTTCTTCAATCCCCTTATAATAAAGACCAAAATGTTATTTGCTTTCCTAACTGCTTTTTGTAACTGCTTGGTAAATTTGTATTCGTTGCACAACTACACCAAAGTCTCTCTGAAGGTCAGCATTTACATGCTTTGTGTACTTTTTTAAAAAAATCTGCTTTTTGACCATTATGACTGAAGTGAATAACCTCACAGTTTTGCACATTATATTCCATCTGCCATTTTGTTGCCCAAGCACTTAACTATTCTACTTGTCTTGTGGCTTCTTTCTATCTTTCTCACAGCTTCCATTCCCGTCTAGTTTTGTCTTGTCAGCAAATTTAGATATTCAATACTCTGTATCTTTGAATAATCATTAACATAGATTGTAAATAGCTAGGGCCCAGCATTGATCCTTGCAGCACTGTAATATTCATAGATTGCTAATTGGGAACAACATCCAATTTTTCCCTACTCTCAGTTTCTTCTTTGTTAACCAATCCTCTATTTATGCTAATATGTAGGCCAGAAACAAAAACAAAGTTGCTGGAAAAGCTCAGCAGGTCTGGCAGCATCTGTGAAGAAAAAAATCAGAGTTAACGCTTTGGGTCTGGTGACCCTTCTTCAAAACTCAAGTCCTTACCTTGTACATTAACCTATTATGTGGCACTTTGTTAAATGTCTTTTGGAAAACTAAGGTGTACTGCCACTAATGGTTAACCTTTGTAAACTCTATTAGCTGCACCCTCAAAAAGCTCCAATAAGTTGACAAATACATTTTGCTCTCAAGAAACCATGTTATGTTGTTCAAAATTGTGTAATTTTGTAAGTGTGTATCTTAATGATAAATTCCAGCAAAATTAAGATGACTGGTGGCAGGCTAACTGACCTGTAGTTTCCTATTTTTGTTTCTTCCCCAATCTTTCCCCTTTCTTAAGTGGTTATGTAATATTTGTTTTTGGGATCATTCCAAAATCCAGGGAAAATCATGACCAAGTCCACTTTCTCTACAGGCCTCTTCGTAAAGCCCCAAGGTATAGGCCATCAGGCCTTGGGATTTTCTGAAGAAGGGTCTAGGCCCGAAGCATCAGCTTTCCTGCTCCTCTGATGCTGCTAGACCTGCTGTGTTCATCCAGCTCTACACCTTGTTATCTCAGATTCTCCAGCATCTGCAGTTCCTACTATCTCTTGAATTTTTTAAAAATGTTTTTGCTTAGGTATTGCCATACCTTTTAGTCCATTTCCCAATTAAACTTATCATTAGGTCACTCATCATTCCTGTGTAATTAGCAACAAGTTGTATATTCTTGTCTGTGATTGAAATTTGGTTTCAAATGATAGTTTGGTCACCTGCACCATAAGCATAGGGAAGGATACAGCACATGTCATATGTCGAGCTGATCAAGCAAAAGAAACTCCATGAAACTAATAAGCAAAGATATTGCAAAAACTCAATTTCCATGAGCGTAATGTTTATCATTTCTGTGTACCTGCATCAATCACCACCACATATTATCCCTTTGTCCTTGTCGCCAACTCAGTGGTGTACTGATAAGAGATAATTTTTAAAAAACTCCCTCTAAACTAACATTTTTCTACAAACTTGTCAGGTTGTTAGAACAGAGTATGTGTTGCAAAACTTGGCGTTTCAAATCTCCACATACCATTCGTTATAATTGGCCTAATTTCCCACTAATAGATATGCCTTAAACTACCTTTTACTGAAGTAATAAGTGACCTTTAAACATTAGAAAAAGCAAAGGGATGATTTTTTTTGTGGCAGCTATTATGTTCAGGCAATGACAAATCGTTCTTTTTTTATCATTTGACAGTTGAATGATTGCTTGCATATAAACCCAATAATATTTACAGATGGCCTCCTAACAGATAAAGAAGGACCTTTGCATTATTCGGGTCTTTCAAGAAACTGAGCAAAATGTAATTCAAATAAAAGGGCCACCTGACTGCTGGTGATGTTTTGCATTTTTCAAAATGATCATTTCCTCGTTTATTGATTTTTTTTTCTATGCTTTACTCTTTACTTTGAACATTTATCTTTGTCTTTCCATGATTCATTTGGAAAACATAGTCAAAGAGGGCACATTGTGGATTTTTGATATAATTCAATAAAGATGACAAAATGTAGATTAACAAGAGGAGGTGAATGCCATCATATCCAAACTTGACCAATTTCATGTGACCCCAATGAGGATATGAATATAAATGATTAGCCCATGCAGTCAAAGAGCTCAAAGAGCGTCATATCAAGTATCTAATTTTGAACACCAACATGCTCCTATGTAACAACTTGAATAAAGCATAGGTGTCGAGAGATTAGCATAAACCATTCTTGGAGGGCAAAGTGAGGCCAAGGAAGGAATGTTTCATGGGCCTTTTGAAAGTTCCAAGACAGGTCATCAAGAAACAGTGATTTGGTAAGAAAATTACAAATTGTGAGGTGGCTTGTGATGTTAGGGGGGTGTGCAGTGTAGATGGGCAGGAGAAGAGCTTCAATAGCTCAGATTTAGTACATGAGCCTCGTTGTTAGGGAAATAATACAACATGCCAATAAAAAGTGGACACTAAACAAGGCTGCAACTCAACAAAACATCCTTACAATAAGGAGCTAGTCAGTGATTAGAAATGGCATGCAGGATTAAAGTCGTGAATTATTCAGTACTGCTTGTAGCTATAAGAGACAATGCCTGTGCCAAAGCTATTCAGAGAAACAAAGTTAAGCTGGACTGTGGCATAAAATTAAACCATCTCACAATTCTAATTCCACAAGAGTACAATCTCGACACAAAAACTCCAACATGTGAAATATGCTTTTAATTTAAGGACTGGAAGCAAAACTGATTTTTGTTTTAAAGAAATAATTGGATGCAAATTAGGGGAATGCTTCAGATTACTGTTGGTTGATAATTTAGGTGAGCCAAGTGTTCTTGGATTTTAATGTGATGACTTTTGACCAAAAAGAAGTGCAATAAAGAAAGTTTGTATTTTCATTTAAGATGTCTAGATATTCTGTACTTATTTTGAAGATGAGTGGAAGGGTTTTTTTTAAAGAAATTATATAACTGGTGAAGGGACCAATTGTAATTTTTGTGAATAGTGAGAAATACTAGTCCATGTGACATGGTAGCCTTTGACCTGGAAGCAGTATCAAAAAGGAAGTAAGTTAATATGCAAAAGCTATATGGCTGGCCAATCAATTCAGAGTTGGATATAAAAGGCAATCAACACACAGGTGCAAGAGTTCTTGGCAGCACTGTGAAAGAAAGCTATCAGGATCTAAGGTTGGCAAACAGGAGGCTGGAAAGAACGCAGCAAGCCAGGCAGTATTTGGAGGAAAGAAGCAGTCAATGTTTTGTGTATTACCCTTCTTCCAGGTATTACCCTGCTCCTTTCCTCCAGATGCTGTCAGGCTTGCTGTGTTCTTCCAGCCTCCTGTTTGTCTATCTTGGATTCCAGCATCTACAGTTTTATTTTGTCTCTCGTAAAGTCCTGGAAAGCTGTATGGATAGCTCAAAAATGCTAAAACAGTGTACAAACCATGAACCAGAATTCATGGTGAATTGAAAAGAAACTTTAAAAGATACACCAATAGGACTGTCATGACCCAAGAGAGAGTGTGTTGTAGAATTATGTCTTGTTGATAATAACCATAGTCATGAAACTCAAAAGTGAAAGTTCTGTCAGCCTACCCTGACCTACAATGTGTCAATGAAGAATAGTATATTTTGGAACATTATTGCTATGCTCCCACAAGAGTAATGTGGGAGCTTATGGTTGTGTATGACATATCTTTTTGCACTGGCTATTGAAAGAGAAATTTAGCTTTTCAGCGGGGGTGTATCAGCCACCTTTCACTTAACCTGTGTTGGTTCTAATTCATTTACGTGAAACCTGATTGGTAATTCCTGCATTTGAAGATCCATTTGTCAATTTGATTTAAGGATCCCCTGTGGGATTTATAACAATAATTACACTCATCATTCAACTACTCCTCAATAACATTGTCCATTGGGTATAAATTTTGCTTTTAACTTCTTTACTCTAATTTGATACACAGATCTATCAGTCTCTGGATAATCAAAGACAATGTTTGAACTTCCAGTGTACATTGGAACTCTCTGATAATGTCTCTGGCTCTAAGTTAAAGTCAGAGACTGCGGATAGATCCCAGCTAGCTATCCAGGAAGCATTAGATGAAAAACAAAACTCCTAGTCTAACTCTTGGGTAGCTATATAACAGAACACATCACCCACTCCTCCACCTACTCCTCAACCAAACCCCTACCCCTGACCCTGACCCTGTAACCACCATCCCATAACCAGACCTAACTAGCAACCCACTGTAGCTTTGGTTCGCATTGTTGATGATATTCGACAGCTGCATGACCTTGATTAAATCCTGTGATGGATGACTCACATTCCTGTGCATGCTGAAGACAGCACAATCAACTTGTTTTTCTGTACTTGCAACTCATTACACTGTATAAGAGAGACAGTTTTGTTCCTAATCATTGGACTTCCCCTTGGACCGGGATCGCCAATGGTGCCAAACAAACCTAAGCCTACAGACCAGCCGTCAAAGAGTCCCCAATGGGCAGAAGGAATTGTTTTTTCTGCTTTCTTTTCATCTTTTTATTTACTTAATAAGTGTTCATATTTAAGTACATTTATGTTGTTGACTTTTCTCTTAACTAAATTTAACTGAATCCGAAGAAGCGTTTGGATGCACTTTGTGATCCAAGACACCCACCAATAAAATTATCTTCCCAGCACTTTGATTCCCAACCCAACCCAATCTAATTAAACTCCATGTGGCAATCCTTCCTAACCTCACCTCACACTGCTGCCATCCCATTCACTTGCGTCACACACACTAACTACTTACCACTTAACTCACTCAACCATTCATTCATATTATCCTTCACTCACCCATTTATTCACTTCCTAGCACACTGAAGAATTGTTTATATGTCTCAAAGATTTGATTTTTTTTTTAAATACATCATTTAAGGGATATGGCCACTGTTGGCTGAGTCAGTATTTTTGCCCATTCCTAATCACCCAAGGGTATTTAAGAGTCAACCACATTGCTGTGGATCTGAAATCTCATGTAGTCCAGACCACCTAAGAACAGAAGCTTTCCTTCCCTAGAGGCGATTAGTGAGAATCAATCAACAGTTGTTACAGGATCATCATTTGACAAACTCTGTTGCCAGATTTATTTCATTTAAATTTAACCATCTGCAATGAGGAGATTTGAGCCCAAGTCCTCAAAACACTGACCTGGAATTCTACGTTGCTAGCTCAGTGACATTACCACTATGCCACTGCATCTTCCGTGAATGATTGTTTAGCAGAATGCAACAGCTAGTGTTTGCAGCTAGTAGACACTGTTTTGGAGTTAGAGATTGTTCTTTCAGGATGGAGATGAATTTTTTTTCTCTCTCTCATGGGATTATGAGGCTTTAGAACTCTCTGCCATAGAAATTAGTCGAGGCAGAGTCATCAAACATTTTTAAGGCAAAGGTATTCAGATATATGTTAGGCAGAGGAATCAAAGGTTACCAGGAATTGATAGGAATGTGGAGGTTGGAACCAAAGCAGGTCAGCTATGAACATTTTGAAATGCAGAGCAGGTTTGAAAGGCCAAATGGCCCACTTCTACTCTTAATTTATGTGTCTCTAAGTTCTGATGTGGTTAAAAAAAAAGGCTGCATGGCTTGTAGTTCCTAGACAATTGAGCATTATGAACATAAATCTGATGATGGCTCATAGAGCCTTGAAAGTGGAGTCACAACTAAACAGGGTAGTGAAGAAGACATTTGGTACACTTGCCTTATCGGTCAGTGCATTCGGTGCAGGAGTTAGGAGGTCATGTTGCAGCTGCACAGAGCATTAGTTAAGGTATTTTTGGAATACTGCATTCAGTTCTGGTCTCCCTGCCATAGGAAAGATGTTGTTAAACTTGAAACGGTGGAGAAAAGATTTACAAAGATGTTGCCGGTGTTGGACGGTTTGAGCTATAGGGACAGGCTGGATAGGCTGGGGCTATTTTTCCTGGACCATCAGAGATTGAGGGTGACATTAAGATGTTTATAAAATTATGAGGGGCATGGATAGGGTGAATAGCCAGGATCTTTTTCTCAGGTTAGGGAAGCCTAAAACTAGAGAATATAATTTTAAAGTGAGAGGGAAAAGATATTAAAGTGATGTAAGGGGCAACTTTTTCACGCAGAGGTGGTGCATGTATGGAATGAGCTGACACAGGAAGTGGAGGAGACTGGGTCAATTACAACATTTAAAAGGCATCTGGATGGGTACATGAATAGGAAGGGTTTGGAGAGATATGGGCCAAATGGTGGCAAATGTGTCTGGATTAATTTCTGGTTGGCATGGGCAAGTTGAACTAAAGGGTTTGTTTCCATACTGTACATCTCTACGATTCTAAGAAGTTGCGGGGAGAAGACCCAGCACGAAATGCAGAGATCAGTCATGGGACAAAAAGTTAAGAGCAGTTTGACAATCTGATTGTATTTGCTGACCCTCAAAAGATTCCAATCAATGGAACCAATCTGAAACTCAAGACCATAACAAGTAGACATTTTTCAGTTAACCAACTCTTTGTTTTGTCCAAAATGCAATTTCCATTTGCCAACATTGACTTTTTAAAAAAATATCAAGTCATCAACAACTCTAAGCTGATCTGAAACTGGAAGATTTCTCTAAAAGGATTTTTTGAATATCTCCATCACAGATCATGTTACAACACAGTTTATAAAAAAAAATTATCGTACATGCCACTATAGAAGGTAACCCAAGCATCCTAGGGAGAATTAACTTTGATTCATAGTATTCATTCGTAAGCATATTTCTCCGACATTGCAGTATCGACTAGCATTAAGTGGTTGAATTTCTATGTGTGCTGTTGTTAGAATACTGAGAATTCTCTGTTAACTTTGTTAATTATGACCTATTTAGTTGACCTGGTTTAAATATTTCACTATTTATTCCAAGGTGGCGGTGGAATAGGGCTCCTGAACTGGAGCTTGTCCACTCCGACTGCTTTTCTTTCTTCTTTTCTCACGTTTTTTCTTTTTTTTTTAATTTTTATTTCATTTCTTCTCTTTATTTCCCTTCTGGAATGAGCTCGGTTGTGGAGGCAACAGTGGCGACAATAGCAGCTAGGGGCCCATGGTAAGGACTTTGGCAATCGGCTATGAGGTGGTTGGTGTGCCCGGGCAGAACTCTGGTGGTCGGTGGCATCATGAGAGCGTCGTGGGCCCAGGGTGGCACCAGATCAGGAATCCATCAGCCTGTGGTGAGGCAGCTGGTGGGCACGGATGGCGGTCAGCAGCGAGATGGCAATGCAGAGGCACGGGAATCGAGAGGTTGAGCCCAACGTGGGAGAGAGATCGAGACCCATGTGGGAGACAGATTGAGCCCAGCGCGGGAGAGAGATCAAGGCCCACGTGGGAGACAGGTTGAACCCAGCACGGAGGAAAGAGTGAGCCCAGCGCGGGGGAAATATTGTTCTTCACACAGTAGAGAGATCGAGCCCTCCTGGGGAAAGCCCAGCGCGGAGTGACTGCAGACCCAAGGCTAAAGAAGGAGTGTAATTTGGACATTTGAACGTTATTTCGTATTTATCACTTTGTACTGACAAGGACTATAATGTTGAACTTTTAACTTATTTCTTTATTTTCCTGTTTTTTATCTAAGATTTTTTACCTCAGAACTTTATACCTAAGATGATGACATGAATTGTGGCACTGTAAACTTTTCACTGTACTCCTGTATCCCTGCACTTGACTAAACATGGCAATAAAACCTAATTCTAAATTCTAAAATATAACATGTGGGAGAACTTATTATAGTCCAGTTTGTTAAGAACAGCAGGTGACAGATTTTCAGCTTGTCACCAAATGGAAATGGAAATTTTACATTGCACATCAAGTGGTGAAAACATGCAAAATAAACACTGAAATTTAAAAAGAAGTCACTTCAAAATCCCAGCACGATGTTTGCTAAACACTTCAACACATTATAGTTTATAACTGTTAAAAGAGAGTGAGTGGGAGTGAAATATGCTTCAGACAGTTGTTGATCGATGATGATTAAACAACAGGTAAAATTTCATTCTTTAGATTATTGAGCATTAAGCTTGAAAAAAGTCAATATCTCATGTGTATTCCTGGGCTGTCCCAACTCTAACAATCACAGTATATATAATAATCCAATGGCTATCTAAGTATTGGACCTAAAAATCAATATAATTATTTATATTGCTGCCCACTTCAGGCCCAATTGATCCATATTGGCATGAAATATTGAACCGAACTTTATTGACTTTCAATAAATTCACTATCAGAAAGGGACAACTGCTGAATGTTATATTTGTGCATGAGTAAAAATAAAGTCACCTTTCTTAGTACAGAACAAGATCAAGGCAAGGGGGTACATTTTTAAGGTGAGAGGAGAGAGATTTAAAAACAACATGGACAATTTTTTTACACAGAGGGTGATTCGTGTATGGAAAGAACTTCCAGAGGAAGTGGTGAATGTAGGTTCAATTACAACATTTAAAACACATTTGGATAAGTACATGAATAGGAAAGGTTTGGAGGGATATGGGCCAGGAGCAGGCAGGTGGGACTAGTTTAGTTTGGGATTATGTTTGGAATAGACTAGTTGGACTGAAGGGTCTGTTTCCATGCTGTATAACTCTAAGTGGGTATGGTGGTAAGAATGTACACAATTAATTCACTTTTTGCCCTATATAGTGATACATACCAAAGGATCTTGTGCCTTTATACTGGTTATAGGCATCAAAATAACAGGAATTTCAATTTATATGGTGCCTTTAATGGAGTACAACATTCTGAAATGCTTTTCAGTAGCATTATACAACAAAATATGATACTGAACCACCTAAGTTAATGTGATTTTGCACCTTAATTCCATGTGATCAAATATTTGATCAAAAAAATAGGTTTTAAGGAATCAGAGTTAGTAGGAATTGTCGATGCTGGAGAATCTGAGATAACAAGGTGTAGAGCTGGATGATCACAGCAGGCCAGGCAGCATTCTAAAGAAGGGTCCAGACCCAAAACATCAGTTTTCCTGCTCCTCTGATGCTGCTTGACCTGCTGTTTTCATCCAGCTCTACACCTTGTTATCTCAGGTTTTAGGGAATGTTGTAAAGGAGGAAACTGAGGTGGAGAGACAAAGAGGAGGACAGAGAGAAGTACAGAGCTTAGGGCCTAGGCTATGGAAGGCATAGCCATCAATAATGGCCCAATTAAAATTAGGGATGCTCTTCTTTAAGCAATGTCTCTGGAGATGAAGTTCCAACACCATATCTTTTCCATAATTAAGACTTGTTTGCACTTCTACAACTCACCCAAAGAATAGTCAAACTGCACTTCAACTGTTAACTCTGTTTCTCTCTCTATACATGCTGTGAGATCTGCTGAGTTTTTTTCACATTTCCTGTTGTTTTAATCCTTGTTCATTCTCTAGGATCACCAATCCTAGAACTATCAAGTATGACTTTGTCGAGGAAGCTCAGACTCAGATCTTTGTGAATCACTAGTGACTGTATTTAACATTTTCCTTGTTTCTGCATGTCCCCAGCTAGCCAATATTTAGCTTCTTGAAATAGTTGTTATTTTCAACATGTAAACCAGATACGATTGCAGATGCTAATAACTGGTTTGAAGAGAGAGCTACAAGAATTCTATGTGACATAATTTTTCTCTGTTTTTGGAAACCATACTATTCTTAATCTCATTAGATTGAAGGCTAACTGTTCCAGATAAGGTGTATTGACGGTGGAAAGATTTCTCTCATCTAGCACCAAGACCTGGAGGTGTCTGACAAGTCACCAACCTGCATGTAAACTTTGTTTCTCTCTCCAAACATTTTGTCTCATTTGTTAAGTGTTTCCAGTATTTTCTGTTTCTTTTCCAAAAATTGCTGCATGTTTGAAAAGACAGATTTGTCCACATGAAAGAAATTAGGTCAAGAGACAAATTAAAATTGCAATTCATGCAAGGATTATTGTCTATTTTTGATTCCTAAAGCAATTTGGAACTCCATCAATTTTCATCACATAGACCATGTTGATTGCATGAACCCAGTCCCGTTGCTACAAATATGAGTAAATTAGCAAGGTCAGAGTGACAACATTGTGACCTTAACTCTAACCTTGAATAAAGATGATTATCTTCTAATCCTGATTTTCTCAATGTTTCAATGTCAAACTTTAATTCTTTAATGATCCAATTCAGTGCAATAACTGAACCAAGTAATTGAAATAGTTCATCATCTTCATGCTGCCCTTGTCCTTAGTTGTGTAATGATCACTTGCCAGAAGTTTTCCTTAACTTCCTCCTCCCTATCATCATCAATCTCACAGTTCTGCAGATGTTTTGGTGTCATCTACGACTTTCTGCGCAGATCATTTGCTACCACCCATGTTGTAACCTGTCACATTCAGTTTGGACTCCAACGACGGGGCATGTTTCTATGTCTTTTCCTAATAACACATTGTTTGCTTTTCACTCCGCAGTATAATGTGAAATGCAGTCAATGAGAAAGCTGAACAGTAGGGTGACTCAAATGTTTACTGGTTCTGCAGCAACGTCTATCAATTAAACTAATTGAATACAGCCCCTTTCTCTTTCAGTCTGTGCCTGTGTGTTCCTGAAGACCTTCCTAATCAATGAAAGATGAGAAACCCTCTGTGGTATTTTTCTATAGGATAACTCATAGATGGAGAGTTGGGCGGAGAAATGGCAGATGGAGTTCAATCCAGGCAAATGCAAGGTGATTCATTTTGAAAGATCCAATTCAAGGGCGAACTATACGGTAAATGGAAAAGCCCTGGGGAAAATTGATGCACAGAGATATCTGGGTGTTCAGTTCCATTGTACCCTGAAGGTGGCAACGCAGGTCGATAGAGTGGTCAAGAAGGCATACGGCATGCTTTCATTCATCGGACGGGCTATTGAGTACAAGAGTTGGCAGGTCATGTTACAGTTGTATAGGACTTTGGTTCGACCACATTTCGAATACTGCGTACAGTCGCCACATTACCAAAAGGATGTGGATGCTTTGGAAAGGGTGCAGAGGATGTTCGCCAGGATGTTGCCTGGTATGGAGGGCGCTAGCTATGAAGAGAGGTTGAGTAGATTAGGATTATTTACATTAGAAAGACGGAGGTTGAGGAGGGACCTGATTGAGGTCTATAAAATCATGAGAGGTATAGACAGGGTGGATAGCAAGAAGCTTTTTCCCAGAGTGGGGGACTCAATTACTAGGCGTCACGATTTCAAGGTGAGAGGGGAAAAGTTTAAGGGAGATGCGCATGGAAAGTTCTTTACGCAGAGGGTGGTGGGTGCCTGGAACGTGTTGCCAGCGGAGGTGGTAGAGGCGGGAACGATAACGTCATTTAAGATGTATCTAGACAGATACATGAATGGGCAGGGAGCAGAGGGATACAGATCCTTGGAAAATAGACGACAGGTTTAGATAGAGGATCTGGATCGGTGCAAGCTTGGAGGGCCGAAGGGCCTGTTCCGGTAATTTTCTTTGTTCTTTGTTCTTTGTTCAATGGTAGAGATGGTATTCGCCACACCTACTATTAAGAGATACTGGGTAAAGGTTGTTTGAGGCAGTTAGCTACTATGAATCAGGGAGGATTTATAGTAGCTAACTGTTTTGTCTTAGCTGGCTTTTGTCTGGCTTTTGTTTGTCTTGGGCCTATCCAATGATTAGTGCTAGAAGGTGCATCATCATAGGTTATTACAGAACAAATACTGTTCTTAAATAACAAAAAGGTTTATTGTACAATACCAATAAATGCAACTGCATTTTGTCCAGCCTATTTACTGGCACATTGCATTTGCTCCCTCTGAAAGCTGGAACAGAATTTCTTGCCTCCACTAAAAAACTGCATGTAATATTAACAGAATGGATGGAGCCAAATTAACATGAACATTAGGAACAAAAACAAAGTTGCTGGAAAAGAGCAGCAGGTCTGGGGGCATCTGTGAAGGAAAAAAACAGAGTTACCGTTTCAGGACTGGTGACACTTCTGCAGAACTGATGGTGGCTGGAAAAACATCAGTTTATATGCAGAAAAAAGGGGAGGAGGATTGGGTAGGGAGTAAACGATCGGATAGAACGTAAAGAGAGAGAAGAGCAGTTGGACAGACAAAGAGTTGATAACGATCAGGCTGGGAGGGTGAATAGTAGTTAATGGGGACTATTTGTCGCTAATTGACGTTTTTTTCCTTCACAGATGCTGCCAGACCTGCTGAGCTTTTCCAGCAACTTTGTTTTTGTTCCTGATTTACAGCATCTGCAGTTCTCTCGGTTTTTAACATGAACATTAACTCCTTTGGAATCATTACTTAAATGACACTTTCCAGCATTAGTGTAGGCCAGGATGGTAGCGCAGGTAAGATTAACAAACTGAAATATTTATTCAACGAAGCAAATGGGCATATTCCAAGGCTGAAACCAATAAAAGTGAACTTTCTTTGGCAGTTAACATCTTTTATAGCTACGTTCAACTGACGACAGGATTTAGGCACTTCCCACAAAGATGGGTTTAATGTCATATTCTCATTAGTAACTCCCCAAATAGCTGAACAGTTACCATGTGTAAAGCTGAGTCGCGATGATCAGGTCCCATCATTTGTCCTGGAACTTCTCGACTTCAGGAATAAAATAACGACTCCAACACAGGACCCAGGGATTGTTACACTGCCAGGGTGCCGTTGTTTAGATTGAATATCAAACCATGTTACCATATCATTTGAGGTATTAAATAAACATCCCATGGCACTAGATCATTCATTGCACTATATCAAAAAGTAGTAGGTAAGTTCTCCCCAGTGTTTTAATCAATATTTATTCCTCCACCAACTTCACGAAACCAGATGATCTGGTCATTTATCCCATTTTTTGGGAGGCTATTATTACAAATTGGTTGCTGCATTTCCTACATTGCTGTGACAAGGCTTCAAAATTACTTTATAGGCTGTCAAATGCTTTGGGATGTCCTGCTGTCATGAAAAGCTGTGCAATTGTAAATCTTCCTTTCTTTAATTCAGGAGTAGGAAATTCTACCTTTGAGATGTACTGTACATATAAAAGGAACAGTAAGGAAGACATGAAAGGAATAGTTCCTCAAGGTTGAGATACCACCATTGTGGCTTAGCATATAGTATACACTGCAATATAATGGCCTGATCTTCCTGTGAGTGTGGATTGTTACTGGGAGTAGAGGACTTCAGTATTACCTTTTACATTCAGTTAATTGTAGAGCATATCTAGCTCCGATAAACAAAACAGCAACCACATGCAATCTCTACATTCTCTTACCCTCTCAGCATCTTGAAATTGCACATGACAGAAGGGTCCTAATTTCATATAACTTGCTCAGACAGATCATGGAAATTTCACATTAGACTGTGCTGTAAAGCAGAAGCCATAATGCCTATCTTCTCAAATCAGCTAAGATTTATTCTTTGAATGTTAATGAATTATGCTAATTTGGTGCAAGTTGCATATCCCAATTACAAATTATATGAGACATACATTTTCAGATGAACAATAATGGTCTATTAGCTGAAAGTTTCGGTTTTAGAGACTTGCATGGAATGTGACATCCCTCAAACTGTAAGTCAAGCATGTTACCTAAGTCATACTTGCATTTGCCAAAAACAACTAGAGCAAAAATGAAAAGATTGTTAGACTTTTACAGAAAGAACACTGGAAAATTGTGTTCATTACCGCAACCATATATCAAATAATTTGGCTTTGTGCATTTAATAAATAATTATTATGTAATATCTGTGACTTACAGTATAACGTTAGTTTAAAATACTGGACAAGCTAAACAACTGAAAGCCATTCATGACCCAAAACCATACAGCACCATCGTGAAGTGCATATGCCCAGCCTCCTCCGGTGAGTGAAAATAGGAGATCATTAAGGGTGGCACGTTGGCTCAGTGGTTAGCGCTGCTGCCTCACAGCGCCAGGGACCCAGGTTTGATTCCACCCTCAGCCAACTGTCTGTGTAGAGTTTGCACATTCTCCCTATGTCTGTGTGGGTTTCCTCTGGGTGCTCCGATTTCCTCTCACAATCCAAAATGTGCAGGTTAGGTGGATTGGCCATGCTAATTTGCCCATAGTGTTCAGGAATGTTTAGGTTAGGTGGGTTAGACATGGAAAATGCAGGGGTAGGGGAATTATTCTGGGTGGGATGCTCTTCAGAGGGGCAGTGTGGACTTGTTGGGACAAATAGCCTGTTTCCACTCTGTAGGGATTCTGTGATTAGCCAGCTTGGCACACATGTAGCCGTCTTATAGTTCTGCATCAAATCTACCTCTTTTAGGAAGCTATACAGAATGGCATTAACCTTAGTTTCCAATATGTTCTAGGAAAGATATCATTAAGCTGGAGAGGGTTCAGAAGAGGTTTACCAGGAATTTGCCAGCTTTGGAAGTTTTGAGTTCTAAAGAAAGGTTGAATGGGCTGGGACTTTTTAAAATGGTTTAAACTAATTCAGCAGAGGGATGGGAACCTGAATTGTAGCTCCGGTGTACAGGAGGTTGAGAGTAGTGAGGTCATGAATAAGGTTTCAAGGTCGCAGGAGTGTACCGGCAGGCAGGAACGTGGTTTGAAGTGTGTCTACTTCAATGCCAGGAGCATCCGGAATAAGATGGGTGAACTTGCAGCATGGGTTGGTACCTGGGACTTCGATGTTGTGGCCATTTCGGAGACATGGATAGAGCAAGGACAGGAATGGTTGTTGCAGGTTCCGGGGTTTAGATGTTTCAGTAAGATCAGGGAAGGTGGTAAAAGAGGGGGAGGTGTGGCATTGTTAGTCAAGGACAGTATTACGGTGGCAGAAAGGACGTTTGATGAGGACTCGTCGACTGAGGTATTATGGGCTGAGGTTAGAAACAGGAAAGGAGAGGTCACCTTGTTGGGAGTTTTCTATAGGCCTCCGAAAAGTTCCAGAGATGTAGAGGAAAGGATTGCAAAGATGATTCTGGATAGGAGTGAAAGTAACAGGGTAGTTGTTATGGGGGACTTTAACTTTCCGAATATTGACTGGAAACGCTATAGTTCGAGTACTTTAGATGGGTCAGTTTTTGTCCAATGTGTGCAGGAGGGTTTCCTGACACAGTATGTAGATAGGCCAACAAGAGGCGAGGACACATTGGATTTGGTACTGGGTAATGAACCAGGCCAGGTGTTAGATTTGGAGGTAGGTGAGCACTTTGGTGATAGTGACCACAATTCGGTTATGTTTACTTTAGCGATGGAAAGGGATAGGTATATACCACAGGGCAAGAGTTATAGCTGGGGGAAAGGCAATTATGAGGAGATTAGGCAAGATTTAGGATGCATAGGATGGAGAAGGAAACTGCAGGGGCTGGGCACAATTGAAATGTGGAGCTTGTTCAAGGAACAGCTATTGTGTGTCCTTGAGAAGTATGTACCTGTCAGGCAGGGAGGAAGTGGTCGAGCGAGGGAACCGTGGTTTACTAAAGAAGTTGAATCTCTTGTCAAGAGGAAGAAGGAGGCTTATGTGGAGATGAGGCGTGAAGGCTCAAATAGGGCGCTTGAGAGTTACAAGTTAGCCAGAAAGGACCTAAAGAGAGAGCTAAGAAGAGCCAGGAGAGGACATGAGAAGTCTTTAGCAGGTAGGATCAAGGAAAACCCTAAAGCTTTCTATAGGTATGTCAGGAATAAAAGAATGACTAGAGTAAGATTAGGGCCAGTCAAGGACAGGAGTGGGAAGTAGTGCGTGGAGTCTGAAGAGATAGGAGAGGCGCTAAATGAATATTTTTCGTCAGTATTCACACAGGAAAAAGACAATATTGTCGAGGAGAATACTGAGATACAGGCTATTAGACTAGACGGGATTGAGGTTCATAAGGAGGAGGTGTTAGCAATTCTGGAAGGTGTGAAAATAGATAAGTCCCCTGAGCCGGATGGGATTTATCCTAGGACTCTCTGGGAAGCTAGAGAGGAGATTGCAGAGCCTTTGGCTTTGATCTTTATGTCGTCATTGTCTACAGGAATAGTGCCAGAAGACTGAAGACTAGCAAATGTTGTCCCCTTGTTCAAGAAGGGGAGTAGAGACAACCCTGGTAATTATAGACCAGTGAGCCTTACTTCTGTTGTGGGTAAAGTGTTGGAAAGGATTATAAGAGATAGGATTTATAGTCATCTAGAAAGGAATAATTTGATAAGGGATAGTCAACACGGTTTTGTGAAGTGTAGGTCGTGCCTCACAAACCTTATTGAGTTCTTTAAGAACGTGATCAAGCAGGTAGATGAGGGTAAAGCAGTTGATGTGGTGTATATGGATTTCAGTAAAGCATTTGATAAGGTTCCCCATGGTAGGCTATTGCAGAAAATACGGAGGCATGGGATTGAGGGTGATTTGGCAGTTCGGATCAGAAATTGGCTAGCTGTAAGAAGACAGAGGGTGGTGGTTGATGGGAAATGTTCATCCTGGAGTTCAGTTACTAGTGGTGTACCTCAAGGATCTGTTTTGGGGCCACTGCTGTTTGTCATTTTTATAAATGACCTGGATGAGGGCGTAGAAGGATGGATTAGTAAATTTGCAGATGACACCAAAGTCAGTGGAGTTGTGGATAGTGCGGAAGGATGTTGCAGGTTACAGAGGGACATAGATAAGCT
The DNA here is from genome assembly GCF_021869965.1 of Rhincodon typus. Classification (NCBI taxonomy): domain Eukaryota; kingdom Metazoa; phylum Chordata; class Chondrichthyes; order Orectolobiformes; family Rhincodontidae; genus Rhincodon; species Rhincodon typus. The sequence goes on along the minus strand of NC_063359.1, from coordinate 9,482,866 downwards.
GCAGAGCTGGGCTGAGAGGTGGCAAATGGAGTTTAATGCGGAAAAGTGTGAGGTGATTCACTTTGGAAGGAGTAACAGGAACACAGAGTACTGGGCTAATGGTAAGATTCTTGGTAGTGTGGATGAGCAGAGAGATCTCGGTGTCCATGTGCGTAGATCACTGAAAGTTGCCACCCAGGTTGATAGCGTTGTTAAGAAGGCGTACGGTGTGTTAGGTTTTATTGGTAGAGGGATTGAGTTTCGGAGCCATGAGGTCATGTTGCAGTCTAGTGCGGCCGCACTTGGAGTATTGACTACAGTTCTGGTCACCGCATTATAGGAACGATGTGGGAGCATTGGAAAGGGTGCAGAGGAGGTTTACCAGGATGTTGCCTGGTGTGGAGGGAAGGTCTTATGAGGAAAGGCTGAGGGACTTGAGGCTGTTTTCATTAGAGAGAAGAAGGTTAAGAGGTGACTTAATAAAGACATACAAGATGATCAGAGGATTAGATAGGGTGGACAGTGGGAGCCTTTTTCATCGGATGGTGATGGCTAGCACGAGGAGACATAGCTTTAAATTGAGGGGTGATAGATATAGGACAGATGTCAGAGTTAGGTTCTTTACTCAGACAGTAGTAAGGGCGTGGAATGTCCTGCCTGCAAAAGTAGTAGACTCGCCAACTTTAAGGGCATTTAAATGGTCATTGGATAAACATATGGATGATAATGGAATAGTGTAGGTTAGATGGGCTTCAGATTGGTTTCACAGGTCGGCGCAACATCGAGGGCCGAAGGGCCTGTACTGCACTGTAATGTTCTATGTTCTATGTTCTATGTTCTAAAGGAACAAAGGAGATTGAGAGGTGACCTTATAGAAGTTTATAAAATCATGAGGGGTTTAGATAAGGTTAATGATACATGCCTTTTTCTGAGGATGGGATATTTCAAGACTAGGGGGCACATTTTTAAGGTGAGAGGAGAGAGATTTTAAAAAGACGTGAGGGACAAATATTTTACATAAAGGGTGGTTCACCTGTGGAATGAACTTCCTGAGGAAGTGGTGGATGTGGACACAATTACAACGTTTAAAAGACATTTGGATAAGTGCATGAATAGGAAAGGTTTGGAGGGATTTGGGCCTGGAGCAGCCAGGTGGGATAGTTTATTTTGGGATTATGTTCGGCATGGACTAGTTGGACCAATGGGTCTATTTCTGTGCTGTATAATTCTATGACAATAAGTTATCATATCCTTTTATCCTACTTTCTGTCAAGCACCTATTTAAACTATTCTGTAAACTCAACAAGGCCTGTGCTTCAACCTTCTCGTCTGATAGCACATTCCACAACCTCACATCCCAAAAAGGTTAGCCCTAATGCCTGACCTAACACTCTTGGTTTTAAACTTGTTTTTACCCCTCCCTCCATCAAATCATCTGTGTGAAACCCAGAATTGCACACATCAATTGTGATTTCATAAAAACTCACCACTCTGTTGCAACTCTTATATTATGTATTATTTGCCACAAAATCCAGTATCCCCAGCTTTTTATGGCCTTATCTGTCAGATTTCCCCAGATGACCAGTATATAGTACCGGGACAAGTTGTTTAAGGCAATCTATTGCCATTAATCCTCATTTGTCTTTCTTTTCCCTTGCACCCATCTATTGATTAATGGTAGAGGACACAACACTACAGAGAGTAGCTACAGAAGAGACATTGTTTTTTGACAACAGGAAGATTTAGTGCTTGATAGCAATAAGTGCAACTGCATTTGGTCAAAAATAATTTCTAGGACCTTAGAGAGGCAGTAAAGACAAATCTAATTCCTCCGATGGCCTTGTCTCCTTGTCTCCACCTACAGATTGCATGTGAGATCAGTGGAATGGCTGGATCCAACATAATATTAATGCTAGCCCCTTCAGACCTGGTATCATACCATTCCATATTGTATTATACCATTTCCATATACCATTATACAATCAGAGGCATAATAAAATACATTCATCATTTCTCCATCTAGTCCAAAGTCAGGAAATTCGTAAATGTAAGCAGAATGGATGTTCACCATTTTCGGAGAATGTACTTTGTTCAGACTTTGTAAAATCATCGGTCTTTTGCTTGAGGGCTGCTGACCCTGGTGGATTCAAGGATCATTTCTCTGCTGAGGATCCCTATTTTTTGAATAGCTCTTGAGAAGGACATCGTTCTTTCCAGACATTGTTGTTAATCCATTACCTTATCTGGAGGATCTTTAAACATTTGAAGAAAGCTGCTCAGTTGAAATAAGTACTTTTTTCCTTTTAGCATCCTGAATTTCTGGATCAAGCAATCACTTTCTCGTTGGAAGACAAAGTCCCTTTTGTGCAAAGTCATGGATTATTAGACCAGATGCTTTCTCCTTCTTGACCATGTCTTGGATTTCTTGATGTTGTTTTGGGTCCCATGGAGTCTTACAGAGTTTACTTCTTTCGATTTGTCGATCAGGCTGAACATTTTTATTCTCCTTAGTGATTGTTTGAGTAGTCAAGTAAACTTTTTTCAGACTCTCAGTCACGTTACTGAAAAATTACTGAGTGACCAGCATTATCTTGCATTGGCTATTCTGTTGTTTGAAGATGATCAGTAAAAGATTCTTAAATCGGATCAGTTTGGTGAATTGCACATTCTTGTTCTCAGTTTTTGTTTCATGTAAATTTTGCTCAGTTCTAACACCTGATCTGCCTTTGGTGATGACAGGAGTGTTTACCAGACTTGACAGTCTTGTACAATCACAAATTTCACAATGTGCTAAGAGATATTCGATTTCCTTTGAGAGATCTGTCCACCACACCACTAACTGAGCTCTGGCTGAAAGCCTGGCATGCCTAAGTGGTCCCAGTGTAGAATTTCCAATACATATTCCAGAAGGAAAGCTGAAGTATCCAGACTTTTACCATACATTCATAAATCTTTCAAGATTGTGAATTCTGCTCACGCTCAATGTATGTGTTCTTGGTCAACTTGCTGGACATTTGGTCTGGCCACCCTTCCACACGATACTGCTGAATGGTTGGGCAGTCTTGGCCATTCTTTTAACCTTTCCATATTGAATTAAATATTCCTTTGCATGCTGGCCACCATCACTTCTTAGACCTTTGAAACATTTCTCGTCTGCCATTATATATAATTTCAGCAGCTTCTTTCTTCTTTGTTTGGAGTTTGTTCAGTCCAGTACATTATATAAATTATTGATGTACATCTTGCAACAGAAGCAGTCCAGAAATGAACACAACTGGGTCTTCTTAGTTTCACTCTGGCCACTTTGCAATACTGCCCGTAACACGCAGTCTCGGTTTCCTCGTACCTATTACTTTTGTGTTAATGGACTATAAGACAAACCTACCAGTCACACGTTGATGAATACTTGGGTTCCTTATTAATAAACAGTAAATTATAAAGAGGATGACAGGACAGCTCTACATACACATGCTATGAGGGATGAAATTGCTCCAGCTGCTGTGTCACATTTTGCCAGGCATCACTTCCTGGGGTGATAATGTATTTTAGCTATAATGTGTGTGTGTGTGTATTCAGTATTATTCTAACAGAGCACTGTGCTGTCTTATGCCTGACAGTCAGTATATCTTTAAGAGGTGTTCTCATGATATCATTGCTGTACCGTAGCACGTGACCTGAGGGTATAAAGATCTTAGACTCCATCTTATTTCAGGATAACTTGAAGCATGACATGAGACTGGAAGCATGCTGTTCTGTGTGAGAACTAATTTAATAAAGGCTTGGATACAATGTGCTTGAGGGATATAATGTTATGCATATTATTGTTGGCTGTGATAACTGCCAATTGGATTCTTCTGTGTCACAATAGACATTTTCACTCCTATTGATTGTGAAACATAACAAATTCATTGCTAAATCTGGTGAAATACTCTACTGGAGGCAAAATCACTTCATGGCTAGCAGCAACAGTTTCCTCAAAAAGTACTCCAAAATCTTGGTGGCAAGCAGGTCACTCTGGTTCAGGAAACTGGTCACGTTACCCATATGCTGGAAGGCAGGTGATTGGGCAGACGACAAAGTTAAGGCCCTTCACTGAGTATTAAGTGAACACTTAAGGGCCTTAATTGTTGGCAAGCCAAGAAAGTCAGCCATGGACTTTCTTGCCAGTGCTTAATTTTAAAAAATAGCATGAAGCAAGTAAGGAACTCTCCTGGGAAAACTGAGTTCCGAGGAAGGGTCACCAGACCCAAAACGTTAACTCCGTTTTTTCCTCCACAGTTGCTGTCAGACCTGCTGAGCTTTTCCAGCAACTTTGTTTTTTTCCTGATTTACAGCATCCGCAGTTCTTTCAGTTTATGTATGATAGAATAATCCTCACTTGCCTGGATGAATGCAGCTGCAACGACACTCAGGAAGCTTGACACCATCCAGGACAAAGCAGCCCGCTTGATTGGCACCACATCCATAAACATTTCACTCCTTCCTCCATCCATAATCAGTCGTAGACTTTTTAAAAAATTCCTTCCTGATTTCATTTGTTACCCTTACAAGCACTGATTTACAAAAGAAGTCTTGAAATCTGGGAAATGTTAATAAACACAGTTGTTTGAAAGGGTTAATATTTGATAGAGTGCAGATTGTGATGACATCAGCAGGACTTGGTCAGAGCAATGAAGGAGCTTGTAGAAGATATACCTGATGCTAGTGTGTTCCTAACAATCTCTACAGTAATCTCGATCATAGTTTTGCAATTTCTGTAATGTAATTATCAACAAGAGTCTTCTATTTCAAGCAGAAATGGGTTACACTTAGACACAGAACCACCAATCCACACAACAGATCAGATAATCCACTAGATACTTTCTCAAGCCTATCATTTCAAATTGAAAAAAAATTCAGAACATTTAAAATCCCCTAAGTACATTTTTAAAAACAATTCCTAAGAAATGTCTCCATTCCATAAGGCATAAAAGCAAAGTAAGACAATGGTTTTAGAATCATGGAATGGTTACCATACAGTAGGAGGCCATTCAGCCAATTGTATCAGTGCCAGCTCTCTGTAGGAACATAACGTCCCAGGGCCACACCCCATATTTTCTCATAATCTCAAGATGTTTCCTCTTCAGCTACTGATCTTTTGAGAATCATGATTGAGTTAGTTGCCACCATATTCTCAGGCAATACTTTTCACATCTTCACCAATTTTAGCATCACAGATTTTGAAATTTTTAGCTTTATTTTTTGATAGCAACTAAAAATGTTCTTCATGTTGCTACTGTATCTTTGAGTCAAGCCAGTTCCTCTAGCTCTCAGTCCTTTGATCAATGGGAACATTTTCTTTCCATCTATTCTCTGCAGACTCCTCAAGGTTTTGAATACCTCTATCAAATCTCCTGCCCAACTCCAGAGAGTACATCCCCAGAGTCACCAATCTATCTAGGAAACTGAAGTTGTTTGTTGCTGAAAATATTCTCATGATTTTTTTCCCTCTTGAATGCCTTACCATCGTTCCTCAATATGAATGTTAATAAACAGGCTTTGAGAGTTTGGTTTTAAATTTTAAAACTCTGCTTTGAAATTACAATGTTCTTCCCAATACTTACATTGGAATCCGCATAGTAAAGAAAAACTCTCTTCAAGTTTCTTCTCAGACCTAGTACTTTAATGTTAGTGACAGAATAGAATTACTGCTGAAGAAACTTAGAAATGAATTTTAACCAATGCTCCTTCACAAATTTAAACTTGAATAAGAAAGTCCGACCTCATCTTCACGTCTTATTAAAACAATTGCAGATGTACTGAAGTCACACAATGCTGAAAAATGGACTGGAAGGGATACATTATTTTTTCTACCTTCACACGGTATTCATACGTATTTGTATATGAACAAATGTTCTGTATAGATTCTGGTGGCAGCAAAGGTTTAACGAAAAAAATCTTGCATACGAAGGCTATTGAAGGGACAATAAAAAGACAAATAGCAAGCAGTGCATTAGTGGAATTGAAGTGGACTACACACATCCTTCATACCTTCAGCAAACAGCAGGCTCATCATATTACAGCATGCGGACCTCAGCAAAAAGATGACCTTAAGCTCAGCAGAATGCAAAGTTTCCAAAGCCAACAACAACCCTCCCTGTTCTAGAAAATGCAGCCTTGCTTACTGCTGAACAAAATCTGCAGCTATCTTGGAATACTGTGTTCAATTCTGCTTTCCCTGTTATAGGAAAGATGTTGTTAAACTTGAAAGGGTTCAGGAAAAATTTACAAAAATGTTACCAGGTTTGGAAGATTTGAGCTGCAGGGCGAGATTGAATAGGCTGGGGTTATTTTCCATGGACTGTCAGAGGCTGAGGTTTTTATAAAGGTTTATAAAATCCTGAGGGGCATGTATAATGTGAATAGCCACTGTCTTTTTCCCAGGGTATGGGATCAAAAACTAGAGGGCTTAGGTTTAAAGTGAGAGGGGAAAGATTTAAAAAGGACCTGAGGGGTAACTTTTTCCATGCAGATAATGGTGCGTGTATGGAATGAGCTGCCAGTGGAGGTGGTGGAGGCTGGTGCAATTTTAACATTTAAAAGGCATCTGGATGGGTACATGAATAGGAAGGGTTTAGAGAGATATGGGCCAAATGCTGGAAAATGGGACTCGATTAATTTGGGATATTTGGTCTGCATGGACGAGTTGGACTGAAGGGTCTGTTTCCATGCTGTATATCTGTAAACAAGAGAAAATAAGGACTGGAAGCTTTTGTCCCTACATTTACTCTGGATGATGCTTATAAGTCACACTAAAGAGCAGAAGCAAAGATTTGCAATGTACTGTCTTAAATGATATGGGACTTGTCAGAAATTGCACAGCATGATTTCAAACTGAAGAGGATAAATAACTGGTTACCAGACGATGAATGTGGGAAGAAATATTGGCCCAGATCTTGCAGCAGCAGAGCATTCATGTTGCACCAGATAAAGTTTTATAAACATCCTTTAGATTAATAATTTTTCTGTCCTGTACATCACTAGAAGTATAAAGTCACCATAATCCCAAAGGACTGCTCTGTCATTAGAGTGAGATGACTGGGACTGAGTTTACTAAAAGGGTCACCACATCTCGGGTGAGGAGAGGCATTGAGAAGGGGAGTCTCTCATGGTAACCTCAGCCAGTGCCACATTTGAACCCATGCACTTAGCATCACTCTGCATTCAAAACCAAAGATCTAAGATAACCAACTCCTACTGGAAGTGTGAGGGGATACAGATACAAAACTCAAATGGTAAAAAACAACAGATATAATGTGCATCAATTGTAATTGATAAAAAAAGTTAAGAAAACAACATACCTGGGAAATTTGGTTGATTGTTACATTGGTCTGGTGTGACTCTGAACTAGCCAGTGGCTTGATGCATCGTTGAACTTCATGTTTCAAATGATCCCAGTCTGACCCGCAGCCTGAACTACCTTACCCAAAACCAGAAAAGATCCAGAATTAAGCTTGGCTGAGGGCACTGGCATGATAAAGACAACAGGATTGGCAATACATCTCCTGAAGCAATGGGATTTATAGATTGAAAAAAAAAGGCATAAGGAGAAGGAAAAGGGAGCAAATAAAAGTCAGACATTGAGAGCGAAATTAGGAGAGGGGTGAAAATTTGAATTCAGATTAGAAGAGGAAAAACAATGGGAAAATAGTAAGAAAAAAAGTAACTGGAATAAAATGTAATATCTGTAACAGGTTTATGAACTTCAAATGTGATTGTATTGAAGAAACATACATCTCCGTATCAGATTATTACTAATCAAGTCAAGAACCATTTCTAAGTGTCATTGACAAGCTTAAATACAATATTTCCATGAGACTCAGCACAGCAAGTTACCATTTTCACAAAACTAACAGCAGAGCACTAAAAACTTCATGCAATTTGTGGAGGTTCACAACTCCTGGGGTGTTACTTTCTCATTAAAAATTGTTGGATGATTTGCACATTAATACTGCTAAGTGCCTTAAAGTCACTCGTATGTTGGCTCTAAATTCTAGCCCATCAGAAAAGGTCAAGGCAGGAAATAAGAGCATGGATATCTCTTTCATACAGGTGTGTGTGTGTGCGTGTGTGTGAGTGTGTGTGTGCGTGTGTAAAGAGGACGACCCCCAGAATGGAGAGAAGAGCTGAATCAAGGATATGTCAGACTAAAGTGAATGGCAGGGCTTATGCATCCTACTGTGTGAATTGGATTCATAACATACAACGTTATAATTTTCAAGAAGAAAGGCTTCATCCAGTTATTATCTACACTCTGGACAAAAGATGATGAAAACGAAGGATGGGAAAGGAACTGATTTAGGTCTATGAAATATTAAATGTTTTATATAAAGCAAATCCAGAATATACTTAAAAAATTAAACAGGTTCGGAGAATCAAATGTCGGTATCAAAAGTGAAATTAAAATTAAAATCATGAAAAAGATGATAAGTGCTGAGAATAATTGGCTGGGCAGGGAAATAAAAAGGGATTTGAAAAAGTCAGAAGATGAACTTCAGTGTGTAAAATGACACCTAATTATCCTCACTTACCTTGCACAGTTTTAGATGGACAGAAATGTCAGTGGTTGGATGATGAACAATTCTCCCTTATTTTGAAGACAAAAGAGTGAATTTTAAATTGTCAAGCGAATGACAGTGAATAGTGAACGTAACTTTTCTGTCGTGGGAATTGTCTATTCATGCTGAATTTTTTTCCAGATCCATCTCTGCACACCTGCCATTACCTCATCTGTACCCCATTACCTCCTCACTCTAATATTCCTTCCCGCAATCTACCATGTTCTAGAAACTTCAACTCCATTGATTGCTCATGTCCTGTCTTGCATCCTTGCCATGCTCACCTGTTTTGCCTTCCAATCTAACACTTGCAACATTTCTATCCTTTTCTATTCCATGGTCTTTCCACCTTAACCCTCTGTTCCAGCCCTACACACTCTTAGAACTCAGCATTCTTCCAACACCTCTCAGTCCTAAACTTCACAATTCCCTCCCTAAATTTCCCCAAATCTCTAAATAAAAACCAAAAGAACTGCGGATGCTGTCAATCAGGAACAAAACAAAGCTGCTGGAAAAGCTCAGCAGGTCTGACAGCATCTGTGAAGGAAAAAAACAGAGTTAATGTTTCAGGTCTGGCAACTCCTCATCAGTTCTGAGGAAAGGTCATCAGTCCCAAAACATTAACCTTGTTTTTTCCTTCACATATGCTGTCAGACCTGCTGAGCTTTTCCAGCAACTTTGTTTTCGTTCCCATATCTCTGTTCTCCTTCAAATCTCTCCTTGAAATCTATCTTATTACCAATCTCAATATGCAATTGCCTCTATCAGTGGTAGAACAGAGATCCTCACTGTATTTAGATAAAACATTGATATCAATTTGTATTGCTATGATTTACCATGCTAAGGAGCAAGAATTACAAAGTAGGGATTTTTTGACTGGCACAGACATAACGAACTAAAGGCCTGCCATCTCAGAAACAAATTTTCTGTTTTTATCTCCTTTCACTCACAATCCAATTTTTTTACAGCACAACTCTGTAAACCACCCAAGAACATTTTTCAATGTTCAGCAGGTCTGGGAGAATCTGTGGAGGGAAATCAGAGTTAATGTTTCAGATCGAGTGACCCTTGCTCAGAGAATTGACGTTTCAGGTAGAGTAACACTTCCTCAGAACCGGGGGAGGGTTACTCAATCCGAAACATTAACTCTGATTTCTCTCCAGAGATGCTACCAGACTTGCTGAGCTTTTCCAGCAATTTCTGTTTTCTTTTCTGATTTACCGCATCCGCAGTTCTTTTGGTTTTTAGATTTTTCAATGTCGTTGTGCTTTAGAAACAGACATCCTTCTAGTTGTTGTTTTTGATTTTGATTTTATTGTCACGTGTAGTGAAATACAGTGAAAAGCTTTGTTTACGAGCAGTACAGGCAGATAATAGCAAGCAAAGCATGTACAGATCAAAATGATTTAAAAGCAAATGCGTTACATTGCAGGTTACATTATTTGAGGCTAGATTCCATTCAACAGTCTGATACAGCCCAAAGAAGCTGTTCCTGAACCTGCTTGTGTGTGTGTGTTCAGGTTTCTGTATTTTCTGCCTGATGGAAGAGATTGTAGGAGGTCATTAGCAGGGTGCGATGGGTCTTTGATGATGTTGGCCACTTTCCCATAGCAGCAGGCCGTGTAAGTGGAGTCCATGGATGGAAGATTGGCTTCTGTAACAGTCTGGGTTGTGCACACCTCCTTGTGCAGTTTCTTACGGTCCTGGGCAGAGCAGTGCCATACCAGGCTGTTATGCACCCAGACAGCATGCTTTCAGTGGTGCAACTGTGGAAGTTGGTGAGGGACCTTATGGACATGCCAAATTTCCTGAGCTCCCTGAGGAAGAAGAGACATTGTTGTGCCTTCTTGTCTGTCACATTTTTGTGGGAAGCCCAGGACAGGGCATCAGTTATTGTCACTCTGAGGAACTTGATGCTCTTCACTCTCTCAACTTCAGTTCCACTGATGTAGATGGGGCCATGTTTCCTCCTTTCTTTATGAGGTCGATGATCAGTTATTTAGTTTTGCCGACGTTGAGAGACAGATTGTTCCCATTGCACCACATCATCAACCTCTCTATCTCCCTTCTGTATTTTGACTTGTTGTTATTAGATATCGTACGACTACGGTGGTGTCATCAGCAAAGTTGTAGATGGCATAAGTTTGGAATTTGGCAACATAGTTATAGCTGTGCAGGGAGTGCAGTAAGGAGCTGAAGACGCATCCTTGGGAGCTCCAGTGTTGAGTGTTATTGTGGAGGAGGTGCAGTTACCTATCCTCACTGATTGCAGTCTGTGGGTCAGGAAGCTGAGGATCCAGTGCTGACGGCAGAGCCAAGACCAAGATCGCTCAGTTTTGGGATCAGTCTGAAGGGGATAAGGCGGAGCTTTAGTCAGTGAGCAGGAGTCTGATGTAGGTGTCTTTGTTGTCCAGGGATGTTCCAGGGATGAGGGCAGGGCTAGGGATACGGCATCCTCTGTGGACCTTTTATGTCAATAGGCAAACTGTAGGCAATTGAGGCAGGTTGGGAAACTGAAATTGATGTGGGCCATTATCAGCCTGTCAAAGCATTTCATGTTTAGTGAAGTCAGAGCCACTGAGTCAATGAGGCACACGCCATGTGTTTTCTTGGGTATGGGGTTAATAGTGGTCTTCTTGAAGCAAGTGGGGACTTCGGCTTGTAGGAGGAAGAGGTTGAAGATGTCAGTGAATATCCCCACCAGCTGGTCCACCCAAGATCTGAGTGCTTGGCAGGGGACACTGTCCGGGCCCATCACTTTCCTTGGGTTGACTCCCAGGAAGACCGATCTGACTTCTGAAGCAGTGATGGAGGGAACAGGTGTGTGTGGTGCAGGCTTCGCCACCCGGGTGGTATTTTGCTCAAATTGAGCATGTCAGGGAGGGATGTATCATTGTCCATCTCCTTGCACTGTTTCATTTTGTATGCCATAATGCCGTTTAGGCCTTGCCATAGAAGGTGGGAGTCTGTTTTGTAGGTTTGGGCCTCTAACTTGGTTTGGTGCTGCATCTTGGCCTCCCTGATGGCTTTGCGGAGGTCACATCTGGATTTTCTGCACTGGTCTGGGTCAGTCGACTTGAATGCTGCACGTCTGGTCTTCAGTCGGGAGTGAATTTCCTGGTTCTTCCAAGATTTACAGTTGGGGAACACTCGATTGATTTCTAAGTTGTCCTTGCAGGCACAACAAGAAAATAAATGAAATGTTGGTGTTTTTTGCAAGGTAAACGGATTGTATAAAATTAGAGAAACTTTTATCGTGGCTGTGCAGGACTTTGGTGAGACTGCATCTCGAATACTGCGCACAGTTTTGGTCTTGTTATTTGAAAAACAGATATAACTGGGTTGGGAGCTGTTCAGAGAATGTGCACTTGAACCTGAAGAGTGATTGAGCAGGTTGGGTCTGTACTCTTGTATTTCAAAGATAGATGGAATCTTATTAAATACGCACAATCCTGAGGGGAGTTCAAAGTGTGGGTACGAGGAGGATGTTTCCTCTCAGGCAGAAGACTAAAACTAAGGCACACAGTTTAAGGAAAAGAGGTTTTTTTGCTTTTGAAGCAATGATGAAGAGGCTTTTTTTTCTCTCTCTGAAGTCACTATTATGTGGAATTTTCTTCCCTGGAAAGACATGGAGCATGGATCATTAAATTCATTGAAGGCAAAGTTAGATAGATTTTTGGTAGACAAGGGGTTCATGGGCAAGGGGTGGAGGAGGGGAATGGGGTGCAGACAGGACATGTATTTGACACCATGTAAATAATCAACTATTATTTTATTGAATGATGGGACTGACTCAAAAGATTGAATGTCCTAGATTAGTTCCTAATTCCCACATTCCTATGTTGATACACACTTTTCAGCAATAAAACATAAGCCATTGTAGTGTCTTTGTGTATAAATTAACGTGGTAAATTTAGCCTGTCTTTCCCAGAGGAATTTTTTCTCTATACTTATTTACTTGGCTTCCTACTTCAATCAATATAATAAACAAAGCATTCTGGAAAGAAATAGTTATCTTGCTTATTTTAGTCATACACCACAAGAGCACATAGATACAATTTGTGTAGTTGGAGAGAATTAAGTAGACAATGGTTATAAGTTCTGTATGTGCTAAAGTACCTTTTATTGATCTAAAAATTAAAGGATTATCTGTTGAGGATAACGAAGAATTATAACATAATTTATTGATATTTGAACAGGCAGCAGATTGAAAACTGCCCCAGTAAAAAGGCTTGCTTATTGTTTCTGTAGGATAACGGGAATAAACAGATGAGTGAGGATACAACTGTGACCATTTTGTGTGATTCAGACCCACAATAGCAAAAGAAAAATCATTTCGAATTGCAGAAAATAAGAATAAAAGTGTAACTTTATTAGTTATTTCTCTTATTTATTCAGTCTCTGTCGTGGATAAATATTACTTAAGGCCCTGACAACACTTGAACAATATTACTGAAGACTTTGTGCTGTAGAAATAATGGTGTCTCTACCCAAACTATTCCTGTACAGCTATAGGGCATGCATCTACCCAATGATTGCTTAGTTATGTCCTGTCCATGAAAAGCAGGACAAATCCAATGCAGTCAGTCATTATTAAAGTGACAGAAAAGAATGTCATGAGTACTATCAAGTGGCACTTACTCACCAACAATCTGTTCACTGTTGATAAATTTTGGATCCATAAGAGCCACTCAGCTCCTTACCAGATTACAGCATTGGTTCAACGTGGACAAAAGAGTTGAACATCAGGAGAGAGGTGTACGTGATTGCTGTTGACATAAAGGCAGCATTTGGCCTGGTATGGCATCATTGTGACCTTGTAAAACTGAATCAGGGAAACCACCTTCTATTCTTTGATTAATACCTAGCACATGGGGAGGTAGTTGTGTTTGTTGTCAGTTAATCATCTCAGTCCAGTGACGTCACTGCAGCAATTTCTGAGGTAGGGCTTTAGGCCCGAACATCTTCAACCACTCCATTAACTGTTATGTCAGAAATGGGATGGGTGCTGATAATTGCACAATGCTCAATACCTTTGTTGAGGCCTTTGATACTAAAGCAATTCAATTGATATGCAGCCAAATCAGGATAATATTCAGGCTTGGGCTGATAAGTGGCAAGTAACAGTCTTGTGGCAAAAGTGTTAGCGATGATGATCTCCCACAGGGGAAATTCTAACCATCTCCCCTTGCCATTCAATAGCATTAACATCACTGAGTTCCCACTTATCCTGGGTGCTACAATTAGCCAGAAACTGAACTGCTCTCATTCTATAAAAGACCAGAGTTAGTGGCAAGGAATTCTCCGGTAGGGAACTCACCTCCTAACTCCCCAATGCTTATCTATCATCTACAAGGCACAATTCAGGAGTATGATGGAATGTTCTTCTCTTTCCTGGTTGAATGCAGCTCCTATAACACTTAAGAATTTCAACATCAAAGTAATCTGTTTGATTGGTATCCCATCCATTATCTTCACCATGCACTCACTCAATGCTCAGTGGCTGTAAAGTGAACCATTTGGAAAGATGCATTGCAGCAACTTAAAATGTCCATTGGAAATCACTATAAAAACTTCTATCCTCTGCCACTTAGAAGGCCAAGGGCAGCAGGTACATGAGATTTTTTTGACAGGACCCTAGGAGGTTGAGAGAAGCCCTTGTAGAAGTTTATAAAATAATGTGGGGTATAGATAGATTTAATGGCTGTTGCTTTTTACCTAGTATGGGGGATTTCAAGACTATGGGGCACATTTTCAAGGTGAGAGGAGCAAGATTTAAAAAAAAGGCATGAGAGGCAATCCTTTACACCAAGTTCGCATGTGGAATGAGCTTCCTGAGGATGTGGTGGATGTGGGTATAATTACAATGTTTAAAAGACATTTGGATAAGTACATGAATAGGAAAGATTTGGAGGGATATGAGCCAGGAACAGGGAGACGGGACTAGTTTAGTTTGGGATTATGTTAGGCATGGACTAGTTGGACTGGAGTGTCTGTTCCTGTGCTGTATGACTCTATATAAAGTAATGTCACCATAGTGCTACTCTCTCATTAGAGAGACAACTGGTGGTAGGTTAACCAGGGGGTCACCATGCCTCAGGCGAGGGGACAGGTTGAGAAGGTAACCTCAGCTTGTGTAAGATTGGAATCCATACTGATGACACTAGCTCTGCATTAGAAACCAGCCATCCTACCATCTGAGCTAACCAAACCCTCAATTTCTTTCAGAAAAGGTACTAAAACACAGTGGTAGCTGGGTTGAAAAAAATGCAATTTTTAAAAATTGTCTTATGTTTGTTGGAAGGGATAATGGAGATGCTACCATTTAATTAATTTTAGATCCTCTTCCCTAGCCAATTAGCTTCTATCACCACCTTTCAAGAGATGTGATTGGTGCTGGAGGTTGCAGACCAACCAATGAGGAGAAAACAAAGCGTTTGTTTTATCAAATGAAGGGTACTCAAGACAACTTGAAAAACTGTCAGCTTTGAAAGCTGAGAGCTACAAGGAAATTGATTTAATGTCATTCCAACTGGTTAATGCATCACTTCAAATTGCCCTCACCTATATTACTTCAGTATCTCTCAATCTACTTGCACTGTTTGCAGCACATATTTGAAAGAACAAAATCCATAAGTTAATTGGATGTATTCTGATCCACAAGCTCTCATGAAGAATATTGCACTCACAACATCGCATTGTAGTGAAACCATGTTAAAAGGAAAAACTAATGAGATAGGATAAAAGTTTAATAGGTCCTTTGTTAAACGTAGCTAAAGACCTTCCAATGTGAATAGCTTTAAAATTTCCTTTCATGTAACAGGAGTATTGTTTGAAGTTTTTTTTTCATTGTTTTCAATAAGTCCTCCAACTATAATGAAAATGATTGTACGTCCAGCCAGTAGTTTAACCAAATCCGCAGTGCAAAATACAGTTAATGTTTGACGTCAATGTAATATTCTCTGTTCAGACTAGGTAGACATTATCTGGTACAAGAAAACTAAACCATTTGACTTAATAATTGTTGTCCATTCATGTTATACATCTGTTTTTCTCTCCGCAGATGATTCCTGACGCCCTGAGTGTTTCCAGTATTTTGTAATATTTCCAATTTCCAGAGTCTGCAACACCAACAGCAATGGTAATTACATACTATCCGTAACATGGTGAAACATCCCAAGATAATTCATAGAACAAAGTATGACATTGTGACACATAAGAAGGTATTTGATCATTTGACCAGAGCTGGCAGTATTTTGTACATATTATTCAGAATCCCTATTACCGTAACCCTCTTACCACAGCAATAAAGGAAACATCTGTCAAATGAAGAAATGTTATAGAATTCATTTGGTGTTGTTTTTCTAAATGGTAAGATAAATGCTGACAAAGAGATATGGAGTGTTAACTCTGATGCTGAATAATGAAATGGAATAAGTAAAAGACCTGAAGATAGCAAAATGTTTGGGTTTCAGATGAATGATCTCCAACAACCATCTTCTTTTGTACTAGGTATGACTCTAACCAGTAGAAAATTTTCTCCAGAATCACACTGATGTTGGTTTTACTAGAGTTCCTTAATGCCACACTCAGTTGAATGTAGCCTTAATATCAAAGGCAGTCACTCTCACCTCCCTTTTTGAATTCAGATATTTTATCCATGTTTGAACTGGATTTGTAATGAGGTCAGGAGCTGAGTGGCCCCAACAAAACCCATTTTGGGTATCAGCAAGCAGAATATTGCTGGGCAGGCATTGTTTGATAGTGCAGTTACCTTCTGTCACTTTACTGTGATCAAGAATGGATTGACAGGGTGGTAATTGGTCAGGTGGGACTTGTCCTACTTTTTGTGTCCAGGATATACTTGGACAATTCTTGACTTTATCAAGTAAATATTGAACCTGGACTGGAAGAAGAACCTGGCTGGGGGTGCAGCACATTCTGGAACATACGTCTTGAAGAATTTTGCAGGAATGTTGACAAAACTCATAGCCTTTGTTGTATCCAGTGTTGAACTTGGACTGGAAGAACTTAGCTGGGGGTGCAGCGCATTCTGGAAAACACATCTTCAGGAATTTTGCAGGAATGTTGACAGCCTTTGCTGTATCCAGTGCCTTCAACCATTTCTTGGTATGAAGTGAGGTGAATTGAATTAGTTACAGAATAGCATCTGTGATGCTGCGGACATCTGGAGGAGGCTGTGATGGATCATCCACTTGGTACTCCAGCCTGAAGGTTGTTGCAAATGTTTCAGTCTTATCTTTTGCACTTCATTGAGGAAGTGTTTACTTGTCCACCAATATCCATGACTGGATATAGCAGAACTGTGGAGCTGAAATCCGACCCGCTGTTTATCGAATCACATACCCCTCTTTATTGCTTCCTGCTTTTGCTGTTTGGGCAGTTAGTTGTTCTTCTTTTTAGCCTCACCAGATGTGTCCAGTGCCGCTTCTGGCATACCCTCTTTTACTTGTCAATAAACCAGGCTTGATCTCCTGACTAGATGGTAGTGGCAGAGTGTTAAATATGCCATGTAATGAGGTTGCAGATTGTGTTTCAATATAATTCAGCTACTGCTGATGTCCCATGGTGCCTCATGGCTTCCCAACCTTGAGCTACTGGATCTGTTCAAAATCTACCCCATTTAGCACAGTGATAGTGCTACACAAAATGATGTAGCATATTCTCAGTGCACTATGCTGTTCTAATGAAGCTCAACATGAGCTCAAGGAACAAAATCTCACCTCTCAGTTAGACATTCCATAGCCTTTGGGACAAAGCAATGAGCTTGTCATTTTCTGATCATAATTATAACTTGCATTATTTCAGAAATTAGCTTTTAGTAATGGTGATCATAGATCATAGAATCCCTACAGTGTGGAAATAGGCCCTTTGGACCAACAAGTCCACACTGACCCTTGGAGCATCCCACCCAGATCCATCCCCCTATAACCCACCTATTCTACACGTCCCTGAACACTATGGGCAATTTAGCATGGCCAATCCACCTAGCCTGCACATCTTTGGCCTGTGGGGGGAAACTGGAGCACCCGGAGGAGACACACACAGACACGGGGAGAACGTGCAAACTCCAAACAGACAGTCACCCTAGGGTGGAATCAAATGTTAACCACTGAGCCACCGCGCATCCCCATTTAGGAGTGATCATTTAGGACTGAGACAAGGAGAAGCTACTTCACTTCACTTAAACAGTTACGCATTATAGGAGCCCAGGAGGTTGTGATTGCCTCATCGCTGAATATATAAAGTTGAGGTAGACAGGTTTTTGTTCTCTCAGGAAATCCAGCAAAAAGAGGAATATGCAGGATAGTGGATTTGAAGCCCAAGATCAGCCACTGACAGCTTATCCCTTCCTTTTTTCCCAAGTGTTTTTGTATTCTGCTATTCCTATGTACACTTTCACTAAGCCCCATCTTTGCTTGCTTAACTTGTTGCATTCCCACCTTCTTTTGCATCACACCATCACCCATTAACATAATCTCTGTTGCTTTCCATGTTCCACAGATGTTCTGTTTTATTCTGAAATCCACAGCTCACCAGGCAAACCTCAACTTTTCCCTGATTCTGTATTTGATTCAAAGTTCCAGCATCTTCCAAAAGGCAGTCAATCTAAAAAATTAAAGCTGGCTGTCCTCCAATGGATGAGCCTGACTTCTTGTTTATTTATCCAAGCTAATCATTATTGTGATTACTTATTTAGCATACAACGCTGATAACTCAGTATGAGCCCTTACTAATAGTTTTATTTCAATCAAGAACAGAAAACGGATAGACATCAGTTGAGACTGTCAAAAGTAATTTAGAGCATTTTTTTTATTTCAAAAATCTACCTTACTCATAAAAATATCTTTATACGTATATATAGTCAATGTAATAGTTCAATTCTGTACAAGAGCGTATGAAGAAAACAAACAGACATTGAAGTTTGAATCTATCCAACAAACAGACCAAAGACATCTCTTACTTGTCCAAGATTATATTTATATATGATTGAGGTACCGGGAAGGTCCAATGAACTGAACAGACCCCATTTACCTTCAGCAGAAAGACCTCAAGGCAATGATCTTTTCCCACTGCGCTTGGCGGTAGCTTTCCCAGGCTTCAGTTTGCCCCTCAACACATTGTCCTGCACCTTGGAATGTATCAAACTGCAACATTTGGTCGGAGTTAACTCCTTACTTGGAAAGACCAATAAATTTTGGGCAGACCAAAGAGCGCTTTTCACCAAGTTGATGATGCTCCAGGCGCAGTCGATGTTTGTCTCGGTGTGCGTCCCAGGGGAACAGGCCGTAGAGTACAGAATCCTGTGTCACGGAGCTGTTCAGGATAAACATGGACAAAAACCACTGCATCTCTATTCATACTTTCTTTGCAAAGGCACATCTGACAGATAAAGTCCTTGAAATTTGAGAATCTGCTTATTCTATCACATAAATCTCTCATTTGTTCCACAGCAGTAGACCCATATGTCTGAATACTCATATTAGCCCCAGTGAAACTGGTATTATCATCATAGTCAGAAGCTGGAATTTTAATGTGTCCATTGCTGGAGATGTATTATGGAAGTGATTGATGAGTGAGTGAAGAAATGAGTGTTAATGATATCAACACCGTCTTTGTTACTCAAATGAATGTTGTACAATTCTGACTCAACCTGTTACATTTCACTGATAAGACAGGTTTTAAAACATTCTCGCATTGAAGTCAATGCAACCATCACCTTTCATGACAACGTACAAAAAATGAGTCTAACAAAAATTGACAAGCAATTAAGGAGCAGGTACTGCAGGTCAAAAGTTGAATAGAATATTTTCTCTACCTTTGGGGGATTGAATTACCTCTGCTCTATAGCTTTGAAAAAGGATAGCTCTTTTTCACAGAATATCTAATTCTTTGTACGTTTGAAATCTGTGCTTCAAAATGATTTTTTTAATATTCATTTATGCTTCTTGGTAATGTTTTTAAAAGTACATCTTAACCAATCAGGTCTTTAAAGGTTAACACTGATAACCACTGTTGAGCATGAGAAGGGTCAAAGTAGTTGTGTGACATGGACCTAAGTGCCATTTTGAAAATTAACAAAGCCCTCTGTAGACACATTACTGACCCAAGGTTCATCAGTATGATTGAGTTCAGCATGATGTTATTCAAGAGGTGAAATCATTAGCGTGTAACCAAACATAAAACAGTAATGATCTATGGCAGCATTATATGAAATTTCATGATTTATAGCATGCGAATGATGAGAGCAACACATCAATATTGTTTAATGCAAGGTTTCATCTTATATCAGGCACTTCAGGGTGATATTTGACAATGCAGTATCTCCTTATGTGTGACGTATACAGTACAGCAAAGCTTAGCTCACCCCAAGTCTATTATGATACAGCAGTCTGGTCCTTTGGCATCAAGACATCATCTGTCTGTGTCCCTGGGGGAGAGAGTGTATTGGGTCTTGGGTGTAGATGGCAATATCAGACCACAATGGGGTAAAGGGTAGGAGCAGATTTTGTCGAGAAGCGGGAGTTGTTGGCTCCAAGGCGGACAAGGAGCACATCGGATCCCCATGGGAGATGGGGAGTGTCAGGCTAGGGTCCAGAGTGTGAGGGCTCCGAGAGCAATGGCTGTCATAAGCTGGAAGGTCTGTTTAGCAGTTACCCAGCATGTAGTCTATGTTTTTAACAGCATAACCTTTCCTGATTAACTCTTTGTTAGCTGCAGCAAAAATGTCCAAATTCTCCAAATTAAAATAAGTACTTTTGGAGGGTCCCCGCCTTGTGGACCGATCAATTCACTGGCAATTCTATTGGACTCTGTTACATGGGCATTCTGCAGGGTTGCCATGCACAACTCCAATCTTAGAAACAACTCAATGGTCATTGGTAAATCTGGGCCATCTATTCTATTCCTTCCCTTAATATCTTAAAAAAAGCGTTGACTAAGACACCACTAAACCTTTTAATTTCTAGTAAATACAATAGTAATTTGTGTGATCTTTCCTTGTAAGTTACTCAAAATTGAGCCTCATGGAATGAACAGGAGAGTAATAGCATGGAGACAGTACTGTCTGAGTGCCAGGTAACAGGGACAGTGGCAAACTGCTATTTGTTTTCTAAATGGAATTAGGTAAATAATGTGACTCCCCAGGCTTCAGTATCACAACAACTCCATGTTTGTGACCTAGACTTGGGTTTGAATCATTTATTGTCACATGTATTCAATGTAAAAATACAGTGAGAAATGTGTACTTTTGCTGTACATAGTACAAGAGTACAACTTAAAATTTGCAAATGACTTGGACATGTTGTGAATAATTTTGAGCCTAGTGATATATTCCAGCAAAGTAAGCAGTGTCTGGGGTCCTGAGCCTGGTGCTCATCCACTCCATCAGCTTTTCTTTTATTTGTTCTTTTCTTGCTTTTTAAAAAAATCTTTTTAGCTTTTGCTTCTACTTACCTTCTGGGGAGAGCTCGGTAGTGGCAGCATTGCCAGTGATGGTATTGACAAGGAAGGTGGAAAATGGTCGGAAGGCAGCTTCATGGAGGTCTGGAGCATGGTGACGGTAAGGGGGCCCAGAGTGGGACTCTGGCAGTGGCACTGAGGAAGCAGCTGGCAGAGGGACAAGCGTGGGACCTGGCATTGGCTGCTACATTGGCAGAGGTAAGGTCAGTGTGGTAGGCCCAGCGGTGAAAAATGGTATCTGAGGATTGGCAAATTTGACATTGGTTGGGTCCAGCACTGGTGTTGGTGAAGTGGTGGTGGAAGGGTTATGGACTCTCTTTAAGCTTTTTTTTAAACTTTTTTATATTATTCTTAATCTACTCAAAATAGTGCCGGATCATGGCAACAGTGGAAGCTTTACATTGTATTTTACTGTATTTTTTCACTGTAAAATCCACCTAACAATAAATCATTCATTCATTCAAGATTCCAATACAATATAGATAGGCTGGTGAAAAAGATAGACATGAAGCAGATGAAATTTAATGCTGGGAAAGATGAAATTATACATTTTAGTAGGCAGACTAGAAAGACAGTATAAAGTAAAGGATATAATTCTGAAGAAGGAACAGGAGCAGAGGTACTGGGCTCAGAAGATCAGTGAAAGTGACAGAGCAAGCTGGGAAATAAAGCAATAAAGCATATGGAAGAATGGTTGTGTAGAAACATAAGCAGATTATGGTGAGCTTTTATAAAACACTCCTTCAATCTCAAAGTATATATTGCATCCATTTCCAAGCATTGCACTTTAGGAAGGGTTTGCGTGCTTCGGAGTTGGTACTAAAAGGATTTGCAAGAATGGTTCCAGGAAAGTGACTTCAGCTTAACCAACCTAAAGTGAATGGTAAAGCTGGGAGTGTTCTCTTTAACAAAAGAAAGAGAAGAAATTTTACAGAATGTTCAAAATCTAGGCAGTATAGATTGGGAAAAATTCCATGCATTGGCACAAGAATTAAGATTCAGAGGACATTGCTTTATCATGATGAGTAAAGTAACAAGAGGAACATGAGGAAAAATATTTCACTAATCAAACAGTCAAGAATCTGAAACATATTTCTTGAAACTGCAATAGAGGAAGGTTCAATCAAGCCTTTCAAAGGGCAACAGACAATTATTTGAAGAGAAAATATTTACAGGCCATTTGTAATAGGTGACAAAATTATGAATGTTTGGCTGAGTTTCAGAAATTACAATGATCTCTACTGAGATTCCTGTGTTTACAACTTGATTGACTGTTTAAGGAAGGCTATTAACATATTAATTCTTTTTGATGTGAGTGATGAATGGGAATTTCTTCATTTTTAGAACAGGTTGAATCCTTGAGGGGATTTAAAAGTTTGAATGGTTTCTTGAAAGGGAATTTACTTTAATTACCAAGTGTCTATCAGTTGGAGCAGTATTAAGTTGTTAAAAGTTTAATTTATTTTCCTGTCTGTACATAGTTCCTGAAGTCTCTCCATAGTCAAGGCTGGGTGAGTAGCATGGAGTTTTGAGAAGCATGAGGGTGAGCAGAGGTGAGGGGGTGAGGGCCGTCAATCTATAATGTAACTAGGGCTGAGGCAATTATAAGATGTAACAATAATTTACTTTGTTTTGTATCTGATCATTGGACATCTGACAGTGTCTGTGAGATAAGTGACAAATAGCATCGCATGCATTATTTTCAGCATAAATCGGTGAGAATGAATAATTTCATTTTTTAAACTCACAAAAAGCTCGCTGCTAGAATTATTCATTCGATCATTTGCTCCGAGGGTAAGAAAAATGCACCCTTATGTACAAATAGACCAATCAATGGCTCAGGCAGTAAAGACAGATGTATATCTATTCGTGACAACACGTTCAAACTATATTCTTCCTGATCTTCCAAGCAAGTCATGACTCTATTGCTTTGAAATCCAAAGCTTTCAGTGATAACGTACATGTCACTGAAACTAACTGAAATACCAAGTGTTAGCTGAATAAACAAAATGAATTTCAGTTAGCTGTGCATTTCCTCTAATGAATGTAAACTGTGGACATTTAGCATCCCACATTAGACTCCTAGGAGCGTCAGTTAGCTAAGCAGTTGTTTCCAACTTATTGCTTCCTGCATTAATTTGGATACTTCTCGAGTAAACAGCACTCTATTTTGTGATGATGTTGTCACTTTAAAAAGGTTATTTTAATCCTTTTTTTTGAAGAGTGGTTGTAAAGGCAGAGACGACAAAGTGGCTGCAGGAGATTGCCTAAGTCAACAAACAGAGGAGGCCTTTAGGTTTTAAAGCTTTGCAGTTTGTTTTTAGCTGTAGCAAGCAGAAGCTGTTTGGGTCCCAGAAGAATTGGAACTTCAGTAAAATGATTCCTAGCTGTGAAATTCTCTGAAATCTCTCTTGATGTTGTTTCCTCCTGGACTGGAGAATTGCCTGTAAGAGTCGGTGTCTGAATTTACCTTTTTGCCAAGCATATTGGAACAGTTAATTCGTAATAGGTACTGTATCTATTATTTGGTTAAGTTTTCCAATAGTTACTTTATTCTAAATTCCTCTTTCTGTTTGTTTTTAATGATAGTGTTTAAGCAAATTGTGTTTTGTTTAACATTGAGTGGCTTGACCAGTTGCATCACATGGGAACATGCACTTCGCATCTACCTTTAAAATAAGAAAAAGTTAGGGTCTAGCCTATGGTCTTAAAATATTTTGTTAGGGTCTGGTCTGGTCAATAACAATTTTGGTTCAAACTTGTTTATATTGAAGCAAAATGATATCAATATACTAAATACTAAAGGATTACAGAAGTTAAAACCTCATTAGTGTTTATTCAACTCATTCCTACTGAAGGCAGAAAATGTTAGCATTAGCAAAGAGACTGAAGCGGCAGCAAACAACGGAGAACACTTATGTATCACCTTCAATGCTATTTGCTACATGTCCTCCAAATTAATCTTTGTCAGTGAGACCTTCTTTGTTGATCCTTGCAAATGGCAGATGTGCAAGGGAATGGGGTGGTGTCGGCAGGGGTGATGCTGTCACATGGGAAGGATTGTGTTCTACCTCAATGACTATGGGGTAGAGAGGTCAACCTTTTCACAGCCAGGAAATCTGTATCTAACATCAGTAATATTTATGTTTGCCCTTGAAAGATCACTTAGACCAATCAAACCTTTTCGAGCATTTATATGCCTTCTACAGGCAAGTCCACAATATAGGTATCTGTAATCAAGCTGTTCAGATATGTTATGATACACTTCTAGAGTAGGTGAGCATTGACCTGGGCCTTCTGGCTCAGAAGTAGGGACAGAGCTGCTAAATAAAGAGGCCAGTTATCTTAAATTGAAACAAAGCATTTTGTCCAATATATTTTATTCAGATTTATGTTCAGCGAATTATATGAAGTGTTTTAAGGATCAGATTTTATGGTCAGAAGGTAACCTGATGATTGCCTTGAACAATAGAATGAGAAAGAGGGGAATAAGACCGCCTCTGCCTGTTAGAAACACTTAGTGTTGTACTTTCTGAAATAAGATGTTTAGAATCAGGGTTGTTATGAAATTGATTTAATAGAACAGGGTTTCTAAATAGACTAACAAAGGCCATTAATAGACTAAAAACAATAGGCTTGTGAGAATACTTAATCGACTGCCAGCTTTAATATCTTTACATCTAAATGGTATAGATCCACGGCAAATGAATTGTTGAGTTACTTCTGCAGCTTTTACCACATGCTATGCAGTAAATGGAGGAAATGAGATGATGGATTAATTGGCTCACAGGCTTTAATTAGTTACAGAATGATTGGAAGGTGGTTGCCCAGTGGATTATTTTCCCTGGTAACAAAATAACCAGGCACTCGATAGTGTCAGCCTCTTTTTTTTAGGAGCAGGTGGATAGGATGTCTAACTTTGAGTCACGAAAACATAAACATTCAAACTAGGATTAGGCCACTCAGCCCGTCATGCCTGATATTCCATTCAATAAGACCATAGTTGATCTGATTGTGGCCTCTTTTCTTGTTTGCCCACATAATCCGTGACTTCCTTGTCAATTAACAATTGATCTAAATAAGGCTTCAGTGATCTACTTTCCACTGTTCTCTGGAAAAGAGAATTCCATAGATTAATGACCCTCTGCAACAAATGAATCCTCCTGCTGGCAGTCTTAATGAGAAACCCTTATTTTGTAAATTCTTCAAACTGTGTCTACTAGCTCTGGTCCTCATAAAAGGGGAAACCCTCCCAGCATTCACCTTTCAAGACCTCTCAGGATCCTGTGTGTTTCAATAAGATCACCTTTCATTCTTCTCAACTCCAATGGGTATAGACACAATCTCTACAACATATCCTCATCAGGCAACCCCGTCATGCCAGGAATCAGTTGGATGAACTCCCTTCCAAGGTGTTTCCAATGCAATTACTTAACTTGCAGAGTAAGGAGATCAAAACTGCACAAAGTCTTCCAGGTGTGATCATGTTAAGGTGCTATACTGCTGGAGCAATGTCTATTTCTATACGTGATTCTCCTTGAAATAAATGCCAACACTCTATTTCCCTTCTGAAGCATTTTCAATACCACAAAGTAACATTTTATGATTCAATTAACAGGACACAAATAGATTTTTGAAGGTCATTATCCACCTTGCAACTGATTTCCATTGAAATGCTAGCATTGATCCCAGCCACAATTTCTGCAGTGGGTAAGGAGGCAATCATATTCAATTGATAGAGATTCCTGGTGCCTTCCAATGGGGACAAATGTCACTTTGGGTGAGACACCACAATTCAGACTGAACTAGTGACAGCAACATTTTGGTAAGAGGAGATGTTTGAACTTCAGAGTCTAAAGCTCATTCTCCCCCAGTATTCCAGGTAAATGAGAGGTCAATTTGGCTCAGTTGGTTGGATGGTTGGTTTGTGAAACAGTGTGATGCCAACAGCATGGATTCAATTCCCATCACCGGCTGAAGTTACAATGAAGGACTCTCCTTCTCAACCTTCCCCTTGCCTGAGATGTGGTGGGCCTCATGTTAAATCACTATCAGTCATCTCTTTATAATGAGAGAGCAGCCCTATGATTTGGTAAGACTATGGCGACTCACACGACTCCAAGTAAACACCAGAAAGCCACCTCTAACTCAATTCCACTCATTCACTACAACTGACCAACAGGATGCTTCTATCTCTGCTTCATCCCCTGTGACACTAACAATGGCTCTTTATTTAACAAAGTTGAACTTTAATTTGTATGAAGTACGGTAGATACAGTTTATAGAACTTACATTACATGATGCAGAGCAAAAGGACAAAAACAAGAGTGGAAGTAATTTAACTAACAACTTGGATATCTTCACCAATAATCATCAAGCTAGTTTGGTTAATATGTTTAATTTATTGTGCAAAATGAAGTTTCAAAGTTCATGTTAAATTCACTAAATCCCAATTATTAAAGAAATAGTAATGGGGCCAGAATATTTTTTTAAAAATCACTTCATTAAAAAAATAGTTTCAAGTGTAGAAATTACTTCCTTACTTTAAGTAATTAGTATTTTTAAGTGACAGTTGCACTGCACAATGCTGAGACATGATAAGGTTACTGATTCCAACATTGCAGTTATTTTCATTTTATTGCCTTTTCTGTGCAAGACAATATACCTGCTTTAAGGTTTGATTGAATTGCCGAATGGTCATGCATTCACACTGTAGGCTGTAATTGAGAATAGGTTTCTTAATTGATGTTGTCAACCCCCAATTCTGCCCTTCAATCAAGCTGCAGATCTTCAATTATAATTCTCTGGAGTCTCACTTGTCTGTTATTGCTGACACATTAACTTTCACCAATATTCAACACATTCCAGAAACTGTACACACATATATATATATAATCATTATTTCCTTGCTATCACTGTGAGATGCAAGTGTTCCCAATGCTCCATAATTGAACAATGCAATCTAAATTTACACTTAATTAGAATAGCAGTCACTACAGAGGCAGCTCCCTCATCTTATTGTAAAAACTGATGCCTTTTTTATTGAACTACATTCATTCATTTGAATTCCATAGGTACAATCAAGTGGCTTTGGAATCTCTGGCAGTTTGCATGTGCCCTTGGATCATGTAAACAAAGGGACTTTCTGCATCTTTTGAATGGGGTGATGGAAGTAGGAGCACTGTTAAATATAATGTCACAGGGAATGGAATTCAACAAAGATCTTTGTGCCTGCAGGAAACAAGGGAGCGGAGAAAATTGGCGGTAAAGTATCTTCACTGAGGTCAGGCATAACTTTAGAGTCAATTTATTAGATTCGGCTGCTCAGAGATTGTATTTATTGAGGCTGATATGCAGATAATCTTCTTGACTGAGATCAGTTAACAATGCAGACAATGCGCTGAATTGGCATAATGCCCTGTGATGCACTTGTCCACCAAATTAGTTGACAAAGCCTGTGTCTGAAGCGGATTGAAGTTCTGCAGCCATAAAGAAATACCACCATTGTAAACTTAGGGGAGCCAAAAGGTTTATTTTAAATGACACCCGCATTTTTGGAGCGATGTAAAATAAAAATTACCCCTATCCAACAGCTCAGATGCCTGGAGCAGATTGAATAAAGGGACGTAAATATCAGTTGGAGAACAAGGGTTTTATGTGTATATATTTTCATAGTAGGTATTTATAACTGAAAAGCAGAACTTCTGGAGACCTACCATTTTAATTCACCACCTTTCTGTCATGCTGACATCTCTGTTCTCAACCTGCCAATCAGGCTCAAAATAATATTAAGGAGTAGCACATTATCTTTCAATCAGGCATTTCACAGCTTCTGAGTCTCAACAATGAACTCAATAATTTCAGATCATAGACTCTGAACCTCCCCACCGTTTTTGTTTCCGTTTCCTGAAATGTTTTGTTTATTATCACATTTGTGCTTCCAAACAAAAGAATTCTAGGTCTGGACACATCTTTGGTTTCTTTGTTCCTTTTCCTGTCAGACTAAGTCTGCTGTCATTCAATCATTCTTGTCATCAAAACTCTTGCAGATCCTTTTCTTTTCTCTTAATTCCATTGACCCCGAGCTCAAGAACTATTATATCTCTAATGTTTCCAGGTTCTGATAAAAATATGTTTCTCTCTTTCCACAGATGCTTTCTAGTCTACTGAGAATTTCCAGCAGTTTCTGCTCAGAATGCAGATTTCCAGCATTTCGAGAATTCTGATTTTCAATCTAGTGAAACAATTCCATTTATTTAAGCACTGAGGACAGTGGACAGAACAATATCAATGTATGTTGTATTTAGTCTTTGCCTAATGCTTTATCTGAACCAATATTAATGCATTAAACAGCAGATTTGCCAGGTTATAAAGGACACTCACAAGGTCTCTCCCAGAGAGTTCTGCAATCTCATATCAATGTCATGAGGACAAAAGTAAAAAGCATCATATATTCTTGATCACTGTGGACGACGTTAGAATACTTGCATCGGTTCCCCAAAACAGCAGCAGTGATTTCAACAAATGTCAAAGAACAGATTGCAGTTGGAAGCCTGTTTAGATGTTTTCCTTACACAAAAATAAAATTAGGCCACAAATTTTATGATTTCTTTACTATACAAAGCAGTAAATCCATTCCCATTCACAAGTTAATTACAAATGAAAGCAATCACACAAATAATCTTAATAAGAGATAACAAGGTGTAGAGCTGGATGAACACAGCAGGCCAAGCAGCATCAGAGGATCAGGAAGGCTGACGTTTCAGGCCTAGACCCTTCTTCAGAAATGGGGGAGGGGAAGGGGGTTCTGAAATAAATAGAGAGAGAGGGGGAGGTGGATAGAAGATGGATAGAGGAGAAGATAGGTGGAGAGGAGACAGACATGTCAAAGAGGCAGGGATGGAGCCAGTAAAGGTGAGTGTAGGTGGGGAGGTAGGGAGGAGATAGGTCAGTCCAGGGAGGACGGACAGGTCAAGGGGGCGGGATGAGGTTAGTAGGTAGGAGATGGGGGTGGGGCTTGAGGTGGGAGGAGGGGATAGGTGGGAGGAAGGACAGGTTAGGGAGGTGGCGACGAGCTGGGCTGGTTTTGGGATGCGGTAGGTGGAGGGGAGATTTTGAAGCTCTTGAAGCTTCCCTAACTTGCCTAATCTTCTCCTCTATCCATCTTCTATCCGCCTCCCCCTCTCTCCTTATTTATTTCAGAACCCCCTTCCCCTCCCCCATTTCTGAAGAAGGGTCTAGGCCCGAAACGTCAGCCTTCCTGCTCCTCTGATGCTGCTTGGCCTGCTGTGCTCATCCAGCTCTACACCTTGTTATCTCAGATTCTCCAGCATCTGCAGTTCCTAGTATCTCTGAAATAATCTTAATATATTGATTTATGAAAGAGACAACATTTATCTCTCATATCTTATCTGAAATATGGAAATGAAGCCTCTGAACCCATTCCTGAACTCATTTGGAAAATTTGTTAGAAGTGGTTGGAGCTTGCATTGGTACAAGATGTAGCTTTGTCACGCTCTGCCGCAGTCCACATTCAGCAATCCTGTGAATGTTGTCAATTCACGCTGTCCTCCTCTCAATTACCTTCTTCATTCAAGAAGTTACCCGTTTCTTTGCCTTTCAAAATGGGTCAGACATACAAGGCAGCAACACTAATAGGTTGGAAGGTAGGCAACTCAGTGTAGTAATTAAAGTGGGATAATTAAACTTTGGTTCGAAGGAGGACAAACACATGTCTTTTCTATAATGTTGAGGGAATAGGAATCATGTAAAAGAAAAAAAAAATTGGGATTCCAGCTACAAAAGTCTTTAAATGCTTCCAGACAGGTACAAATTAAAAATGCCTGTGTCTCAGGAGGCTGGAGTAGAAAGGGTAAGAAATCATGACACGTTTGTAAAGATCTTTGATCAGATTTCATCTGGAAAACTACATTTAGCTTTGGGATAACAGGCTTCAGGAATAATATATAGGCATTGAAAGGAATATAGTGTAGCGACAATAAAAATAAAACTTTGTTTTAAATGGGTAAATTATGAGGGAAGGTTGCACAAATTTGGCTTCAATCCCCTTGGGTTTAGAGCAACAACATGCAATTATATAACTTCATTAATGTGGAATGATATCCCAGCGCAGATAATTGGATGAAAAATAGGCAGTGAACCAAAGAAAATGTTAGAATGAAAACCAAAAGAATTGTGGGTGGTGTATATCAGGAACAAAAACAGAAGCTGCAGGAAAAGCTCAGCAGGTCTAGCAGCATCTGTGAAAAAAAAAGTTAACGTTTCGGAGCCGGTGATCATTCCTCAGAAATGTTAGAATGGGTTGTCAAAAACATAGTTAAAAAATTACATTTGAAGAAAAACCTTAAAGGATAACAGAAAGGAATAGCGGTGGAGGGATTTAGGAAGGAAATTCAGCTGGATACAGGGAATTATGTGCAACAGACCCAAATCATTGGGTCTCTTTGAGACAGGATGTTATAGTGATGAAGAGATTAGAGATGGAGGGTGAATCCATGAAGTAATTGGGCACTTGATGACAATCTATAATTTGTTTTAAGGAAGATAAACTCAATGGGTTGAATGGCCAACTGTGCACCCATAACAATTCAGTGATTCTATAAAGAACTTGGAGGCAATGTAGGTTGGCAAGGCAGACAGCAGCTGGTAGGTGAGTGCAACTTGGTGTGGGCAAGGTTAGGACAGACAGTTTCGGACGAGTTAAAAATAATAGAGCATAAAAGTTAGAGACCCAGGGAGGAGCAGACTCGAAGCATTGAGCCTAGTGGTAACGAAAGCCTGAATGTAAAGTTAGAGGAGACACAGCATGCACAAATGTAATCTGGTACCTTCCACAGTAGAGTCATAGAGATGTACAGCATGGAAACACACTGTTCAGTCCAACTCATCCTTACCGACCAGATGTCCTAGACTAATCTAGTCCCATTTACCAGCATTTGGCCCATAGCCGTCCAAATCCTTCCTATTTGTATATCCATCCAAATCCCTTGTAGATGTTGTAATTGTACCAGCCTTCAGCAGTTTCTCTGGAAGCTCATTCCATACATACACCACCCTCTGCATGAAATATTTTCCCCTTAGGTCCCTTTTACTCACTTTGAATTTATGCTCTCTAGTTTCGGACTCCCATACCTTGGGGAAAAAGACTTTGGCAATTCACCCTATCCATGCACTTCATGATTTTATAAACCTCTAAACCTCTGACGCTCCAGGAAAAATAACCCCAACCTATTCAGCCTCCCACTATAGCTCAAACCTTGAGGCAGGAAACCTCACAACTTTTAAAAACTACATGGATGAGCACTTGAAATTTCATATCATTCAAGGCCATGGGCCAAGTACTGGAAATGGGATTAATGGAGATGTTTGCCTCAGTCTCAATAGGACAAATAGCTTCTTCTGTGCTGTATGACTCTATGATGCTGAGCATACTTTTCCTGCTTCTATACTCCAGACCTTGAACAATAAAGGAAAGTAGTCCATTTATTGTTTACCTATTTTACTTTCAGGAATCTGTGGATGTGCATTCCAAAGTTTCTCTATTTCACAGCCCTTCTCATGACTGTTTGCAGTCTCCAAGAGCCTTTCCTTTCACTTCTCCGTATTGAATTCTATTTGTCACTTCTCTGCCATCTGACTTGTTCACTGATATTGTGATAGAAGTGTGCAATTATATATAAAATATCCTTCATTCTGGAGTTTAGATTTTGAACTAGTGGATTGTGTACTTTTTTTCCTGCTTGTATGTGGGGGGGCTTAGTAATTATTTGTCAGCATTTCTCGAGCCATAGAGTCATAGAGTTACCGAGCTGCACAGCATGGAAACAGACCCTTCAGTCCAACCTGTCCACGTCAAACAGATATTCTAAATTAATCTAGTCCTATTTGCCAGCATTTGGGCCATATCCCTCTAAACCCTTCCTATTCACATACCTATCTAGATGCTTTGTTGCTTTATTTTATTTTACCACCAATGTTTTTGCATAATAAATGGCAAAATTTTTAATCACATCCTGAAAAACATTCATGGAAAGCGAGAGATCCAGTATTGATCCCTTAATAACACTAGAAACAGCATTTCAGTCACAAAACACCAATCCACCATCATCCTTTGCTTCCTTCCACGGAACTGATTTTTCCCTTTGCTCTCATGGGCTTGATTTCAGACCTCGGTCATTTGGGGCCTTGCTAAAATCTACCTTAACCACTCCCTTGTTGAATTGTCTCAGGAGTTAACTAGAAGTGTAAATGAAGTTAGAGAAAAATAACTTCTCCTTACAAATCCATGCTGACTGTTCTTGATTAAGTCACATTTTTCTAAATGAAGATTTATACTGAAATTCAGAATTCTTTCCACCAGAGTGTTTAAACTGATTGACCTGCAATCTCTCTGATTTTCGCAGACTCCCTTTGCAAACAACAGCATGACGTTAAAAATTCTCCAAAAATCTGTCACTGCTTTTGTAGCCGTGTTTAAGAAGATCAGAAAATGATGATCAAATCAGTCTTTGCTTCTCTTATCAAACCTGAGATTGATTTAACCAAAGCTTAATGATTTATCCACTTTCAAATATGTTAAATGCCTGAATATGACCCCTCTCACACTACTTTTAACCTATTCAAAACATTACTTCACCTCTGAAACTTCTTTACCTCCCCCCTTCCTTTATGAAGACAGACACAATGTTTTCATTGAAAGCCATCTTCACGTTTAATGTCTTCATGCACAAGTTACATTTTAGGTCTCTTGTCAGGCCTACTCTTTCCTTAGCTATCTTTTGGCTTTTTATGTATTTATCACATAAATTTAATTTTTTTGGTTGTATTCACCAATATGTTTGCCTGCCATCTCTCTGCTTTCTTTTTTTAATGATTAACTCTATACTTTCCAGACATCTCTTAGCTTTTCATAATATTGAGCTCACAGAATCTGACGTAAGAGTTCACTTTTGACCTTATTCTACTCAATACACTCTTTGGCACCGGGGTAAGACACAATATAGCTATAGAACCCCACCACTTGTCTTTGTGGGAACATATTTGTTCTGAAGTTATTCCATCTTCTCCTTGAATGGTTCCCACTGCTCTTGACACTGATTCACCTTCAAATAATTGTTTGCAGTGTACCGTTGCAAACAAATATATCTGCTTAGTAAAATTGGCTTTCTCCCAATGTAAACCTTTCGCTGGTTGAACTTATCGTGCAGAAAAAAAAACTCTAACCAAGCTTTGGGCCTTGCCTTTCAAAGTTTATCTCCCATTATTTATCATCCACAGTCAGAGGTAAAGATCATGGTTCGTGCACAATATATTTGCTCAGTGCTGTGCATCTTCTGCCTAGTTTCTCTGCAAGGATTCTGCGGTATTTTTGAATTGTAACACGATGGGATTTATTTTAAATATTAGAAATAGCCTATTGTTCCGCTATTGGCTGTGCAACCGACTTCATTATTTAATTTCACAAAAAAGCACATGCTTTCTCTAGTCAAATTAATTTGTGATCAATGGTTTTTTTTATCATTTCTGAGGAACAGGGTCAGAGTAGGCCTGACAAGAAACCTAGAAAGTAACCTGTGCATGAAGACATTAGATGTGAACGTGGTTTTAAATGATTCCTATCTGCATAATTCAAGTTGTAAATTAATTGATAAATTCCAGCTGTGAGAGGAGAATGGGAAGATGAACTAATTATTTAGAAATACCTGGCTCTAACTCCACTGCATACTAAAGACAAATGAGGGTTTGTTTTTGTAAACTGACCTTTGTTTAACTTGACATTGCATTGTGTGAGCTTCCACTCAGTTCTGGAGTTCCTTTGATTTATTGCCAAGTGAAAAAGGATTGATTCAAACTGAGCTAAAACACAGCAGGAAACATCTGCACTTGGAACTGGCCATCGGGCACCGCTGTTGTTTTGACATTGGTTCTTAGGGCATATGCCAGAACAGCTGAACCATATGGATAGCAGTACAGAAGGTGTCCAACATTTAGTTTTTTAAAATGATGTGGCAAAATAGTATAACATTATTTCTTAGTGGCCCTTTTAGCCTCTACATACAGATTTAAGATGAGCTTAGAGAAAGTGAGACAAGGGATTTGTCTGTGTGTCAGTTTCAAGGGCCTTGAGTAAGATATTATTTGAGCATTCTCAGGTGAGTATCAACATACCATGACACTAAGCCACGAAACTACTCGTAATTCAGTGCCAGTGAGCAATCTTGTTCAATGTATCCATGAAAGGAGTTTACTTCAGGAAAGCAGCTTAGGCATGACAATAGAAATGTGCATTTAATCACTTAATTCTAAATGTCCCAAATAGCTATCCAGATGTTGTCATTTGACAACTGCCTTCACCATTACCAATGGTGAGGTAATGGCCTAGTTGTATTATGGCTGGTCAGTTAATCTGGAGACTCAGATAATGTTCTGGGGACCCAGAAATACAGGAGAGGCAATGGCCTGGAGGTATTATCGCTGGACTGTTAATCCAGAGACCCAGATAACATTCTGGGGACCTGGGTTTGAATCCTGCCATGGCAGATGGTGGAATTTGAATTCAATAAAAATATCTGGAATTAATAATCTAATGATGACCATGAATCCGTTGCTGATTGTTGGGAAAAACTCACTAATGCCCTTCAGGGAAGGAGACTTGCTATCCTTACCTGGTCTGGCTTACATGTGACTCGAGACCTACAGCAATATGGTTGAGTCTTAGCTGTCCTCTGGGCAACATATACTGACCCAGCCAGCACTGCCCTCATCCCATGAATATTTTTTTTTTTTTAAATTGCTCAATCAGATCACAAAATCAAAACAGTTTAACGGTTCATGAAACCTGATGCTATTTGTGAAATTTCATTGTGCACAGGTTAATTATTTGAAACAAAAAATGTTTTTTTTATAAATTAATGTCCCATGTACTTAGGCACAGTGAAAAGTTTCTTTCTGTGTGCTTTACATACAGGTCATACCATTCAAAGTGCATTAGGGTAATAGAACAGAGCAAAAAATACAATGTTATGGCTGCAGAGAAGGTGCACAGAGAGTGAGATCAACATTAAATTTAAAATTTGACGGGTCCATTCAGACGCCTACTAACCACAGAAAAGAAACTGTTCTTGAATCTATTTATACATGTATACTTTTATATTTATATAAAAACTTTTATATCTTCTGCCCAAAAAAAGAGGGTGGAAGAGAGTATAACTGGGATAGGAGAGATCTTTGATTATTTTGGCTTCTTTCTTGAGGCAATGGGAAGTATAGATGGAGGGAGACTGGCTTGCCCAGTGGACTGGGCTGTGTTCATGACTCTGTAATTTCTTGCGGTCTTGGGAAGAGCAGTTGCCAAACAACACAGCGATGTATCCAGATAGAATGCTTTCTATGGCACATCTATAAAAAATGGTATTCAAGACTGAAAAGCAGCTTTCACCTAAGAACAGAACAGTGCGTAAAAAGCCAAAGCTGACTGAAATGTTCAAAATTAGAAAAAGGCTTGATAGTGTGGGGAGTGCTGCCTAGTTTACTGACACTGGGCTTATGTATGGAATGTGGTGTGGTGGAAAACACAGGAGACAGATGTTTCAGAAGCAAGGAAAACTCTGATCTTATTAAAAAAAACAAGCAAAGTTAATATACTTATGGAAAAAAATCAAAAAATTGAAAAATATCAAAATTAGAACCCGCCTGTCTCTGACTGACAGTTAAGTTAATTACCCCCCATTAAGCCTTGCAGCTAAGACTTAGTGCAGTGGTAAATAGATACAGGGGAGGTTGTTACGTCGGCTAATAGGGAAGAGATGGAGGGAGAAAGAGAGAGAGAAAGGGAGAGAAATTACTTGCTGACCCCAAGTCCTATTCCACTTCCCTTCCTTAGGGGTGAACTACACCATTAAGCCCAAAACCCCTTTCCCTGTCGAAGAGTAGCCCAGCTGGGTTAGAGGTCCTGATGACCGTAGGCTCACCCCTGGTGTGAAAGCCACAATTTTGATTGGCTCTGTCCGTAGTTGCTTGCTGTAGCTGGGACTCCGCGGAGGGCTGAAGGTACCGATAACAGTCAGCCTGGCGGTGTCTGTCGATGTGGGTAGACGCGTGGGACCAACCCGGTGTAGTGCCCTGGTTTTCATTCTTCTCCTGGCGGTCGTAGCGAGCAGGTTCTTGTTGTGGATGGTGGTGAATGTTCCTGGTGTTGTTCTGGTTGGTGAAGGATGTTGTGGATGGTGGTGAATGTTCCTGGTGTTGTTCTGGTTGGTGAAGGTT